>NC_140485.1:92210953-92808453 GCF_964271855.1 Acomys minous | reverse complement strand
ACCCCTACCCAGATCTAGCCAATGGGCAGGACATTCTCCACAGTTGAGTGGAGAGTGGGGTCTGACTTTCACACTAACTCTGGTGCCCCATACTTGACCATGTCCCCTGGATGGAGAGGCCTGGCGGCACTCAGAGGAAGGATAGCAGGCTACCAAGAAGAGACTTGATATCCTATGAGCATATACAGGGGAAGGAGGTCCCCCTCAGTCACAGTCATAGGGGAAGGGAGTAAGGGGAAAATGGGAGGGAGGGAGGAATGGGAAGATACAAGGGATGGGATAACAATTTAGGTGTAATATGAATAAATTAATAAAATTATTTAAGAAAAAAAGAAAAATCTAAGCCTTTTTGGAATGATTTGAGTAGACAGTAGAGGGTGCTCTAACACTGCATTTTAATGAGTGATGTTTCTTGTTACTACAACTTAACTATTCTTCATTTATATTTGATAGTTTCATACTGTAAATATATTAAGAAAACAGTTTTAGATTCTCTGAAGACTACTTTGACAGTATACCATGCTAATGGTAAAATCTGGCTAGGTTGGTTGCTAAATGGGAGGATACTTGCCTAGCTTATACAGGGCCCTGGGTTTGACTCCCTCTCATTGTAGAAAAGGAGTTGGGAGAAGAAAGAAACTGAATTATGTCTTCAACTTTTGAGCACAAAAATAAGAAAGGTCCTTTGTTTTGGTAACTGCAAGATAAGTATCTCTAATGGGATTTTTTTAAAGTGGTGTAAACTATTTTCAGAATAGACTGTGCAAGTAATGTTAAAATTGACTTCTAAATTGAAAAACAAAGGAAATCCTGCTGATCTTAAACTTAGATTACAATGAGAGAGAGCACATCCCAGCAGGACGCTTAGTGCAGGCGCACACACAGTTCTCTTTAGGACGTGGGGTGCTCTTCACAGTTTGTAAATACTGTGTAGATTATTCTCTATCTCCAGGCTTTTTTGTAGGCTTTATTTAGCTTTTCCATTCTTTTCTTAAGGTTTTGAATTTTTCTAATTTTAAAAATTATTTTGTAAAATGGGCCTTTTCCTAGGCAGGGGTAGTACTGGACATCAGACTCAAGACTTTGTAACTAGTCAAGTGCATTAAATTATTTGGGTTTGCAGTTGGAGTTGCCTGTAATTTACTCAAAGAAAAAGAACTGTGACTCTTCAGTGTGATGATTTTTCTGGGTGAGAAGCATTTATTTCTGTGAAATGACCTGGGGCAGTAGTACTCTAATGTATGGATCGTCCTTTTTTGGTTTTATTTGTGTGTGTATGCGCGCGTGTTTGTGTGCACGTGCACATGCCCTTGGAGCCTTATGGAGGCTAGAGGTTAACTTTTGGAGTCTGTTCTCCATCTTCATTTAGGCTCACAAGGTTGAATTAAGTAGCAGGCTTGTGTGAGCCTTCCTCCAGTCTGTTTATTTATCCATCCACCCATCCATCCATCCATCGATTGATTTTGATTGATTGCAGGGTTTCATATAGCCCAAACTGGTGCCAAACTTGCTTTATTGCTAAGATTAGCCATTGAATTCTGGATCCAGCCTCCACTTCCTGAATCTGGGATTATGGACTGTTCAACCATGCCTAGCCGGCTTTGGTGCTGTTGTGATGGATGTTCTGAATCTGTAATAAGGCTCTGTACCGACGTAATTGTAAGGCTGGATATTTACACACATACATAATGCTAAGAGAAGTAATCACAGACCAGGGAGTGTGCATGCTCTTTAGGTGAATGTCTATATACTTACAGATTTCTAAATTTTGAAAATAAAAAGCAGGGGTTAGAGAGATGGTTTACTGGTTAAGATCACTGGTTGTTCTTATTGAGGACCTTGGTTTGAGTCCCAGCATCCCCATGGTGGCCCACAACAGTCTATACTTTCAATCCCAGGGGATCTGATGTTCTTGTCTGGCCTCTGAGGACACTACATGCATGTAGTCCAAAGACAAACTCAAAGATAAAACATCCACACAGCTAAAAAATAAATAAATAAAAGTTAATTTTAAAAGAAAAGAGAAAACAGAAACTGGCTTTAGTAGCACAGCTCTTAAGGCAGTTGGACCAGGGGTTCAAGGCCAGCCAGCCTGAACTACAGGAGATACCATCTCAAAGACAAAACAAAACAGTTGTTGTAAAAGGGAGATGTGGTTGTGCACATCTGTAATCCCAGCACTTAGTGGGGAGAGGTGGATTGATTGTTATATGTTTGAGGCCTGACTGGTAAGATAGCAGCAGACCAGCCAGCGCTGCATAGTGGAATCATCTCTCAAAAGTAAACACGATGTAAATACTTCCAATGAATAGTTTCCTCTTATAAATAGTGGAATGATTATTTAACACTGCAACAGCTCATAAGAATCCCCCTGGGTCTATTGAAACTCCCCTGGGGAATGAACATTTAGAAGCAGCGAGCCTGCACCTGGATGGAGTGTTTGTGTCACTGCAGGCATGTGGCCTCATGGGGTCCCTGCTCTGGGCCTAACTGGTAAGGTGATGGCAAGGCGATGGCCGTGGGCAATCAGATGTGCTGGAAACTCGTTAGGGGGCTTTAGTTACAAACTGACATATTTTTTCCTCTAAGCTGTACCTTTCATTTTTAGGCACTATCCAATTGGTTTACTATTTGATCTTCTTGCATCAAGTTCAGCTCTTCCATGGAACATCACAGTACATTTCAAGGTATTGTTTAAATAGCAACTCCTTTTTCTTTTATTTGTGCCTCTTAATAGAGCAGAACTTTTTTCAAAGAAATTATTTACTGTTTCTCCTTTTTTGGTTTGCTTGTTTTTAAGACCTGGTCTCACTCCATAGCCCATGCTGGCCAGGAACGTACTATATGGTCTTGGTTAGCCTCAAAGTCAAAGTGATTGTCCTGCTTAGCCTCAGGAGTGCTGGGAGTGCAGCATGTGCTTCCGCCCCGGCCCGCACTGCTTGCTAGGACAGCTGTTCACTTCTAACTTCCTATTGCTGCTCTTTCTGTCCTAAGATCCTCTCCAGTATTTACAAATTGTTGACAAAAACATTTAATGTATAAACATCTTGTCTTTTTTAGAGGTGAGTGATCCATGTTTTAGGTTATAACAGGTTATTATATATAACCTACATATAATATATTTTTATATTATATATGTTATATAATATATATAAATAATATATAAATTATATATAATATATAAATTATATATAAATAATATATATTTCTGTTTAGAAAATAATAAAATTCCCAAGGGTAGATGTAGGCGTGAGAATAGAGATTCGAACAGCTGGTACTGTTGAGACATTCTGTAACTGCTTTGATAGAAGTCCAAAGATTTTATGAGCCTTTGTTTTGAGATAAAATACCTGTAGTTTTGAAACCAGGTAAATTTAGTGCTGCATAATTTTGTCTTAATAAATCGTAAAGCACTTGTCACAGGTGATCACAATGCCACTAGGTGATCTTGGTGCCCAGGAGGCAGAAACAGAGAGGCTCTGAGCTCAAGCTCACCTAGGGCTTGAGCTGCATAAAGAGTTTGAGTCTAGCGGGCTGGAGAGATGGCTCAGAGGTTAAGAGCACTGTCTGTTTTTCCAGACGTCCTGAGTTCAATTCCCAGCAACCACATGGTGGCTCACAACCATCTACAATGAGATCTGGTGCCCTCTTCTGGGGGACAGGAGTACACGCAGGCAAAATATTATGTAATAAATAAATACATCTTTAAAAAAAAAAAAGTTTGAGTCTAACCTGGACTACATAACGAAGCCCATCTTAAGAAGTAGTAAAATGAAAAACAACTACTCATTTCCTCCCTCTTTGCTTGTGCTCTACCCCTCCTACTTTCCAGTTCAAGAGCGACATCCTAGGACTCTGAAGTATGTCTGGAGTATCACTAGTAAGGGGCTCTCAGGTAGCAGTGTGCAATGGGGAGGCAGAAAGAGCTTGAGGAAGTCACTGTGTGCTTGTCAGCCAGCTCGTCAAGGCCACTCTCCCACCCTTCCTAGGGTGCTCTTTTGTCACGCTTTAGTTTGTTGACCATGTCGTATGTCCCTCTTCATGTTATTGTGCTTTGTGAAGTGTTGTGCTACTGTAGATTTTAATTATCCCGCAGCTGCACAGGTGGAGCCACGAGCTGATGTGCATAGGTTTCTGTTGCCCTGGTGTGTGTGGACTGGGCTGTGTGTACATAACAACCGCAGCTTACAGTGGCGTGAAAATAAAACTACTTTAAACAGACACAGAGGATCAGTATTGCCTAACAAGCCTTTCCTGTTTGTTTTAGAAATAAAAATTGATTCTAGAAGTTGGATTAAAATATAAGCTTACTATATTTTATTTAGTGATCTGGAAAGTATGTAGCTACCACCATTCCAGTGCACACTGTCAGTGCAGTTGTTAGTGTAGCCACCTTATACAACAGGCCTCACTTAGAGCACCTGTGATGGGTCTCACTAAAGTGGACCCATTGTGTGTTTCTTTTTAATTTTTGAGTGTGTGTGTGTGTGTGTGTGTGTGTGTGTGTGTGTACGTATGTATACATGTGTATGTGGAGGTACAGGTCAGAAGGGAGTGTGGGCCCCTGGAACTAGAGTTTTAGTAGTCTGTGAGCTGTCTGGTGTGGGTGCTGGCATTGAGCTGGTCCTCCAACAGAGCTGAGCCATCCCTCCAGCCTACAAGTTGATTTCAGTCTCACCAAACTGATCTGGGCTGCTCAGCATGATGTAACAGTTTGGCACACATGGCACCAGCTTTTACAGCCATCATAGGGTTTTGTTGTTGTTGATGTTGGTGGTGGTGGTTGGTTGTTTCCTTTCCACCCAATGTTTTTCTAAGTTTTACATTGGCTCCATAGGCACCTCGGTGGTTTCTTGTCAGCCTCACAGTCACTGCACCATCTCTACATATCTTTGCAGTGCCTGATATAGGGGTCTCTGTCTTTCTTCCCTCTGTCCCCATCTGCAGGCTCCCATGGGCTTTTCACCATCTGAAAGAAAGGCTTTAATGCTGTCACCTAGGTTGTTTAATTGTGTGTGCGTGTGTGTTAAAATATAAGTATTAATTCAGTAAAGACTGAGATTCTGCTGTGTGCTAGCCCAGTACTGTTCTAGGAGTTTGGGATACATGATTGAAGGACACAAAGACACTCAAAACACTGAAGACATTCCCAGCCTGTTTTAGAGGCTGAATAACTGATCCTAATACTATTTAAGAAATTGAAATTAAATTGTAAATCAGTATCTTTTATGAACGTGCATATAACACCCCCCCCCAAAAGAGCAAATTGAACCCAGCAGTACCTAGAAAAGAAGAATGAAGATATCGCTGAGTTTATCTTATGAGTACAAGATTGATTCAACACTTAGTCATCAATGAGTGCCATTCATTACATTGGCAAAATAAAGGAGAAAAGCCACACAACAAAATCAGTAGACAAAGGAAGAAATACAGATAGAGTTCAATAACCATTGCCTTGAAAACCCTTAGCAAGCTTAGGAGTAAAAAGATAATTTATTCAGTTTAACTAAGGCCATAGCAAAAAATCTTCCTAAATAATGTTTTAAAATGTTTTTTAGATTTATTTTATGTGTATGAATATTTTACCTGAATGACTGTGTATGCTTGTTACCTGAAGACGCCAGAAGAGGTGTGATAATTGTTCGGAACTGGACTTACACATAGTTATGAGCTACTGTTTGAGTGCTGGGAACCGGTGTGGTACCTCTGCAAGAATAGCAAGTGCTTTCAAACACTGAGCCGTCTCTCTAGACCCGTACGTGACGGATTTGAGTGAGGAAGAAGACAAGGAAACCCGACTCCGCCGTTCATATAAGCAGTGCTGCTGCCATCCAACATGTTTTCCTTAAAGTAAACCCAAACCAAAACCACTGCTTTTTAAAATTGTACAATTAAAAACCACAGGACTTTTAGGGACAAATCCAAAACCTTCCCACAGCATAGTTTACATGGGCAAGCGGCTAAGAGGTATGTAAATACTGCAATAAGGATGGCGTTTGAAACTGAAAAGACTGAAGGTTGCCTCTGGAGATAGATGACCTGAGCGTGTCCCTGTGAAGCTGTGGGACGGGTGTTTGGAATCAGGAGTTGGAATGGCTGGTGTCCGTGAGTGTGGTGGCTAATGTGAAACGTGTCTAAACATGGAGGCTTCAGCCTTCCTGCGCTCCTAAGCAGATCTGTTCAGCTGGGTACAGAAGGCAGCGTGCACCTGCTGTTGCTCGTGGACAGTATTTGCATAAGTACACACAGAGTTCTCATTATGCTCAGCCTCTTACCTCATGTGTCAGTTGCTTTGGAACAAATGCAAAAGATTTGAACAGAAAGTTTGCAGAACCTATGAATTACCAATAAATACATGAAAAGGTGCCTACCATCTTTAGTCATCAGGGAGATGTAAGTGAAAACCAGAGAGAGAGATTACTTTACGTTTACTAGAATGACTAAAGTGAAAAAGACTGAGAATAAGTTTGACATTGAGTACCCAGAACTGTGAATTGTTGCTGCTGAGAGTTTAAAATTGTTCTGTCACTTCAAGAAAATAGATGAGCAGTTTTAAAATGGCACTAAACATACACCTAGATCTGTCGCCAACATTGCTGTTTGTAGCTGTGTATTTAGAAAGACAGAAAGATGTCTACTAGGACCCTTGCATATTACTGTTCACAGTGGCTTTATTAACTAGGTAACAGTTGGAAATAATTGTGCCAGCAACAGGCTTTCAGTATTAAACACATTATGACATATTCATTCAGGTACAACTCAATAACAGAAAGGAGTAAACTTCAAGAATAAGCTAAGTCAGTGGCACACTGTTTCATACATGATGATTTTATTATAGGCAAAACTGGTGTAGCAGATCAAATCAGTGATTGGTGGGGGTTGGAAGGAGGGAGCCTGCTGCTCAGGACACTGAGTAGCTTATGGTTAACTTTGGTGGAGTATGAGGGTGGTAATGATGGTTGTGGTATTAACTGTTGGTGAAGAATGAGAGTATATGATTGTTTGTAATAATGTTCTATCTTGTTCGGTTGATAATTATTCAAAGTAAAAAAATCATCTAAGTAAAACTTCCTACATTTTATTGTATATGAGTCACATCTCAGTAATTTGCTTTATTTAAGAAAGATATACTGAGAAGTGAGGCCATTACCTCTGCTTTGTAGACTTTCAGGGTACTGTTGGCTGTGGATATGTCAGCAAGCACTAAAGTGCTGGCCACAATTAATAATACTGTATAGTAGCTAAAACTCCAGAATCCAGCGTAGGGACTTGGTGGGTGAAAGGGAAAGTGTCTTAGATGGTGTGCTGTGCAGACAGAAATGAGAGTGTTGCTGGAAGAACTGAGAGATGTTGAAGATGGGAGCTACTCAGATGTCTGTGTGTGTGCAGGGAATAGGGTGGGTGCAGGCTTTGAGCTTTTCCAAACCTATCTTATAGGTTCTTTAATGCTTATACCTCCCTTCCAACCCACCTGCTCCAAATGGGAGAGAAAAGAGGTTAATGGTAACAGGGGCAGTAGACCATTTTAGACTCAGTTCTTTGGAGAGATTCTGCTCTTCATAGTCAGGATTTCAGCAGACCTGTTAAGCAGCAAACTAGCAATTCAGCAAAGGTGACTGCAACCACAGCATCCGGAATCTGGAGCAGCAGCTGGAATCCAGAGCCTTGAGCGTTCTCTGGAATGTTTCTCTCTAGGAGCGTCTAGAAGCAGAGCGATGAACAGCCAAACGATGGGAAGCAATGCCAAACCCAAAAAGCCAGGCCTTTTGTTTTAGGCTCATATAGAGATCTCCTCTCAGAGGCCATACTAGGGTGTATATCAGTTGGCAAAGACCATGCCCTCGCCAGAGGCGGTTCCTGTTCTAGTGGACAAACACCACATGTTCTCTCGTAAGTCTGTTTCCAGCGAACAAAGACCATACACACTCACACAAGTCTGTCTCACATCCCACACTTGAGATTAAACAACATGTTTACATCCACTACAGGTGGGAGGTTCAGGTGGGCAGTTTAGCAGACCCTGAAGTAATTCACAATGGTGATGGCTTAGGTAGAGGGAGAAGGCTAGGTCTTACTTTTTGGAAGGTCATTGTGACTCTCAGTTTTAAGTGTGTGAAATTGCAGGCATGTGTCCTTGTTTGTTGGTTTGACACAGCCTAGAGTTACCAGAGAGGGAGTCTCAGCTGAAGGACTGCTCAGGTCAGAGTGGCCTGTGCACAGTATGTTGGGGATTACCTTGATTGATGGCTGACACATGAGGGTCCAGCCCCCCTGTGGGTGGCACTGTAGTAGAAAGCTGGCTCAGGAGATGCCTCCCGGTTAGAGCTCACAAGCAACACTCCTCCATGGCATCAGCTTCAAGTTCTTGTTTGAGTCCCTGCCCTGACTTCCCTCATTGATGGACTGTGACCCGGAGGTGTGAGCCCGACAGATCCTCCTCATTTGCAAGTTGCCTTTGGTCATAGTGTTTTATCACAGCAGCAGACTGACTGCCTGGGTGCTGTTGTGAGGGTTTCCAGAACTGAGTAGGTCGTAGCCTGGAGTGTTGAAAGCTGGGAAATTCCAGATCTACTTAGGGTGTAAAGCAGCAGACTGTTTGCTAAGGGAAGGAGGAGGAGGCGGTGGAGGTGGCATTAGTTTATCGTACCTCTGGGTCATGAACTAGATTTGTGTGGGTCTGAAGGTCCTGAGAAGGATTCTGACAGGAAACAATATTGATGATCTTTACTTTGTATGTAATATGGAAGAAGGTAGTCTCATTCAAGATGAGGGTATGGAGTGAAAAAGAAAAGGTCGTAGTTTACATACCTTAAACAAAAATCACACCAAATATTTAAGAATAGCTTTGGAAAAGGCAAACGAGGCAGAGAATAGATGGGAGGAAAATGGGAGGTGTTGATAGCAGAAACTTGAGCATGGCTGGAGAATAGGCCCAAGAGTTAGACTCTTGGTGAGCTGAAGACAGCCAGCGGACGGTGCTTCTGTGACCAGCAGGGCTGACTGACACAGTGAAGTGACGGGAATGGAAAGGCCGGCGTACGTGACTGTGTGGTGATAGATCGAGAGCTGTAGCCAAAAAGTTGAGTTTGAGGTTTGTTTGGCCTTGGATAGATGTTTTCAGTGGGAAGAATGTATGTGAAACGGGACTTAGAGAGGAAAATGGGCAAAGCTACTCTTGTGGGAGAGTCTGAAGATGGAACAAATAGGACCCAGGAAACATGATGAGAAATAAATATCCTATAGATGGTAGCAAGGAGTGATGATTGGTTATAGCTAAGCTTGTACATTACATCTTGCAGAATTAAAGTCCTAAGAAAATGGGGACATGTTAACATTATTTGGTGTCTTGTACACTTATTTTAGCATTGGTTCATTTGCCTTTTTCTCTTCTGTATTTTGAGACATGGTTTTGTAGTTTTGCCTGGCCCCCCAACTGTACAGCCAAGGGTGACTTTGAATTCATGGTCCTCAAATGCTGAAATTATAGGCATGTGCCATGTCTGACATTTAACTTCTGCTAGAAGGAGGTGGGTTAAAAGTTTTCATAACCCATGCTGGCCTCGAATTTGTGTCCCTCTTGCCTCCACCCCCTGAATCTGGGATTATAACTGTCATCAAATTGCTTTTCCCAATATATTCTTTTCTTTACTTGTTAGAAGAAATATTTGGGGAAAAATGCCCTCCCCTCCTAACCCTTTGTATGTGTGCAGTAATCTTGGAAAACTTTTAAAAAGGATTTTTATTAAAGTAAACTTAAAAATATGACTATATTTTTCATTCTAAGAGCTGAATCTACTACTAGAGGTGACTGTAATAAAACAGTGAGAGCTTGTGCTTAATGAGATACTTGATTCTTTATGTGTGACATGAAATTTTTATTTTGGTGTTGCTTAATTGTTTTAACAAAGTATACTCAGTTTTGTGGCGTTGCTAATAGATTGAATTTTTTCATTTACTCATAAGGAGTGCTTTGATTTAATGCTGTAAAGTTACTTCTAGCTCTATCTAGTATACATTGTAGACAGTTGATGAGTTTTCTAATTAAATAACACAGTTATAATCTCTAGAGGGAAGGTCTGAGAATTTAGCTCAGAAGTAAAACACAGAAAGTCCTGGGTTTGATCTATAGAATGTTGTGGGGAGTGTGTGTGTTCAAAGTGATAAAAAGGCACCCCCAAATCTCAAGTGAGCTGATTTCTAAAGGGAATCTTTCAGGTCCTGTAAAAGTGAAATGAGGTTTAGCTTGTCATGCTTCTAAGTTGGGAGATAAATGAGAGAGTATGGCATCACACTCTTTATCTGTGAGAATGTGTTTGGATCAGAAAGATAAACGTATGTACACAATGGCTAATGCACGTTAGGAAAGACTGAAACGTAATGAATCAAGGATCTGTTTGTAATTTCACTGTGATTTTTGAGGGGGGAAAAAAACCCCTTTTTACTCTTACTTGTATAGCTTTGGAAGAGAAGCACTCATGTGGGAGGGGGCTGTGGAGAGGCGTCTACACCCTCTGCAGTGCTTTGCTCAGCTGCCTTGGCTGCATAAGCAGCTCAGCTCTGGTTTCCTCTACTGCCCTCTTGTGTTTTCCCTGAGTTCCTCTCACCTAGGATTTCGAAGCCTTCTAGTTCAAGTTGGGCCTTCTTCTCAAGGTAGGTATGGGGGATTACAGTGCCTCTTGCAGATACCTCTCTGGCTCCAAAGGCCACACATTTGTGATTGTTGGTGTCAGCTATTGGTCTCATACGTGTGATATGCTTAGGCACCTGCAAAAGCTAACTCACAGATGAGGATTCAGGAACAGTACAGATTACATCAAATAGGTGATGCTTATTAAGTTCACTTAAACAGTATTTGTAGTTGTTGTGAAAATATGGTGTGCTGGGAACACTGGTGGACTTGTTTTGTGTGTGTTTCCCTTTGATAGAGTTTTCCAGAAAAGGACCTTTTACACTGTCCATCCAAGGATGTGGTTGAAGCTCACTTTATGTCGTGTATGAAAGAAGCTGATGCTTTAAAGCATAAAAGTCAAGTGATCAACGAAATGCAGAAGAAAGACCACAAGCAGCTCTGGATGGGACTGCAGAATGGTAAGGACACAGCGCTAAGGTCTAAGTCTAGTAACATGGACAAGCCATAGCCCTGTGAGCAGTCCTGCGTTAGCGCTGTAAATCAGCTCTGGCCCCCAGGCCTGGCCGTGCAGAGTACCTACTGTTAGTCCTCGCTCACTCCAGCCTGCCAGTGCTGCTGTGGGCCCGGAGTCTCCCCGAGGCTGATCACTTAGCGCATGATGTGGTATAGAAGCCTTTTTGTTCAGCTTGTGAAGGAAGTGTGTGTCCTAGGCTTGGTTCTTTTGGATCCCAGTTGGAAACTGAATGCATCCTGAAGGGTCTCTGCCCAAGCCAGGATGCAGCATGAGCCTCCTCATCCTCACAGGAGCACACTTGCTTTGTGCTTGGGCTCTGCCTTGCTGTGATTTAGAGTGCTCCAAGGCTTGGTTGTTAAAGTACCTCCCCATGGCTTCATCCTCAGCATTGCATAAGCCAGCATGGCGGTATGGACGCGTGGGAGGTAGAGGCAAGGGGATCAGAAGTTGGGGGCCATCAGCTACACAGCAGCGTCAAAGCCAGCCTGTGGTACATGGGGCAGGAGTGGGGGGCAGAAAAGAAAAGGGAGGGGAGGGAGATGGAAGAAAGTCAGAGCCGATGAGGCAGGAAGAGAGAGAAAATGCTCCTGAAGAATGAGTCAGTCTGCATTCCTCTTGTTTATGTTGACTGCCCTCTAATGCTTACAGAGAGTTGGTTTTAGAGTCCTGACTTTACCTGGTTCCAGTATGCATGGTTAAATAATACCAGTTTCTTAATTCTATTATTCAATATTAGCTACTGTAACATTAACCATAAATAATTATATAAAATTCAATTTAAAAGTCATATAATACCAGTTCCTTAATTATATTGTTCAAATTTTAGCTATGGCATATTAACCATAATTGTATAAAATGCAATTTCACTGCTCAAGTTTTATGTATGTGTATATGTATGTGTATACATGCCATATATGTGCATGCATGCACACGCCGTATGTGTGCATGCTTGTAGAGGCCAAAGGAGGGTGTCAGATCCCTGGAACTGAAGTTACCAGCCATTGTGAGCTGCTGGGCACTGAGTGCTGGGGGATGAACTTGGGTCCTTTGGAAGATCTTTTAACCACTAAACCATCTCTCCAGCCTCCATTGTTAGCATTTTAGTATGGCCATCATTGTGTAATGTCAGATGTGCTCATATGGGTGATCCACCACATCACATCCTAGTGTCTATTGATGAATGCCATGCTTTTGTCATTCACAACATAAACAGGAGGGCAGTGCTGCTGTAGCTTCCTTGTTTGCTTTAGTTGCTTGAGTCCCCGTAACATTTATGGACGGGGATAAAAAGGGAGTGGCCCAGAAACGGAAAGTGCAGCCGTGATGTTGCTCTGAACAGAAGACAGTGGGGACTGTTGACATGGCAGCAGGAGGAACCTTGTGCAGATGAACTCATCAGCATACATGGGGATAACAGACAAGGTCCCAGTTAAGTAAGACTGGTGTGTTGCCGAAAATACATAGGCTATTAATTTTTATTATTAAAAGTCTTTAATTATTATGGCAGTTATTACTAAACCACTGGCATATCAAACAAAAGGCCCAGGCACCTGTTGTGTTTAGATAAGCCTCATTTTACCTGGGGCTGGACAGATCCTAACCCCCTATCCACCTTGTTACCGCTCAGCCTCGGATCCCATGCCGTTTGCCTTAATCATTACTATTTGGACCCTTCCCATCCAGTCCCCTTGCTCTTCAGACGGGCTGCTGCTCTGCACACATTCTTAGCGTTCTCTCCTCCCGGCCACGTGGTTCTTTAACTGTGTCATGGTGGCTTGCCTTCTTTTTCTTTCACCTGTCTCCCCATTTCTCCCATGATCCTTCTCCCTCAAAGTCCACGAACTTTGGCCACGCCCACCTCATTTCTGTCCTGCCCAGGTGTGTAGGCGTTTCTTCAGCCAATCAGGGTACGTGATAGTCTGCTCGTAAGAGACAGCAAGCAGACCTTGGGAAACAAAGTAATTAACAATCAAATAAACAGCATTAGACCATGCTGTTACATTGGTGTTCATAGTAAAGCAATGTTTAACCTGATTAGAACAAATATTTTGGTTCAGATCGAGATAGCAAAGATAGTTTTTCATAGTTATGTTTTAATTAACTAAGAAATTAAACTGTATGTGTGGGATGTTCATGTGGGTATGCATGTGGGGTGTTCATGTCAGGTATGTATGTGGGAGGGGGCAATTGACTTGTGCGTGCTTGTGCAGAGGTCAGAGGTTGGGTTTGGGTGTCTTTCTCTATTGCTTTCACCTCGCTTGCTCAGATAGGGCCTCCCAGTTTAGAGCTCCCCGGGTCTGCCACACTGGCTGCGCAGCAAGCACTGGGATCTGCCTGTTGTGTGTCCTTAGCTGTGGGGTAACAGGCACACGTTACCACTCCTGGTTTTTATGTGGGTGCTGGGATCAGAATGCAGGTCCTCGTTCTTAAATAGCAAGCGTCGTACCATGGAACCAAATTTTTTTTGTTCCCTCACCCCCTCTCTGTTTATCCTTCCTTCACTCTCCAAAAAGTTTGCATTTTGTATTTTAAATTACTTCAAATCAGTTTTTTAAAAACTTTGGTATGTATAAAATAACAACAAATCAAATTTTCTGATATTTTGATGAGAAAGTTATACAAGTGATGGAACAATGCCATCATGCCCACCCTCATCCGAGATGGAATCTCATGTATGGCCCAGGTCAGCCTCCAGCTCCCAGCCCTCCTGCTTATAGGGGCCGGCGCCGTGCCGCAGCTCCCTGTTTTGAGCCACATGGCACTTTTCCAGTGTGCAAGGGTAGTTAGGATAGTCTCATGTCTTGTGTCTTTGTGTTTGCCATTGGCCAAGAAGAAAGTCTGGTGTAAGTTCTTTCTTAGTGACACTGTAGTATTGCCCAGTCAGAGTGCAGCTATTTGATATTTATAAACTTTATGCAAAGTTCAGTGTTATGACTTTCATGGTGTTTATATAATCACATTTCTCATTCTTCTGTTAGATTTACATTTGATCTGCGTGACATGGAGTTGTTCCATAGTTCATATTTGTACATGTGGAATTTTTCAAAACCTCCCCCTCAACCCTTCCCTCTCAAAATTTGTTACCAAATAATTAAAATGATTCATAACCTTAAAAAAGTACACTGCATGTTCACTTGTGGTAGCACGTGCTGGTGGTAAGCATAACACTTAGGAGGTGGAGGCCAGCTCCTGTCCTTGTCACGAACAAAGGAGCTGGGCCTCATACAGAGAGAAGAGGTCTAAGAAAAATTGGCTTCAAGCAATCCCAGAATTTGAGGGTGGAAAAGGGAGGATCACGGGTTCATGGCCACACACGGACGGGGACGGGGACACACACACACACACAGGAAATTGTGGAGTAAAGCAGGTGGCTCAGTGGGTAAAGGCGCTTTCTACCAAGCCTGACAGCCAGAGCTCAATCCCTGGCATCTATGTAACGGGAGGGGAGAGCCATCTCCAGCCATTCCCCTCTGCCCTCCACGTGCATGTCATGGCACACACAAATACATGGATGAAAATTGTGGGATAAAATGCTGGCAGCTAACTACGGACTGCTGCTGAGGGTGGGTGCTTCCTGTCCTTTCTATCTGGAGTACTGTTTCCCTCCTTCTCTGACTTCTCATGCCCTTATGCAGTCTCTATCTTCGTCACCTTTCGTATGAAGCCTTCTGTGTTAGAGTTATCAGTGGCTATCTAACTTGTACTGGCACTGTGCCGGGAGATGTGATCTTCCTGCGTCTGGAGCGACAGACTGCACGGCAGGGCTGCATGTTCTGCATTGCACTGCATGCGTGGCGGGCGTGGCTATTTATATGCATTTTTGTTCTCTAGTGTTACTATACTTGTGTATTTTCTGTATTGTGGTACATAATACTTGTGGTTGGTGTATATCTTATATTTTTATCCCCAAAACATGGTGTGGTCATAGAGTAAAAAAAAAAAAAAACAGAAGTTTTGATTTACTCTTTTTATCTCTTTCTTCAAGTGACCAGGAAGTACTATGAAAGTGTTTCATTAATAGTGTAATAGCCTTGATTTACATTTACTTACAGAAATGCAGTTTTATATTTAAGGGTGTGGGGTTTTTGCCCTAAAGACAAGGTCCTGATTATTTGTGAGGTCATAGAGCTGTTGCTACCTTTTTGTTGAAGCAGTTGTAAATTTGTCCAAATTCAGACAAAACAGGTGGTCTACTTGTTCCATGCAGAGCTGCACCTGGAGAGCACCAACGCTAAGCACAGGTTTCAACGGGTTTTGAATACTTTCAAATGCTAATTTTAATTCCGAAGCTCTCTGAAGGAGAAATAAGAAAAGCTTATGAAACCAAGAAAACTCATTTAAGGCATAATGTGCCTTTCAGTTTTTTATAGGCTTTCATTTTAGATACGAGAATGTGCCACCTCTCTGGAACAGTTAATGTCACAAGCAGAAAAGAAAGTAGCATTTTTATTGTGAGGCACGCACTTGTCAGGCCACGCTTAGGTTTTCTGTTCAGCATCACAGTGTATGAGGAGCTTTGAGGACATCACTAAAAGACAACAAGAGGAACGCAAGGCTCAACTGTCAGCCAGTCCTCCCAGATTTCATATAGTTCAGGCTAGACACACTTTTAATCCTCCTGCCTCAGCTCCCAAGATTTTGGGTGTGCACTACCACATTTAGACTTCGTCAACACTTTTAAAAAAGAAAATGATGTAAAGCTCCATATACTTGCAGATAAAAGTAAGATTTGCTGTTAAATACACCTAAAAATTTCCATTTCTTATCAGATATTGGTGGACTTTCAAGTTGATTTACAGTGAACTGCTTACCACACACACTCACCCTCTACCGTTCTCTCCTGTTTTGAGACAGGGTTGTAGTATGTTCTACAGTATGTTCAGGATCCTCCTGCCTCGTCTCCCAAATGCTGGGACTACACGCACATGCCGACACACTCAGCCCCAGTTTGCCATTTTAAACATAAGTAGAAATTATGTGTGACAAGTGGTATTTTAGAGGCCTGTGTGCCTGAGACAGGTGTTTCATGTTTCCACTTTGCTGTTTTTATTGGTATGTGCACTGGACTGTTCTGTTCACTTCTGTTAGGTAGTTCTGTTGTATACCTGAGAGTGCATCAGATCACTTTTCTCTCTGGAGTTTCCTTGTGAATGCAAAGACAGGATCCTAGTAGCTGGTTTTGTTTGTTTGTTTGTTTGTTTGTTTTTTCTCTCAATGATTTTCAGGACTGCCTGGATGAAACAGAAAGGCATTTTGAAATGAATGAGATGTGAAGTTACTAAGACTAAGATGGTTGTAATGGGATTTGAATTATGAAGGTTGAGTTCTAGACATCAGAGGAACTATTGAGTATAGTTTTCTAGTGATTACTTTTACTCTCTAAAAGTCTTTGCTGGAGATTGAGGACAGGCCTGCCAGGTAATAAAATGAGCTCAGATTTCAGTCAGAGCATTTGCTTATCAGTCACTGCCCTACTGCTCATTGATCATCAACTTTATAAGCCTACATTTAAACTCCTTAATTGTATTTTTAATATTTATTTTAAATTGTAGGTATATATGTGGGCACATGGGCATGTCAGGAGTGCAGGTGCCCTTGGAGGCCGGTGATACCGGATCTTCTGGAGCTAGAGTTAGAGATGGTGTGAGTGGCCTGATGGGAACTCCGCCCTCGAGGAGCAGCGAGCACTGTCAAGCCCTGACGCCGCTCCAGTCCATCTCTTTTAGTTTGCTCGGTTTTTGTTTTTGAGATTTATTTTACTTTTGATGAGTGTATTGGTGAGTGTCTATACATGGGCATGTGCACCTGAGTTGGGTGCCTACAGAGTCTACACAGGCACACATGCATAGGCTGGCCCGCAGACCTTCACTGATGGGTGTTAAATGGAGACTGAGGCAGTTGAGAGGCTAGCGTTTATCTGGGGTTGAGTATCACAGGCAGATAGGGGTGTGAGGAGCAAGGACACTGAGATTGGAGTATTCTAGACAGTCTCAGCGACCATAACTTCGAGGGCAGGGAGGGGTTGGTGCTGTATTTCCAACCCTTCTTTCTAGTATACCTGTATTTTCCTTGATTGCTGAGCCATTCACCCCCAACATCTTTTTAAACTTCTAAACAAGGTATGGCTCACGGTTCTGTTGGAACATCCGGTCACAGTCCAGGGGCAAAGCATCAGAAGGTTTGCTGTCTAGTGTGCTTGCTCTACTTCAAAGATGATAGCACCTCCCTCCCTACCTCCCTCCTTCCCTCCCTCCCTCAATCCCTCTCTCTCTTCTGTTTGTATTTCTACCCCCACCCCCTACACACACACACACACACACACACACACACACACACACACACACACACACATTCCACTTTGAAAATGCTAAGTGAGATGCTGAGAGCTGTGCTAGTAGACACACTCTTGCATTAGAGTGGGTAGGGAAGACTTCTGAAAAGAGGATGAGGAGAGAGCCATGTTTCACGTGTCATTCCCTGTTCTGTGCTACTGCAGCGTTTCTATGAATTATCACTGCTGATGTACCAGGTATTATACAGAGTTTTGGCCATAACATTTATGAAGTATCTCATCTATTTTAGTAGCTCAGCATGTGGATCTGTGTATGCAACTGTTACAATGATCCCTTTGGCTTACTTTTGGAGCTGTATTCTTTTAAATGATAGTTTAGTATTGTACATTTTTGAGATGCAGTCCAGGTAAGTTACCTGGGTTGACCTGAGACTTGTGATCTTCCCAAGCCTCTAATTAAAGGCCAAAACTGCCACACTGGACTTTGCATTCTTTTTAAACCAGAGGAATTTAGCATATAAACAGGCATTTAACTAGCTCTTAAAAAAAAAAAAATCAATCTTCTGACTTTCTTTTTGTAAACTTAATCGTATTTAGTTTGAGATATGATTTTATATTTGCTCAAATCACTATTAAATGACAAATTGTGTTAAAATCAATCTTGCTTAGATTTTTGAGTTTGGGTTTGGGTGGTAACGGTGTCTGAACGCAGGGCATGCTGGGCAGCTATATAGGCAAGAGGTGCAGCTCTTCCACTGAGCTTTGTCTTCAGCAGTAATGATTACTCTGTGTGTAACCTACCATGGCTCATGTGTAAGGTCATAGGACAGCCTTGAGTGTCACTCTTCTCAGGCCACTTGTGTGAGACCTGTGTCCACCAGGCTAGCTGACCAGTGAGCCATTGACCTTTCTCCTGTCCCAGCCTCCCATCTCCCCAAGGGGTGACTGGGATTACATCGGTCTGTGCTGCTGCAATTACATGTGGTCTGAAGAGCTGAACTCAGGCCATGCAGGCTTGCCCAGCAAGTGCGGAGCCCACTGAGCTGTCTCCCCAGCCTGCTGCTTGCACTAAGAAGCAATTAAAAATGAATGTTCGTTTGCTTGCTGTGACATGGTCTCAACTATGTAGCCATGGCTCTCCTGGAATTTACTATGTAAACCAAGCTTCCTCGAATCTACAGAGATTCTCCTTCATCTGCCTTCTGAGTGCTGAGATTAAAGGCATGTGCTTCCATGCCTGGCCCTTAAAATTATTTTTAATTACATGTACTTGTAAGCATTTGGATGTGAGTATCCTCAGAAGCCTACAGGTGTCAGGTCCCCCAGCTCTGAGGTAGGTGGTTGTCATCCCTTTGTTGTGGGTGTTGTGGAGAGACTTGGGTCTGCTGGAAGAGCTGTAGTTGCTCTGAACTGCCATCTCCAGTCCCTGCTTGTGTTTTTGAAGCAGCTGGCTTTCCACATATTTCCTTTTGATTCTTTTTGTTTTCTTCTCTAGTTATCACCTTCATCAACTTAATCTAGTTCTGCTTATCTTTTTTGATGGGTGGGTGGGGGGCAGATATATTTTTTAATGATTTATTTATTTTTTATTATGTATACAATGCTCTGCCTGCACATACAACTGCAGGCCAGAAGAGGGCATCAGATCACATTATAGATGGTTGTGAGCCACCATATGGTTGCTGGGAATTGAAGTCAGGACCTCTGGAGGAGCTCAGTGCCCTTAACCTCCCCAGCCCTTTTTTTTTGAGACAATAGTCTCACTATATAACTCTGGCTGACAAAACTCGTGTAGCCCAGCCTGGCCTCAAACTCAGAGATATGTCTACCTCTGCTTTTAAATTCAGGTGCCACCACACCCAGCTTTAGTTCTGTGTATCTTTCTTTCTTTTAATTCTGAGGAGACCAGAAAAGGGCATCAGATCCCATGGGACTGGACTTAGAGATGGTGGTTAGCTACCGTGTGAGTGTGGGGAGGCGAACCCTAGTCATCTCCCTCTCTCTCTTCAGTTTCTCAGCACTGCATATCTTAGCAAACTTCCCTCTCTAATATTTGACTCAGTTTACCTGCCTCCATCCCATGCATGCGTTAGTTATCGCTGTGAGATCTATATGGTTAGGCAATGGTTTTGCTCAGCATTCAGCAGTTAATGCTATTTAATGTGCTGCCTATCTTTAGGTGTCACATGGCTTGAAACCAAAATGATAAATGATCTGAACTGAGAATTTCGTGAGTTCCTGTCCTTTGTAAATGAATCTCTATTAGTTTCTGTGGTACAGTGACTCTGATGCAGAATTCTCCATATTAAACATAATTATTCGACTGAAGAAATGAATACTAGTTTTGTGTATCTCACTGTATGACTTTTCTCTCTTATTTAGAAACTAGAGAAAATTCACAAATCTTTTTATGTATAAATCATATGTATTATAAAATTATCTATGACAGTAACGTAACAAGAACTCAAAGAATTGCCAGATTTCTGAATACCAGAAATGACAAACATCCAGTTATAAAAGGGTAAATAAATTTGTGAATTTGAGATGCAGCAGTCCACTGTGTACTTGTTCTGTGGTTTTAACATTTTTTTTTCTGCAGCTCCTACTACTAATCAGTGCATATTAATTTGAGAGCTCATATTCTCCACATTTGGTATAAACTGAAAATTTGAGCTGACTGGTCCTCCTGTCTCTTGTTTTTAATTTTTATGCATTGTCTGTGTCAGATGGTGACCTCGGTGAGCCCTGATGGCTTGCTTCCCCGTGGCGTTCTGCTGCAAACAGCAGTTTTACGGCCCTGGGATCCGGACTATCAGTGAATTCCGGCCTCTCCCCATTTCCCTCATTCCTTGGTGATCTTTAGGGTGACAGAATATCCCATCATGTTTAATTGAAGTATATTTTTGCAGATCTAATTCTGTCAATAACATTGTCCTTTTAACAGCTGTGAAGATTTTGTGGGAATTCTTAGAATGTCTTGTTTTTACTAATAATTCTTTAGCTCTTACTTTACAGAAATACTTGCCTACATTTACTTTTCATGCATTTTAAAGTCAGTTTTTATGTAGAGTGTTAAGTACCTTATAATTTCATCTTTCGTACACTTTGTGAAGCTTCAGTAAGCAGTGATTGTCCACCTTCAGTAAGGAGCAAAACAAAAGAGAGTTGAAATATAAGAAATAGGAAGAGAAAGACAATAAGAAGGGAAAGATTTTGTGAGTGCCGGCCCTACATACAGTTTTATTGTTTATTGTGCTCCCCAAAGCCAGTATGTTTCTTTTTTGTTTTTGTGTTTGATTTGAGATTGTTGAATGATTTATAAGCATTACATTAATTCCCATGCCAAACTCCAAGACCACATATGCCTGATTCCAACTGGCCAAAATCTAACCCATGAGTTTCTACATTCAAGACCAGAACCACCACATTGCTTGGTTTTCCCAATAGCAGACTCTGTCAGGATCACCTAGATCAGCAGGCCCGTCCAGAACTCAAGCACCACAATTTGCCTTAAGTTCACAACGAAACGGGGCCAACGCCCCTCAGCACCTAAATCTGGAAATAGTTTCAGTTAGAAAATAGGATTTCTTTATTCCAACACAGCCAGCTAGGTGTTTCCTGCTCCTGCTCGCCAGTGACCACACCCCACCCCCACCCCGCCAAGGACATAAGCACAAAGATACTCACTTTATCAAGTATTATCCCCCCAGCTTATGGCAGTCAGGAACAGGTGCAAAGCTTTAACTACTTCCCTCAGTGAGGCAGGAACCAGAGCTGTCAGGGCAAAATGGAACGCAGACCCATTCTGTTGACCAGGAGGACTGGACTAAAGGAAGAGCGGCGGCATTTTCCAGAAGGGATGCTAATGTATACTGGAACATACATCACAACTGCGACAGTAGCAAAGACTTGGTTGTTTATTTTCATGTGCTGAGCTGAAGAGAATATAGCATGAGATTAAGATATTTGGCTTGTAACTGAATAATATGGGAAATATTAGGTTTGCTTCAGATTTTAACAACCTCGTGTCTACCATTAGGATTCTTAGAGGTTCTGATTAAATTTTCTGTCCTCTTAGGGGTTATTGTGTATATCATTTAACGTTAAATTTTACTGAATTAAGGGATATGTGGTTTAGAGCACTTGCTGCTCTTGCAGAGGACTTAGGTTCCATTGCCAAGTATCTGTAACTCCAGTTCCAGGGGACTCATTGCCCTCTTTTGACCTCTGTGGCACCAAGCATGCACATATACATGTGAAACAAAACTGTTACACAGAAAATAAATAAATCTAAAAAAGCTAATTACTGAATTATTGTGTGTGTGTGTGTGTGTGTGTGTGTGTGTGTGTGTGTGTGTGTTAGACAGAGAGAGAGAAAGAGAGAGGGGAGAGGGAGGGAGAGAGGAGAGAAAGAGAACTTGCCCATTTCTATGTGTATCACACACATGCAGATGCCTGTCTGTGAGGCCAGAGGACATTGGACTCTTCTGGAGGACAGGAAGGTAGCTATGAGCCATGCTACCTGATACGCATTTTTCAAGCCCATATCAGATTATCTACTCTGGTGCTATTTGGTGGTTCTGTTCAGTGCTGCTTTCCATCAGTGAAATACCCAGTGTGCTTTTTCAGTTCAGGGCCTTCTCTACCATGTGAGGAAATGGGTATGGATGGGCAGAGAAGACTTGAGCCACCAAGCACTACTGATGCAAATAAAAGGACTGATGAGACACTTTAGAAATTACAATTTTATGCTGGTTTGATTTCTCTGGTTATATATGAAGTGAAGGAGAAAGCCTATTGTGTACTTGTTTTAGGTTCTTTTGCTTTTAACTTTAAGTAGATGCAGAATAGTTTGAACGATCCCACTTCCACAGTGTACAGATTGAGAGCTTTCTGAGCCCTACTATTCCTTTTGTCTACTGTTTTCACTCCTTCTTTAGCGCTAATGAACATAAGAGCATGAACTGTTTGTGAATTAGGAACATCTTTTAGAGGGATATTTCCATGCTGCCACTGTGGACAGACTAAATGGAGTGTACCAGTAGAAGAGAATTTTCCTAGAGGTTATTACAATTAATAAAATTATGTAATATCATACTCTTGCATGCATTATCTTGTGATTCCTTATAAAGATTAAATAAATGTTATCAACTTTGCAAATGAGGAAATGAAGTTAACTACTAAAGAAGTGGGACAAGGGATTTCAGCCTAGATGCCCTCTGATTCCAAAGTGAAGGCATATTCCATTACATCTGGAAGCTGTTAACTTGGGTACATATTGGAGTCATCTGGAGAGCTTTTAAAAAGTACGGGTGCCAGTAAGTCAGGCACTGCAGTTGATCTGCGGCGGGTCCCACACTGGTGCTTTTAAACTCATCCTAGGTGATCCCAGTAAGTAGGTCACTTGAGAACTGTCACAGCTCATCCTGTATCTTCAGTGGCCACTGGTGTGTCTTGGAAACATTTGTCAACAGGCAATCATCGGTTTCCTAATGACATTCTGCTACTTAAAACATAAGGAGTTTGCATTGGATGAAAAGAAGTTGTTTTATATAATAAGCATTGCAAAGATAGCTCAGAGGTTAAGAGTGCTGGTTGTTCTTCCAGAGGTTCAATTCCCAGCACGACATGGTGGCTCCCCAGTGTCAGAACTCCTGTTCTAGGAGACCCTACACTCTGCTTTGGCTTCTGCGGACACCAGGGATGCACATGCTGTCCAGACATACATGTAGGCAAAACTCCCATACATATAAAATGAAATAAAAACAAATTTAAAAAGTTAGAGTGCCGCTCTCGACGGCAGAGGCAGGGGAATCACTGTGAGTTCGAGGCCAGCCTGGTCTACAAAGCAAGTCCAGGACAGACAGGGCTACAAAGAGAAACCCTTGTGTAGAAAAGAAAGAAAAAAGGAAGGAAGGAAGGAAGGAAGGAAGGAAAAAAAATGACCATGGTATGAGATATCTTTGCCTTTAGTGCTTATAAAACTTTAAGTAGATTTCTGGTTTTGTCTTAAAGTTGTCTCCCGAGGGAAGTGAGATGAGTTTGATTCATTGTTCAGTTTGTTTCTGGACCTCTGACTCTCAGGTAGTAACACACTCATTGGGGCTAAGAGGAAGAACACTTTCTAAACACATGGTGGATCAGGTTATGAGGTGCAGCCTGAATTTTGGTCTTGGTATACCTCTGCTCTAGTTCTGTAAGTCTTTTTAAGAACACTTTCCTACCTACCTACCTCTTTGTGGCTAGGCATGGTGGCCCATGCCTTTAATTCCAGCACTCAGGCACATATTCACACACATACCCACGATATACTTAAAAAAATAAATCAGCCAGGTGTGGTGCACATGCCCTCAAGCCAGCTCTTGGGAGGCAGGGGAGGCCTCCCTGCGCTTGAGGCCAGCCTGGTCTACACAGTAAATTGCAGGAGCCAGGGCTACACAGAGAAGCAGTGTCTCAAAAGCAAACAAACAAAACAAAACAAACAAACAAAAATCCAAATTAACCAGGCCTGGTGGCGCATTAAAAAGCTGGCATGCCTGTAACCCAGTGCAGGGGTGGAGAGAGGGGAGTGCGGAACCAAGCTTACTGCGGCTTACTGGCCATAGAGTAGCTCCAGGTTCAGGGAGCGAGCCTGTCTTAACGGAATAATGCGGAGAGTGTCAGAACAAAACACCCATTGCCCTTCCTTGGCCTCAGCGTTTACACGTGGGCATCTTTGATGAACATATATAAGAAACATTATTACAAAATCCAGGTATGAAGACACCTGGTTACACCTCCTCTTAGCACTGTTCTATCTTTTAATAAATATAAAAATTATTCTAGGGCTAGAGAGATGGCTCAGCGGTTAAGAGCACTGACTGCTCTTCTAGAGGTCCTGAGTTCAATTCCCAGCAATCACATGGTGGCTCACAACCATCTACAATGTGATCTGATTCCCTCTTCTGGCATGAAGGTGTACAGGCAGGCAGAGCGCTGTATACATAATAACAAATAAATAAATCTTTTAAAAACATTACTCTAGCTGGGTGTGGTGGCACACATCTGTAATGCTGGCACCTGAACGGTACACACACAGTCTAGTCTTGGTTACAGTGCTTATAGCATTGCTTAGAAAATACAAACTCTGTAAGAATGCTTAAAAGTAACTAAGATTCTTTGTGTTTTTAATTTTTATTATATTTGTGTGTGTGTGTGTATGTGTGTGTGTACATTGCATGTATGTTAGAAGCTAGAGGGCAGCTTGCAGGAGTTGATTTTTCTCAACATTGTGGGTCCCAGGATCAAACTCAGGTTGCCAGTGTTGGTGACAAATGCTTTTACTCACTGAGCCATCTCACCAGCCCCTACTCAGGAGATAGAAATCACACAGTAGATTTCTAAAGTTCTGTAGAGAGAGACAACTATGCTACTTAGGGCTGGGAGAGGAAAAGCTTGTGTGAGGTCCTTTCCCAAGGCCTGAGGTTCAACCTCAGTTGGGGAGTCTAGTTGACACCCTGAATTAAAGAAGCTCACTCCTTTGTGCAGGCCAGGATGAATCTGTTATCCTCAGGTAGCCAGGACAGTGTGGAGTGGAGCTGAGTAACAGTAGGTGACTTGGCATGTGGGAGCCAGAAGGTTCACAGGCAGGAAGCCGCCTTTGTGTTGACTTCTGTGTTCCTGAGAAGAGTGTCCAGCTGGGCATATGACAGTGATGTCTCCTTTGATGTCCTTACCACAGTGACGCTGACCCATCTCCGCCACCATTGGCAGCTGCAGGAGAGCCTTTTGTTTGCAATTGCAGCAGCACAGGCCACTGAGACTCTGTTAAGTGGTTGGTGTTACGAAGACTCAAAGGCTTTGAGCCTCTGTTTAGTGCATATGCTGAAGGGTGAGCTGGAAGCCAGGGGGAATGGTGCTCCTTTCTCTTAGTTTACATACTTTATGCCTTGGAGGTTTTTTCCAAAACTTTTTACTCATCATCTTTCAGTACCTTGTGACTGTTTTCCTTCCTTTGGTATTTTGGGTCAACATAGTTGTTTGGCAGAACTGTCGTATGTGTTTTAGTGTGTAACAGTTTTCTTGGCTTCCATCCACTAATTGCCAGGCATACAGACAAGTTTTGACAATCAATAATGTCTCCAGACAATTACCCAATCTCCCCTGCAGTCTTAAATCTTCCCTTGTTGAAAATTAGCCTGTTTTCTGTTTTGTTTTATTTTTTCCCATCTCCCTCCTGTTGGAATCCGTGTAAAATCTATCTTAATAAAGGGTTGTTTTGGGGATTTGCTTTGTGTGTCTTGAGACAGGATCTTGGTATTCTGGCTCAGGGTGGCCACAGACCTGTAGTGATCCTCATGCCTTTGCTTCCCAAGTGTTGGGGTCACAGGTATATGGCAGTATGCCCAGCTCTGCTGGAGGGCTTTTTAATTTTGCGACAGGGCCTCAAGTAGCCTAGGATGCCCTCAAACACACTATGTAGCCAAGGCTGGCCTTGAGCTCTTTCTTGTCCCGCCCGCACCTCCCATGTGTTTGGCTATGGAAGTGTGCCATTGAGCTTGAGGTTGGTCCCTGGAACCCGGGCTAGGAGGAGAGAATCTACTCCCAAAAGTTGTCCTTTGACCTCACATGTGCAGTTTGGCATGTGTGCCTGGGCTCACACACACATCAGACACAGTAATAAAACAAAGAGAAGTCTTCAGATACACAAATGGCCATTAGTCATTAGAGAAATAAAAATAAGATAAAAATATAAAAATCATACTGAGTTAACTCCCTCATAGCAGCTAAAATGACTGTATAAAAAAGGCAAAATGGCCAGGTGTAGTGGCACACACCTTCAATCCCAGCACTTGGGAGGCAAAGATAGATGGATCTCTATGAGTTTGAGACCTCCAAAGCTGTACAGTAAGGCTGTCTCAAAAACAAACAGGGCCAAATGATTAGTGCTGGCCATGGCAAACATGGATTATAGCTTTTTGACATAGCTGGTGGGAATGGAAAATGGTTCAGTCACTTTGGAAAACAGTTTGGCAGTTTCTCAAAACATTTGCTATATAACAGTTAAACAGCTTTGCCATAAGACACAGGAAGTTCACTCTTAGGTCCACCACAAGAATTGAAAACATATTCATACAAAATGTGTACACTTACTTATGTTCTTAATATCGTGATTTATGATAGACAAAAGTAGAAATGCTCCAATATCTGTAAGTTAACGAAATCTTGTAACTCTATACCACTGAATGCCTAGCCTTTAAGAGTACATGCTGCAGGAACAAACTTCGAAAACAACACACTGTGCATGTGTGCTCACACGCACATACAGAGCAAGTGTAAGAGACCATGCACTGTATGATTGCATTTATAATAAATGTTCTGACCTCTGAATGCATTTAGAAAACTAGGTAGACTATAGGTTTTATGATCGGCAGATTACAACTTAGTAAAATTTTAATTCAGCCTGAAAAACAAAATTTAAAGCACAACCAATATAAAATGAAGCTGCAATTGGCCATTCAAACATGCACATTCTGCATTGTTTCCACCCCCCTCCCCCAAGTGCTGGGAATTGAGTTCAGGGCTTTGTACATGTTAGGCAAAGCAACTCTACCGGGGGATGACATCCCTACTCAGTATTTCTCCCCCGTCCCATCTGTTTGTATATGGAGACCAAAGGATACTCCCGGATGTCTGAAGAAAACTTGTGCCTTACCTCGAGACAAAGTCCTTCATTAATCGCTGAGCTAGGCGCCTGGCCGAGGGGTCAGTGTCTCTTCTCTCCAGCACTAGGATTCCAAGAAGGCAGGACCCTGTCTGCCTGGCACCTTGTCAGAGGTTCTAGGACACTGAACTGGGATTCGTGCTTTCGAGTCAAGTGCTATACAGACTCTGCTCCTGCACCGGGTTCCGTCTTTCCCTCAGAAGCCTTTCTATGCTGGTGTTTCTCTATATAAGTGCTGACTAGTATTTAAATAGGGCAGGTTTAGCTTTAGAGTACCAGCAGAAATGAGACCATCGGTCAGTCTGTCTCTACTGCTGGTGTCACCTTGATACCACATGAAGTCGCGTGCCTGTTGAGAGTTTCTCTTTGGAGAAAAAGTATTGTAGAAAAGATCAATTTCATATCTTGCTTTTTGTTAGCTTTCAGAGAAATAATTTGTAAACAATGCCCTAATGCTTTTCAGAAGCTTCTGAATGTTTAAGACTTTTGTATCTTTTTATGAGCTTGTCTGTTATGATGTTCATTCTTAATAACAGAATTTATATCTTTCCAGACAGATTTGACCAGTTTTGGGCCATCAACCGGAAACTTATGGAATATCCTCCAGAAGAAAATGGATTTCGTTATATACCTTTTAGAATATATCAGGTAGGAAGAACATTTTGAAAAACACTACTTTTTAAAAGCTTTGGGTATCCTCTTGGAGCCTCTGTATGGGAGCGTGCTAGCATCTAGGTTTGCATCCAGGGTTTTCAGAACTGTCTTGCTGGCAGTGGAGTTGGAGGTTGTGCGTTGTGCTGCAGTGTCTGACTCATAGTTGCTACTGTTCGTATCTAGTGTGCTTGGCTGGTTCAGCTACTTGCTGCAGTGTATTTGTAACCCCTAAGCTGATGAAGCACATTTGAAGTCTTGTTCCTTTTGCTGAGAGAGTCTCGAGTAGCACAAACCGGCCTGGAACTTACCTAGTTAAAGGCTGGCCTTCAACATTTACCTCCACCTCTGCAGTACTGGGACCATAGCCACCCTGTCTGCTGTTATACTGGGAACTCAGAACTTTGTGCTTCTTAGGTCAATAGCCTATCAACTGACCTGCATCCCGAGCCCCAGGCCTTTTTTTTATTAGGTTTTTGAGACAAGGTCTTCCACAGCAGCCCAGCTGGCTTTGAACTTGTAACTCTTCTGCCATAGCGTACTCAGTACTGGGCTTATCTGGGTGTGACTAGTGGTGGAACGTTTAGATCTTCTGATGTGTGTGCCCCTACATAACGTGAACCAAGCGGCACCTGCAGCACTGTGAGCAAATGTGACATCCTTTTTGTAGCTAACAGTGCTATTGCCTTTCTTTCTGTTTTTCTTGACTCTTGCTGTTCAAGATGGATCCTAGGCACTGTGCTGTTTCTGACAGAAGCAGCCATGCAGCATGGTTTGCCTTGGCTGGTGAGAAACTGATGATGTCTCGTAGAGATCACCTGTCCCGCAAGGAGCAGTGGTTTGGTATTTTGCTAATTGCGTGCTTGCTACTGCCCCTGAAGAGAATCAGGCTCGGTGGGGAGTCCTCAGGACTGTAGACAGTGTCTGCCGGTCAGGCTTACAGCAAGCTTACATGAAGTAGGGAAGGGATTCTAGAGCCTACTTTACCAATCAGCATGCTTGGTGTATGGCAGATGGACCTCGAGGGCCTACAGGTGTGGGTCAGCCCTAGCCGACACGAGGCCTTGGGTTCAGTTGTTGGCACTGTAAAGCGGTGTCAGTAGGACTTGAGCAGCCAGCGCACCTGCTGTAATGAAGAGTGAGTTATTCCAGAAGCTGAAAGCATGAGACCTTTGAGCTGGCATCACAGGTGTTAGTTCCAAGGTTCATGTTTTCACAAAGGCGGGGCTGTGTTCATGTGCTGCCCAGCGTCTAGAAAACTGCCCTGCGTGGAAATCCTGTCTACTCCTATTTTCATTGTGTGCCACAAGCTATCTAGTAACTTACTGTCTGGTATTCCACAGCCACACAGTGTCGCATTGTCAGATATAATTAAGTAAAATGCAGCTCACTCAGTCTTTGAAGACGTCCCCATGAGAAGAGCTCTGCCATGCTTGAGCTGTGGGCCTCCTCGAAGTGCTGATGTCGAACATTTGCTTCCAGCCTGGCTTCTAAATGACATGACGCCGTGCTTTCCTTGTTTGGAGCACTTGAAACCCCCACAGGGAAAGTTTAGTACACTTGTGCTTACTGTAAGAGTCATGGTCGCCCAGCAGCGCTGCTGTGTGAGAAGAGGCCTTCCTTGTTTAGTTTGTTTCAGGGACAGTTGTGAGATCAGTTTACTCTCCCGGGCTTTGCTATCACAGTGCAGAACACTGTGCGGGGAAGGAGTATGGGGAGCGCTTGCAAATTGTGGTGCTTGAGTTCTGGACGGGCCTGCTGATCTAGGTGATCCTGACGGAGTCTGCTATTGGGAAAACCAAGCAATGTGGTGGTTCTGGTCTTGAATGTAGAAACTCATGGGTTAGATTTTGGCTAGTTGGAATCAGGAATATGTGGTCTTGGAGTTTGGCATGGGAATTATGTAATGCTTATAAATCATTCAACAATCTCAAATCAAACACAAAAACAATGGAGAGAATGGAGAGACCTCTGCTTTGTATGGAGACAGGGTTTGCTCTGTAGCCCAGCCTGACCTTGAACTCACAGGCTTTCATGGAGTAGCATGTCAGGTGTGCTTTACCACTGCGAATGAGAGAATGGTTTTTATAAAACTCCACCATCAGCTAGAAAGTGGGAGCTCAGAGACTTCTCAGAACTGACTTCACTAGCCCTGGCTGCCAGATGGAGGTTCTGTGAGAGCAGAGCTTCCTGCGGGCCTTTCCTGTGTGGGGGATGGAGGGGCCAAGACTTCATTGTTTCTCAGTTGCTTTGCAAGCTTTTCTTCCTTTCCATTTTGGTTCTGGTTGGGATTTGAATAAACTTTTAGAAGTGTGGGATGTCAGTAAATACCAAAATTTTAGGTTGATAGTTTTTGCTAATTTATTGTGTCTTTGCTTTCCTTGTTTCTCTCTTTCTCTTTTCCCCCACTTTACAGAATGAGGGATTTCCACAGAGAACCCATAGTTCAATTTTATTGAGGGTAATGAGTGGGGGAAAAAAGAAAGTAACTTCTGCTCATAGAAGAAACTCAGCCACAGGTCTGACCTGTCCTGGAACTACACATGCAGTGAGGGCAGGCTGCGCTTGTCTGCTGTTCTCTGATATTAACGGTTATACACAGAGCTGTGCAGCTGGCATTTGGAACAACCCTTCGAGTGTCACAGTGTCAGGCCCAGCACTTCACTTCTCTTCACACCGCTGGTTCTCTTTGCGCACCTGGGCCTCCTCCTTGAGTAAAGTCATTTTTGATATTGAAGGTTTTACGCATGTCCTCAGGAGTTTCCCCTTAATCATATTGGCCACAGTCTTGCATGTAACATCAAGCAAACCTTTGATGTCTAAGTAGTTTGCGGCCAGAATAAGTTCAAAAAGTGTTCCTTGGCTCGGGCCAGTGGTCTTAAGACTGAGCACCATGCCTTCTATAAAGTTACAGAGTTCTGATGGAGAGATATTTGAAGTTGATAGAGAAATTGCCAAACAGTCTGTTACCATCAAGACCATGCTGGAAGATTTGGGGATGGATGATGAGGGAGATGATGATCCTGGTCTTTTACCAGATGCTAATGCAGCAATTCTAAAACAGGCCGTTCAGTGGTGCACCCACCGCAAGGTTGACCCTCCTCCTCCTGAGGAGGATGAGAACAAAGAAAAGGGGACCAATGACATTCCTGTTTGGGACCAAGAATTCCTCATTTCTCTCTTACATTTTTAAATCTTCCTTTTATGTCTGACCAAAATAAAATGGGGTCTTCATTTCTTTTCCTTAATTATATTTTATAGATTTTGGCTTTCAATTTCTGATTATCTGATTGTAATAGTCTGTTTATTAGGCACAGCTGTTATTTGTGCAGCATTTTGATTAACACTTAATCTAACTCTTTCTCTCTCTCTCTCTCTTTCTTTCATACATACACACACACACACACACACGCTCACAAGTGCATGACCTTATATTAGTAAGAATATTTAAGGAAAGCCCAGAAGCCCATGTTTAATAGACAAATGAAGAAGAATAATTTTTGCTAAAATATTAGTTCACTCTGAAGAGACTCATACCATGTCCTTGTACAGTACAACTGAAATGTAGCATTAGCACCCAGACCAAATTCTGATATGTCAGCAACTTATTTTTATTTATAAGTTAAGTATATCATATTTATGAAACCTAATTATCACAATGAATGAGACAAGTTGCATGCAGCCTGACCAGATGAGCCAATGGCAGTGAAAATTCCATCACTGGTGACACTACTCCCACACTGGTCTTCTGGAAAGCTGTTAGGCAATAGTTTTTCATATGCAATAATGTTAATCATGAGCTCAGAATGAGTGCAGTCAAGTGACAGGATTTTAGTGCTAAAAGTCACATCCCCCCTGAATCCTCTAGCAGGGGTTACAGACCACTCATCTGTCATTTACATAGCAGTCAGTGTGCAAGTTTCGGGTCTGTGTTCCTAAACTCAGGTGCTGCAGTATGAGCCGGTATTCTAGAAATGAAGTTAATGACAAGACGTGTTTCCAACATGTAGCCAAGTGTTGTGTAAAACTACACACATGAGGGGCTGGGGGGAGCTCAGCAGCTAAGAGCCCTGGGTGTGCTTCCAGAGGACCTGGGGTCAATTCCCAGCACCTACATGGCAGCTCACAGCCTGTAGCTCCAGTTCCACGGACTCCATCCCACCAGCTGTGCACATGGTGCACATGCCCGCGTGATACTCACACACGTAAAATAAAAAAAATAAATCTTTAATTAAAAAAAAAAAGGAATTACACATGTAAGTAGATGGTGATTGATGAGGTTACCTCCAAGCTCTGGGCACTGGCGCTTATGCTGAGCCCTCTAGACACTGGTGTGTGCGCGCTGCAGGTGGGCATGTTGCAAGGATACCATGGCTTTTCAGCTAGCTGTTTCTCTGCCAGTGAGTCCAGTAGGAAAGCTCTGACTCTAATTTGTCCTATGTTGTGTGTTCCACCCTGAGCTGTGCACTGGGGAGTCAGGCGGGTAGCACTACTGTATCTCAGCAGAAGTTACACTACACTGCTTACCAAACTTGTAACCGGGTTAAAGGGAACCAAGTGCACAGATAGGTGTGAAACTGCAAGTGCGGCTCCAGTGAAGAGGTCAGGTGCCAGTGGGTGGGATTGGGTCTGCCTTCTGGGAGGGCAGAAAAGGCCTTATGGAAGTAGTGCAGCCCAGAGCAGAGGGGTGCAGGCTTAGCAGAGACAAAGACAGGAGAAGTAGGGAAGGAGACACCCGTGGGGGAAGTTCTGTTTCTCATGGACATCAAGAGTTAGGACTGGGCAAGGAATAAGGCTGCAAAGGAAAGGATTTTCCTCTGTCAGATAAAGAATCATGGCTCAGTGCCTCGCTTAGTCAGTCTGTGCACAGACTGCGGCTTGCTTGAGACTCTTGGTAGGAGTAGTGTAACAGTGCTGTTTTAAGTTTTAAACCACAAAGAAGGCTTGGAAAATGGTCCCTAGTCTCTAAGGACACTCAGATGAGTTCTGCGTGTCTTTATCAGCTGTAAAAGGAAAATAGAGTTAGAATTAAGTTTCTCGGTGCTTCAGGATTGCCAGAATTCTGCTCCCCTCCCGCTGTTCCAGCAGAAAATCGTTTAACATATCACTAAAGCCCTGTAATGTTTTAATTTGACTGAGACGTTTGCTTGCCAATTTGACTTGGGCAAATCTACTTACCTTCTATTGTAATGCACTGAAACCTTTAAGAATATAATAGCTAAGGGATTTCATAGTACATGATTTAATTGAAAACTAGGTTGGCTGGGACTAACTTGTTACTTCCTAAACTGAGGAGGGGCCAGATTTCAGACATTGATGTATTTTCTGAAATTTCTAACAAAAATGTTGACACATGATGACTCCCCAGTGTACAGCTGCCCTTGCGCTCACTGTGTCCTGTGTAGCTCAGGCTGCCCTTGCGCTCACTGTGTCCTGTGTAGCTCAGGCTGCCCTTGCGCTCACTGTGTCCTGTGTAGCTCAGGCTGCCCTTGCGCTCACTATGTCCTGTGTAGCTCAGGCTGCCCTTGCGCTCACTGTGTCCTGTGTAGCTCAGGGTGCTCTTGCGCTCACTGTGTCCTGTGTAGCTCAGGCTGCCCTTGGGCTCGTCCTGTTATGACTGTAGTTACAGGCATGAGCCTCCATTGTCAGCTCTATTTCTTTATCTTCATAGTGTTTGTTATTTAGTAAAATATATTTTCCAACTTCCTTTAATTATTTTCACATTGCTTTCTTTATTTCTGTGTATACATTAAAATAGTTACGTAAAGCCAGGTGTGGTAGTGCACACCTTTAATCCCAGCACTTGGGAGGCAGACGCAGATGGATCTCTGTGAGTTCGAGGCCAGCCTGGTCTACAAGTGAGTCCAGGACAGCCAAAGCTACACAGAGAAACCCTGTCTCAAAGCAAACCAAAATAAAGCAAAAACAAAAAATTGCTAAAGTCTCTATCTAGCATGTCTAATTTCTGGTCTTCTCAAGTCCTGTGTGTGTTTTCTTTGTCAGCCTATTTCCTTATTTTCTTGCTTGTGTTATATTTTGTGTGGTCATCTGACAATTTCAAAAGATTCTTTAAAGGCCCAGAATAAATACAGATTCCTCGTGTGTGTGTGTGTGTGTGTGTGTGTGTGTTGCATGCCTAAAATGTACAAACAAGAAATGTACAAGCTGGCTTTACCACTTATATGAAAATCTCTTCAAAGCTAGCCCCAAGATGGCAATTTGGAGTCAGTCAGCACAGAACTTTCTGCTCCAATCTGTTCGTTCACTAACACTGATGTGTTGGGACTTTGGTAACCTTTCGGTCTCTTGTTTCTAGATTTTCCTGTTGGGTTTTGTTGTTGTTGTTGTTGTTGTTGTTGTTGTTGTTGTTGTTAACTTGGTTGCCATTGCTGTTGTTCTCTGGTCGCTATGGTATGTAACAATTGCCAGTCAGAGAAGTTCTCTATAAATGCTCTGGATATGAGGCTTGCACTGAGTGAGCTCACTGTCCGACTAGAGCAACCCTAGGACAGACAAGTCAAATGACACCTCCTTCCGGTCCCTCTTCTGGTGACAAGGCTGCAGCAATCCCAAGCTGAGGATGTGCGTGGCCCACTGTAAAGCCTTTGGCATGAGATAGAATCTCAGAAAGCTAAAATATGACAGTTTCTTGGAGTGAGTGTTCCCCAAGTTGTTGCAAGAACAAGTTAATTTTAAGAAGCACTTGCTAGTGTGTTGTTTCTTCAGTTGTTGTAAAGTACCCTGACGAAGGCATCCTTTGGGAAGGAGAAAGGCTTATTCTGCCTCACAGTTGAAGGGCTCAGTCCTCCGAGGTAGGAAAGCAAAGGCAGCTGATCATCACATCCACAGTCAGGAAGGGACAGTGGTGAGCACGTGCTCATGCTCCTGCCTCAACTAGTGTAATCAGCACAGCCCCCACAGGCATGCCCAGAGGCTCCGCACCCTGGTGACAACCCACCCCAACCACCACAGTGTTCTCCTTGCTTTGTGGAGGCCGGCACTCCATTGCTAAAGATAGTGCCTCTACTGCCTCCAAGGCTTGATAAGTGGGTATTGTAGAATTTTGGAGAAAACAATAAAGACTGAGGCATTTCCTAGGGCTTGTTGTTGTTTGATTGGCAGTGGGTGTTGCTTTGAGACGTTGTCTCACTGTGTAGCCCTGACTGGCCCATACCTTGCTGTGTACTGGCCTCGAGCTCACATAGACCCACCTGCCTCTGCCTCCAGAATTTAAAGGTGTGCATACCTGCTTGCTGTTATTGTTAGTAAGTATTTCTAAAATGCAAAAATTTTAACTGAGTATTAACTCTTACCTACTTAAGAATAAAGAGTCTTAGTGTAATAAGTGACCAGTGATTGCTTTCTCTAAAATCTTCCATCTTGTATCCAGTGATTCCCCGTGTAGAGACCCATGAGAATCCTGAAGAACTAGCAATAGCATGTAGTGATAAAATGGTTAAGATGGACAGATTTCAAGCCAGATGGTGAAACATGACTGCAATCTGTGGCTTGGGAAGCTGTGGCAAAAAAAAAAAAAAGAAGGACAAGTTCCAGGATAGTCTAGGCCAGTTGTTTCCAGCCTGTAGGTCATGTCCTTTGGGGGTCACATATCAGGCATCCCTCATATCAGATATTTATGTTACAATTAATAATAGTTGCAAAATTATAGTTACAAAGTAGCAACAAAATAATTTCATGGCTGGGGGTCATGATGAGGTCATAATGATTTTTTCCTTTTTTGAGACATGGCTACTCTGTGTAGCCTTGGCTGTCCTGGAACTCACTCTGTAGACCAGGTCCCAGCGTTAGAAAAGTTCAGAGCCACAGTGCTAAGTCATCTCAAATGTAAAAGGGAGCTTATGATTTGGGTAGTTTCAACTGCGTGTCCAGCTTGGTTTATGGCTAAGGGGCACTTATGTCACATTTCTGGATCTTCATCATCTATAAAATATGATTAGTAATACTTTGTTACTGTGGAGATTACATGTGTCTGGTTCATGTTTAAGAATGTTTAGTTTGGAAAAGCAGTAAGGTAAAGATAGAAGGCCTAGGTTCAGAGTTGTGCACTGGCTAAGTCAGCTTTGTGTCAGGTTGTCTGATGTCATAATTTTGCTACAAATTATTTTAATGTTTCATCATGCTTTCTATTTTATTTCCTGACCAGCAGAATCCATGTCATGAATTGTTCATCCCACTAGTCTTTGTATGCTCTGCTGTATTTGTAGTTTCTATCACAATAAATACATATGCCTGTGTTTCAGTTTCCTGTTTCTTTACCCACAAGTTGCCAGAGTTCATCCTTTGGAGTAAGATTTGCTCTCTCCTTTGAGTGGCTCATTCTGATGTCCCAAGCTACCTGTTTTAATCCCCCATCTTTCTGTTTGCTCTTTCACTCCTTCCTCCTCACAGAAATATTTAGTGGTTCCTGTAGAATTTTCTTCCATGTTTCTTTCTCCCCAATGTGTGGGTGGATGGGGTGTTGTTTTCGTCACAGTTCTTGTTCTGTAGCCTCACTCAACCTCCTTAGTGCTAGGTCTAAGGGGATGTGCGACCACACCCAGCTAGCATATTGGCTTTTCTATTGCTGTTAATTTGATATTACATAGAGCATCTAGTATCTAAATTATCATCACATGGTGTTGTTTGAACTGTGCTGTCTTACTTTCTTGCCTGTTAACTTTTTGAAGAAGTAGACTCTCCTCTCACAGTGTCTCTAACCTCACCTCACACATCACAACTCTGGCAAGTCTTCCCTAATCTTTTCACCTGGTGCTATATAGTTAATGCTTTGTTCTTATCTTAGATTCATGCTTTGACAGAGGCACAAGGGGGATCGTCTGACAGCTTGGCATAAAACTAACTTGCCCAGTGTACAAATGACTACCTGCCAGCAGCTCTGAACTTGGGCCTTCTTACCCTCAGCATACCATTTTTTCATATAATATAGACAATGGTTTTTGTTTTGTTTTAATTTCCTCTGATTTCTTTTGTTGATGTGTATGTAGGTATTCTGTATTCTGTTGAGTGCTGAGGAAAAGAACTGGCTTCCTTTGTGTCTTGATAGCTGCTTCATAGAGTGCGTCCTGCTGTCAGGAGTGAATGAGTAATGACTTTAGTGTTGTTTGAAACATAACTGAATCCTATCGCCTCTATGCTACTTTTAAAATAAGTAAGTAAACTGAGGCCTGCAGGGGGCAGTCCAACACAACAAGTTTTTAATGTACTTAGTAATCTCAGATGGTATAGAGCTAAATTACTTATTATGAAAAATTTTAAGGAAATTACATATGAATAACAGTAATTGCTAACATTTATTTTGTATTTTTGAGGACCAGATACTGTTCTTACTATTCTACATGTGTTTGTTCCCGCATGTGCTCATATTTTGTATACAGATGAGATCATTAAACGATACTTTGGCCATTGACACTCACTGGTGAGTAGAAAGTCTTGGATTTGAGCGGAGGCAGTGGAGTGGAGCCTTGGTGCAGTCTGTTCTCTTCCATGTGCTGTTGGGGTATTTCTTTTGCTTTCTTAGCCTTATCATTATTGCTTCTCATTTTAAATTATATTCAGTTTGTACACACACGTATGTATTACTGCTCCCGTCTGTGGCTTCCCACCTTCAGCCCCCTTTCTTCTAATGTGGAAGTCACAGACAAGTGTGAAGAAACTGAAACATAGCTAAAATTATGGAGCCTTTTCTTCATTATAGAAAGTTCTTTATTTACCAAGTAGGCAATGTGTATTGACCACTTTAAGGTCAGTTTTAGGGATAGAATGACTGTTGTTGCTTGTACCTATGTGTGAGATAATCTACAGTGACCTCGGAGCCTTAGTCATTGATACCTCATCGAAAAGGGCATCGTGAATGCATGGTTTAAAGAGTTTCACTAAGAGTTTCTTGCTTGTAAGAAGCAGCATTTGGGGATGAGGTGATTCAGCAGATAAAACTACCTGCCCTGTAAGCCTGCCAGCCACTGTTTGATCTCTAGGGCCCACAGAAAGATGGGAGAAGAGAATGGACTCCCAAGAGCTGTCCTCTGGCCAGCACATGTATGCCACAGCGTGCGCGCACACGCACACACACACACCATACTGTTAGTTGCTGGTATGTATTTCTTTCTCTTTCATCATGATAGCTTCACCTCTCCTTTCTGAGAATTTGAGTAGATACAGTACGGACAAGATCATTTTAAAAAATTGGCTGATGATGCTTATGTTAAACATAAGGCAGTTTAAAATGCTTCCGTTGTTGGAAATAGAAGTGTGTGATGAGTTGGTCAGTAGTGTTTATCATCAGGAACAGTCAGCTGTCTACACAGCTGTAAGAATATGTTTACTCCTGATGTTCTCATGTGAGTTTTTAACGCTGGTGCTGACTCCCAGTCTCACTGTTTCAGTGACTCTGTTGTTCAGTTCTCCCAGCATTCCTGGTCCTCTGATAGGCTCCACTCTCCTGCTTTGCCACTAACTTTACTATGACCTTGGCAGTAGCAGCCCTGCCTTAGTCACTGTAGAGAGTTTTCCTTCCTTAACCTTCTTCATATCCAGAACCATCCCCACTGACCAGTTGGTTTCTTTTTCACTGTTGGACTTTGAGTCTCTTTTAAGATTATACATGATGTCAACATCTGGAACGATGCTTCTCAGGCAACCAGTCATTCAGCCTGCTGACAGCTCTATACTGTCAGAAATCTGCCTAATCACTTACTTGTTTCAGTAGGGAAAACTACCTTCTAATTTCTTCCCTGTTCTTCTCATAACTGATTTTCATATAACATGCAGAGCACACACCTGTCTGCTGAGAACAGAATTGCCAGGCTTTGATTCTTGGTAGTGGTTCCTTCTTTTGGGTAAATACGAGAGTTGCTTTTGGTAGAATTACTCAGACTTTAAAAGTACCTACTTGCTAATACTTTCAAGTAAGTTGTATGTAAGGTAAACGGTTAGGATCGTTAGAAGAATATCAATTTAAAAAGAACAGGTAGGCTGGAAGTGTAGATCAGTGGTCGAATATGGGCCTAGCATACCCAAAAGCCATGTTAAGCCCCCAGTCCCATTTACACACACATACACCATACACACACACACACACACACACACACACACACACACACATTCAAATAATGCAAAAATAATTGTTTTTGATGTTTTATATCAGTGTGTCTTATAAAATATGTGACAGAGTTGTTAAGTCACACTAATCTAAAAATATTTTTATTTATTCTTGAACAATCTCATATAAGTGCAAAGCTCCTTGATCACATCCACTCAAGCTCTCCTCCCTCCCACTCCTCTCCCCTCCCCCGGCATGTGTCCCTCCCGCCTTCATGTCCTCATCCTGTTTTACACTGCTGCCTGCTTCACAATAGGCAGCGCGCCCAAAGAAAAGTGACCCCTTATCCTAGTGCCCATCAATGGCCAGTAGCTCCTCAACTTGGGGTGGAGCTTCATGCACCCTTCGCCCATCCATGCTGGCATTATGGACTGCTTGATCATGACTGCTCTGAAGTCACAAGCACCAGCTGTGTCACGCGCAGAAGGCAGTTTCTTTTCGTGCTCTCTGGTTCTTGACATTTTTCTGTCCCCTCTTCCATGGTATCCCCCGGGCTTTCTGGAAGCTGATGTACAGGTGTGTCATTTAGGGCTAAGCACTCCATAGTCGCTTGTTCTCAGTCCTCTGGCCAATTATGCAGTGGCTGCTCCCTATTGCAAAAAGAAATGTCCCCGGCCCAGGTTGAAAGCAGCATTAATCTATGGGATTTAACATAAATATTTAGAAGGCAGTTTGACCACATGTTTGTTTAGCAAATATAGCAGTTGTGTTTTGCTCCTGTCCTGGTTAGGGTTTTTATTGCAGTGATAAAACATCAAGAACACACAGGACTTGAGCTTACAGTTCCACATCACAGTCCTCATTGAAAGAATTCAGGGCAGGAACCGAGGCTGCGACTGGAGGGTGCTGCTACCTGCTTGCTCTCCTGGCTTGCTTTCCTGTATAGCTCAGCACTGGCTGCCTGATGGTAAGACCGCACCCTCCTGAGGATGGATCCACCCACACCAATCATTAATTAAGGAGGTGTCACTCAGGCTTCCCCACAGGCCAGTGTGACAGGGGCATTTTCTCAGTTTAGGTTGTCTCTTTACAAAACACTAGCTTGCATCAAGTTGACAAAAAACTTGTCAACAACTCCCATATCCCTTGGGACTATGACCTCCCTACCTGTGCGTTTTAACCAAGGTTGTAGTAGCAGCCATGAATTCTTTCCTTAGATACAGTCAGAGGCAATCCATGACTCCCATAGTAGTCACACCACTGTTTAATATTTACAGGGCTTTTGTTTGTTTTTAAGGATTTAGGTTTACTTTGTTTTTTCAGCCCATGTAGATTGTTTACAATATATATGCATGTGCTAAGAGCAGTGATATATGTAAAGATTATATTGATCGTGAATCAGTTTTGGTAGGCATACATGAAGCCATTGCCTAGGCAAGTTGTTTCTCTGTAATTTGTGAGGTATTAACATACTAATCCTCAGTCAATAAATGTAGTCTGATACAAATTTCCTATTATATTATCTGAGTTTCATGCTTCGGAACATTTTACAGAATATATTTTGCTTTGAACAGGGTGAATTTTCTTAATGTTCTGCTTAGACCCACCACCGGAAGGCCAGTGCTGGTTCAAGAAGCCAGTAATGGAGGGTAGTTCCTTCAGTTGAGGGGCCAGGGAAGCTTGTCATTGGTTTTTTGGTTTTTCAAGACAGGGTTCCTCAAAAGCTCGTCACTGAAAGCAAGAATCTGACTATGTAATTCAGCAGGCTTGGATACAAGTTTAAAAAACAAAATTGAATAGACCATATTTGTACCTTGGATGCGTTACTTTCATGAATGTCACTTGCTGCATTCACATGTTATGACACAATTATGTATAAAACAAACGAAACCAAATTGAACTAATTATAAACCAGAAATGGTGTTAAATAAGGGCTTTGAATGCCTGTTGAGTTCACTCATGACTTACCTGTGTGCTGGGTATGTGGCTCTAGGTTAACACTAGTACAGTATGAGAAGATATATTATTTATTAAACTTGATTTTACCATTCTTTATGCTATGTAAGCATATCATTATTGTAAGCAGAAATTAGATTCAAAATATAGAAAATTAATGTGTGTTAAGAAATACCGTGTTCAGAAAAAAAAGTTATCTTTAACTTAACTTTTAAAGTGAAAGACCTAGAAAACAAGGCTTGGGTGCTACATGCTTGTAATCATCCTTGTATTCTGGAAGTAACGGCGGGATGATCAGACATTCAAGGTCATATCCAGCTATATGGTGAGATAGAGGCCAGCTTGGGCTATAGTAACCCCTGTCCTGACAGGGATAGAAAATTAATGTCATGGGTACCCACTGTAGTACTTAGCATTTTATCTAGAGTTTTCAAAGCCTAGATAAGAGAGTCTTTGGTTATTTTGCATATATAAAAGGAAGTAATGTATTCTACTTGTTTAAATACCCTCTTTCCTATAGCTTTTTCCCTAGTCTGCTTCTTTTTCCTTTTTTTTCCAACTTTCTCATTCTCCCTCCCCTTTGCAATCCGCTTTTCCTCTGAGTCACTAATCTGAAAAGTGTCTTTACTGCACAGTAAACCGTTTCTTACTTTAATGAAGGTCTTGGTGTTTACTTTTTAAAGGAGTACATTGCTGAGGGAAGACTGCCTCTCTAGCTCATACTGAAACCTTCGTCGTGATGAAGATCATCATTTGTCACTGTGTATGTCTCAAGTAGCTCGGGATCAGGGTGGATGCTCTTTGCTAGGTGTTCGCTTTAGCTGCGGACGCTTTGTATAAAACACGGTAGTGTTGCCTTCAAAAGGATCTGCTCATCAAAGAGTAACTTGAACTCTGGTTTTTATGTCGCTTGAGGCATGCTTAGTGAAATACAACTAACAAATTTTCTTTCTTCCCAAATACAGTTATTTTAAGGTTTTTAAATTCTTTTACTTCCATGCGCTCTGTGTCTTATAGATGGTGGATTGGTTTTATTGCTTTGGAATGTTCTAACAACACTCAATAGTGTAGTTGTCATTCATGCCTTGTGTGATCAGGAGCGTTTCCCTTAGCTACAGTTAATTCTAGGCCAACTAAAATTGCTGGAATGAAGCATTATATTTAAGTTGTAAATCTCGCTTCTTCATTCATCTCAAGTTTGGTAACTGCTCATGAAGCCGTGCTTATCTTAGCCACAGTGCACCCTCTCTTTCCAGTGGCACCTTTGAGGACAGAGTGCATCTTATTCAGCTCCCTACTGCAACTTCCATTTCCTAGCTGGGCAGATTGTTACTGAAATTATACAAGAATGGGTAGGCATGCTGGTGCAGGAAGCAGAGGCAGATTGCTGTGAGTTCAAGGCCAGCCTGGTCTACTTATCTGTTTCGTTTTGTTTTGTTTTGTTCTGTTTTGTTTTTGGAGACTGGTCTCTCTACATAGGGATGTCTGAGCTCACTATGTTAGACCAGGCTGGGCCTGAAACTCATAAAGACACCTGCCTTCCTCTGTCTCTCCAGCCCTGGGAACAAAAGCAAGCACCAATACGCCTACTTTATATCCATCTTTGTGCACAGGATTCTCCAGGAATCCTGTTTACAGGTCACAGTGTCCTATGCTGGTCCTGGCAGTACTGCCTTCAGCATTGCCGTGAGTTCTACAAAGGCCTACTCCTACATGTGACAGCCTATAGGAAGGAAAGGGTAGGGGCAAGGGGCTGAATAGAAATCACGGAGGACCAGTTAAAATGAGTCATTTACCAAAGTGTGGTGGAGTGTGCCTGTAATCTCAGTGCTCCAGAGGCTGAGACAGGAGGATTATAACTAACCACCCAGAGCTACATAGCAAGATGCTATCTCTTTTTTTGGTCTCTTCTGGGTCCTGGTTTTTTGTTTCCCAACAGAGTGCCCAGCACAGAGCATAATTGTAATTTTAGCCGTGTCACAGAGGGGCGAGTACTTCACAGCAAACAGGAGTGTGTGGTTGTGTAGACAGGGCTGGCCCCATGAGTGTCTGGATTCTAGGTCTGCACCTGCTGGCTTGTCGACCTGAAGTGATGTGGGAAGACCTGTGGGCCCAAATTGAGTCAACATGATATAAGAATGAGCTTCAGCTCGTGGGTGGTGGCGCAAGCTTTGCGAGGCAGAGGCAGGTGGATCTCTAAGATCAGGGCCAGCCTGGTCTACAGAGTGAGTTCCAGGATAGCCAAGGCTATACAGAGAGACCCTGTTTCAGAAAACAGAAAGAAAGGAAGGAAGGAAGGAAGGAAGGAAGGAAGGAAAGAAAAGAAGAATAAGAATGAGCCTTTCTCTGTCCACTCTTCCCAGAGATGATAGCAGTTGCCAGGGTCATTTTTGGGACTCTCGGGTGACTTCTTGTGGCAGCGACATGACTTCATGATGTGCTGCAGGGGGTTCTTTGTAGCATGAAGTCCTCGTCCCTGCCACAGAGCAGGCTCATGCCCTTCAAACTGCAGCATTGTGTCTCTGCACCTTGTCAGAGGGTAGGCCACAACTCAGACTTCCCCAGGCACCACCTGCATGACCAGCAGCTCACCATGGTGTGGTGTATGTGTTCTTGGGTCTGGGAGTATGCCCTCGGTGGTGTCACACACCCTGACGTAGGTGGCATGGTCAACATTGATGCCCTAGAAGGTTATGTTGAAGCCTTGCTGCAGGTTGGCAAATGCTACGTGACTTGCTGTTGACGCTTGGTTTGTAAACTGTTTTATTTGGGGTATTTAAGCCTATGCCTCCCTTCTACCAACACTTTAACGCTGGGAGTAAGAAAGAATGTTAGTAGGGAGAGGGGACGCAGACTCTTTTACTTCTCCCAGCTGTTTAGGGTCACTTGGGTTCTTTTGGGACAATACCAGTCTCTGTCAGTAGCAGACGCAGCAAGCAGCCTCCTCCAAGTCTCTGCATTGAAGTGCTTTTCTCCATCTCCAAGTCATCGAACCATCTGTCTCTGGTCTCTAAACTGCTGCTTGCCACACACCATCACCACATGCCACCCTTTCTCTCTCCACACCCTCCTGTTTATCTCCTAGACCACGCCCCTCTGCCTGCAGAACAGGCTGTTAACAGCTGGCAAAGACCATATCCTGAATAAGACAATTATAAGCTGTGGACAAACTAAAGCCCAAACTAAGATCCCACACTTGGGATTAAAACAAAAACATATTTATATAACACAACTCGGTTTACAAAAAAAACCCCAAAACTTCCATTACAACTTGCTGTTCACCAGGTAATTGCCTATGCCTTTGAACTGGCACTCGGTGCCAGATTTGCCCACCTTGGCCTACAGGCAGGCCCAGGTGATGGCACACCAGGTGGTGGCTCCAGATTCCAGATCTCCATGCAACCAGGAACACATGGTTTATGTCATACTTATCCTCAGATGCCAAGTTGAGAGCTTGCATGAGGAAGCATCGAAGGAGGTGGGCCAGGCTTCTGCCACAGAGGGGCAAGCACGCCCTGCGCATTAGGCTTTCTGTGTTGCCAGCCTTGACCCGCTTGCCAGTGACATTGCTGGGTGTTAGAACACCTGGAGACAGAGGTAAACCCCATCCTATGCCCCCACCTGAACGTGACCCAGAGTTCTCAGGGACACCAGGGATTCCTCACTCGCTCTAGTTCACAGACTATAACGTAAAAAACAAAACAAAAACAACAACACACACAACCAATCATAGTGACTCTGGATTTTATAAAAATACTTCTGTGACAACAAAAGACATTCAAGGTAATAAAATGGACAGAACACTTGGGATGGAGTATGACTCTGAGGCCAGAGAGGTGACTCAGTGGTTAAGCACTCTTGCAGGGAGGACCCAAGTTTGGCGTCCTGCACTCATCAGGGCAGCTTATCGCCACCTCTGATTGTAGCTCCGGGAACCTGACAGCCCTCCTGGCATCTGTGGCTGGGCACACTCACACTAACCCTGTTAACAGCATGCAGTTTAGCAAGCATTCATCTTAAAACTAACATCTTGTACTTTTAAAACTTTTTTAGCTGCGTTTTCATTATCAGGTCATAAAATAGTAACTGAGTTTTGGCAAACAGGCAGTGTTCCTTCCATTCTCATTAAGAGTTGCTGTGCTGCTTGTTCTGTTGGTGGAAATGTGAGGTGTTCTGAACTGAGGAGGATCAATTTGGGGGGCTTTTTTTAAATATAATAATTATTTTGAGAGAACTCGTACTCAGTCACTACAAAGCATGAGACCCTCCCCAAGAGGCCTTACCACTCCTATCAAGTCCTGTGAGTAAAATTAAGAGCACTGGCTGCTCTTCCAGAGGTCCTGAGTTCAGTTCCCAGCAACCACATGGTGGCTCACAGTCATCTCCCATGAGAGCGTGTGCCCTTTTCTGGCGGGTAGGCACACACGCCGGCAGAGCACTGTATACGTAATAAATAAATCAATCTAAAAAGTAAACAACGGAAACTTATTTACGTCTCCTGCTCTTTCCTATGCCGACCACACCTGAGTATTCAGCAGCTTATTGAATTGTTATGCTAGTAGTATACATGCCACCCATTTAGAATCAGCGAGTTGTTTTTTTTTTTTAAGAACATGCAACTGTTACGACTAAAAAAAAAACAATTCCCATTTTTCATCTCCTAAAGAGGAAAGCCCATGCCAGTAGCAGTCACTCACCACCACCACCTCCCCCAACACAACACACTTACTACAGCTACTAGTTAATTTTCTTTCTCTGTGCTTTTCACTCATTCTGGACATTCTAGGAAACTAGGAGGATGATACACAGTCCTTTGTGTCTGGTGTCTTTCACTTGTATAATGTCCCAGGTTCCGGTCTGTAGTAGATCAGGATTGCTCATCTAGAGTGACAGAGGGTCTCAGTATGATGTTGCCCACCGACAGGCATTTGGGTTGTTTGCTCCTTGGGGCTCTCTGTGCACTCTATGAGTGTCCTTCACAGCTTTGGGGTGATTGCTTACGCTCATGTCTCCAGTGTGGGTATTTAAAGAACATAGTTGCCAGGCTGTGTGCTGGCTGTGTGGTTAGTGTTTGAAGCACTGTTAGTGTGTTTCCTAAAGCCTCTTCACCATATTCCTGCCCACAGTGAGTGAGGGTACCAGCATCCTTCCTTGCCAGTGCTTAGTTTTGTCGTTTTCATCACAGTACTCTCCCACGGTCCAATGGCCTCGCTTTGCAGTTTTGATTTTATTCCTCTGATGCCTAGTGATGCTTCCCCTATGCTTCGTGTGTATCTTTTTATGAGACCGTAGCTTTTTTGTTGTTGGATTTTTGTTTGTTTTGTTTTGTTTGAGACAGGGTTTCTCTGTGTAGCCTTGTCTGTCCTGGACTCGCTTTTTAGATCAGCCTGGCCTCAAACTCACAGAGATCTACCTGCTTCTGCCTCCCTGAGTGCTGGGACTACAGGCGTGCGCCACCACGCCCGACTTACGAGACATATCTTTAAATTACTAGCTTTTGTTTGGTTGGTTTTGTGGTTTGTTTATTCAGTTATTTTGTGGGGAGGTGGGAGGATGTTTTGAAACAGGCCTTCAGCTCAGTAGCCTAAGCTGTCCTTAATTGTGCCTTGTCGTTAGCGGTGACCCCTGCCGCTCCATCCCAAGTACTGAGGGCATAGGTATACCCAGCATGCCCAGCTGTCTCTGCTCATTTACTCAGTTATTATTTTTATTTTGTGTGTGTATACATGATACATATGTGTGTCTATGTATATGTGGGCACACATGCCACAGGGCACATGGATAGGTTAGAGGAAAACTTTGTGGAGTCATTTCCTTTACCTTATATGGGTTCTGGGGATCGACTCAGGTCATTAGGATTACGCAGCACACACCTTTGATCATCTTTGAGTGAGATTGTCTCTATTGTTTTGAGAATTATTTCTATGTTCTCTAAATACCAGTCTTATCAGATGTATGATTTGCAACTTTTCCCTCTTATTCTGTGGATTTTCTTTTCTTGATGGTGTCATTTGAAGCGCATACTTTGTAGTTTTTGGTAAACTTCAGTTTATATCTTTGTTGCTCGTACTTTCAGGTTGTCATAGCTAAGAAAGCCTGACCTAACCTTGTTGACCCGCAGCTGCAGGCTGCTTCTTGGAGTTTTTTTCCAAGAGTTTTGTGCTTTTGTTCATTATTTTCTTTTATTTCATAATATTCCAGTGCTTTATTTTTAAACTTACTAATCAGCATTCAGATCTATGAAATATCACTTTTATATACTGCTTCAAAACTTTGAACAGGAATTTTTCTATAAGCTCTTGGTACTTCATTGGTATATACTGAAAAAATATATACATCATCAATTAATTCTATCCCTGCATGGCATGCTCGCTCCCACTGTGAAGCTCGTGGAGCGTGTTCGGAGGGTGGGCGTTAGCGGCAGTCAGCTTCTGTGCAGAGTCACGGGTTCTCAGCTGGGTTTAGACTCAGCATGTCTCCTGGGGGAGACAGTTGACTGGCCTCAGGACAGCCCCACTTCTGAGATCAGCATGGCTGCTTTTACTCACACGTTTCCTCTTGCTACTTTTTTTGTACGAATTGAAAGTGCTTCTAATTTACTTTATGTTAATGTCTGTAAAGATAAAAACCTCATGCAAAACTGCCCTTTGGCTTTTCAGAAGAAAATAAGTACACTACTAATTAATTACATTATTCTTGTATTCATCTAACTTTTTTAGTGTGGCATTCAATAAAATTAGCAAAACTGTTAAAGCCATTAAGTAGAATTAAACTTCATGATTGTCTTAGTATGACTCTGAATTCTTTTAGAGAGAGTTCTTTAGCATATTATGGTAACTATTTCTGGACTCCTTAATAGTACTTTCTTTATGTGAGTCTTTTTCCTCTGTCCATACTACTAAAATTTTCATATAAAAAATATATTGGGGCTAGGGAGCTGGTAAAGTAGTTGATAGACAAACATGAGACCCCGAGTTCAGATCCCTAGCGCCCATGTAAACCACATGTGGCTGTGTGCTGCTATAAATCCACTGCAGGGTATCCCTGAGTCACTGGCCAGCAAGGCTAGCTGAAACAGGGGGTTCTGGACTCACTGAGAGACCCTGTCCCAAAAAGTGAGGTGCGGCTGGAGAGACGGCTCAGTGGTTAGGAGCACTAGCTGCTCCTTCAGGGGACCTGAGCTCACAGCCATCTGTAACTCCAGTCTCAGGGTATCCAGTGCCCTCTTCTGGCCTCCATGGCAACCAGACATGCACGTGGTACACAGACACACATGCAAATGACTTACAAAAATACATGTAAATACATTAAGAATGCACCAGGCAGTGGCTCACGTCTTTAATCCCAGACTTGGGAGTCACAGAGGCAGGCGGATCTGTATAAATTCTAGGCCAGCCTGGTGTGCAGAGCGAGTTCCAGGCCAGCCAAGAGTACACAGAGAAACCCTGTTGGGGGCGGGGGGGGGTTAAAACATAAGGTGGAGTTATTGTTGTATTTTAATCTAGATGTCAACCTCTGGCCTGCGTGTACACACGAGTACAGCACGCATATACAAAAACACTAAAGCAAATATTCTTGGGCAGCCCACCTCTTCTCAGTAGGCTCAGCATCGCGTTGATCCCAGCCTTGTACCACATATTTTTCGGTGAAAGGATGTGGAGAGGACACAGACTGTTACCTACTTTTGCTTTAACTGTTGTGTGACAAAATATACTTGGCATTGTCTAGACAGAATTGTAATGAATATAATAATTTCAATGAGACAAAACAAACTTTAAACCAGATGTGAGGATGTATTTGGATGTATGCTGGTCGTTTAATCATAGTCTCAATTAAGACTCTGGTGCTTTGGAGATTAAGTGTTCCTGACTGTAATAATGACAGCTTTTCAAATGCTAATTATTATTTCTTGGTGTCGTTAGGAATATTAAAAGTAGGCGGCAGAGTCTTTTAGCAGGACCACTCACCATGCTCCATTTCACTCCATAACGGATAAAGAAATCAATCCCTCTGTTCTTCTCCCTGGCCCCCCACTCACCGCCCACCTGAGACTTTACTGTAAAGTCCTCAGCATTGATTTAAACCACTCTGTTATTTTTATTTAATGCATCTTGTAAGTGTCTATATTCTTAAGCTAATTTAAATATGAGCCTGGTTCTAAAAGGATGTGATGCAAAATTTGACATGCATGGATATATCTTCAGCCACATGTGCCTGTGACAGTTTGAAGCCCATGTCACGTTACTGTTGGTAAAGTCTGGCAGCACGTCCTGTGTGAAGCTCTTTCTTTGACTTTGTGCCATGAGCACTTACTTGAATTAATAAAGTATCAAAGGAAACTTAAGGTGGAATGTTAATTACTTTTGGTTCTCTCTGTAATTGGTTCTGTAACAACTCCCATTCCTTTTATTTAATAGTGCTTTAAAAGTCCGAAGTGAAGAGAATTAGCCTTTGTTACCACTTACTTCATATTTATTTTATGCTTCAGGTATTATCTGTCTTATTATATCAAAATAATTATGCACAGATAACATTTCCTAGCTTATCACATTGAGAAATGGATGCCCAGTGTTGGGTTTCATTTAGGGACAGCATTTTATGTTAGGAGGTTGGGCTCCATCCTTGACTGGGTTTTGTTATCCAATAATTTCTAACAAGTACTGTTACTCCAGGTCCCCGTGAAAGAGGAAATGTGATCATCTCTTTCTATTTTAAATTGGAAGTTGGCCAGCCTTCTATATATCACCTTGGTTTTCATCCTCTTTTGAAATGATGTGCTTTAAAAGTTTGTGTTCAGTGTGCTGTGCAGTTCCTGCTGTTACTTAATGCCGAGGTGCGTCTCTCACTCTTGGAACTTAACTTGCTTTGCTTTAGTCTAATGATCCTGGAGACCCAGCCTGGTCATGGCAGGTAAGTGTTTCATCACTGAGCTGAGTGTGACCTGAGCCTCCAAGGGAAATGTTTTGCCCTTGCCTTATGGTATTTCCTCACAGCATCTAGTTGGTGTTTCTTCTGTCACGTCACTTACTGCTGTTAACAGTTACATGTGTGCTATCCATGTAGGAGCATATTAGCATAATACATGCCCTACTAAGTACACAACAGGTCTTTAATGAAGATTCCTAGTGTAATCCACTAGAGATCCTAGACTTCAGCCTTGGTCCTGCTTGGATAGCTATCCTTGTTTTGCCACCCGTGCTTTTGTTTGTTTGTTTGTTTGTTTGTTTTAAGATTTATTTATTATGTATACAGTGCACATCAGATCACATTATAGATGGTTGTGAGGCACCAGGTGGTTGCTGGGAGTTGAACTCAGGACCTCTGGAAGAGCAGTCAGTGCTCTTACCCGCTGAGCCATCTTTCCAGCCCCACCTGTGCTTTTGTTACAAGCAGTCTTGAAGCTATTTTTAAAAAGAGGAAACATTACTGTCCTTTGCAATGCTGTTCTTCCCAGCCTTTGTGATGCCCTTTGATTATGAATAGAATAGCAGTTGTGTAGTCTACTATAGAGTCTTCCAGTGAAGTAGGAAAAAAATTCACCACTAGCAAGGAGATTTGGTGGCCTATGTATCATTTGTGCAGAACTGGGCATGCTTGCAGGTTTTGTTTTCTGTTTTAAGGGTTTTTAATTTAAAGCATAGTTATTCTAATTCCTGAGAGATGCTAAACCTTTGGGGAGACTACTGTTAGGAAATTCTGCCCAGACTTCAGTAGATCAAGCCCCTGTCATCATTAGGCTGTGCCTAAGAGAAGTCTCAGAGTAGAAGACTGTGTGAGACGCTGGCCTCGCTTACCTTTGAATTAAAGCTGTTTCTAAGTTTTGCTGTCCTGTGAATTATTGTTGTGTGACAAGACTTTTCCTGGGGAGACATAACACACACATGTACTCACCCCAGGTAGTGACAGACCAAAATATGGACACCTCCAGAGTCCAAGTTCGTGAGCCAGTGAGGTTGAAGTTATTTATAGGAGTATAGATGAGGGGTTACTTAACAGGAACAGGAGTGACTCAAGGACAGCAACATCACCACCCTGCCCCAGCGTGAGTGACTGTTACAAAAGCTGGGAACCTGGAAACACTGTGCAGCCTGCAGGCAGCTTAGCAGGTTGTAGAGTATGCTTTGCGCCTCAGTTGGTCTGAACCCCCTTCCAGGCAGCTAATTTTGTCTCAGAGTCATCTTTGCAGCTCAGCTTGTCTGAAAGTCTTAGTAGCTCAGCTTTTATTGTTTGCTGTGACAGGGAAAGGCCTTTTGAATCTGCTCAGTTTCAGGGACTTCCTGAAGCTATTTTTAATCGCTTACTTTCCTGCTTGAGCTTCTCTGCAGGGTGGAGTGTTTTACCCTCTTTTGTATACAGCCATGTGTGTTTGTATGTAGTTACTTTTGGAGAAGTTGAGTCATGGTGTCCATGCTTCTAAAGTAAGTGACAGCTGCCAACTAGCTCTTTAACACAGCAGTCTGTGACAATACCTTAAAGTTTTTGCAACTCAGACTTGGTTTGTGTGAATGTGATTCTTACATGGTCTATATGTTTTCTGATTTCTAATTTACTAGAGTAGGTCTAGTAAATTGACTGAAACAAGCTAGAGTTGTCCTGTCAACACTGATGCAGTACTCGGTTCTGCTTGGCTTTTTCTTTGGTGTTTTATCTGTGATAGATGCAAACAGCACTTTGCTTTGCAGAACTGTATTGGTCACCACTTTATGGCATTGAGTTAAGATGTGTTGTTGTGCAAAGTTTGGCCTTTATTGTTACTGGGAGAGTGAAAACAGGAGCTATTCTAAAAATAAATAAGTAACAGGACATTTTTTTTCAATAGTGGAATTAGAATGTCTTTTCTAACATGTAACCATGTCTCTTTGGCTTTTCCTGTTTAGCCTGTTGTTGTTAAGTAATTTTATTATAACCCAGCTGCCTCATGTTTCTGCTGCTAATTAAGAATGAGTGCGAAGCGAGCACCCCAGAGTTGGCTGTGGCATTGCTGCTTGCACCCCAGCTAGTGTGTTCTGCTTGCCTCTCCTAGTTGGGAATGCATTGCTGCCCTTGCACACCTCTCCCACCCCACCCTGTCCCTGCCGCCTACCCTCATCTCACCCCTACCTAGGCGTCCCGAGCAGCTCTCAGTAGCCTGGAGAAAAGGTGTCTTTCAGCACTTTACTTCCTTTACATAAATAGTCTTAAAAGCCTCTTGGTGACCTAGAGGACAGACAGCCGTAAGTGGGTGGTGGCGGTTTTAAGTGACTGCCTTAGTCCCTTTCCATTTCTTTTCCTTTGGGCCTCCACAGTTAGCCACTTGCACATGATAGGTTGGGGTGTGTGTGTGTGTGTGTGTGTGTGTGTCTGTGTGTGTCTGTGTGTGTCTGTGTGTGTCTGTGTGTTTAATGTATGTACTGAACTATAGACTTGAAAAAAAACCCAGTAAAATTGTAAACCCCTGTGTGAGCCAGTTAGTGAAGGGCACCAAATTATTTCTGATGCATGTTGCTGAGCTTTTGTCTTGTACAGTTTGCTTTTGTGATTGCCGCAATTTCTCAGCTACACTGTTCACATACAGCTTTCTGAGTTGCTCACGTTGACACATTTTTCTCATGTTTTAGTTTCTATTAGTTCTTAAAGTAATAGCTATTTCAAAAAGACTGAGAGCTTCTTCTGATTAAAAGCTACTAATATATTTTTTTCCTAAAGGTTTATCTTTTTGCATAGGTGTTTAAAGTTATATTCTTAAATTAGGCATTTTTTGTTCTTAGACTTCTTGTGATTTTTTTTTACATACCAGGAGGCTTAAAATTAAAACTTAACATTGTAAAATGGACTAACAGCCGAGCATGGTGGCATACGCCTTTAATCCCAGCACTCGGGAGGCAGAGGCAGGCAGATCGCTGTGAGTTCGAGGCCAGCCTGGTTTACAGAGTGAGGCAGGACAGCCAGGGATACACAGAGAAACTTTGTCTCAAAAAAACAAAACAAATAAAATGGACTGACAGCTGAAAAATATTTTTCATTCTCTGACTTTGTGTTTGGCACAGTCTTCTAACAACAGACAGAGGAGATGGGGATATTGAGTTGGTGTTGCTCGCCAGCTCAATCCCAGCACTTAGGAGGTTGAGTCGAGGCAGCATGGTAAGTTCCAGGCCAGCCTGAGCTACTTGCTTACAGAGCTCCTGTACTGTGGTCTTTGAGGAAAAGAAAACACTCTTAACAGTGGGTAGAGTGATCTATTAGGAGTGAGTTCTGTTGTACTGATATCCTGATTCTTTGACAAACCTTAATAAGAATGCAGTGTTCTCAGGTGCCTTGCCTGTTGCCCCGTGCCCTCACCCGCTCACAGAGGCCTCCTTCAGGAAGTTCCTTTTGTACTGCAGGAGTTACTGGGGTTCTTTTATTTCACATGTTTGTTTTTGAAGAGTCTTATTGCTTATTCTTGAACAATTTCATATAAATGCAGTTACCTTGGTCACACCCAATCCAAATCCCAGTATTTCTCTGTTTCCCTCCTCTTCTCCTCCTCCTCCTCCTCCTCCTCCTCCTCTTCTTCCTCCTCTTCTTCTTTTTAAAGAAACTCACTCTGCCCAGTTAATATTCACTCAGTCCAGTTAATACTGCCTGTATGCACATACTGAGGCAGGGCAGCCTACCACACACCTCAAGAATAATAATTTTGTTATCAGCCAGCAGCTGTCAGCTCCTCAGCTCTGGGTGGACCCTACTGAGCCCCTCCCCCATCTGCACTGTAACCACAGCCATGTCATGTCCAGAGGACAGCATTTCGCAGCACTCCTCTGCATTGTCTGGTCCTTAATTCCCCACCCCACCCCACTGCTGTGAGCTCTGTGAGCCTTGGGGTAAGATGATGATACAGGCATCCTACTTAGGAATGAGCACTCAGCACTTAAGCCTGTGCTTTGACCAGCTGTGCATCTTCTCTGTATCACTGCCTACTGCAAGGAGTTTCTTGCACCACAGTTTAGAGCAGCACTTCTCTATAGGTGGAAATAGAAATGTGTTGAAACCAGTCCAACAGTGTGACTGCCTAGCAAAATAACAATGGTGGGTTCTCCACTAGGGCTGGCAGCCTCCCCAGCCAGGGGGTTTGACCAGGTTTACAGTCAGGCTTGATCTCCTACCTGTAAAGGAGGCCTCGGATCCTGTTAGAAAGCACATGGCACCCACCCCCACCCCCATAAGGGTCACGCCAGTATTTCAACATCTGGGCATGTCTTGTCTGGCAGGTCAGTGATGTTGCAAGCAGGGACCACCACTGGGTAATACTATTGATGGTTTTTCTCCCCCAGTGGCCTGTGTAGCACCTTCCAGCACTATGAAAGCTAGCCAGCAGGGAGGAATTTCCAGGTCAGTTCCAAATTGATTTCTCTATGTCCTGCAACCAAAGTGTGTGATGTCTTTAGCAATATGACCGCCATATCTAGTTATGGTGAGCAACCAAGAGCAGTGGCATTAGCCTGTGTTTTTTGGGTGGTCTCTGGGGCCTACTTGACCAATAACTTGCAGGGAGGTATCCCACACCTGGCACTGAAACCCTTCTCTCTATCAAACTATGGGCACTTGCTGTGAATTCATTGTTATCAGATGGCTGTTGCTCCACTTAACTCCTAACTCTTACAATAAACTCACTTGAAAGCTTCTTTTTAAAGATTAAAAAAAAAGTGTGTGTGAGTGTTTTGCCTGTGTGTATGTGTGAACACCACTTGCATGCCTGGTACCCATGGATGCCAGAAAAGGTGTTCAATCTCTTGGAATAGGAGTGGCAGGTGGTTGTGAGCTATGTGGGTGCTGTGAACCAAACCCTGGTCCTTTGCGAGAACAACCAGTGCTCTTAACCTTTGAGCCATCTCTCCAAACCTTTTAAAATCTTCCTTTTTAACGCAGTAGTCAGCCATGTTTATTTCTGCATTTGGTGATTGTATCATATCACTTAAGAGTGTCCAACATTCCTTACCGCATGAATCTGATTTATGGGCACTTATGTTAGCAACCCCACCCCCACCCCCACCCCAGCCCCCCACCTCCCACTGATCGCCCATCAGTGAGACTCACGGTTATTATGTGTGTTTATGGTCAAGCCGCATCAGAAGACACTAATGCCGGGTTCATGTTTGCGATCTGTGTCTTACTTGCTCCGACTGTTGTTTTTTGTTTCTTTTTTCAAATAGACCACGACTGAACGACCCTTCATTCAGAAGCTGTTCCGTCCTGTGGCCGCAGATGGACAGCTGCACACACTTGGAGATCTCCTCAGAGAAGTCTGTCCTTCCGCAGTGGCCCCTGAAGGTAAGGCACTTAGCAACCACAATGCATTGCAGTCATTTTCTCTTCTAAACCTTTGGTTGCTGAGGTTAAATGAGTATTCTACATGGATACATTTTAGGAATAGTTTTTCTTACCTTTTAAGGGGAAAAAAAATCTTTTGTTTTATAACATTTGTAACAAAAGAAGAAGTCAATTCAGTTTGACAAAATAAAATACACTTCTTGTACTCTGAGGCTTAGTAAGGACTATTTTAATGAATTTCTGTTTTGAAAATCAGCATACATGAACGTGTATTTGAGATGATTGGCACAAAAGTTATTTCACATTTCTTTCAGAAGCTGAACTATTTGCATACATGCAATGGATTATTTTGGGGATAGTATGCATGTTTAAACACCAAATTTGTGCATGCATACACATCCACCTACCTATACCTATACGCACAGCCTAAAGGTGATTTCCATGGTATTTTTAGTGTGCCTACATTTTTATGTGGGCTGTCACGTGTGGTCAGCTGTGGAGTTTTCCACATGTGCTGTTACCTCAGTGCTAAAAGCAGTGTGGGCATTTCAGATTTCCACCCGAGAGCTGCTCTGAGTGTGCGCATGGGCACATGGATGTGGACATGTGTGCAGGTGTTCTGCTAACTAGGTGGCCAGCTCAGCCCTGTGGTCCATTACAGGCTCATTACTGCTGCGTTTTTAAGAGGACTTTTCAGTGGTCTCTGACCATGTTCATTAACACTGAGCAGCCTTGGTCTTTTTGTCCTAGTAGGAAGGAGGTAAGGAATTATTAAACATGAAAGCAATACTTCAAAAGTTTCTTATGAAATAATCTAAGGAAGTGGTTTTCCTAAGAAATAAATTAGAATAAAAGAATTAGAATCAGAGTGTGTTGGAGGGAGGGGTGGGGGGAGAACAGGACCAAATCAGGGGGGGTTAAAAAAAAACAGATTGTGAACCACAACCCAGAATTACTGAAGTCAGACAAGAGTTACTGGGTTTAGAGGTTCTAAGTATGTCTTATGAGGTCCTACTGTGAAACTGCCTTTCCTGAGCTCCTAGATGACATATTGAGGTGTCTTATGGTCTCCTCTAAGCCTCGTCCCTCTAGGAGCGGTACTGACAGTTTGAATTCCTGAGTTCGTGGTGTAAGGCGTACCCCAAATCATATTATGTATGATAACCACACTTGAAGTAACACTAAGCTATCGCATGGCCTCAGGTTCAGTCCCTCTTTGCTGTTTTACAGTCTTAACTCACGTTGAAGGCTTCCTTCCATTCAATATTTTTTTAAGATTTATTTATTTATTATGTATATAGTGTACATCAGATCTCATTATAGGTGGCTGTGAGCCACCATGTGGTTGCTGGGAATTGAACTCGGGACCTCTGGAGGAGCAGTCAGTGCTCTTAACTGCTGAGCCATCTCTCCCGCCCCCTCCATTCAATATTTTTGATATCTCAGCAGCTTTTTAAAATAAACTCTGCAGAGCTATATAGCTATTATCATAACTTGAAATAGAACATTTGTCTCCTCAGACTGTTTCCTTCTACACACTTGAAGCTGAATGCTAGTCAAAGCAATCATGGGGCTACTTTCTATGATTTGCCTCTTAACATATTTCATGTAAATTGAATTAATACAATAAGTAGACTTGCAACATGACAATGTTTTTTTTTTTTTTACTTTTTTAAAAACAAGTCTCAGTAGCTTCTTTTTCTGGATGAGTAATACTACTACTTATGTGGGCATGCCACATTTGAGCTGCCTGTTCACCTATTGATAAGCATGTGGATTATTTCCAGTTTTTTACTTTTAGGATTAATTCAGCGTGATCACTGGCATGGATTTTTCTGGGAACACGGTTTCATATTTCTTAGGTAGATTCCTCAGGGTGCAATGACTGGGACAACAGTAAGCTGAGGGTCTTTTGGTTTTTGTTTTTTTTAATGTGACACAGGAAGACTGGTTTCTTCCCATCACTGACATGTTTTATAGTTATCCTAATGGTTGTGTGTTAGCACCTCACAGTGATTAGACTTTGTGTTTCCCTAATCTGAATTTTCCTGCTGCTGACTGTGTCCGCTGTATGCGTTTGTGTAAAGAGGACTGTGTGTCTGGTGTCGGAAGACGCTGAGGGCGGCGGGCAGGTGGCAGCTCCTGTTCCCATGCCCTTAAGTCCGCTCTCAGGTGTTTGAGGAGCTGGCCCTCATTTTCATCACTTTCCTATTACTCTGTTTTGAGAAATATTTGTATATTTTGGAAGAACTTTCTCTGTAGACCCCCCACGCAACCTATGAAAAGTAAATGGTTTTAGTTCTGATGGAGTTCTATTCAGTTTGTAAAGGGTTGTGTTTAGATTTTTTAATGTCTTCTAGTATATATATATATATATACACACACACACACACACACACACACACACATATATATATATAAAATGTAAGTATGAATATACATTTATAAAGTAATGAAAGAACTTAGAACAGTCTCTGTCTTGGGTTCCATTTGGAGGCAGAGTCACATTTTCCCATGCGTATTTCCTTTTTTTAAATTAAGCCCTGTAGTCTCAGGCCTGTCCACAGTATCTGGCTTTCAGATGCTAATCTCTTCGCATTAAATGTTTCTATTTTTGAGTACCTTGTAGTATGTTTTAAAGACTTTTATCAATTAAGAATCAGTGAAATTTGAAGTTTAGTTGTGTCCTAATTGTGTTCAGTTTTTTTGTTTTAAACAGTTCCTTTCCTTGACTTGGTCTCACTGTAGCCTCAGTTGGCCTACAAGGCACCGTGTGAAAGGTGACAACTCCTTTTGTCTCTCAGCTTCCTGAGTGCTGGGCTCACAGGCATGCACTACCATACTTGGCCATAATCCTTTTCCAAAAATAAGTCATTTTAAGTTTCTTTATATGGCCCTCTGGGATCCTTGATTATTAAGTGTGAGAACATTACATTAAAACCCAGTCTTGCCTCTGTTGGCTGCAGGACATAAGGGCTTTCCTCTGGTACCCTTGTGCTCTGTTTATTGGAGTAACTTAAGAGTTCTTTTTAATCCAAGAAATAGGATTTGAAATTGAGGTTTCTTTTGCTGCCTTGCTGTTTGAGTTCCTTTACTTCATGGCTGCCTGTTTCTTGCTGTGAGGTGAGGTCGAGGAATTTTACAGGTGAGGAGTGGAGGGAAGTCAGAAGCCCTGGCACTTGTGCAGGGGTGTGTAGGCTGAGCCTTTGCCTTCAGTTAGCCCAGTCTTTGCATTTTTCAGACATTCCTCTATCTCCTGGCTATTTAGTTGGGGAATGAAGTTAAGAATTCCTTCCCTCCCCCCTTCCTTTCCTCCCTCTCTCCCTCTCTCCCTCCTACCCTCCCTCCCTCTCCCTCTCTCCTTCCCTCCCTCTCTCCCTCCCTCCCTTTCTCCCTCCCTCTCTCCCTCTCTCCCTCCTTCTCTCTCTCTCCTTCCCTCACTCTCTCCCTCCCTCCCTTTCTCCCTCCCTCTCTCTCTTCCTCTCTCTCTCCCTCCCTCCCTCTCTCCCTCCCTCTCTCTCTCTCCCTTTCTCCCTCCCTCCCTCCCTCCCTCCCTCTCTCCTTCCCTCCCCCCCTCTCTCTCTCCTTCCTTCCCTCTCTCCCTCCCTCCCTCTTCTTCTCCCTCCCTCCCCCTTCCTTCTTCCTTCCCTCTCTCCCACCCTCTCTCCCTCTCTCCCTCCCTCTCTCTTCTCTCACATGGGGATAGGGGAGCAATCACAAGAACTGGAGTTCACATAATTCATGTCAAGTCAGAGGACAACTTTGAGGAAGCAGTTCTCTCCTACTGCTGTGGACTCCAGGGATCAAAGTCAGCTTGTCAGGCTTCTGTGGCAACCATTTTCACCTGCTGGGCCACCATGCTACTTAACTGTGGCGGCCATTGCTTTCATTTTCTGGGTTTGTTGTTGTTTTGTTCTGTTAAAAATCTTAGTCTTTGGGCTGGAGTGCTGTGCAGGGCTCAGGAGCACTTACTCTAACTCTGCAGAGGACTGTCTTTGTTCTCAGTACTGTGTTTTCTAACTACATTTCCAGAGATTCTGTATCCTCTTCTGGCCTCTGCAGGTACCCACATTCATGTGGTGTGTGTGCACGCGTACACACACCACAGTCCTTAATCAGAACCTTAGTCTAGAGATGTTCTGAAATGTGTGGTTTTTCCTAAATTCCTTCACTCTGTTCTCTTGACTTAATTCAGTGCGACCCTAGGAATCCTAGCTGCTCTGTTTCTTTGTTGTGTTGGCGTTTCTGTCTACCCTGTTGAATGCACTAAAGTGGTGACTGTGGACATCGAGCCAGTCCAAGAAAGTCTGACACCCTTTATCGGAGCATTTTTGTGTTCCCTTTTGCCATCCTCCAGCCAGGCCACAGTGATGCATATAAGATTCTCATGGCCTTGTGTGAGTGAGGAGAGTGAGGAAATCTGTAATGTTCTGGCAGAGCTTCTTTGTCCTTCCTGATGCAGGCCCTACTTGCATGCTCTTTGTAGAGGATGTACAGTGTGCCTTTGCTGCTGACGAGGAGAGGCATGAGGAGAGCCACTCGGGCTGCAGCCTGCTGGGGGTGAGTGGCAGACTTTCCCATTCTACCCTTAACCCACCAGGGCCAGAGAGGGAGCTTAGAAGCTCCGAGCACTGGCTGCTGTCCAGAACACCTGGGTTCGAGTTCCGGTCCCCACATGGTGGCAGCTCAATGTAGTGCCCAGACATAGCATGCAGACAAACAGCGTATGGTAATATAAATAAAAATAACAGTAACCTTTCCCCTGCAGGTCTGCTTCAGACTGTCTCAGGTGCTTCTCCTCCCCAAACCAGCAAGCGCCCTGGTTGATGGGAGGACTTGAGCTTCAGTGATAGGACACAGGTTACAGTGCATGCCGGGGAATTGCCTCTTCATTTCATATTTATCTTGAGAAAAAAGGAAACGTTATCACTTAAAGTCTGTGGAGAGTGTTGAGAACCCCAGGGCTCTGAGCACCGCACTGTGCCGTGCAGTCCGGATACCTGTACTGTCGGAGTGGAGCATTTTGACACACCTGCACTCAGGCTGAAAGTGAAAGACTTGAAGTTTGGGTGTGTGTGGATAAGAACTAGCTGTCATCGCATGATAAAAAAAGAAAGTATGCGCAGACCCATGCGCCACCATTGCCTGCTCCTCCCTGTGGGAAGTGATTTGGGCGTGGAGGAATCCAGTCCTATTTCATCATGACAGGAGAATGTGCTGCATTATGGCAGTGAACTTGGGGTCATTGGAGTATTGCAGGGAGCTGTTTGTGTTCTTTTCCTCCTGGTCTGTATGTAGCTAGGGGAATTAGCCAAGATAGAAAGAACAGGAAGCAAACCAAAGGTGAGCACAGGTACGTGTTGTCTGTGGTTTCAGTGGGATGACTCAGAGAGCTGCGCTTCTGTTCTAGGCCCGAAGTCCTATACCTTCCTCTTTCAGTACACTACAGTGTCAGCGTCAGCAACCAGGCCCAGCCCAGTGGTTCAGAGTGGCTGGGCGCCTGCCACCAGACTTCCAACCCCACCTCAGTCCCTGGGACCACAGCAAAGGAGAGAACTGGCTCCCAAAAGCTGTCTTCTAACACGCCTGACAAATATACTTAATGTTAATATTTTTTAAATAAAAAATCATATGCTTAATTTTTATTTAGGAGAATATAAGATATCTATAAACTTTGCTGAGTCATACTTTATTTCCCAGTGTACCAGTATAATTATAAAAACCTGGCAAGGTACATAGTTGTAGCAAACCTCCATTTTTTCAACATATTTTCATTTATTATTTGCGAATTTTACACAATGCACCCCTATCACACTCAACATCCCAGTCCTCCCAGGTCCACCCACGATGGCAGCTCTTGTGCCTTCCTCTCAAAAAACAAAAACTGTGCTGGGCTATTTCCCCTTGGCTTTATATTTGGAGTTACATGGGCAGCACAGGTGTAAAGAAAGACCGAAGTCCATGCAGTTTAATGCTAGTGTCCTGCAGCTCTCTGGAGGGGTGACTAGTTGAGTATAGCGTCTCCTTTCCCTTTCCATGTCTGCCCAACTTTCTTTGCGCTTATTTACTCCTTGATATTCTTCCTTGACAACTGTAACTTCTCGGTTCCGTGTGATGTCATAAATTTTATTTCTGTCATTCATTTTCTTTGTGTTGTATATGTGTGTGTTGTCTCGTTGCTCTAAGATACGAAAGATACCGTGTAGTGTTCTCTGGAGAAAGATTTGGTCCAGTGGGAGTGGACAGGAAGATTGTCCAGCTGTGGAAACTCCAGACTGAACGTGTCAGTTCTGAGGAGAGAGTAGGGACTGAGTCTTGATGAAGATGTACAGAAGTGAACAATTGGACAGAGAAGGGGTCAAGTCACACATTCCATGTGCCCACTGTGGAACCCTCCCCAGCTGCCTTTGTGCTGCCTGTTCTGTTTGGGATCTAACTCCAACATTATTTTCTTTGGGTGTGGTGTGGTGTGGTGTGGTGTGGTGTGTGTGTGTGTGTGTGTGTGTGTGTGAGAGAGAGAGAGAGAGAGAGAGAGAGAGAGAGAGAGAGAGAGAGAGAGAGGGAGGGAGAGAGAGAGTGTGTGTGTATTACCATGCATTGGTCCTAGCTGGTCTACAACTTGGTGTGTAGACCAGGCTAGGGTGTAACTCAAGAATTCAATTGCCTCTGCCTCACGGATGCTGAAATTAAAGGTGTGTGCCACCATGCCTGGCAATTATCTTATTTTTAACACACTTTATGAGAAACCACAGAAGTTTAAAAAAATTCATATTTTTCCTTGTTCTACATGGTTTCTGTATAGTGAATTCTCTGTGGTGTAGTGCAGTGTTTTCAGCCACGGGAGCTGGGGTGGGTGACAGAAATGCTGGCGGCAGATCCTTCAGGTGTTGGCCGGGGTTAAAGTTGCCTGTATGTGAGCTGCTGCAGCAGCAGCAGCAGAGCGGCTGCTCCCAGAGGAGTTAGCATTTGAATGTGTGACCTCTTGTCAGAACTGCACCCCCTCCACCCTCAGAGGAGAGCTGAAGAATGAGGGAATGGACTTATAGCGCATGCGTCTCTGTACCCTCCTGCCATTTGAATTGGGCAGCCATCAAAAACTTACTGGATCTGGGTTTCTTATGAAATAAAGTTTCCTGTTACAGTCTACTTGTAGAATGTAGTGAAACAACCTTTTCCCACGTGAGACTTCATGGTCTTATATTTTTCTTTCCAAGGTTTTACCATTAGCCTGAGTTTTCTTTTGTACAGCTTTGTTAATATATTTTTATAAACAAAAATTCATGGGAAATTTATAAAGGCCAATTATAACTTCACTTACGGCAAGACTTCCAAGCCACTGATAGTTTTTAGGAACTAGCTTCTGGACAGGATTGAAATGCCAGAGTTGGGCTGGGGAAATGCCTCAGTGGTTAAGAACACTGTCTGCTCTCCCAGAGGTCTCAAGTTCAATTCCCAGCAACCACATGGTGGCTTACAACCATCTATCCTGGGATCTGATGCCCTCTTCTGGTATGCAGGTGTACATGCAGATAAAGTACTCATCTTCATTAAAAAAAAAAAAAGAAAAGAAAAAGAAAGAAAGAAATGGCAGAGTTTCTGGAAGGAAGGAAAGAAGAAGTGAGTTTGACTGTAGCTTCTCTACTGTCACTGCATCCCCTATAGCAGGCTTTGGTATCATACAACTTGCCGAGCCACACTGGCGAGGCTCAGAAGTCGATTGCTGATGCTCTCAAGTACTAATGGAGTGTTTGCCGTTCAACACTGTAGTAATCCTTGGAAAAGTGAGTCGCCTCCTGTAGTGGACCCTTGCCTTGTAGTTTCTGCCAAGCTACTTATTGTTCTTTATTCTTGATTGCATTTGTTTTTTATGGAAGAAATACTGTCTATAGTGGGAAGTCTAAAAGCATTTTAAATGTAATCATAGATAAGGTCCAGCCTAAACGCGGTAGCTATGACTTATTATGTAAGTTCGCTTCGCTGTTCTCCACCCCTTCATCCTCGTGCTTCGTCCAGCGCGCAGGCACTGCTGCTGACCTTGCTGATGTAGAACCTCTTCAGAGCTTCATCCCTTGGCTTATGTCTTTTCTAAAATCAAAGAGCTGGAATGGTTATGTTCTTATTCTACTAACGGAGATAAGGTGATGCTGGATCCAACAAAAGATGCCTCTGATTTCCTCTCCTGAATTATTTTGATCTTAATCTCAAGAAACTAAGTGAGTTAACCTGGCCTTTCTAAAAGTAGAAGGAATAACTTGCACAACGTTTACTCTGTTGAGGGCACTAGAAAATGGAGTGATACATGCACACAGTTTAGTGAAGCCAAGGAGTTCTGTGGCCCTCAGCCTGTCACACAGTGCAGCTGTTCTGTGGCCGGTGAGCTCGGGCTGCTTGGCCATCTTATGCAAACACAGCAGTGGCTTGAGGATGAGGAAGAGGCCCATAGGTAAAGGTGCCTGGTGATGAGTTCAGAACCCAGAGTGGAACGAGAAGTAATTCCACAGTTAATCCTCCTGCTGCCGCGTGTGCACCTTGGTGCATGCACACTGTGCACGAACAGTAATAACATTTTGAAAGAAAATATTTTAAAATCTCCATTTTGTAAAGTGTATCTTTTTTAAATTTATGGTCAGGAGGCTCTTAATCAGTTTACTTATACTTAAATGATCTAAACACTAGCTGCAGTTTCCATTATTATGGCTAATTTTAAATTTTAAATTTTGGTTTATATCTTTCTTACTATGGAATACAATGGCTATAAACAAAAGTCAAGAGAATGCACATATCTAAAGAGCCAAGGATTTGGAAATATTTTCTAAATAAAATTATATTTTTCTATACACACACACACACACACACACACACACTAGATAGTTTATACATGGAAAAAGACACATGGACTGTGAGTGGCTCATTAGACGGGCACTGAGTGAGCGTAGGCCCGGAAGACGTTAATGGAGAGCTGTAAAAGGCTTGTGGCTCTCTGATAAACAGCACTCTCCCTCTGTTTGTGATCACGGGATAAAAGCCCTGTGCTTGTGCATGCTCAGTTTTACCACTACAGCATATAGTGTGCTCTTAAGATGGAGCTCTCACTCCCCAGGAAGCATTTCTGTGGAAGATTAATTGCCCTTTTAAGATCAGTGTTTGATGTATTCCTCTGGCCATATCCTGGCTTGCTTTAACCCCCTCTGACCTGACCTCTCTGACTGTTCCCACTGCCGCTGAGTCAGGGCATGATGTATGCGCGGCAGACTTCAGCCTGGGCTTTCTCAAGCCAGGGGATTCGCTCCGTCCACATTTTATTCATGAAGATAGCCGAGGCTGGGGAATTTGTCAGATAGAGAAAATTTGTTCAGACTAGTTGGTGGTAATCAAAAAGCTTGCCTCTTTATTGGTCTTGAAACTTTCTTAGAATTATTAAATGATTTTCAGAAAATTTGCTCTTCATAAAAGAGCCCTGAAGCTGCAGTGGTTAAATTAGATGTCAGTCCATTTGATCGGTTCTTCCATACTAAGATGTGTGGACTTCAAAAAAGATTAATTCGATTGAAACGTTCTCATTCACGCCTTTGTTCCTTCGTCATCGCTTCCTCTAGCCTCATTTCTACACTAAGAGATTTCAGTTACATCTTCAGTTAGAAAGAGACTGCAGGATGTCCCTAGAAGCCCAGGCAACGTGCATTAAAGCCCACAGTTAGGCGCCTTGTAGCTGTGGGCCTGAGCCTGAGGACTGGCTCTCCAGCAGCAGTGTGAGGAGAGTGAGCAAAGCTTCACAGCAGTGGGATTGTTTTGTTTTGTTTTGGGAGTGGGGGTGTTTGTTGTTTTTTATGTTGTTGTTGTTGTTGTTGTTGGGAGACTTGGTTTCTCTTTGTAGCCCTGGCTGGCCTGAACTCCTGCTGTAGACAGGGCTGGCTTTGAACTCGGAGATCACCGGCTGGGATGAAATGCGTGTGCCACCACTTTCCCACTGTTTTTATCTTCCTAAAAAGAATCTAAAAGTCTTTCAAACAACATAATCATATTAAGTTAGGTTTCCTTTGAATTTTAAGTGAGGTGTTTCACTGGATTTTTATGTTGAATATATTTTTATGGCTTTTGAAATTTTTGAGTGTCATTTAATTTGTATAATACTGAGTCAGGGTTTTTGCTGTCCTGCCCCACCCCCACCCCCACCCCCAACAATGTCACTGAGTGATTAGAGAGTAAGTTCTTACAGCCTTCTGGCTGGCAGGCACATAATTAAACCCAAGCTATCTTACCTATCGTGATGAATATCTAGTACCAAAAGGGTTGGCGTATTACCATACCTTAGAGCATAGCCATCCCTTCTCCTGACCCTTTCTCTCCATGCCCTCTCACTGGCTCCCCACCCTCATGCTCTTACATAGCCCTGCCTGGCCTCGACTTTGTGGCACCATCTTGACTTTCTGATTCTTTGGTTTCTCCCCCCTGAGTCACTGGGATTGCGGGTGTGTGCTGCCACATCCGACTTACGTAACTGCTGGGATAAACCTAAGGCCAGACTCAGTTCTCTGATATTTTTCATGCCCCGAGAAGAAATGAGTTAACATCATTGAATAGCTGCCGTGCCCAAGCCCTCTGCAGACTCTCCTGGGCTGCAGCCCTAGAGATGAGCCTTGATTCACTCTCTAAGATGAGGAACTGGAGACTGGCAAAGTCAACTAAGGATGCAAAGCTAGTGAGTGCTGATGGCTGACATCTGAAGGAAGGGTTTCATGCAAGAGCGAGAAACTGCCTAGAACGGGAAGGTCTGTTAGGATTTTCTAGACCAGAGGTTTGCAGTCTGAGACCCTCGTTATATGAGAAGTGATACTGGGTTCTGAGAACCGGGCAGGACTTGGAATAAGTCTCAGTCACATATCAGCCTTCACTGCGTTACCATGCGAGCCTCCTCAGAAATGTGAAGAAAAACTCTATGGTAATGTGCTACTCAGAGTGGTTCTGGACAAGGTGGAAAAACAGGCTTCCCTGCAGAGGCCTAGAGGGGGTCAGCTGATGTGTTTGTTTTCTGTTAACCTCCCTCCTGCTGCTGCTGCTGCTGCTGCTGCTGCTGCTGCTGCTGCTGCTGCTGCGAGGATCAGGTTGTGAACTGTGACTCTGACACCTTTGCTTCCTATATAAGGAAATCTCAAAGGAACACAGTTGCTCATTCATTCTCAGGGTGGGAATTCAAGTGTTTGAACTTCCAGTGTGTCTGTTAGTAGCCCTGTCTACATGATTGGGCTCTCTCCTTTATGTCTATTTATAGTGTTGTGTGCATTTATATTTGTAGTACATAAATCTGTATGCTGACAACATTTTTATATTAGGCATCAGATATTACCATTGTTTTAAGCCTGTACTTTTCATTAGCAACTTAGCCAATAGGATTTTTCCTCTTTTTTTTTTCTTTTTTGTATTTGTTTCTGTGTACTTCTACCATTTTCATATAGCGAGGTGCAGTGACACACACCTATAATCCCAGAACTCAGGGAGGCAGAGGCAGGTGAATTGCTGTGAATTTGAGGCCAGCCTGGTCTACAAGCAAGTCCAGGACAGCCAAGGCTACACAGAAAACCAGAAGAAAAGAAAAGAAAAAATAACACTGTTCACTTTAAGGTAGATAGTGACGTTTACTGTGTGGACACCTTACAAAATAATACTGTCTGGTTTTCAAAATTGGACATCTAAACCCTGGTGCAGATTTAGGGGATTGGAGCATGAAAACCCGGGGCCACATGGGAACCCTTCCTGTGGTTAACATGTTCCCCAGATACCTGACTTGGAAGATTCCTCCTCAGCATTGTTGGGGTGAGAGCCTTTGCAAGGCTGTGGCCATGGACCTTTTCTCTCGCCCCTTCGCTCTCTGGGACATCAGATGAAGGCTCACACCACTTGCTGGTACCTCTATCTTCACCTTGGCTGCACAGCCTGAGACTGGGCTGGACTAAGCTGCAAACTGGGAAGAAAACATGGGGACTGTTGATAAATGTAACTATAGACTACCTAACAGTTTGATGTCATCTTTAAATTTTGCTAGATATATTCTTTAGAAAATTCATGTCACAAATGGAAATTGTGTGTACGGCTGAACCAGAGTCACCCTGCAAAAAGTGGCCTATGAATGATCACGACGGCTCCTGATGACTGGCTTACACGTTTGTCTTGTGTAAAGCTTCTCGTCTGTGAGCTTTTCCTGGGGAGACAGCTGCCTTCTGCTCATCTCAGATAGGACTGGGGACAGATGTAAGAACGGATTCCAAGTCTAGCTTGGTGAGCCAGTGGGACGGGAGTGAGAGGTGCACTGCCTGTAAAGCCCCGGGGAGGGGCACAGCCTAGCAAGCCCCTCCCCAGCTCCATGGCTAATGCCCAGTCCTGTGAAGACCTTTCAGTCCTCACTGCTGCCGACAGTTCCCAGGGCCGGTCTTGCCGCAGCAGAGGACAGCACTCCACAGACTGTTTCAGGGACACCCGTGGGGGCTGGGCTGAAGCTTGATGATAGTGCTTGCCTTGCAAACCCAGCGTTAGTCTTGTATTGACCAGCAAACAGAAAGCCACATGGCAAGTGGGAGAGGTGTACAGTGCAGTCCTGAGTCGTCTGTTGGAGTGATGTTTCCAACTTCAAGTATGAAGTCTAGAGGCTCATTTGGAAACAGGCATGTCTACCAAACATGTTCAGTTTAGAAAGCTCATCGAGGGCTTCCTTTCTTTTGTTAGGGGAAAATATGACTTAATTAATTAGTACTCCTTTTTCTAGTGTAGGTAATTGCTAGATCACCCAGCCATGCTTTCTTGTTTTTTTACGGAAGCTTAAATTAAGGTGAGAACATGCACACTTGTTATTTATTGCGGTTCCGTATTTCCTGGTACTGGGTGCTGCCAGAAGCACGTGCTACTCCAAGTGGAAGTCCTACCGCAGTCAGCTTCCAGACAGAAAGCTTCCACTGCTTTCTTCAGAAATGGCTGGAGCATAGAACTAAGTCCATATGACAAGTCTTCTCTTCTCACTGGGGATGTGGAAAAGAGTTTCCACCTTGTTATAGTTAGCTCTTTTTAGTGAGGTTCCTATTACCAGGTGGCAGCAGAAACTTGGAATTCCAAAGTCATGGTGACACTGCAAAGTTGCAGCCCTTTGGTTAAACTGCTGTCTTAATGGCAGAGGGTGTCCCAGCTGACTGGACGAATCCAGCAGCTGCCTCAGAGCAGCCAGACAAGCAGCAACCCAGGCACTTCCGCTATGGCTGCCTAGCCGGCAGTCACACCCAGAGATCCAGCTATGAATCCTTTGGGGAGAAGGGGAGTCTCCTTTCCCCAGAGTAACAATGAGCCTAGTACGGTCTTTGATGGAATAGATGGAGCTCTTCATTCAGTTCATATGAAACATGGACTAGTAAACGTTGGGAGTGGGAGGAGTTTTGAGGATGAATCCATGTCATTGGCTGGGACTGGGATGCTGGCAGTTCTGTGTTTGCATGGGAAATGAGAATAGGAGACAAGCTCATGTGACTGCCTGCCTGTAACCTTGGGGCTCTATCCCGTGTTCCTGGGGCAGGCACAGAAAACCGAGAGAGAGCTTTGTCCTGTACCTCCTGTTCTGAGGATGAGATTTTAAGTCTTAAATGTGAGCCTTCCAGGGTTTGAGCATACTCCATGTCCTTAGTTCTGTGCCAGTTGCCCTGCAGGCGCAGTCCACGAGTCCCACAGTCTAGCTGGGACGGCCTTTAACCTTTCCTCATAGCTGCAGCGGTTCTGCAGGCTCACACAGCACGGTGGCAGGCGTGGCAGCCATCAGACCCTCTTCTAAAGGCACTTTGCCAGCCCACCCCACCTGCAGCTGTAAAACCCACCTGGCATAATCACAGTGTGTCATGTCAGTACCATGCTAGTTGCTAGGGATATCCATGAACAACAGGAGCTTTGATTACAGTCACAAGGGAAATTATGACCCACCCCAAGAATCCTCTGTTTTTGATCACTTTTGGAGAGAAGCTAGAAAGAAAACAAAAGGATAAATGTTAGTGAAGTGTTTGGATCGGTGCATGCTATGACAAAATGTTTTACATCTTTGTCTTGTTGTGGTTTTCTGTTTCTTGGTTTTGAGATGGGGTGTTAGTCTGCAGACTAGGAGTATTAAGAGAACCTTACTGGAAATATGTTCAGATATCCTAAGAGCTCTTCTCTTGCCTCTGCCTCCCATGCACTCCGATCACAGACACAAGCCCCCATGCCTGGTCATATCTCAGTTTCGGCTGTTCTAATGAGAGGCATGGAGAGGTAGGTCCAACCTAGTCAGTCAAGTTTAGAACAAACTCACACAAGAACAAAGAGTGACCCCAACTGCAAGCTGCAGAGCCAGTGCTTGCCCCCCAGTGCCGCGATGACATGCAGAGTTGGGACGGTTCTGATGTCGCGGCTTGCACACGTGACTCCAGCTCCATGTGTTGTGTTGGGCACCTGCCTTCTCAAGCACACGTGCGTCAGTGGACGGGCACTCTCGGGGTATTCACTCTCATATTTGAGTGCGGCTTTAGGAACTGTGTTGCGAACTCAGTGGTGACCTGTTAGTTTTTACTGTCTCAGAAGAAAGATGACTGGCTGCAGAACCTATACACAGCAGGAACTTTTACTCTCACCACGCTTTCGTTTTTTGACTCAGTTCTAAGTAGGTGGAAATTCTGAGAATATTAAAATAGCTCAAAGAAATATATAATAAGAATATTAAGAGAACCATACTGGAAATGTGTACATTCTAAGAAGGATCTAATATAGTCAAGCCTTGGCAGTCTAGAACTTAGGAGGATGAGTCATGGTACAGAGCTTAAGTGTTCCTTGTCGTACGCTGGTTCTTAAGTCTTCCGTGTTCAGTGTCCAGCTTCATCTTCTGTGTTTAGCGTTTCCAGCAGTATTCTGAAGCCGGCCATTGTATTAATGCTGTGATTACAGCTGTTTAAAAGCATTTGTAATAGACGATGGCTGGAGGCACTGGAGGGATGGCTCAGCTCTTAGGACGCTGCTCCTTCCACGCACCCTGTCCAGAACATCCAGCATCCTCACCTGCCTCTGTGAGCACTACACACAGATTCTCACTCAGGCACACGGACATTAACTAAGCTGTAGAAGCAGCTTGTTTGTTTAAAGTGGGAGGGAAAGGAAAGCAGGAGAGGCAGTTTTTAGGTTCTGGGGTCCTAAGGCAGCGGTCTTTTCCCCAGAGTTGTGCTGAACTGTGACAGGGATGTGGGGAACCTTTGTTTGGTCATCTTAGGAATTGTAGTGTGCTTACCAGATTTCTCACGTGAGCATTCTCTTTTGACTGTAGTGTTTCTTTGTCCTCTCTTGATGTCCCCCTGCTCATTTGCCCTACTGCCTCTGTTGGAAGGCTGACCTTAGAGCAGTGGGGACTGACCAGCCAGGCCCTCCTGGACCCTAGAGCAGTGGGGACTGAGGGACACTTGGAATAGAGCAAAAAAAGCATCTGGAGTGCTCCTGTCCCATCAGAAAATTTAGCCCCAATGTTGCCTTTTGTTTTTAAGTTCCTGAGGGGCTGCCATTGTCAGTGATTTTGAAGACATTATTAAGGAGCTATACTGCAGGGTAACAAATACTCCCTATTTTTCCTTTTTGATTAATTTTTGTTTGGTTTGGGGGAGGTTTTGTTTTGTTTGGTAGGGAAGTATTTCTTACATTAGGGTTTTTTTTTCCCTTTCTTTAAGTGTTAATAAAATTTAAATTTAAAGGTGTTAATTGCAGCGCCCTTTAAATTTTTATAGTGTAGGGGTGGTTGCCCATGTACCACGGTCAGAAGGCAACTTGGCCGACTAGGTTCTCTCATTTACCATGTGGGTGTCAGGTGTCAAACTCAGACCATCAGGTTTTTATCTACTGAGTCCTGCAGCAGGCCCCGTAGTACTAATTTAAGTAGCAGTTGGTATTAGCAAAAACCCATCAGGTTTCATGACCCTTAAGACAGGCGCTTCAGCTCAGATCATTGGTCCTCTGTGATCACAGCTTCGCCTGTGTTCCTCTTCCTTCCAGCATGTTAGGGTGCACCTGAGCCGGTCCTGATGCCCAGCAGAGCTGCTGCAGCTGTGAGACAGCCTCTCAAGACTCTGCTCACACTCTGGATCACTCCCAGCCATGGTCTGCATTCTGTGTTCAAGGGTGTGGCTTCCACAGCCTTATCATTTGTCACAGCCTTCTGTGGTGGTTTTAAATGTGTCCCTAGAATATTTTGGTCAGTGGGTTCACCCTGCTGTTTGCTTCAGGATAGTTTCACTAACGTCAATCTTGGTCAAGCACAGTAATTAAGAAAGAACAAATGCTTTCATACAGCCCCAGAAGTTTTATCAGAATTCATTGCAGCCACCCAGTTTCTGTTTAGGATGAGACATTTGGCAACATTTAAACTTTCTCCTGGTCTTCACTTCCTGTTGAGGGGATTATACAAGTTTGAAATCCATTTACTTCACTGAGGAATCTGAAAAGACAACAGAATATCTTTTCTTTGTGGTTTTCCTTTCCATTGATCACTGTTGGATTTCTTTCTTGGAACAGAGGGAGGAAAGAAGAACCAGGTGATGATTCACGGAATTGAGCCGATGCTGGAAACCCCTCTGCAGTGGCTGAGCGAGCACCTGAGCTACCCAGATAACTTTCTTCACATCAGTGTTGTCCCCCAGGCAACAGATTGAAGAGCGGGTCCTCCTGGATGGAGCCGCCTGCGAGAGGACTTAGCGGAGCAGGCCACCCTTGCTTCAGTCAGCTGCGGTGGAAGCAGCAGACAACCCGTGGCCGCTGCGAGCTGAGGAGGAGGAGGAAGAGGAGGAAGAGGAAGATTCCACGAGAGATAGGGCACTGGGCAGGGCTGGCTGCACACCGCAGCTTTGCTCCACTGAGACACGACGAGACCAGTGGAGCCTCTTGTCTTCTCGTGAACTACAGTGCAGCCGAAGCCTTTGCTCGATGAAAGAATGGATACGTGCCACAGTTTGTATTTCTGATTAACAAATACGTGGGGTATTTCCTAAGGTGACCATGGTTGCACCTTAGTCAGGAGAGTGGAAACAGTGGTTGAATCTTCAAGAGAATTAGACTTAAGAAAGTAAAAGAGAAATTCTGTTATTAATAACTTGCAGTAATTTTTTGTAAAAGATCAAATTACAGTAAACCCATCTTTCCTTAATGAGAACTTCCTGTTTACAGTCAGCCTATTGGTATGCAAACAATCCTGTAACTTTGATAATGAGCAGTGAGAGATTTTTAAATAAAGCCTCTAACTATGTTTTGTCATTAATGCCATACAGTTTGTCACTTTCAAGGACCTTCTGAATCTCACACAGTAAACCACTTTTTATTCTGTGGTTCCACTTCTCACTGGCATGGCAAGGGTGCAGGGCATAGGGCAACTTGTCTCAGGAGCTATCACAGCATTTGTTTCTGCGACTTGAAAATCTGTCTTCTGTACACTAAAGGTAGATATAATACTGTCTTTGCTGTTCTGTTGGTCATTGTAAACCTGTCAAATCATACGCCGAGTACCTGTCTACAACGATTTTGCATATTTCGATCTCCTGTTCCCTTCCATTTTTTTCTCTCTCGGCTCCTGGACTGGTATGTCATCGAGGTCCCCTGGTAGCCAGTCGTTAAAGCCTGAAGCTGACCTGTCTCTAGACTGCAGCAGCCTTCCCTTATCATTACCAAAAACATCCAGAGGGTTCTGGAACTCTCCCACAGTAAGGGAAGTTTGCTGCGCTCTGCTGACGGCTGCTTGAGACTCCCACAGTTGGTGTGTGAGCCAGCTTGCTGTCCTCGGTGAATGTGTGCCCATCTGAGTATGCTAAAAGACGACATCATAAGATAACGGTTTTAGATTCTATAATAAAAATGAATGTTTTCTTATGAAAACTGTGTGATGACTCAAGTGTGATGCTGTTGGAGCCCCTTGCCTCCTCTCTCCTCCCCCATTTGTGACTGTCACTGACTTTACAGCAGATTTATTCACAAGATAAAGTAAAGCTGGCCAAAGAGCAGATACCCTAGAGTAGAGCCGGTAAGCGCAATGATGAGAGAAGAGCCATTGTGGGCCAATCAGAGCAAAGTAGGAGCAAGTAGAAAACAACGGGCTCGCAGGGCACAGTGCCCTTTAGGAAAGGCAGGGAAAATAGCGAGGCCTCAGTTACATAAGGAAACTCCACTCGCTTGTGTTTTTGTAAGACATTGGTCTGAGTATGATTGTTCGAATTACGAGTGTTTATTCGTCTGCTGGCTGTGGGGATTTTCCCCTTCGGTGTTTTGACAGACTGAAGAGAGCGTCACTGAGCAGAGGGATCAGGTGCCAGGGAGGGCGTGTGAGGTGTGGTCAGAAGGATGACCATGCTGACTGTACAGGTGACTCTGGGGTAAGGAATTCCTGGGGAACTTCGGAGTTCCTGACCTCCACTTCCAAATTAACGAGGGAACCCCTGCCAGGCCACTGCCAGCTGCACTGTAAAGCCAGGTGAGCCAGTGGCCAGGGACCAGATAAAGAGTAAACTCAGGAGTTAGTGCTGGCTAAAATACCTAATTTTAAATTTAACATTTAAGTCTCATGGCTTACTAAAAACCCAAGTGAATATGTCGTCATTCATAGAAATTTGAAGTGAAGTATTTATAGAGCAAGGTCTGGATTGCCCTGGTCTTCACACTGGAAGTTTCTAGGGGTAACAGAGAACAGGGCTCCAAGTCTCAGCAAATGGCTCCCTCTCAGGGAAAAAAAGTTATGTCTTGGCGTTGCTGACCAGGGAGGAGTTCAGAGCACAGTCAGTCACTCATCACCTAGGTGACCTCAGCTCTGACCTCTGGTCACCTGCTGGAACTCAGCATAAGCCACAGTGGCGTGTGATAACGATACACAGAGTGCTTCCCGTATGAGTGTCCCTGTTATGATTTCCCCACTCAGGGAAACCAAGTGGATTATGCTAAGAATAAGGTTTCACATTGAGAGACTGACTTTTTTTTTTCTTCCTTATTGGGAGTGGAGCACACATGCATGCCACAGCATGTAGGCGGAGGTCTCTCCTTCCACCTCCTAGGTCCCAGGAATCGAATTCAGGTTGTCAGTCTTGTCAGCAAGCGCCTTCAACCACTTAAGCAATTCTGGCTGGCCCATCAATAACTTAATGGTTATCTTTCTACAGTAGGTTGACTTAAAAGTGTATTTTTCAGATAACCTATCTTCTAATTTTCGAAAACTTAGTGCACGTGGCTCATGTCAGAAGTTGCTAGATCACTTCTTACCATACTGTTGGTGCTTAGTTCTGAAAGCAGTTGGGTTCCCTGTCGCTTGTGCCAGCATAATTCAAATAATAGGATAAAATCTTTGGATACAATGGGAGAAAAGTCAAACGTTCGTGTTTGGAACAACTCAGGCCATTTATACACAGCCATGATGACAGAGTTGTTCACAATACGAGTTCTGTTCCTCTGTGTTTTCTTCTTTGTTGTGTTTGTTTGGTTGTGGTTTTTGTTTTGTTGTTGTTATTATTGTTTTTGTTTTTTCGAGAGTGTTTTTCTTTGTAGCCTTGGCTGTCTCCTAGACTCGATTTCCAGACCAGGCTGGCCTCACAGTGATCTGCCTGCCTCTGCCTCCCAGAGTGCTGGGATTAAAGGCATGTGCCACCATGCCCGGTTTTGTTGTGTGTGGTTTTTTGTTTTTGTTTTTGTTTTTGTTTTCTTTTTGTTTTTTATTTGTTTGTTTTTTGAAACAGGGTTTTTCTGTGTAGCCTTGACTGTCCTGGAACTTGCTCTACAGACCAGGCTGCCCTCAAACTCAGAGATGCACCTGCCTCTGCCTCTGAGAGCTGGGATGACTAAAGGTATGCACACCACCAGGTGGCCGTCTTTTGTTTTGTGATATAGTCGTCTGGCCTGAGAATGTGCTGGGGATGGGGGAATGCGTTCATCTTGTTCAGATTATTGGTGATCAAATGGCACTCTGTAATTACAGCTCATCTTTGGTGATACAAAAACGGCAGGCAGGTAGTATGGGCTGCATTTCAGAGTTGTGATGGCTTTCAGGCTAGCCCATGTGGTAGGGGTGCTCTCTCCAGCTGGGCAGCAGTGGGAATCCCCAGGGCAGGCAGGCAGTCCTCAGAGCAAACATAGCATCCTTCAGTGTGCTGTGCTGTAAAGCTACCAGGTTCACAGATCAGTACATCCGGATGTGTTGCTATGGAGCTGGCCTTGCCCTCCGTGTAACTAAGGGTATCCTGGAGCTGCTGGATTCCTGCCTCTACCTCCCAACTCCAAGTGTGCATCACCCCATTTATTTTCCAAATGCATTTTTTCCTGTAGGCTATTCTCAGCTTGCCTATCTGAGTGAAAGCAGCTACAGAAAGCCTTTTTACCATTACCCCTTCCTATGATGCAAGGGGCCTTCACACTTCCTCAGATACAAATTATAATTTTTCTCCAGACGTACTAGCAAAAGTACTAATGTCTAGGATTATAGGCCTAACCTTGTAACCAGAGTTAAATAGTCTGTGTCTGATCTTAACGATACTCACTGGGCACTTGGATTTTTTAATACTGAACCATTTTAATTTTGAATATGTTAAAATGGTACAGATAAAAGTGTGTCTGGGAATTCAGTGTGCTTTAACATATCATGTGACCCTCAAAGTGCTTGGTGTATAGCTTTTTTCTACTCCCCAATCTCAGAGCCAAAACTTGTCTACAGAAAAGCAACATTAATGGTAATGACTTTTTTTTTTTTTTTTTTTTTTTTTTTGGTTTTTTGAGACAGGGTTTCTCTGTGTAGCCTTGGCTATCCGGGACTACTTTGTAGTGATCCACCTCCTGAATGCCAGGATTAAAGGCGTGCGCCTGCCCTGGGTAATGACATTTTAAAGTAGGTCTTGTATTCCTGTCAGAGTTACCAGCTACAAAAATAGGACGGACCTTGTCATTTAGAGATCAGTGTACAAAGTTCAGTTGGTTGGGGTTGGCATCATCAGTGAAGACATGCTTACTCAAATCTGCTCTCAGTAGGAACCACCGTGGACCAGCTCCTTGCGTCAGCCCACATTCATTTTAGCTGTCGTGTCGACCGCAGCGCAGGCCTGGTTCAGCCTCACTTGGAGCAGCCAGCCCCTCGGTTGCTATTCTCAGCCAACATCTGGAGGTCTTCATTAGTCCTGACCTTTTCACAGATGAGTGCTTGTGACTGGCCTGTGCTTCTGAAGATGAGAGTCATGGAATTCGGCAGTGCCCTAACTCCCGAGGGTCTTCTCTCCTAGTACCCCAGCAGCTACTAACGCAGGGCTGGAGTAACTGACCGGGTCCTGTGTGAGCTTTAACCCCGTCTCCCCGCTTTCAGACAACTGCTGCAGCTGTTCCACAGGAGCTCAAGCCTCCAACTCAGTGCCCAGGCAGCTATTCTAGAAATACAGTGTCCCTTCCCAACGCATTCTCTAGGTTTATATTGAATAGCTAATGTCTAGTCGGCCAGGCACTCAGTCGTTTGGAGAAAACCCCTTCTCAGTCTCTGAGCGGGAGGAAGGGAATGAGTCTGAGCCTTGCCTCTCATGCATGTGCACTGCAGCAGCTGGCTCTGGACCTGCCGGGGCCAGCAGTGACTGTCCTGTGTCCCGTGTCACTGGAGACCCCAATGTTCACGTTACCCGCTGATGGCAGCTCTTCTGCAGAGATGACTTGAGGTGTAGACCTATGGCAACGCTAGCATTTTGTAAAGATTTAGAGAAACTTGACATCCCATATCTATCAGCCTTTTTCTGAGCCTCTTAGCCACATCTCTTTAAATGTCATCCTAGGGGGCTGGAGAGAGAGCTCAGTCGTTGGGAGCACCGGCTGCCCTTCCAGAGGCCCAGCATGGCATCTTGTGGCTGTCTGTAACTCCAGTTCCAGAGGATCTGGCACCCTCACCCAGACATATATGCAGGCAAAACATCAATGCATCTAAAAGTAAAATATTAAAAAAATAGGAATATAAGATGTCATCCTGGTGCCTACATTTCTCTCACACTTTTGCTCAATGTTTTGAAATTCACGGCCATCTGAAGTCTCTGGTAGACTTCAGTGGTGCTGGGTGTCAAGTCTGCAGGTGTCACCAAGGCCTGGAGCAAACTTTAAAAGGAGGTTAGGGAGCCAGGGCTAAATAAGTGATTTGAGGGCAGGGCAGGGCACGAGACATTAAAAGTTAAAAAAAGAAAATGCCAGGTGGATGTAATTAGTGGCAGGCCGCCTCAGATGCCTGTAGAACCCACAGGTTCGGTGTACAGGTCTATGGGAGTCAGTGTGACATTCTTACTCAGACATTTAGAAAAGTGGTAGCGAGTATTCTGGGATGTACAAGTCTCTGCGAAGGCTGCGGATGGAATTTAACTGCAAGGAAATCTTTAGAAGGGGCCATGAGAAAAAAAAATAGAAATGGGGCAGCCAGAAAGACTAGCTTTGGGCTGTGGTGGATGACACTGGCTTGATTTGACTCGAGCACGTTTGCCAATTGACCACACCTTGTTTCATTCTTCACTTTCTTCACTGGTCACCACACCCTGCAGCTTTTCTTAGCCAGGCCCCTTTTCAGTTTCCTTTCCTTCTCACCTTGATTGTGGTGTCCTAGCGTTCACCTTTGGGCCTCGTCCTCTATGGACTTGAACTCATCCCAAGGCTTTCTTTCTTTCTTTCTTTTTTAAAGTTTTTTTAAAAATGTGTTTGAGTGATGCATAATGGTTTATGCCTTTAATCCCAGCATTTGGAGGCAGAGGCTGGTGGATCTCCATGAGTTCAAGGCCAGCCTGGGCTACTGGTGAGTTCCAGGAGAGCCAAGACTATGTAGAGAGGCAGGTCTCAAAAAACAAAAACAAACAAACAAGCAAAAAAAAAAAAAAACCACAAAGTGTTTGTGTGTAAGCTTTTGTGAGGCAGGAACTATTGAGGACTTGCTTACCCTATCTTGGCAGAGTTTGGCCATCAACTCTGCCTGCATCCAAGCTTGCCCATTTTTAGGCAGAATTATGTCTGTGGCAGAAACGAGGACATTTTGCCCAGTGGCTGATTTGCTGCATTTGAAGCCGTCTCCATAGGGAGGTTCTTTGATGCTCATTGTAGTCTTTGAGGTAGGCTGGGTGTTGGCAGGAGTTAACCTTTTGATGGCTGGGCCTGGGGTTCAGCACTTCAACCCACACCCAAATGGCACTGGTGCTGCTAGCCTTAGGCCTTACCTCTTGGTTCCAGGAGACGTCCCCCCCTCTTTTTAAAATAACACCAAGGCCTAACCTTACAGTGAAAGAAAAATGGAGTATCGTTGCCTCTGAAGAAAAGCAGAATTTGATTGCAGAGACTATGGGTTTAGTAACTCCCAATTTCTGTGTATACCACTGGCTTTACTCCCAGCACTAAGCAGGAGTTATCTTTGAGATTTGAACTTATATTGTTCTGGAATCTGAGACTAGGAGATTGCCTAAAAGCAGCATCTGATCTTGATAAAATATTTCCCTGGGGTGAAATAATTACTGGTCAATTTGAGGGAGTTCTGTTTATTAATTCAAAGAGACTTGGGACAGATATTCTCTGAAAATACATTTTATTGTATGATTTTTGTTTGTTTGTTTCTCTTTTCTGAGACAGGGTTTCTCTGTGTCACTCTGTCTGTCCTGGAATTCACTCTGTATGTAGAGCAGGCTGGCCTTGAACTCAGAGATCTTTCTGCCTCCCAAGTGCTGGGATTAAAGGTGTGTGCCGCCGCCACCACCCGGCTCTATGATTCATTGCTAATGGTAAGAAATGGTTTTAAAGTATGTACATCGAACAAGGAAATGCTTGTTTTGTTGTCAGGGCACCCTAAACACACTGGCTTGGGTGTATAACTCAGAGAAATCTTGAACCCGTGGTTTCCTGTGTCAGGCTGAGTGCTGGAGCAGGTATGCACTGCCATCGTTAGCAAGAAATATTTATTAACAGAAAATGACAGTGTGTGCTATTTACAAATCTGGGACTTAATTGAAAATGTATTTCCTAATGTGAAATATGAACTACGATGAATATGTAGAGTTGTCCAGTCCTCCCACTCCCTTGCACCATGTGTTACTACTGTATACTTATCACAACTAGCCAATTTTGATACATTATTGTTAACTAAAGGCCATGTTTTATTCTGGTGTATTTGGGTCTACAATCCTAAGATACCACATTACATGGGAGCGCTTTTTTCGTTAATGTTTTTTACTTATTCTTTGGAAATGTCATACATGTGCACAGTGTATGATCGTATTCACGCCCCTGCCACTTCCCAGCCTCCTCAGGACCCCTTAACCCACTTCCCTCCTGACTCAGTAGCCTTTAAAAAAATAATATCAATATTGTTATTACTATTATTGTTGTTGTTGTTGTTGTTGTTGTTGTTGTTGTTATTATTATTATTATTATTATTATTGTTATTATTATTATAACCTCCTGAGTCCAACTGACCATGTAGCATGGGTGGAGTCCATGCACTGGAGTGTGCGCAGCCTTTCAGTGGTCGCATCCTCAAAGAACTGTGACCCTCTCTCACCAGCCCTCAGCTGCCGAGAGGGCCTCAGTGAGGACCCCGTCCCCATCCGCGTGGCTTTCGTGTCTCCTTCATCCTTCTGTCATGTGACAGTTTCTAGTTCTTCATGTTTTCACTGATACAAAGAATACCAGGCAGCCAGGTGTGGCGGCACACGCCTTTGATCCCAGCAGAGGCAGGCAGATCTCGAGGAGTTCAAGGCCAGCCTGGTCTACAAAGGGAGGCCAGGGCAGCCAGGGCTGTTACACAGAGAACCCTGTCTTGAAAAACAAAGCAAAACAAAACAAAACAAAAAAACCCAAGAATACTAGGCAGCTGTGTTGTAAACCTACCCACTAGTTGAATTTCTCTGGTGCTACTTTTCTGTCACTGTGAGCTTCTGGGACGAAGGACATAGCAGCAGGTGCCTTCCTCACCCTGTCATGTATTGGGGTACGTGCTGTCATGGTGGGGTGAGCCTTGAGCAGGGCCAGGGCTCTGTCTGCCAGCTCTCCCTACTGGGTAATTACTTTGCATCGTCTGTACCTCCCGCACTTCTGTTGCTTAGGAGCCAGCATTTCTTCCTCGTGACCGGGCAGAATTAACTCCACCTCCTTGAGGGTAACATCTAGATTAATCATTTGAAATTCACTTGTGAGGAAAAATTTGACTGTTCTGCATTCATTTATTAAGTAGACCTTTGTTTATGTGAATATAAGCTCAGATGTTTAATGCTTTGCCTGATACGTTTGTGTATCTTGCTGCTCAGAGTGTCCCAGCGTTGGCCACTGGGCCAGATGACCCCTGTGACCCTGTCATGTGCCTTTTCTCTATAAGCAATTTCTGACTTTCTGGCATTTAGTTATGTATTTCTTGTCTCAGCCTTAAAGTTCAGTACTTCTCCAAGGAACCCTGGTTTGTTTGGCTTTTTGTTTTGTTTTGTTCTTTGTTTGTTTGTTTGTTTTTTATTGAGAAGGCTTGTTTTTACACCCAGGCCACCCAACCATCCACTCACTCAATTGGTGACGACTACATTCTACTCTGATGCTGTCATTGGACCAGAAGCCGGACGTACAGCTGGGAAGAAAGCAGATAAAACCCCTGTTTAACCTAGGGGCTGTGAAATAGCCAAGGAACAGCTCTTAGCCAATTACTACATAATTAGAACTTTGGTACATTCTCTGCAGGGAAAGGAAGGAACAACTGGCAGAGATTCAAAATAACTCAAGTCTGTGGTTGGAGAAAGTCCCTGTGAGCGGCTGACCTTTAGGGAGAAGCCAGAAGATGAGAAAAAAGAAGTCATTTAAAGAACAGATTGAGGAGGATTTCTAGACTATAGGTTAGTAGGTCAGAAGTTGCTTTTCAAAGAAAGGAATAGGGTTGGGAAGATAGCTCAGTGGGTAAGGGCACTTGGTGCCAAGCCTGAGTTTGATCCCTGAGACCTACGGGTTGGAAAGAGGAAGTTGTCCTCTGGCCTGCATGTGCCCGCCTACATACACATTTGAGCATGCCCAGATGCACAGACATAATAAATTATATTTTAGTCACTTTATTATAATGATTTTACAAATGAAAACATCGCCGGGCTGTGATGGCACACGCCTTTAGTCCCAGCACTTGCCAGGCAGAGGCAGGTTGATCTCTGTGAGTTCGAGGCTAGCCTGGTCGAAAGAGAGAGAGAGAGAGAGAGAGAGAGAGAGAGAGAGAGAGAGAGAGAGAGAGAGAGAGAGATCCAAGATAGCCAAGGCTACACAAAGAAACCATGTCTCAAAACACCTCTTTCCAAAAGAAAGAAAACATCTCACAGCTAGCAAACATTTGCCCTGTTCCAATCTCTGCATCTCAACGAGCCGTCCCTTTATTGTAAGAATGTATATTCTGAAGCCATGGAGTTTCATTGGGACTTTACACTTTCCTATAAATTATATTTTTATGAGCTTATACCACAAAGCTATTCTAGAAACCTAGCAAAATCATTAGCCTTGTATCTGCTTTCATAACTCATGTGTCCTTTCACCTGCATTCCAGCCACCTACAATTGTCCTTTTTTTTTTTTTTGTCTTTCTAAATGTTCGATTCTATTCACACAACTCTTTAGATAAGTACTTCATACAGTATAGTCTCAATTGCATATGAAGAATAATCTTTGCACTCAGGTGACCTCACTTAATATTATACATTCTAAAGTCCATCCATTTCCCTGCAAGTTCATTTTTGCTTTACAGATAAATTGTACTCTGTTTTTGTACTTGTACCATTATTTTAAAATTAAATACATTTTCAAAAGGAATAAAAATACCCAAAGTAAGACGGAAATGATGGTGCACGCCTGTGATCCCAGCACTTGGGGAGGCAGAGGCAGGCCAATCTCTGTGAGGTCATCCTGGTCTACAAAGTGAGTCTAGGACAGCTGAGGCTACACAGATTAACCCTGTCTTGAAAAACAAACAAATGTGGGGGGGGGGAGGTTGGCGGGGGCGGGGGTGGGGGGGGTGGGGGGGTGGCGCACACCTTTAATCCCAGCACTCGGGAGGCAGAGGCAGGTGGATCACTGTGATTTCGAGGCCAGCCTGGTCTACAAAGTGAGTCCAGGACAGCCAAGGTGAACACAAAGAAACTCTGTCTCAGAAAAAAAGAAAAAGGAAAAGGAAAACAAACAAACACAAAAATTGTATTCTCTTTATGCATAAGATGTGTTACAATTAAAGGTGATAAGGTTGGTTGTTATTTTGTTTTTAATGGGCAATACCGTCAAAAAGAAGTTTGAAAGCTCTTGTTTAAGTCGCAATAGGAGTAGAGGGACTGCTCTGAGAAGAACAAGGCCTTTAATAGCTTGAGAATCTGAAAAAAAAGGCCAGAGTGCTTCTGGATTGGAAGACACCAAAGATGGAGGGAGACAGTGGCCTCATAGTGTAGGAGGCCACCATAGTATTTAAATTGAGAAATAAAGGAAAGCCATGGAACCATCTTTATCATTGTTGGTGTGGGGTTGGTTTTTTTTTTTTTTTGGTTTGTTTTTTGTGTTTTTGTGTTTGTTTGTTTGCTTGCTTGCTTGTTGTTGTTTTGAGACAGGGTTTCTCCGTTTTGTAGTCCTGGCTGTCTTGGAATTCACCAAGTAGACTTGACTGTTCTTGAACTCACAGAGATCCACCAGTCACTGCCTCCTGAGCGCCAGGATTAAAGCTATGTACCACCACACCCAGCCATTTTTACTATTTATGGTTTTTAAAAAACATTTTATTGATTCCTTCTGAATTTCACATCATACATCCTAATCCCACTCAATTCCAGTCTCTTCATATCCATCCTCTGCCCTTGCAACCTTCCCTCCAAAATAAAATAAAAAAATAAAATAAAATAAAATAAAAATTTTGTCATGGAAGCTATAGTGTGTCACACAGCATACCCTTTGATCCATACGTCTTTACTTACAAACGTTCATTGCATGGTATGAATCCTCTGGCTTCTGTTACACTATCTATACTGGATCCTCAATGGACACCTCTCAGATATCCTGTTGCTGCCCGTTGTCATGGAGATCCTGCAGCTTTGGATCTGCAGGACCAGCCCTTTCATGTGCTCCAGCAGCTCATAGATGGAGTAGATGTTGGGGTGGGCCAACTCAGAGTCCTGGATCTGGCCCTGGATGGTCAGCCCGCCAGCTCTCCTGCACCCTCACCACCGGGTCCAGCTCTCCAGCACTGCCCTGGCTAGCTCACCCAATGTGACCCCAGCAAGAGGCAGGGCCAGCTCTCCTGCTTTCATGCCCTTGGGGCCACTCACCTGCACCCATGCCACCAGGGGCCAGCTCTACTGTGCTGACCAGATGAGGTCCAGGGCCTCCTCTCCCAAGTGCTGCAGTGGCGAGGGGTGGGGCCAGTTTACTTCTTTTAAAATTACATTTATTTACTTATTTTTATGTGTGTAAGTGGGTGTGCCAGTTGGTTCACCATGTAGATCTCAGGAATTCTGGTTATTGGGCTTGATAGCAGGAGCCTTCAACCACTGAGCCATTTCACCCATCCCAAATTAGATGGTTTTAAACAGGGGAATAATGGATGTCTTAGAAAGATCTTTTCTGTTATTGGGTGAGAAGGGACAGAAGAGCAGAAGGCAGAGTAAGTGGCTTTTTATCATAGTCATGTGAGGGGTCACCAGCACTTGTTCTCTGAGCCACTGGAACATGCCTGGAGCACAGGCAGCCTGGAGTGCTACACAGGTCCTGACTGCTGACCTAAACCCCAATATTTATCATATGACTAGGTTACCCAGCACTAGTAAAAAGGGAAAGAAAGCAAGTCATACTTGGAAAACAGCAAGCCTTGCTGATAGACGGGGTGTGGAGGGATTGAGGAAAGAAGTGGTCCCCTTACACATGTAGCCCGTCACACTCATCTGAGCTTTCTCACCTTTGAGCTACAGAGGGTTTGATCTTTAGCCATCAGTCATATTGGCCAGAAGTGGAAAGAACAGAATTTTCAAGAGAAACTGTGATTGAGTAAAAATCTCAGTTCTCTTCACAGATTTCCAAACCCATATGACTTATAAGGTATGATGTCAAATGTCTAAACTTCTGGGACAGTCCTCTGCCTGCAAATAAGAGGCCTAAACCGTTGGAACTCAAGGCTCTGTCCCAGCTCTGGTAAGGAAATCATTGTTCCACAGAAACTTCTGCCTGACTTTACATTATATGACCAATACATCCTTCCTTGATGCTGTTCTTGTCGCTACTGCTGCCCAGCGCCTGCAGATGACTGTCCACCACCCCCACACACACACCCCCACACCCACACTAGTGTTCTTTGCAGAGGACAGTGTCTTTTACTTGTCGCTGCCATAGGACTTTTGGCTTTGCCTTTGTCTGAGCTGAGCTGAGATAGGGCAGAAGACTGAAGAAGCCAGATCTTCTTCAGAAGTCAGGAATAGAGAGATGGGGTCGGGTCTGAAGCAGGAGAGGCAGGCATGTGTCCCCCCCACCCCCACCCCAAACTAATGACAGGTGTCACAGGACTGAGAAGCCAGGCAGCATCCAGATGTTACTGGGCTTTGGCAGTGTTTTTACTGGTTGTCAGTTTTGGGGTGACAGAAACTCAGATTGTCTAAGCACACTAGGAGATTGCTTTTACTTATATTCTGAAAGCTTGATGCCCCACTAGTGCTTGGGTACTGAGTCTGTTTCACTCCTGAGCAGTGCCTCTTCTGTGTGCTAGCTTGGGTCCTCAGGCTGACATTTTTGGCACAATCTATAGTTCAGGGGATGTGGACTTTGAGTTCTCTGCTAGTCCGACAAAAGAGAGATCGCCCCCTCTAGTAATACAACTGAGAACCAGGGATGCTTGTTCACAGAAAAGCTAGCAAATGTTTCCTCAAACCTCATTGGTCAGAATGGAGCCAGTCACCTGTCCTGGTGCACACTGTGGTGGGCATCACTGGCACAAGTAGAGAGGGGCTTCCTTGGAGGCTGAGGGAGAAGTGGGTAGCGAGGAGGCGCCCTCTGAATCCTAACTGCACCAACTGTGGTACAGACCAAGTTAGATCAGGAGCAGCACAGATGTGGAGAGAAGTGTCTTTCCGTCTTTTTTGTCTGGGGAGGGGAACAGGTCTCCCTGGGTAGAGCAGACTGGCCTTGACCTTGTCAGGATCTTCCTGGCTCTCCCAAGTGCTGCTGGGTTTACATGGCCACCCACCATTCCTGATGGTGGATAAAACTCTTTTCTGTTCAGAGCCCCCAACTCTGCCTGCTTCCAGCTAAGTCACCTCCTCAAGCCCCAGTGTCTGCATCTGAAAAAATGTGAATGATAGCCAGACTTGGTGGCTCATCCTTGTAGTCCGAACACTTGGAGGGTTGAGGCAGGTCGACTGCCATGAGCTCCAGGCCAGCCTAGGCTACAGAGTGAACACTTCTCCACAAAACAAAACAAAACAAAAAAAAAAACACCCCAAATGTAAATGGTAACCCCTCAGTAAGATCAAATTCATATATTAAGATATATGTTTGGCCCAGCACTTAGGTGGCACAGGCAGATAGACTTGTTTGGTTTCAGGGCCAGCCTGGTCTACACAGGGAGTTCCAGGTTAGCCAGAGTTATACTGTGAGACTCTGTCTACAATCAACAAGAAAAAATAAAAGTACTTATGGGGTGTGTTGTGAAAGTATATAAGCCTATATATTTGAAAAATAAAAATCAGATATGAAGTATTTTTGTCATTTTTTAAAATGTCACATAGAGTTGTTGAAGCCAGCAGTGAGGGTCATTTGTACCCCATATGACAGCGAGCATAAGGGAACTGGCCCTGACAGCGTCAGGCAAGTCAGGGCTCATCCGGTGTCTTCACTGCAAGGCAGAGGGCTCACTGGTTCAGAACCAAGCTTAGGCAGCAGGTGTTCAGGGCTGGGGGAGGGGGGGCGGTAGAGTTTCAGCTTGGATTTTTTTCTATGAACTCGTCAGGTTATTAAGATGTTGACCCTGTTCTCTTGTTTGAGAGCCGGTTTCATTTGTAATGACACAGCACCATCGTGCCATTCCTTGATTTAGTCACTAGAACCAAAACTGAAGTGTGGCTGGTTTCGTGTTGTTTTTATAGCACTTAGTACAGAGAACAACAGGCCCATGTGAAAACAGATGTATCTGCTGTCTATCTCTTCATCGGCTGACTCCCAGACTCACAGCCCATCTCTGCCATAGCCTGAGCCTCAGCCTTGGTTCTTGTGGCTGCTCTTTCCAGGGCTGGGGGCACCCCTTATTTTTTTTTAAAGAGGAAAAGTGTCTTGCCATCCTCCCAAGCCTTTCACAGTTTGGAAGGGAGTATCAGAGAGAGAGAGAGAGAGAGAGAGAGAGAGAGAGAGAGAGAGAGAGAGAGAGAGAGAGACCCTTGCTGCCCGTTATAACCACCCAGGAGGGCTCTTGTTCAATGGGGCCCCTTAAGTATGAAGGCCTCATGATGCTGAGCCAGAATAAGAGTTGTAGTTAGTTCTCTGGGGGGGAAAATATCATCTCAATAAAAACAATTAAGTTCTCATAATTAAATCGTAGTCTCAGGCTGGAGAGATGGCTCGGCCGTTAAAGGGTAGGCTCACAGCCATAAATAAAACCGTAGTCTCCTCACAGAAATCTTGTCATTGGAAGTGTTTCCATAATCAGGTTTAAAAGTGAGCGCTTACAAATAAAGAAACAGAAATGGGCTAAGGCGGGAGGTAAATTAGCAAAGTGCTTATCTAGCACATGATAGGCCCCAGGGTTTGATCCCTGGCTCTGAAGAAAGCAAGCATGGTGTCACAAGGCTGTAATCATAGTGTTTGGGAGGATCAGAAGTTCAAGGTCACACTGAGTTTGAGGCCAGCCTCAGTAATACAGATATTCTAAAAAACTAAACATAAACATCTAGTCCTTAGATTCAAGAATCACAGAATGAAGAGCCCCAAGCTAACTCCCACGTAATAGCCCCTTTTGTGCTCAGGATCCCCTGTGTATAAAATACAATTAATAGGAAATGCCTTACAGGGTGAAAGAAAAGTTACCTGAGCAAGAAGCATTCAAAATGCCTGAGAGAGCACCCGGCACAGAGTTTGCACTCTGCAAATGTTGGCTGTCTGTGCCTGGGGATGTAACTCGGTTGGTGTGTGCTCACCTGGCATTCATAAAGCTCCAAGTTCCATCCCAGCACCATGTAAACCAGGGCGCTGTGCCTCTGTCCCCAGCACCATGTAAACCAGGGCGCTGTGCCTCTGTCCCCAGCACCATGTAAACCAGGGCGCTGTGCCTCTGTCCCCAGCACCATGTAAACCAGGGCGCTGTGCCTCTGTCCCCAGCACCATGTAAACCAGGGCGCTGTGCCTCTGTCCTCAGCACCATGTAAACCAGGGCGCTGTGCCTCTGTCCTCAGCACCATGTAAACCAGGGCGCTGTGCCTCTGTCCCCAGCACCATGTAAACCAGGGCGCTGTGCCTCCGACCTGCAATCCTGTTTTGGGAGTTGGAAGGATCGGCTCAGAACCATCCTGAGTGACTCAGTAAGTTTGAAGCCAACTTAGAATGCATGAGACCCTGTCTTGAAAAACCAAACAAACCCATACATTTTAGGTGTCATTGTCATTCATGTTTTTGTCAACTATACACACACACACACACACACACACACACACACACACACACACACAAACACACACAGACACACACAGACACACTTGGCAGCTCGCGCGCACGAACATACACACATGCACACATACACACGTGCGCACACACGAACACATGCACGCATGTGCATGCGCACACACACACACACACACACACACACACACACACACACACACACACACGACTACCTCCAGTCTCCTTCAATGCCTGCCCACCCTCCATCAAGTGCAGTTACTCTATAACCTTGGACCTTGAGCTGTCCTCTGAAGAGTCTGTCTGTCCTGTCCAAGCCAACAGATGAGGGTAAGCCTTGTTTCCATGCAAGCTGGTCCCTACTCAATCTGTCTGCTAACCAGTGTTTGTTGCTTTTTAATGGTAATTATGATTCCTGGGGGACGTGTGCTAATTTTAAAAGCATTTTTAAGGACAAACACCATATTTATGCTGAGGCAGCTCACCAGGAGATTGGGATTATGGCTGTAGCTCACCATTTTGGCTTTGTTATGCCGTCTTCAGGCCCCCACACTGGACCTACTTGGTCCAGTTGTCCGTGTTTTCATATTTGACTAAATTGTTTACCTTAACCCTGCATTTAAGAAAATTCTGTGATGTTGTCAAGACAGCCACTCTCCCCTTAATTTTTTTTTCTCTTATTTCATCTTCCATGGATATTTTCTGACTTGATTCTGTCTCAGCAGCCTGAATAACACTGAATCACTCCTGAGAGGGCCCTGCCAGGCACGTGACTCTCTCTGGGTCATCCCTGTTATCTCCCGAAAGCCTGGGTGGGGGCCGGGGAGGCTTTCGGTCTGAATTTACCTCAGGCCTTGAGCAAGTAGAGACAGATTTTAAGGTGAGGGACATCTTCAGCCCTGGGGTCTGAGGGCCATGTGTGAGGAGTGACAGTGAGCCTGCTGGCCGCCACCCTCTTGCTGGAGCAGGATGTTTCCTCAGGAAGAACGTCTTGTCTCCGCACCTACCTCACCGCATGCCTCTCGGTCTGGTTTCTTCCTCCTCCCCAGTCTCCTGTGCCTGCTTTCCCCTTTCCTGATCCCCTGCCAGGCCACCCTCCCGCAGCAGCTTGTCTCCGTTGCCTTCCCTCTTATTCTTGCTTGGTCCTCTGTGTGTCTCGAGTCGGTTTCTGTTCCCCCCTCGTTCTTTTTCTTTCACTTTCCCCCACCCACCAGTCCTCCTTAACCAGTGTCATCATGACTTACAGTGTGGGAACATGGGACTCGGCGTCTCCCACATTACCCAGCCGACTCCGGATTCCATGTGATCAGCATTCTTTCCCTTTGCTTCTAGAACAAACCTAATGCTCCCCGAGGACCAGCTGTCTCTGAGCCCTGCTTCCTGCCCACTGCAGAGGGCAAGGCTAGAACAGAAACCCCCCACAGTGCCTGGCAGGGGCTGTTGGGCAGTGTGAAGTGGGAATGACCCCAGTCGGCCCTCAGGTCAGCCTCCCTCTGAAACACAAGGGTTGGGGGAGGGGGAAGGGAGAGGGAGGGGGAGGGGGAGGGGGAGGGGGGAGGGGGCGGGTAGACCTGAAAGGACTGACAGGGCTGCAAGGAAGATACTGGGCTGTGTGTATAACAGAGAGCAGTGTTTCTAGTGATGACTTATGTAACTGTCTTTATAATCGACAAAACTCAGCTGAAACATCCAAGTCAAATGAACATGGTCCCAGTCATATGCAGGAAAAAAAAACAAAACAAAAAAAAACCCAAAAACACCTCTTCCTTTTTCCTCCCCCAGCCCCACACATGCAGGCTTGTGCAACCAGTTCTTATATAAAGATTTGCCAAACAGTCCAATTTGAAGTCAGCTCTGGGATGTCTTGGACGCATTATACCTCCCCTTCAAAGGTCACCTGTCACCCAGAACAGCTAGAGTTATTACGGTAGACATTTGATTTGGACATTTGGATATTAGAGTTGGGGGGGGGGGAGGCACGCCAAGGCTGCTGGGAATGGCACCTTCTTAGACTCTGTTTCACAAGGCAAGGAATGTTATGTATGTCTTACATGCAGACCGGATTTTGTGACTCGAGTGGCATTGTCCCTTTGTGACTGTGGTAAAGATGGAAATAAAGCCTCTCTCTGTCTCAGTGGGTGGGTTTCTGCCATGTACTCCGCCCACTGCTGCTTTGCTACCTTGGCGCGTTGCAGCAGCCTGGGGCGTCTGCTGCAGCCAGCACCCAGCCAACACAGTGAAAGTGATCTTTGCTCTCAGCTCGGATTGCCTACAGGCCTCTGCAGGCATCTCCTGCCCTAGCCTGCTTTGCAGAGGCCATCGGAGCCAGGTTCCACATGCTGGCTGAGGGAAGAGTGAGCCAGGTCTCTTGACATCTTTCCAAGTTCCAGAAAGGAACTGCACCTAATCCAGCATCCTCTGCACCTAATCCTGCATCCCCTTCCTTTCTCTTCAGGTGCAGGTGGATAAAGCCCCCCTCCCATGGTACCGCTGTCCTGGGAAGCTTCCTTCCCAAAAGTGCCAGGGGCAGGGCCTGACTAAAGATGATTGAGTTGTAAAAGCAGAGTAGATTCTCAGAAAAGGGGGAGGGGCGGTCAGCCACCTTTTACTCTCTTTTTCCGCTGTGGGCTGTTGGACATAAAGGCCCTTGGCAGTGCTACCCTGTCAGTCTCCAACTTGCCTATCCAAAGAACCGAGAGCCGGAACAATTCTCCTGTTCATTTTCAAGTAGCCGATCTCGTATTCTGTGACAGTGGCTTAATGAAACGAATGCATCTCCCATGGCTGCACCCTTCCATGACACCTACAGGAAAACAGCCACAAACTAACAGGCCCCAGGTTTGCGAAGATCTTGCAGTTGCCCCTAAGGCCCAGTCAGTCCTGGTGCTGAGAAGGTGTGTAATGTTTATGGACTCAGTGCACAGGTAAATATGGCCCGAAGAAAAAGGAAAAAATAATGGAAATCTTGCTGCATAGGAATGCAGTGTTTTGTTTTGTTTATTTATTTTAACACAATTCAAAAAGAACTATTTCTAGGGGATGGAGCGATGGCTCAGCAGTTCAGAGCACTGGGTGCTCTTCCAGAAGACCGAGGTTCAACTCCCAGCGTCCTCGTGGCAGTTCACACCTGTTTATAACTCCAGTTCCAGGGGATCCAACACCCTGCCAAAGACACACATGCAGACAAAACATCAGTGCACATAAAATAAAAATAAATAAATATTAGAAGAAGAGAAGAGGAAGGAGGAGGAGGAGGAACAGGAGGAGAAACGCTGCTCAGGAGGCAGAGGCAGGCAGAGTTTTGTGAGTTCAAGGCCAGCCTGCTTTACAGAGTGAGTTCCAGCACAGCCAGGGCTGCACAGGAGAAACGCTGTCTCAAAAAACAAAAAGAACTCTTTCTAGAAAACTGCAGCTTTCATTGGTATTCACTGGAGCGCACCAGTCTACCGCTTTAACCTCTCTTATATGAGAACTAAATGTGTAATGTGGCCTGGACTGAGTATTTATTGTAGGTTCCTTTCAAATTCTTTTGAAAGTTTCAGAGCTGAGTTTCCTAAGGATTTTATCCTGGACCTATGAAGTGCAAGAAAAAAAAAAAAAGAAACCTTTTAACCTCAATTTATATTTAAATCTGAAAAAATAAGAAATTGATCTTTAGGAGGAGGAGGAGCAATATGTGACTAACATTTACTGACACACCCACAAGTATACTATCTACAGCTTATAAGTGAGTATAAATATGTTGCAGATGCAGGCTCAATTTCTTTAGTTAGTTGGTATGACCAAACACGTTTGCTGTGACTTCTGCTTCTGGCCAATATGGGGTAACAGATCAAATTCATCTTCCCTCTTGCAACAATGTCCACAAGAAAAGCAGACAGAAGACACAGAATACTTGTTTTCACAACACTAGACCTCACAGTGAATAAAGAACAGTGCTCCCAGAGAGCTAGGGAAGGAATGAAAGGCCCCTGACTTGCCTTCACTTGTTAGGAGGTACTCACGGTGCGTGCGTAATCAGTGGTATGTGTGTTTTGTTTTTAAAGTTTGGCACCTTTTTTTTTTTTAACTAGACTGTAAAGTCTTTGAGGCTGGCTGTCTTGGGCAGCACACCCCCGTCATGCAGTCATCAGGAATTGGTTGCTGAACAGCCATTCACTTCATTAAAACCTGAGGCTCTCCCGGGGTGCAGCGTGGTCAGATCAGAAGGGATGAGATGTTGGAGCTCAGTGCATCATAGAGTGTGTAGTCTGCTCCCTTATCGCACAGATGAGGGGACAGGTCCAAGCCGTGCCATGACTTGTCAAAGCCACAGGGGCCCCTCAGTGGTGAGAGTTAATGGTAATTGTCTTCTCTGTACACGATGCTCAAGAAGTCAGCAAAGCAGAGCCTCCAGCTGCGTGGTCCCTTCTTTAGGAGGCTGACTGGACTGTTCACAGAGCAGAGGTATGGCAGACCACTAGAAGTTAAGGTAAGCAGACAGGTACTGAGAGTAACTGTAGACAGGGCCTACAGTTAGAACTGTTAGAACTCAGACCTGGGAGGTCTCCCAAAGACACATGTTGAAGGATTGGTTCCCAGGTTATGATGCGTTTCCTTGCCTCAAAAGGAACAGGGCCAGTGGGTTATCGACTGAAACTTGAAAACGACAAGGCAAAATAAACCTCTCTATAAGTCAATTATTCCAGGCATATGTTACAGTCATGGAAAGCTGACTGTCACAGCAAGCTGGGGTCAGAGGGATGGGCGGACACTGCTCAGTTCTAGAAAGATATTGAAGGAACTTGGAAGCCTGAGTGCAGAGACCAAAGCGGGGGGCGGGGGTGGGGGCGGGGGAGGGGAGCACATTTCTAAAATGAGCCCAGAGATTCCTGGGGTCTTTGAAGGAGAAGTTGGACTCTAGATCAAGGTTAAGCGTTTCCTAGAAACTTTAGAAGGCCACACAGAGGGATCAAAGGCTTAGGGCCTGTCCTTGGCCAGCCATTGCTCCCAGCACAGTCCTGCGAGCTGAATGACTCTCCCGGGAGCTGGAAAGGGTGGGATCATACGGAGAAGGCCCTGTGGCAACTCTGCCGCCTCAACCCTTGGCTGGGCTCTCTCTGGAGTCCACATAGACAGGAAGTAGTGCCCCAGGCAGAGCCAGCTTGCCTGTCAGAGATGGAGCACCCTCAGATCATAGGATGTGTTCTGGCACAGAAAGCCCTGCCTACTCAGTATGGAAAGAACCCTGACAGTGTGTTCCCATGAGGTAAAGCAAAATCCGTGCATCGGTTCTGACTGCTTTCTGAGGCCTGGTTCACATTCAGGCAGTTCCAACTCCATCACTTCTCAAAAAAGGGTTTATCCCAGGGTTTTCTGGGAAGTGGAAGCTGTCATCAAATCCTTTCCCCTTGGGTTTTTTTTCCCGAATTCAAACCATTGCCAGCTCCTCAAAGCCCTTGAAAGGCAGCCTGGTTCTTTCGAAGCACTTTGTTGGAACTCAAAACTTCTAAGACACGTCAGTGAGTCTTGAGAGTTCTGAGACTATCCCGTGCGGGGTACAGACTGATGCCACGGTGACCACGCAACAGGGGTGTGTGTGACTTATGGGCAAAGTTTCATGTTTGAGTTCTTTCACAGATTATTTATTTATTTATTTATTTATTTTAGAGTGATATTTGCCTCACTGAGAATTGGAAGAGTCTGGAAGCAAATGGAGATTTAAATGTGGCCGGGGGTGGGGGTGGGGTTGCTTCTTGACTCTAGAAACACCACAAGATTCCTCTAGAATGGGATCTAGCAAGAGGTCCTACAGCTTGACGGAGTCCTCTGAGCACAGACTGGTATCTGAGCCCTAGCTAGTTTTTGGTTGGATCTCCTGAGGCTCGGAGCCTCGCTTGGGAAGGGGGTCTTTGGACAAACTCAACATCCAGGATCCCGCCCAACAGGCTGTGCTCCGCTGGGCTTTGTTCCCTGGCAGCAGTGTGTCACTGAGCAGAAGCCACAATACAGGAGAAAGGCAGGTTACCAGCGGCAAAGTGGGCTTTCTGTGCGCCAAGTAGACTGAGCAGCCCAGAGCTGTTAGTCTCCGATTTATAACCCAGGAAAGACTGATTTAGGGTCACTGTCTTGTTCACTTGGTTTTTGGTGTTTTGTTTCGCTTTCTTTTGTTTTAATTTGAAGTGCACAGGACTGAACACTGAGTTTGATCCAAAGTACTAAAAATCAAATAAACAAGTAAAATCAGCATTGATAATAAAGGAAAGGAGCCCAGTCATCTTATTCCCTCAGGTACTGGCAGTAGCAGGGCCAGTCACAAGTACAGTGGGCTCCAGATACAAACCTGAGACCCTCTGGGTCAACACTGAGCTCTGGGCTAGCACTATGGGGGTGAACACACCCTGTTTTATCTATTTTCTTCCTTGTGAGAGGCCGTCTTTGCAGGTCTTAGTGTAACCCCGTCTGCTCAACAGCCAAAGCCCTTACCTGCTTCAGTGTCCTTGAGCAGCACTATTGACCTTCCTGAGGGGCTGTGCAGCCTATATATTGCTCCCACCAGACTCTGAGCTGACCCCAGCCTGGCCACGTATAAATGGTTCCCTCTGCCCTTGGTGGTGCCGTTGGCTGAGCCACTCCCCCCCCCCACACACACACACACTCCATGGATCAAAAGCCCAGCCCGGCCTTTGCTTACAGAGATCTTTCTTCCCTAAGTGAGCCTGCTGCCCACACTCATCTTTGGTTCCTTCACCCACTCCCCAAGTCTTTCCACCATCACCCTATCTCCCCTTACTGGCGACTCTCCTTCAGGAATTCTAGGGCTCCTCCCAATTTTACAAGAATCCCCAAGCTTTCCCTAGTCACAGGGCAGTCTCTGTCCACGCCGGAGAAATGCAGTGGCCTTTTCACTCTTCCTGTGTAGAATTGGCTTTGTCAACTCCTCTCTAGGCTTTCTTATGCAACTTATGTACAAGGTGATATGGCAAGCAGAATTCACAGATGGACTCACGCCTCCCCTGTGGACCTTCCTGAACCTGTGATGGGTTTTACTCCTGTTTTGGGGTTGTATTTTACAGCACAACTGACCACCTATAAGAAAAAGAGAAAGAGCTGGGTGGTGATGATGCAATGCTCAGGAACCAGAGACAGGCAGGTCTCTGTGAGTTCAAGACCAGCTTGGTCTATAAAGCTAGTTCTAGGCTATCCAAGGCTACACAGAGAAACCCTGTCTTGAAACACGCACACGCACACACGCACACACACACACACACACCAGAAAGAAAGAAGGAAGGATGGAAAGAAAGAAAGAAAGACTGGTTTGATGGGCCTGATCTAACTATACTGAGGACTTGAGCCCCGGGAACCAGACTCTATGAAAAAGAACTAAAAGCGCGTGTTCTCCCCACCCCTACCCCCACCTGAGTCCGTCTAGACAAATTCTATGGCCAATTTTATCAAAGAGAGGAGAAGGCGAAGCCACATTATTTCAGACTTTGGACTTCAGAGGGCAAAGAACTAATAAAAAGTGTTGTTTTTAAGCCACCAAGTTGTCAGTGATATGTTGTGTAGCAGTGACATCACTATATTTTTAATCATGTTGGAGTTATGAGCTGTTTTCTTTTAGACAGAGTCTCACTGTGCAATCCAGGCTGACTTCCATCTTGCCATCACCTTGGGCTTCTGAGGACTGAATTACAGGCCGTGTCACCATTTTAAAAATCTTTTTCCTGGTCCCTGAGGCTTAGGTGATAAGCTATGGTCTTTGTAGGCTACAGATATCCAGCAAGTTGGAGGAAAGTTGGCAGCCTGGATCAGTGTGGGTGTCACTCACGTCCAGCTGAGGCAGAGATGAATTTGGCCTTCCAGGGCCTGCTGTGTTCTGCTTTCTTCTTCCTCAGAGGCTCCACCCCTGCTGTGAGAGCAATGTATAAAGGGCCTCATGTAGGGGGTGTGGGAGGAGGGGGAGACATTGAACAGAATGTTGGTAAACATCAAGAGTCAGGAATTACACCTTGTGATGGAACCAGATGCCTCCAGGGTGGCCCTCGTGTTCCTTGAAGACTGGCTAAGGCTTGCTTCAGGGAAAAAGCTAGAAAGCGAGATGTTGAGATGCTCAGGGTGATCAGCCATTTGACAGCATGGGCTAGGATGAAAGCCTACCTGGGTCGCCAGTGTGAAGGCTCTTGAGTGAGAGGCAGCATGAAGTCTGGAATGGTTTGGTAAGGAATGAGGGTCCATGAAAAGTCTGGGAGCTGAGAGGATAGAATCAAAGCAAAGTGAGCACGTGAGATGGAAAAAAAAAAAAGGAAATGACATCACACCCATGGTGTATATAGACTTTTGAGTGACACCATAAGCACAACTCCATCTCTCAGTGTGGCCTTCCTCCATTCGGCTCAGTGCTGTCATCACCACCAAGTGCCCAAAGGACAAAAGCCACTGTGTTTGAGGAGCTGACAGTGACTAATGCCAGGTAATAAATGTCAAGTCTTTTGTTGTTGTTGTTGCTGCTGCTGCTGCTGCTGCTGCTGCTGCTGCTGCTGCTGCTGCTGCTGTTTTTGAGACAGGATTCTCTGTGTAGCTCAGGCTGTATTGGAACTTTCTGTAGACCAGGCTGGCCTTGGACTCAGCGATCCATCTGCCTCTGCCTCTGCCTCCTGAGTGCTGAGATTTAAGGTGGGTACCACCAGGCCCTGCTAAATATTAAGCCTTATAAGGATGGGCCTAAAGAAAGACAGCCTCTGGTGGGAGAGATGGAAGCCAGCTGCAGCCATAGGGCCTTCAGGGAAGAATGGCATGGGGTGGATGATTTCCTTGATTTTATTTTTTTGGTTTTGTTTCATTTTAACATGAAGTACTCGGGCCTGAACAATGGGTTTAATTTAGAGTACTGAACAAAAATTAAGTAAAAAAAAAAATAATGAGAGTCTACATATCTTGACTATTCTGTCATTTATCGATAACACTTGGCCTTAGCCTGTGATGCACATAGACACGCTCAGCTATGGTTGATTGTCTCCAGTTCACACAGCTTTTCCAGCGATGGTCAGAGAAGCATTTATTGAGCCCATGTTCCTTAGTTGGGTTGTTCTCGTAGCCACCCTGGTTGCCACGGAACAGTCTTTTGAGCTCTTAGGCACCAGCTCCTGTCGCGCCACTCCCTGACTGACTGGCTAAGCTGTGGAGAGTACTTCCCAATCGTGACGTTACAGAGTAAAAGACACACAATGTCGCCTTTGTTTACCACCAGACCAGCCAAGGACAGACCAGGCCAGAGAAGGGCTGTTCTTCCTTCCCGCTCGGCTCCGGGTAAGCACACATCTTCCACCCGTACTTTAAAGGCAGACAAATTGTTTTTATCATTTGCCAACCCAGCTGAGGATGATTATTAATTAATCAAAAACACTGACTTTTAACTTCCCACGCTCTCTCCAGAGATGCTCCAGTGACAGCCTGCATCTGGACTTCAGAGCTGAAGTGTAGATAGAAGTGAGCACCACGCAGCAAAGACTTGGGTTGGTTTTTTTTTTCTTTTTTCTTTTTTCCTGGTTTATTCTTCTTAAAACACAACTCTAGCTTAATCCCATTTAGGCAGTAAACTTGATTTTAAGGTGGTCTCATTTTGTGGGGTTTCTCTTGGCCCCTTTATTTGACTTCCTTTGAAACCAGAACTGCTGTGTCAGGGCTTCACGGAAAGGGAAAATGAGTTCAGAAAATATTCTTCTGTTCTCGTCAGAAGCTTAAAGCAGAGCGCGCACACGAGCAGTGTGTTCTGGGACTAAGGCACCGGCATCATCTTCTCGGCTCGCCATGCGACCCTCTGGCGTTATCGTCCAAGTTCAAGGTCTTGGACCTGACTACCTTCAGGTTTCCAGGAGCAAATGTGAAATGTTACATTCGAAAGGATCGTTCGAGGTGATCAGCTGAGGGCTGAGCCAGAGAGCCCATGCCCGTTCGTAAGGTGGCGCTGCTCCATCTTTATGGCCATACTGTGGTTTTCAGTACAAAAGAGGACAGAGAAGGCAAAAGACTACACCTCAGAGCAGAATGGCTGCCCTGCTCAACAGGGTGTTTACTGTTGGTTTCAGTGCTCCGGTAGAGGCCAAGAATGAAAACAACAACAAAAAATCGTGTCCCACAACTAAGGGAGCAACAGGGATTGGCAGCGGATTTTAAACAAAAGCACGCCTTGCTTCCTTGTCAATCACTTGCATTTTTCCTGGAGGAGTGTAGGGGAAACATAAGGAAATGTAAACAAAACAAAACAAACCACCTTCCACTTGTCACAGGCCCTGTGCTTCTTGTCACAGCTCTGGTGAAAGACAGGGAAGGAAGCTATTGGAGTGGAGATAAGAGCTTCAGACCGCCTATAAAATTCATTCACTTGTGCTCGCTTCGGCAGCACATATACTAAAATTGGAACAATACAGAGAAGATTAGCGCGGCCCCTGCGCAAGGATGACACGCAAAGTCGTGAAGCGCTCCATATTAAAAAAATAAAAATTTCATTCACTCACTGTGGCCCTCCCGATCACCTGACAAAAATGGCGCTGCATGCTGGCTGTCCTGCAGTTTTTGGTTTTGTTTTGTTTTATTTTAAGAAGAGCGAAAGATGTAATATGAGTAAATTAATAAAATATATTTTTTTAAAAAAAGAAGAGTGAAAGCCGATAACAATTGGGATGTGATCTGAATAAATTATTTAAATTAAAAAAATAAAAGAAGAGTGAAAGTCTTATGTCATCTCTAAGAACCAGGCAGAATAATTCAGGAGATAAAACTAATGGAGCCACCTCGTATCTTGACAATATTAAAGCAGTGCAGCACTTCGAAATAGCAAGGTTCCGCCCACTACTTAGCTCTGTAGCTAAAGGCCTGAAGAACAGGTGAATCTGCCTACCTCTGGTTGGTCAGGTGAAAACTGAAGTCACGGGCTAGCCAGCGCCTCTGGCACTTCTGCAGATCTCCTGACTGGAACAGATGAGTATGAGCAATAGAACTTAAATGAAATCAGCAAGCCCCAAAGCGAACTTGCTAGAAGCTAGCAGGTGGAATTTGCATCTCCTTCCTCTCCGGCGTACACCAGCTCCCTTGCCTGCCCAGCTTTTCTCCTTCAGACATAGGGCAGAGGGGACACCAGATCCAGGGTCCCAGGTTCCCTTGGTGGCAGTGTTACTTTGCCTGTGATTAAATACCCTGATCGGCTTCATCTTACAGCTTATATCGTGGAGGGAGGTCAGGGCAGGTTCTCAAAGGCACCAACCTGGGCTCAGGAGCTTATGCAGAGACCATGGAGGGGTGCTGCTTACTGGCTTGCTCTACGTGGCTTGCTGAGCCTGCTTTCTTATAGCACCTAGGACCACGAGCCTAGGGTTGGTACCGCTCACCGTGGGCTGGAACCTCCTGCATCAGCCTTCAAACAAAACAATGCACCATGGGTATGCTTATCTGCTGGTGGGACATTTTCTCACTTGATGCTATGTCCTTGAAAATACCTCTAGCATGTGTCAAGTCGACATAAAATTATGAGCCCATCAAAGAAAGGAGTTAACAGTTCTCAGAGCAAGTGTCTGATTGGGCTAGATTAGAAGGGCCGAGATCCTGCCAGGTCTGCTCAAAGACTGGGGTTGTTGCTGGAGTTATGAGGGTGACAATAAGCCAGGTTCTCAGCCACCTGTCTTCAGTATGCCTATAGTAGGGCCAAACCAGTGACAAGCAGAAACAGTGGGAAGAAGGGCAGAATAAAGGGGTCCAGTGACCTCCAAGTCTGTCCTTGGCCTTCTGACGTGAGGCAGAAGCAAACCTTTTGAAATTCAGACCCAACACTGACATTACCAACAAAACAAAAACAACCTCATTTAACGTTTTAAATATGTTTACAGTTTAGTGTTAGGCTGCTCTCATAGCTATACGTGGCTGCATGCTGCCTGTGAGGTTGCCCACGCTTGGGGAGGGCTAGAGGCATGCATAAATTAGGCAGTCCTGGTCAAGGTGTGGTCCCACCCATCAATGACCCATCAGTGTCTTGGCTCCAAGTCTCTCCTGCCAGGTGGTCTGACAAGTTGTCAGAACGGTGTGAAATCTCTTCCTGGGAGGCAGGTTTATGCCTCCAGGGCTGGCAGCTGCCTTCAGCCTTCCCTCCCCCAGCATGGGATTCCGTGGACATTTTAATCCATTGGGGGTCTGTTGTTGAACAGTCTTTACCAAGAAGACCTTGGCTTCTGCCAGGGTGTGGAAGATAAGGAGTCTAGATTTGGCCCCTTAGGCATGGAGGGAAGAGTGTTGACTGCATCAAAAGGAGAGCGCACCCACTCTCCCCTTGCTCACAACCTGAGAGCTAACGCTTTGGTGTTGGAAAACTGACCATTAAAGGAGTTTAGGGCCAGTTGTTAGGTGGGGGTGGGGTGGAGAGAAATACCGAATTAGAACGAACTCTTAGGAAATGCCCAGAGTGTCCGAGTTTCAGTAACATATTTAAAGTGTATAGAATAGCACTGGAAGCAATGAACAGCAATGAGCTATGCTTATCAGTTTGGAACGGGTGTCTCAAAAGCACAATGGGGTGTGAACAAAAGCGAGTCATGGGGAAATGCACCCCAGACAATTTTATTTTATACATGTTTTCTACATGTTTTCAAAAACATACAAAAGTGGAAAATATACTTAGGAACACATGTACCACCAGGACAAGAAAATGATAGGCCGAGTTTACGAGAGCAGTCACACAGTATGGTGGCATGATCAGAAACTGACTTTCAGAGGGCGCAGCGCACAGGCTGTCTCGGTTCTGTTGAGCTAAGCAGTGGTATTGGCATTCCTTTCATATGCGCCTTCCTCATTTGTATATTTTATATCAAACACAGAAATGAGTGCTATTAGGCAAGCATTCTTCCATGAGAGCATGCCCTTGGGCCAGGTGATGGCTGCCTGTGATGTGCTCACAAGCTCGAGTGAAGCAGTAAGCAGCTCTGTTATTTGTCAGGTGGCTTTCTGTTTTCTGTCCATGTGATAACCACACAACAAGGAAAGTGTTTGGGGCCATCTCTCAGAACCTGAGTCGAGAGTGCCTGAGGAGGCACAGCGTTTTCTGTGTGCTTGGGCCTAATATCATGAAGCAACAATCATTGGTCTCTGCTTCAAGCTCAACCACCCCAACCATAGAGCGCCCCCGTCAGCATTTTCATCACAGCCTGATTACAAACTGGCTGACTGCTTCTTCCAAAGCAAGGCGTGGAACTGCCACGTGACCCAGGAATTCCACTCCTAGGCATATATGCAGAGAAAAAGAAGATGCACACTTGAACAGAGAGATTTCACTTGTATTCCATGGCATATGGCAATATCAAAAAGTAGAAGCTGCTCAGACGGCAACCAACACATGAACAGATACATACATGTGGGGTACCGGTAGCCAATTCTACAACAACATGGGATGATCTTCTTGGGAACATGCTAAGTGCAATGAGTCATACACAAAAAGACAAATATTGTCTGAATCCATGTACATCGGTATATAGAGTAGACAAATTCATTTGGACCAAATATAAGATAGTGTACATACAGGGGAAGGGAAGTTATTATTTAAGGAGTAGAAAATTTGGCATTGTGTTATGGCTCTGCCATACTGTAGGTATACTTGATGCTGTCTAGTTCTACACTTGTAAATTCAATTATACACTTATATTTAAAATGATAAATATAATGTTTGGGTTTTATTTTTCTGAGACATGGTTTCTCTGTGTAGCCTTGGCTGTCCTGGATTCATACTGGCCTCGAACTCACAGAGATCCACCTATCTCTGCCTCCCCAAGTGCTGGGATTACACGCATGTGCCACCACACCCAGCATAATGTATTCTTTTTAAATTTTATTTACTTACATATGAATGCGGCTTGCATGTATGTCAGAATGACAGAACAGAGCATCAGATCCCATTATAGATGGTTGTGAGCCACGATGAAGTTGTCAGGAGTTGAACTCAGGACCACTGGAAGAGCAGCCGGTATTCTTAACTTCTGAGCCATCTCTCCAGCTCCTATAATGTACTCTTTACCACAGTTAGGAAGAAACACAGTCACAGAGTACCACGTGTACAGAGAAACGGTGCTGGGAAGGCAGAGCACAGCATGACATCCAAAACCTTTCTTGGTTTTCTCTGGAAACTCCTCACGGGTTACTGCCTCACCAGTCAACTCCCCAGAGGTCATCTCGACAGCAGTTTATTCCCAATCCAGCCCTGTAGAGCTTTCCATTTGTATGTTTTCAACATAATTTCAAGGCCGTGGGGTTTTTTGTGTTGTGGGGCTCAATGCCACTAATGTGGACCAGCCAGGGTCCACAGTGAGGCTCTGAGTGGAGCGAGGCCTGGAAGGAGTCAGACTGTGGTCACACTTCAGAGATGTGGCGACTACTCTGGTGATACATTCTGGTGATGTCACCAATGGTGACAAGGAGGCAGAGAGAATGCATTTGGTCAGATATATCTTCTGATATGTTTTTTGTTCATATTTGTTTGCCGGCACTAATTGGTTGCTCTGACAGCAACAATATGATTTACTGTTCACTTACTTATTAATTTTTGTGATGCTTAGAGTTAAGCACTGAGCCCTATGCATAGTATGGAAGTGTTTTACCATTGAGGTATAATCTTACCCCTCTTTAATGATTTATTTTGAGACAGGGCCACAGTAAGTTACTCAGGCTAACTTTGGACTCACTTCATGGCCCATGCAGGCTTTGAACTTGTGAGCCTTCTTCCTCAGTTGGAATTACAGGCCTGTTCCACCAGGCCTGGCTTCTCCACTTGCCTACAAGAGACCAGGATATATCATTCTCTACCCGCCCCCCTCTCTTTGTCTCTCTGTCTCTGTCTCTCTCTCTCCTCTCTCTGTCTCTCTCTGTCTCTCTGTCTCTGTCTCTCTCTCTTTCCCTCTCTCTCTCTCTCTCTCTCTCTCTCTCTCTCTCTCTCTCATTCTCTCTCTTCTGCCCCCCCCCACCCTGTTCCCATGACTCATTCTCTTGTGGTAGGAAAGGACTTCACTTTGACATGGCTTTGTGCTACCTCCCACTTCTCATGCCAGTAGGTTTCTTGCCAAGACATCCTTGGCATTGGGATATGAACAGCTCCTGTCATTGTAGTCACTCTAATCGTAAAAGCCAGTTCTTAATATGGAGTCATGAACTAAGTCTACACATCTGTCAGTTTTAGCAAAGGCTTCAAGTTTCCCCTGAACTGGCATAACACAGAGCAAGTTTGAAGACCTTGGAATTTTTGAAGACCTTCTATTGTTAGTGCTTTGTTCCATGTTCAACACTTCAAGATCTTGTGATGACATTTGCAATGTACCCTTCAATCTGCCCGTGTTCCCCTGAATGTGTTCTGTTAAGAGCAATCATCATCATCATCATCATGGTCATTGTCATCATCACATTTTTAAGGCAAGGTCTCATGTAATCTAGATTGGCTTTGAATTTGCAGTAGCCAAAGATGACCTTGAATCTTGATCATCCTGTCTCTAGGTCCCAAGTGCTGGAATTGCAGGTGTGTCCCACTGCCCGGCCTGAGCACAATTCTTATCTCTGTTCCACCAGCATCGCACGTTATGAGTGCCACTCGTTACTTGGCCAATCACTTAGTTCCCCATGCACTAACCAGGCGTTTAAACCCATGAGTTCTCTTTTCCATCCCAAACTGAAGTTAAACCAGTCTCTCCAGGATCAAGCTGCTGGTGATTTTAACTCTGTTTTCTTCCCAGCCAGACACTGTATGTCCTCTCTGACTGCTCCCTTGAGATCACATTGAGGTCTCTATTCTGTCTTCTAGGACAGCGGCCTTTCTTCCAATGGTTGGCCACCATTCGGGGTGACTGGCATGCCTATATTGTTTTCATCCGGGAATGGCAAGCAACATTTTTATTATCAAGATTGCCAGCAGATTTTTTTTTCTGTTATGAAATTGAATCTAAGGCCAGGTGATGGTGACACATGCCTTTAATCCCAGCACTTGGGAGGCAGAAGCAGATGGATCTCTGTGAGTTCGAGGCCAGCCTGGTCTACAGAGCAAGTCCAGGGCAGAGAAACCCTGTCTCAGGAAAAAAGAAAAAAGAAAAAAAGAAGAAAAGCAACAATAAAAAACAAAAACAAAGAAAGTTGAATCTAGATCCTGATGTAATTGGGTTTCTATTTTGGATTTTTGAATTCTTGTGAAAAAATAAATTAGCCATGGCAGCTAATTTATCCTTTTGTTCCTAAGGGAACCCAATTAATATTGGTTTATTTTTCTCCTTCTGTCCCCCTCTCTTCCTCCCTCTTTCCCTCCCTTTCTTTCTCTCTTCTGTTCTTTCTTCTTCCCTTTCTTCCTCCTTCATTCGTGTCATATATGACTGGATTTCTGAGACAACTCTTCAGGAACAATGGTCTGTCCTGGATGGCAAACCAGTGCATTGGTGAGGGGGGCCCAGAAAAAGAAGATCAGCAGCCAGTGAGGGAGGGGACTTCTGCTTGAAGCATCTCTTTTTGCTCTGTAACCCCCTGCTGTGTGCTGGAGCCTTCCAGAAATACTCCCAAACCTCTGCCTGTATTCACTGTGCTTGAAAGGGGCCGTGGAGACAGTGATGTCTGGACAGATCATGGAATGCTAATCCGGAGGGGCTGCACAGTGGGCCAGTGGGGGAGGGACAAGGAGTTCCTCCTGGGTCGTCCCTGGAAGAAGAGCAAGAAAGGAGAGCAGTGGATGTTATGTCATGGCTATCGGGGACAGAGTGGCCTTTGAGGATTGGAGAACAAAGCAATGCCCAGACTCCAAGTCTACTTCCCTCAAATACAGTATTTACCAACTGATGTGCGCAGCCTGCCCTGCATCCTTCCAGCCATCCGGTTCTCTCCTTCCTCACTCATCTATCTCTTTGCTGTTTGTGAACTTATGGACTTTCTTCTTCTTCTTCTTCTTCTTCTTCTTCTTCTTCTTCTTCTCCTTCTCCTTCTCCTTCTCCTTCTCCTTCTTCTTCTTCTTCTTCTTTTTCTTCTCCTCTTCCTCCTCCTTCTCCTCCTTCTTCTTCTTTTTTTTTTTTTTTTTGGTTTTTTGAGACATGATTTCTCTGTGTAGCCTTGACTGTCCTGGACTCGATTTTAGACCAGGCTGGCCTTGAACTCACAGTGATCTGCTTGCCTCTGCCTCCTGAATGCTGGGATTAAAGGCGTGAGCCACCTGCACCCAGCTTGCAGACTTTGTTCTCAATTCAAGAAGCTCCCTGTACTCCTCGAGAACTTCCAAATGGAATAGAAGTGTACTGAAAGGCAGTTGACAGATGTGATGTAAAAGTCAAGCTGAGTCGGGTGTCTGTCATTTTCTCATCTTTCTTTGACAGTGAGGACCTGGTCGGTTGGTATGCTTGTTATCTTCTTGTCTGTCTGTCTGTCTGTGGCACAGGAGTTCCTCAGCATCATCAACAGAAGCGTTCTGAAGGATTTGAGACATGCAGGCTAGTGGGAGATCCACCTTTGCTTCTCCATTCCTAAAAGTGGAGTTAGTGATAATATTCAGAGCTGAACTGGAGTCTCTCGCGTGGGACAGGAAGAGCAGTTGGGAGACTGTTGGGCAGTGGTGACTTTTATATTCCTACCTAAGGTGTGGACAGCCATGGCACTTATCCGCCTGGCATCCTTCCCCTCTTCTTTTCCTAATAGCACCCTGATTTGGGAAACTTCCTGGCCCCTGAGTACCACACCCATCCCCTCCCCCTTCGCCTGTGTGAACAAGCGTGCCCAGGCCTTGACAGCCTAGGCATAGACAAGAAGCACGGCCAACTCTCCTACCGAAGTGATCTCAGAGGGGTGTGTGGGGTCCAGAGCCAGGCACAGGCACCTGCGGAGCCTCATAACTATCCCTCCGTGAAAGAAGGGCTTTACACCTGCATGGAGGCAAGGAAGTAATGTCCACTGGAGGAAGTCTGAGTGACCTTAAGCGGCCACCATCCACTCCCTTTCTGGGTACCCAGACTGAGAACAGTGTGAGACCATGAGATGGAGAGACTCAGGTGCCAAAGACATGCTGATATGTTTGCTTGCAAGTTCATGGTGACACACAACGCTGCCTTGGAATTTCTGTCCAGACTATTTTGAGTAGTTTCCTCATGGACGTGGTCTGTGGTCTCTTTTGGTTGTGCTCATTGACAACAACAACAACAACAACAACAACAACAACAAAAGCTTGAATGAGGCTGTTTGTATTTTTATTTTATTTCTTGAGACAGGGCCTTGGCTGGCTAGAACTCACTGTGGAGGTCAGAGTGACCTGGAATTTGGAGATCAGCCTGCCTCTGCCTCCTGAGTGCTGGGGTTATATCCTTTTTTAACATCAGTACTAAGGATTTTATCTTCTTTGGGGGGATTGGCTTGGGTAATCTTATTTTTATCTGTTTAGTGCTGGAATTCATTTATTATTATCTCTGGGAAACAGGGGTGGAACAAGATAGGTGGTATTAGAAGTTTTAAGTTTAAGAAATTTGACGACATTCCAGCAACCATTAGGTGAGGTGAGCACAAGCCAGACAGAACCCACGCATTGAGTAAGATAAAAGAAGACTGTTTCATTTTAGCATAGGACAGCCTCAGGGAATCAGTTAATCCTACCAATCCCTTACCAAACTCCAGAAATGAAGGCGGCAGAGAGAGGCCAATTACATTCACACTGGAATAGCAGTTATTTGGACCACCAATGCCTTTCCTTAAGTAGAGAGTAGGAGGTTGGACGAACTGGCAGATGTCTTTGATCCCAGCACTTGAGAGGCAGAGACAGGCAGATCTTTGAGTTCAAGGCCAGCCTGATCTAACTGAGTTCCAGAACAGTCAGAGCTATATAGTGAGACCCAGTCTTAGAAACAAAAAACAAACAAACAAACAAAACAAAACAAAACAAAACACCTAAAACAGAAACAAACAAACAAAAAACCCACAAAAAAGAAAGTAGAGAGCGTGCTGCCAGCCTATGGCTTGTTCCCCGGGCTGGAGGCTGCACAGTGGCAGCAGGCGACAGACTGAGTACTGATTGGAAGATCAGTATGACACTTCAGCTATCACTTTTAATTTTTTGATCTGTGCATATATAACTTCGTTGTACTTAAGCCTTTGATATGGAGTAAGTTTAATTGAAGCCCCAGACTCAAAGACCAAGCTGCCTCCCTATATTTTAACATCGGGTGTGACGGCGAGTCCTCGTGTGGCCTTTATTAAAAAAAAAAGCCCTTCACCTCTTGGCCTCAGTTTCCCTGTCTGTAAAATAAGGCTCATAATCCAAACCCCGGTGCCCTATTGGGTTGCTCTGGTGCATTAATTATTGTTTATAGTGCAAGTGGAAGTTGGACTGTGTTAATTATTATCATCATTCCTGACTCTTCCAGCCAAACTCAAGCCAACGTTCACCTTGCTTTTAGTTCCTCAGATCTGACAAGAGACAGCCCAAGGCCACCAGGAGGGCGACAAATCAAAGGCTAATGGCGGGTGATGCAGGGCCTCCCCTGGCTGAAGGCCTTGACCAGCCAAAGCTTTTGATTTTAAAGTTCTGGAGCAGCCCGGGGACCCTGAGGGCTGCTAATTCAGGGACCCTGTATTAGAACCTCATTCTGACCAAGCGAGATTTCTGAAGCCAAGGCAGCACGTCTGTCCTTCGCCTCTTTGGGTGCCTGTCATTTAATTTACTAAGAAGTCTGGGGATCAGTGAGAGCTCGCTCACCCTGTCATTAGACAAGCCCTAAATTGCAAGTTACAGTGGAGGAGCTCTCAGACAGGTCGCGCTCGCTCATGAAGAAAGATAATGAATGCTTTCTTCTTGTCACCCTTTCGGCTTATGACTTTGCTTTCTGCTCTTCTAAATACGGATGGTTATCAGATTGCGTGGTACCCAGGCAGTGACCGTCAGGATGTCCAGTTTTATCTAATGCACCTGTGACTTCCTTCCCTCCCTGGAGATGGAACTTAAGAGCTTTGCACACAGTAGGCAAGCATCCCACCCCAACCTATCTCTTGTGTGATCTCCTGGGTAAGATGATGTGCTTGTTTTGAAATCCTCGGCCCTCCATGAAGCGGCGCCCTCTTGATAGATGAAAATCTGTTGTCCGAGGGCAGCTCATGTCCCCGTGTGTGAGGTTGGTGTTCTCACTGTGTCCGTGCCCGCGCCTGTTGGCATTACCCTGTACCTGTCTCGTGTGAGGCAGCCCTTTCATCTAGGCTCCCCAGCCCTCACTTTCTCTAGCTTGGCTATTCCCCACAAGCAGGCAGGTCCTGCCAGCCTCTTTTGTCTGCTCAGCACTGCAGGCTGGTGGCGAGTGCTAAGGTAAGTAATTAGCGACTGTAAAAACCCTTTGAAAACACAAAGAAACTAGATAAATGCCCAGTACTGTTGTTATTAACGAGGAGGAGGCTGCCTAGCCAACCCTTTGCTCTGAACTCAACTCATTGCCCCGACTGTGGCCACAGGCTCATTTGTAAACTAGGATGAGAACTCTCCTCCTCCTCCTTGCAGGCGCTGTTTCATACTGAGTCAGTGACCAAGGTGCAGGGCAGAGGCCAGGAAACCTCCCTCCTCATCTCCCACCTGCTCGCACTGCATTGCCGGCTTTGTGGCTGTCAGGCCAACATTTACCGAAAGCGGGCTCTGAAACTGCCTCTGTTTCCCATTCACCTCGTTAGTAAGCCCGCTCCTGTTTACGTGAGCTCTGCTGGCCCCTCTGAGGACAGGGTGGAGCTTGAGGTGAAGGCCCACTTTCCATTTGGGTCGGCCTCGCTCACACCAGTGACAATGATCTTTCACGTGCTGTGGCGTTTTGCTTTCTTCTAAATTCTTCCGAGGGTGCTTGTCCCTTTGACACAGTAACTTGGATAAGGACAGCAGGTGTCATTGTCCTTATTTTACAGATTGGAAATCTGAGGCTCTGGGGCATTATGAGTCCCGTGGAAGACCCTCAAGGCATGTACAATCTGGTGATAGGGCCAGAGTTCACCTCAGCTCGCCTGAACCCAAGCTGAGTAGTGTCCTCTGACACTTGTAGTGGCTGCAGCCAAGCCACTCAGAGGATGTGTGAGGACGTTAAACATCCTGCATGGGCAGGAGCAGAGCAGACACTTTTTAGGAGCACCCCCATGCCTCTGGGGGCCACCTGGTCCACAGCCTGGGATACTGCAAGGCATGCCGAGTGTGCTTTGTCTGATAGGGGTTTGGGGTCCCAGAATATGACACCCTATAGTACATTAGAGATGGGGGTGGGGTAGGGTGAGGTGAACTTTAGAGTTTCTCTCTGGGGTCCCAGAATCTAATACCCCATAGTACATCAGAGATAGGGGTGGGAGTAGGGGGTAGGGGGAGAAACCTTAGCGTTTATCTCTTGGGATTCACACCTTCACAGATGATAAGTCAAAGTCCAGAGAAGCCACAGGGTTCCCTTGCAGTGGCAGGCCTGGCACAGGCGCGAGGCTTGCCCTAGGCTCCCCAGCCTTCCTTGTGGCACTTTTCTCACAGTCACTCACAATTCACCTTGGTAGCCAGTGAGGGGTCTGGGTGACTTTACCCTGCTTCTCCAAAACTGGAATATTTTTCAAGATCCCTTCTGAATATAAAGCACAGAAATAATCAGAAAACCCACTGCCGTGACTGTGTGTTACAATGAGCAAGCCAACTGATGTCTGTGTGCAGTCTGGTTACTGTGATTAGGCTGCTGGCCCACCCAAGGACACAATGGAGCTCCATCTCTCCTAGTGGATGGGTCAGCTCTATCAATGACAACCGTTTCTTCATTTGTCTCCTAAACATAATACAGGCAGCACTTCTTTCTCTCTTTTAATCTTTTCAAAATTAATGTTTTGAGGCTAGCACACAAAGTAACAAGCTTCCCTTTGGCATTTCCATACACGTGTGTCAAGGTACTTGGCCTTCAAGTATTGCATTTCTCTTCCCTAAGCATATATCTCTCTCCTAGGTTGGAAGACAATCTTCAAAAGTCCCGATTCTCTCCACTTAATTTAGGTCCCAAAGGCGGGGTGGCAAGGGAATAGACTGTGATGACAAGTCTCGGACTCAGGACCATTCAAGGCTCCTGCATGACCATCAGATGCACGGAGCTTCTGCCTCTACCACATGTAGTGTACTCCCTTGACGTAGCCTTGTGGCCTACCACCACAGCCTGAGAGCCTGGGAAGCTTCTTCTTTCAAGTAGTAAGTGTATGGTTGACCAGATGTTTAAAAATGGCAGCTTCAGAATGCGTCAGAGCTTGCCAGGTATCCCTAATGGGGTGGAGCTCTGCAGCAAACGGGCCCAGGCCCAGCCTTGGCTCATGTCTCTCTGTCCCTCCCCTCCCTGTTCCCTTCTCAGTTCACAGTGGGCCCGTGAGCCACCTCTGCAGCTGCCCACTCCGTGGGGGGGACATTGCCCTCTTCCTGGGAGATGTGACTGTTTGGAGTGAGAAGATGCTTCATCCTGAGGGATTCTGAGCGCGTCTTCAGAAAGCAGTAGAGAAAGTGCATCCAGGAAGAACAGGCCGACAAGGCCAGAGGTGTCAGACACGTCGGTCAAGTGGAAAGGAAGCCCAGGCCTCTGGCTCCAGCGCCATCAACTTCCTGTGTGTGTGTGTGTGTGTGTGTGTGTGTGTGTGTGTGTAAGGTTTCTGACATGAACACTCCAGTTCCACAGAAAGCTAGCTTCTCGGAGCTATAGGTCCCTGCTTCCAACTCTCTCAGCACAGCTGATGTGAACCAAGAACTTAGGGTGCCAGACACTATTGCAGTCTAATTGTGTCAGCCTGGGGGCTCAGTTTATAACAGAGTCACCCCTATCCAGAAGAGGATAAGAGGCTCGCCTGAGGACACATAGCTAGTAGGTGGTAGAGCCAGGATTCAGACAGTGTCTTCCTGGCTCCAAAATCCAAGCTCCGCGCGGCTCCCTCTAATCTCACTAACCCTCTCAGTCTGAAAGCCAAACTGCAGTGAAATGTCTTGGGAATCTCTGGTAAGTCTGCTAGGAAGGTACAGGTGTTGAGGTGCCTGTCCCCTACACACCCCCCCCCCCATATTATGCCACCTGACTGGTGACTGCTCTGGATGCAGAGAAGAAATCCAGAGGATCCTCGGAAGTGCGAGGGCAATGCCTACAAGCAGCCCTCGTACAGGGTAGAGGGGTCAAAGGAGCCGGGAGGGGCCACTTGGACACCAGACCCTGTTCACCGCTGCCTGAATCCTCTTAGAGATGCTTGCTTCAATCAGGGCCACTTTACAAACACGAAGACGTGGGTGCCTGGAGACAAGGTTTTCTTCATGGCTTCCCCCACGTCCATGGGTCCTGTGTAGGCCGCTGTGCCTTCGTGTAATCTCACCTGGTTCTGTCTTTACCCATCGACTCCTCCGTGCCATGCTTAACTGGCAAGTTCTGTGGGTTGAAAATGCAGTACTGGGTAGCCTGGGTTGAGTTATTATGGACTCACTCAGTCCTGGAAGCCGGCCGTGTTTTGCATGCACTCCGCCTGCGCATGCGCAGTCCTCTCCCGGAAGAGTCATCTTGTTGGAGGGTGGCAAGCCGGAAGGCCGAGAGCTGAGGAGGCGCCACGTGTACTCAGCCCTTCTCTAGAGAAAGCCTTTCATCTGGCTGCCTCAGAGCACCTATGAATGATAATTTACTCCTTGGGACACCTCCCGGGGAATTAAGTGTGTCACCTCAGTGTCACCTCGTTATTTTGTTTTTTGTTTTTAGTGGATTAGAACAAGGTGGCATAGAGTTATTAAATGACCCCTTCAGTCAGCATATCCCTCTAAGAACTGGGACTGGTCCACTGAAGTGGGAGCAGAGGACAGAGGCCGGGTGGCAGTGGGCAGAAGTCAGGCCCTGGCACTTGGCCGCCCCTTGCCACGCCATCACACACCTATCCCATTAGGTGGTGAGCTTGCCGCTAGACAGGGCACCTCCAGGACGCTCTCACAAAGTCAAAAGTCAAAAGAAGTAGAGAAGAGAAAGAGAGTACAAAGTGAGAAATAGCCCAGGCAGAGGTTAGAGGCTCTCTCTGGCTTCCTGTAAGTGTAATCCTAAGCAGCCACATGCGAGGGAAACCAAATGTCATGTGAAACAGTGAAATTGTCACCCTCAGGAGGTTGGGCCCCAAGGCGAAAGGTCAGAACGGTCCCCTCTCTAGCAAGGCTGAGCGGTCCCTCACACTTATTTTTAGCAACTCCTAGAATTTGCCAGCTATTTTTAGAAACTCCTCGAATTTGTCACCTCGCCCCAGTAGAAGAAGAGCCAAAGAATTACAGTTTGCCACTCAGACAGGCGATGTCAAGTTTAGCTGATGGGCCTCTGAAAACTGGACACAGGACAGATGCTGACGGTGACTCACACCAGAGCCTCTGACAGTCAAAGGACTTGGGTGGAGAACAGCCAGTCATTACCCCCCTGTGAAGCTCAGGGTCAGCCTAGTGCTTAGCAGTGTGGACCTTGAAGTGCTGAGCCCCACCCCCACCTCGGTTTCCTTGTCTGCTAATCGGAGCTCACCTTACCCTACCTCTCACCGTAAGCATCCTCGACCAGCAGCTGTTATTATGTTCTTAATGTTCATGCTTTTATGACATAGCATTCTTTATAGTGAGGGGGTTTTTAAAAACCTAAGAATGGCCATGGGGGCAGTCAGGATGCCATCCTTAGGGCTGTGAGCCATTCCTTTCCTCTGAGCTGGTGGGGGACCGCCCTGTGAATCCTAGTCTCGTGAGAGGCTCCAAGGTTCTGCTTGTTTCACTTATCACTTCTCTTGGCATCAGGGCAGGTGAAAATGGCCGTTGGTCTAGTGGCCTTGGCTGACCCAGCCTGTCTTGGGCCCCACTCTAGCAGTTTTTCCAAAACTGCTTTGTTTCCTCACAATGGAGAGTCTGAAGCAAAGACTGACATGTTTTCAGGCCCTGATGAGCCCTGTGGTCCTCTTTTAAAAATAATGCACACAGGCTCTGTGTTTATATCAATGCTTTGTATTATCCGGAGCACAATATTTCTGTCTTGTAAAGAGTCGGCAACCCTGAGTTAGCACATACTGAGCTGCTACCAGGGGCACATGGGTTTCTGTGAGCCTGCGGCCATAACTGGTCAACTGGTCAACATACCACCATGTTCTGTACGCATCTGTAGAGAGATTCCTTCTTGATATATATTGCTGATTTATTGACAAAGAACTAATGGTGAGGCCTAGGCAGGTGGCTCAGGGGGTAAGAACACTTGCCACACAAACAGAAGGACCTGGTGCTCCAGAGCCAATGTAAAAAAAAAAAAAAAGCTGGGCATGGCTGCACATTCCTGTGACCCAGTGTTGGGTGATGGAGGCAGGCTGATCTTGGGAGTCCACTGGCCAAGCAAATTAGCTAAAATAGCAAGATGGCTTCAGGTTCAGTGAAAGCCACTATCTCCTGGGAATAGTGTGGAGAGTGAAAATGTCCTCCTCGGGCCACCACATGTTCAAATAGGTAAACACACACACACACACACATATACACACACACATACACACACATACACACACACACACATACACACACACATACACACACACATACACACACACATACACACACATACACACACACACATACACACACATATACACACACACATACACATACACACACATACACACACACATACACACACATACACACACACATACACACACACATACACACACACATACACACACACATACACACACATACACACACACACACATACCACCACCACCACCACCACCACCAACAACACACACACATACACACACACACACACACCACCACCACCACCACCAACAACAACAACACACACACACATACACACACACACACACCCCACCACCACCACCACCACCACCAACACACACACACATACACACATACACACACCACCACCACCACCAACAACAACAACAACAACACACACATACACACACGTCCTATAACCCATATTTGAATAAGCCTTTTCCATACATGTGTTCTCTCTTTAAGGCCACATCCCAGTCTTCCTCCACTGAGGAGCATTTGTGACACTTCAGCGGTGTGCTTAGAGTCACTGTAAACAGTGACATCACTAACAAAAGGCAAAAAGAGGCAAAAATCAACCACACAGGAGAAGTCACAGTCTGAGAGCGAAGCCAGGAAAGCAGACATGGCTTCCTTCATCCCAGTGGAAATGGGCACTGAAAGTTTGCTGTCCATAAACAACTACAAGCCAATCAGGATTAGAAGTCAAATTCAACGAGGAGATACATTTTCATGAGCAGACTCTGTAACTACTGACTATGTATCCTGGGATAACAGTCATGGAAGTCAACCCTGGGGCAACTGGGAGAGAATGCGGAGTTTGGATGTTGTGAACCATGAGACTAAACCTAAAACAGGAACAAGCAAAAAACATTTCTATAAAATAATGACCATAACATTTTAAAGAAACTTTCTTATTTAGATACATGGTCTCATGTCCGAGGCTAGTCCTGAACTCACTATCTAACTGAAGATGGTTTTGATCCTCAGATCCCCCTGCCTTCACCACTCAGTGCTAGGACACAGGCATTTGCCATCATGTTTGTATCATGCCTCCAATAGGGATTTTTTTTTTATCAAGAACTTTTTTCTTGATATTTTATACCTCTGGAGTTTGCTTAAAATCTGCCAATTACAGAGGCATTGAAAGAAATGAGTGAATTATAAAATGAATATTACCTGGTGCCTTATATTTATTATTTTTATTTTTAGCAGAAAATTTTTATTTTGCTCCAACAAATATGACTATTGAAAAATATTCAAACATGACAGAATGAGCAGAATAGGAAATACACACACACACACACACACACACACACACACATATTATTGCATGATCTCCAATATGGATGTTGTATGATCTCAGATGTAAGCAAACTTAAAAAAAAATCAGGGCTGGAAATATATGTCACTGAACAATTACCTAATATGTATGAAGCTCTAAGTTCAATTCCTGTCACCACAACAACAAAACAACAAAAACAAAAACCTAACAACAAACTGCTTTAATTAGAGCGACAGACTTGGGAAGAAAAATTGACCAGAGAAAACACATAAACACATGAGGCGTGATAACATTTGATCATCTCTCCTTTGGCAGTTCATCTATGTTGAAAATAAAATAGATCAAGCTGTCTCTCTGTCACTTCTGTTCTGCAGAGATATGGGCACACGATGTCTTTCTGCAGGCTCCTTGCAGGCTTCTCTTGTCCCGTGCTAAGTCCTGAAGTAGAAGGCTGTGACAGACCATTTGCAAACAAATGCCACAGATAACTAGTGCATCGTGACGGTGGTGCTAGGAACCTGTGATTTTATAAAAACTACCAAGCGACATGTGATTTTATGAGAATGACTGTGGGGCGTGACCAGAGGGAAACTGCCGGCAGGAAAGCCTCTATTAGGCTGGCCGGCTGCAAGTGTGGCCTACAGCAAATGTGAGCACTGAACACTGGGCGTTGTCCAGGTCCAGATGGCCTCAGTGAAGGCTTCAGGAATCAGACAATGCAGATTTTTATTGAGCACATTTTATATGCCAGACAGGGTCACACATGATGAGTTCCAAGACAGATCAGACCCACTCCCAAGCTGTCAATCAATGCCTACTTGACACGTTGGGGCTTAGTCACCAAAGAGGCCATTGTGTGAGAAGACTTCAGGAGCAAGACACCGAGCTCTTCTGGGTGCTGTGTCATAGCTACAGGGGTGCACTGGTGAATGAGAGAAAGCTCTTCAGATATTATCAGTGGGAGAGACAGACGGACGACACGCACTGCCATTCAGACAGATCTGAAGGAGAGCTGTGCAGAGAAAGGCTTAGAAGGAAGGACCGTAAGAGGTGGACAAGATGAGCAATGCTGCCCTTTAGACCATAGGTCAGCGATGCTGCTATTTCCCCAGGAGACATTGCTAATGGTCACAGAGCATCCTTTCCCACCAGGGCCAGTGGCATTTCTGAAGCCGGTGCTACCAGTCAGTGGGAATCTATCTGCGAGCTGCAGGCTTTGTCACCTACTGCCAACAGCGGGGAGCCTTTTCAAAATTTGAGAAAGGGGGTATCGGAGTAAAAGAAAAAGTAAGCAGAAGATACATGCTTACACAGCTGAAATAGTGTTCTGGAAAGTCACCTAGGGCAGACTGTTCCCATGAGCAATGATTAGGGGCTTATGGTGTGCTGGCTCCTTATTGCTTTTCACTAACTCCAAAAGGAGGATGTCGTTCCCTTTGAGCGGAGGAAGGAACTAAACCTCAAAGATGCTGTCACATCCCAAGTAGGAAAAAACAAAGATTTGGAAACGTAAGACTTTCTATTCCAAAGCCGAGGCTCACTTCGTTGGTTAGCGTTGATATCTTCACTGTAAGGTGAGGAGACTGTGAGGAGGGAATGGACAGATTGTATGCCTGTAAGAAGCATAAAGAGAACATTCCTGGGAGTTGGCTGGATTTTAAGAGGAAGGCAAGGGTAAAAACAAAATAAGATACAATAACAGCAAAAGCAAATACATCCTCGGAAACAACCGTGGATGACGCGCGCACCACGTGGTCAGCTGCACTTACTTCTGAGGAGTGGGGCAAAGTATTTGGCTCTTTACGTATCATCTTCTGCTTTTCTGCCCAGGAAACTTACATTTTACAAGTTACAAATACAGTTAAAGTTGTTAGTTTTCTGTATGGCTAAACGATTACCACTTGAGAATTCAGTTGGCAGCAGTTTTCAGCCAAGAGGTAAATTTAGTGCTTGTTTTTAGACCTTTAGAACAAGGCAACGGTGGGAGGGGCCGTGTGGCTGTGCCCCACTGGATTTTATAAACATATATATGTACACACACACACACACACATATGTATATATATTTGGTTTTTCGAGACAGGGTTTCTTTGTGTAGCCTTGGCTGTCCTGGACTCGCTTTGTAGACCAGGCTGGCCTCGAACTCACAGTGATCTACCTGCCTCTGCCTCCTGAGTGCTGGGATTAAAGGTGTGCACCACCACTGCCCAGCTTGGATTTTATTTCTGATTAAAACTCGTTGTGGTTACCAGTGCTGACTCCTCTCACTTTGGGATATCGTCAATCCAGGCCTTGCTGTCTGCCGTGAGCCTGTCCCCATGAGCTAGGACATAAAGCTAAGAGCAGCAAAGTCCCTTGGTAACAGTCAGCCTGACATGTAAACCCGGGGCTGGCTGGACTGGCACCACTTTGGGCATATTGTTGGCTCACAGTGCCCCAGACTGGTCTTGGCAAGTTAACTGGGAAACATTGAGAGAATTATGTCTGGTATCCCAGCCCCTCTCCCCAGGGACCATATGTGTGTTCATGACCACTTGGTACCCCACATGGGCATCACCTCCTGCCTGTTTACATTAGAGCAATGGCTAAAAAAAAAGGCTATCTGAAGGCTGGCAGTTTCTATAATCACAACTATTACAAAAGCAATAACAACAATGCCATGTCCAGGAAAAACAACAGTTCTCTGAAAATTTGAGAGTAGATTCCTGGGGGAATGGAGGTTGGATGGTCTATAATCATCTTACTCAAGCTCGTTTTGTTTGTTTGTTTTTTTAATAGAAGACAATAACCAGAAATGAACCCATCACTATAAAGAATGCTATGTCATAAAAGATAATTGCCAGCTCAGCCAGGCTCTCTGGAGCAAGTCTTCTTTGGCCTGCGTCTTCCTTACCAGCTACAGACGGTCTTGCCACTGAGTCTGAGGAGTGCCTGGCTTGCAGATCCAAGCTGGGAGTGTAGTAAGCGGATACACGCTGTCCCTGCTTCTGGCTTCCGGCTTCTGAGCTGTGGGGAAGCTTTGAACTTCAGGAATGGACCGTTTCCTCTGTGGGAGAGAAGTGCGTAGGGGGACCCGGGATGAACACATGTCCCCTTCTGTTTGTTTACCATATGTGTGCCTTCCAAGCAATCTGGTCTTGGATGAGAAGTCACTAACACTGCCTGGGTGGGCTTCTGGGCAGGACCCCCAGCACTGCAAGACTCTAGATCAATCTCAAGCAGCTAATCTCCAGGGCACACACTACCTCAAAGCCTAGAGATGTGTGATTTCCCTGGGATCTAGCCTAAAAACAGCCCCCTAAACGTCCCAGCCGTCCTGCTGGCATTGGGGAAACCAAACTAGGCACACCCTACCGGGCCCTGACCCTGTGTCACCTTGGCAGTCTATGGCCTGACATTTGACCCACGGTCTCTGTGTCGCTTTGGCTGCCACCTGGGATCCCACTTTCATTTTAAGAGGTGTAACTCTAAAGCACTGTTTGGCCCTCGTGGCCTGCTAACGAGGAAATGGCTCTTGAATAACGGCAGGCAAGCAAATCCTGTGGTCACTGGGTGTGAAACAGCACTTTTACCTGCCTCAAACTACAGGGCTGACTGGTGAAATTCGGGAAGGATCCCAAGTTCTCTTTAGGAAACTGCATCCCAAGTGTGTGGGCCCTGCCCTGCATTACTCAGAGTCTCGAAGTTGATTCATTTCTGTGATACAGGGAACTGAGCAGGCCACCCTGTTACGCATCTCTTTGTCACATTTAATCACTTAGAATCACCTGGCATAATTCGGCTGGTCTTACAAGGTGCTTTTTTCCAATCTCATTTATGAAGGCTGGAGGGCAGCCTAAGGCCCTTGCTGAGGCCTCTCTGCTGGGGACAGCATGGGGAGCTATGTCCATAGTCTATTTGCTTTCCGTCGTGGCTTCATGGTTCGGCAGCCCCCGGCCTGCCCTGCTCCTTGGGTGGTTTGGTGGCATTCCTTTTCTCCTCAGAGAAATCTCTGCCGGAGTAGTTGTTGGCTCTTCCTTCCCTGGCAAGCCCTGTGAGGCAAAGGTAGACAGGATCTTCTGTGAGGAAGCTGTGCAGTCGGTAATCCCCGCCCCCCTCCCTTCACACTTGTTTCTCTCTTGGCTCTGCCTGGGCCTGTCTCTCTTCTCCGTTGACTGTCCACAGTCCTGACTGGGTGATTTAGGTTCACAGAACCCTCTGGATAAGGGCCTTTCACCCTGTTCCTGTTCCTCTGCACCCCAACACTTCATTCATTGCCGACCCTTCTTTATAAAGGAAGCATTCAGAACAGAGGGGTAAAACTGTTTCCCATGCAAGCTCAGCGGCCTGAGTTAGAGCCTTGCAGGGAGAGGACGCCATAAAGTTGTCCTCTTACCTCCCAATGCGTGTGTGCTCACACAGACATCTCACACACACACATGTGCATATGAACACACATACAAATGATTTAAAACTAGTACCTTTTTTTTTTCTTAAACAGGAGCATCCACGGAATGTGATGGCATACTCCTTTAATCTAGGCATCGCTCAAGAAGCAGAGGCGATAGGATCTTGGGGTTTGAGGCCTGCCTGGTTCACATAGCAAGGTCCAGGCCAGCCAGGGCTCCATAATAAAAACCTCTAGAGAGACCCAGGAGGGGTGGTGACTCCAGATGAGTACCTACTGTATAAACCTTCCCATCCACCGTGGAGCCACCGGCAGTGACAGCACCATGGCTGTTTCAAAGTGAAACATAAAATATCCACCATATTAAGCCTAGAACCAGAAAGCTCTCAAAATGTTTAAATGGATCAGAAGATATTACTTTAGATGTCTCTGTTCAATAAAATGTATCTCTTAATTTATTTGCCTGCTTGTTTGTTTCTTTGTTTGTTTTTGTCTTTTCACAGACAGGGGTTCTCTGTGTAGCCCTGGCTGTCCTGGAACTCACTTGTAGACCAAGCTGGCTTTGAATTCAGAGATCCACTTGGCTCTACCTCCCTGGTGCTGAGATTTAAGCTTGGCTAAAACAGATTGTTTTAAAGCTCACCACATCTAATTTATTCATCCATTTATTTGAGTCAGGATAAATATCCTAGGCTTGTCTGAAGACTCAGTTCCCCCACCTCAGCTTCCTGACTACTGGGATCACAGGCAAGGCTTTGCTTTTTAAATGACTGCTAGAAACTTTGAAGTTATAGCTATGGTTTTCATATTTCCACTGGACAGGCTGTAGGGTGAGCCACAAGGCGTTGCTTTGTAGGCCCCTGGGACCATAGTGTCACCCTCTAAGGTTTCAGAAGCAGCTTTAAAACTGAGTTCTTGAGTGGTGATTCCCACAAACACAAAAAAAATGGCATTAAGCAAAGAAGATTTTTTTTTTATTAAGTTCATTCTGACTTCCTGATTAGTTTATATGCCAGCTCATGGGAAACTGTTTGTTCACTTAGGCCGTAATTGCCATCAATATGGCAGCCCCAGGAAACCTGCCTGTGATGGCTGCTCTTATCAGAACCAACTTTAGAAATCACTGTAATAATGAGCTGGTGAGCCAGGCTGGGTAAGATGTGTACCCACTCACTAAGGACACTAAAGTATGACCCGGAAGATGGGTTCTTCTGGGAACTAAGGAACACCATGGCTCCTGACAGGGTTAAATGGGGAAAGAAGTATAGCCAGGAAATGCTCTCTGTACCTCCCCCTGGATGTGCACTGACACACTTGGGTGTGCACAGAACTTGATTTTGGGCGAGGCATGGTGGTGCACACCTTTAGTCCCAGCACTTGGAAGGCAGAGGCAGGTGTCTGTATAGTGAGTTCTGGGCCATCCAGGTCTACACAGAGAAGCTCTGTCTAAAAACCAAAAACGAGCATTGTTCTAAGTATGCACATCCGACTTCATTTCTTTGTTTCAAACCAACTCCACTGTGCTATGCCTTTTCACACAGGTGGGCAAGAGCCACCCCCCCCCCCCCACCGTGTAGCTCCTAACTGCTGCGGGTCCTTTAGAGCCGTGGAAGAATCAGGTAGAAGCTGAAGGGCTGGGCTTCGGCTGTTGTTTCCCACCAGGCTTGTGTTTAGATCCTTTGTCAGCCTTGCTTACCTCTCCCGAAAGATTGAAATATGGATTGGCCTGCTCAGACACGTTCAGTGTGTCTCTTTTGTTTGAAAGAGAAATCCCAAATTCCCCAGGACTTGAAGCTGCCATTAATTTAAATTCTGGTTCATTCTTTTGCTTGCTTACTTACTTAACTTTTTTTTTTTTATCCATTTCATAGATGTCAATCCAGATGACAGGCAGGTGTTTATTCTACAAAAATGAATTAACAGCCAAAAATATGTCTTCCAGTGTCCATGGGCCTGCATGGGGAAGCAGAAACCATTCCCACCTTTTGGCGTCTACTGCTCAGAAAGACAGCAAGAAACAGTGCTCGTGGAAACTGGTGAGTGCAGGGGGCTGGGGAAGCATTACTGAGATTCCAGTTCACTCTAATCCTTGACCTCCACCTTAGGTGATGCTATTGGTCATGGACTCTTGTCCCTTCCCCCAAGGACAGTTAGACTGTGGCTTTGCCACAGCAGATCCTCAAAGAATTTTTGGCAAAGATGACTGATAACAAAATTTCAAAAGGGACTGGGCCATGGTCAGAGTTCAGAAGAGATCCCCATGAAAGGGCAAAGGACAGTGCCAGAGAAGGGCCAGCCCTCAGCCACCTGTGCCAAGGCTGTGCAAAGCATTTCACTGTGGGACCCAGTATACAAATGCTGCCCAACACCGGGGAGAACCCAAGGCGGACCACTGTCCCAGCCAGGGTTACTCTTGTGATAAAACACCATGGCCACATTGGGGAGAAAAGGGTTTATTTGGCTTGCACTTCCGTATCACTGTTCATTATCAAAGGACGTCAGGACAGGGACTCAAATGGGCCAGGAACATGGCTTGCTTCCCACGGCTTGTTCAGCTTGTTTTCTTATAGGGGTGGTCCCACCAACCGTGGCTGGGCCCTCCCTGGCCAATCATTAATTAAGAAACTGCCTTATAGCCACATCTTATGGAGACATTTTCTCAAATGAAGGTCCCTGCTCATCGATGACCCTAGCTTGTGTCAAGGTGACATAAAACCAGCCCCGCACCTATACCTCCCAAGTGCCCAGATCACAGGGATGAGCCACCACAGGCCCAACTATTTGCAAAAATAGTTTTTAAACCAAAATTGACATAACCCAGTAGGGTTCTTTGTAGAGATCCACAATTTTTTTCTATTTTCTGATGTATTTAGGCTCCTTAACACGACTCTCCTCTGAATGGTAGAATATACTCCTTCCTGTGGCTCTAATGGCACGCAGAAGGTGTCCTGGTCATGGCATGTCACCAGGATCAGTATGCCACATGGACCTTCAAAGTCATGACGTCCCGCCCTGGGATTGTCAGCCAAGGAGCAAGTGAAGCAGGAACCTCGGTGGCAGACTCCACCCATGGAGAGCCAGCATTACATCATACCTGTGGGGGAGTTTCTGTGGAACCAGAATGGCTGCCTTTCTGTCAGCTGCTGCTTGGTGTTTCTTGAGCCCAGACCCTAAGAAATCCTGGCCGGCATTCCTTCTGTAAGCTGGACCAGACTCGCTGGATGTGCAGCACTTTTTAAGGAGATGCCATCAGACAAACCACCTGGAATTCCTGGGCCACGTCACAAATCCTCCAAACCAGGTTTTCTGAGAACAAGGCCCAGAAATCTGTGTTCAGCCTAAGGCGGTACACAAACTCACCCTCGTCCAGGACCCACTGCTGTGTCTGCGTGTGTGGGGGGCAGTCTCGTGAGTCCCTTAGGCCACTTCTTGCCTCCCTTGCTGTCAAACCTACCTCCTGGCCTGTCTCCACATCCTCAAAGAACACTGTCTGCCACCAAAAAACAAAACAAAACAAAAACCCAAAAAAACAAAACCCAAAAAACCCATATATATATGCCTACTATAGCATCACCTCGAGTTTCCGGAAGTGTTGGTTGGGAGCTTGAAACAAAAAGGGAGGAGTGGCCAGCATGACATTAAACTAAACCACCAAAGTCCTTCATGCTTATAGTTCCTAGTCAAAAGGTAACATAGCTGTGGGGCGATGGCTCAGTTGGTAAAGTGCTTGCCTTACAAGTGTGAGGACCCAGAACCCACCTTTTTGAAAGGAGAGGGAGTGATAGCATAGGCTTGTAATCCAAATGCTCAGACAGTAGTGACAAGTAGGTTGCTGCGCCTCCATGGTCAGCGAACCTACCTTACTTGACTAAGTTCCAGACTAGTGAAGACCCTGTGTCAGCAGAAAGAGCCTGTTCCTGAGGCACAACACTCAGGGTTATCCTTTGACAGCCATACATACCTGTACACACACACACACACACACACACACACACACACACACACACACACACACACACGTGGGGTGGGGCTGGGGGCACTCAGCCACATAAAAGCCATGTCTCCTCAACCTTTCACTGGCCTAGATTATGCCAGAGAAGGAGGCTGAGGTCTGATGCCGGGAACAGGTTTCCGTCTAGGGCAATTCTTCCCTAACAAGGCTAGCCACAGGCTGGATGACCAGTTTAGACTTTCCCCTGTTCATGGTGAGTGCCCATGGTTAGAGTTAGGCATGGGACAGGGTCCTAGGGTGCCTTCCCATCACTGCCCTCAGTCAGGTTCACATCCGTCCATCAGAGATGGCCTTCCACAGTGCTTCAGTGAATTACAGGAAGTACTCAGGTCATCTGGTATTGTGTCCTCTCCCTGGTGCAGGGATTTTCCAAGACCCAGGCCCAAAGACCATCTTTATTAAGCCAAATACTATTGGGGGGTGGTTATTAGGGGGAGTGAGAGAAGAGAAAGAGGAAAAAACCCTGCTGTGCTTTTGTTTTTATTAGTTTTTTTCTTTTCTTTTTAGACAAACTCTCACTATGTAGCCCTGGCTAGCCTGGAACTCACTATGTAGACCAGGCTGACCTTGAACTCACAGGTAGCTGCCTGTCTCTGCTTCTTGAGAGGTGAGATCACAGCATGACCCATTTGTTTGCCATGCTGCTTTTATTTGGGACAGAAGTGAAAAGCTCCACTCAGATAATTCTTCTTAAGGTGACAAGCCAGTTGTCATGGGTGCTCAAATTAGATGCCAACTTTTCTCAGTGGAAGAGTGTGAAACAAAGCAAACCGCTGCCCTCAGCCACTGCCCCCCCAGCCACCTCCTCACTCCCAGCACCCTGCTTTCTATAGTTAAACAATCCAATCCCAGCATATTTTCTCATGCTAAGGAGGATGTGGACTTAAGCTATTTCACATGCCAAGTGGGCTTTCCACGTTATCCTTTCCACCATTCCCAAATTATATCAATTAAACCTGTTTGAAGCACACAGTCTTTGTAGGGCTGCCACTTCAAGGCAAATGCTAAAGGAACTCTCCTCACACCACACAGTTAACTTGGCTTTCTCATGGCACCATATTCTATCCCCTTTCTCTCGCCATGTCTTGCGCATCCCAGTGAGCAGAGGTGGCATGGCTTTCCTCCCAAGTCTTCTGGAACAAAATAATTTGCTAAATGCTACATTATTCTGATGAAATAAACTTTGAACTGGGCTTAGAAGTTTCAGTAATATTCCCTGAGGAAGTATTTGAGAATGGAGAGATGGAGACAGAGACATGGAGAGATAGAGAGAAAACAAAAGAAAGACAGAGAGAGAGACAGAGACAGAGACAGGCAGGCAGACACAAATACACACACACAAACACACACACACACACACACACACACACACACACACACACAAGAGAGAGAGAGAGAGAGAGAGAGAGAGAGAGAGAGAGAGAGAGAGAGAGAGAGAGAGATAGACAGACAGACAGACAGACAGACAGACAGACAGACAGACAGAGACAGAGAGTGGGAGAAGGAGGGAGGGGCAGGGCAGGGGAGGGAGAATTAGTTATTACTGCTGCCCCTCATTTCCTGTGGATTAGAGTTTTCCATCTCCTAGGCTGAGCACGCAGCAGTACTCGATCACGGCCCCCTCAGTAACTTCCAGCCTGTGGGCACACTAAAGCATATTCTATCAGACAGAGTCTAAAATTAAGGCAGCTCAGAATCAACAGGGTTCTTAGGTTTGGTTTTTGAAATAGGATCTCTATGTATCCCTGGCTGGCTCGAATTCACTATGTAGATCAGGCTGGCCTTGTACTCACAAATATTCTCCTGCCTCTGACTCCCAAGTGCTGGGATTAAAGACATTTGTCACCATGCCTGGTGTGGCCTGGCCTAGCTGATTCATTTTGAAGACAAGGAAGAAACCTAAATCATCAAGTCACGAATCTGGTTCCTTTTCTTTTAGTAAAAACACTTTTTGTAATCCAGGAAGTAACTGTGCTTTTGTGCAGAGAGGGAGGAAACTTCGTACACAGCCTGGGCCCTCCAAAGAGACTATAAGATTTTTGTTATATGCAACATAAGTGTGGGCCTTGGCCGCTTCAGCTTTTGTCACCACCAGTAATGAAACCTTCTTGACTTTGCTACTCCTGAAGACAGTGTTTACCACTATTTCATAACCCGAGAGCCCGTCATTGCTGACGTAAAAGTCTGGTCATCTGTCCTGGTTTAATAGATGGCCAACTGCTTATCTCTGGTATAACTTCCATGCAAATATAAAACCTGGCCATCCAGAAATCTCAGGGACTGAGTCATTTTTCACTCCTACTGTCACTAACATCTTTCAGGAATAAAACTAACCATTGTGTACAGGAATTCCTTAAGAAAGCCATGAATTTCTTCCCTGGAACCTTGTTACAGTTGGTCGTGGTCTGTCTTTGTTTTGGGGACTTTAGGAGGATGATGAGGATGATGATGTTTCTCAGTGTCAGGAAGCCGTGCCTTGGCTCCTTGGCTCCCACACTAAACTGTCTTGACTCTGCTCCCTCCACCGAGGACAGTGGGTGGCTGACTGCATCTTTCCTCAGGCTTTGTTGTTTGATCTGTTTCCAGTCTTTTGTGGACTGAGCAGACCTCTAACTCCTCTTGTATTACTTACAAGGAGTACATAAGAGTCTAAGAGACGCTAACTGAGGGCCTCATCCCACATGTCCTGTGCTGGGCTTTTAGCACAGGGTCTTATGAACCCTTCCTGGTAGCTAAGAGCCTTTGAGCTGGAAAAGGTGCTTATCAAAGGGACAGGATTCTCAGAAGATAACCGTTGCACTACAATTCATCTCCATGTTGCTTTGTCATGTCTCAGTACTGTGGTGTTATTCACCACAGGAGACAATGGCCAAACTCCAAGACAGCGAAGTGTGTAGGACGCAGTTTCCATCCGTAGCTCCAGAGCTCACGGTGCAAGAGGTTGCCTGTGTGTCTTAATTGGATTGAGGCAATTAAGAGAGCAATAGCACAGGACAGTGCAGTGTGAGGACAAGGCTATGTGTGCTGGGGATTGCTTGAGTTAGCAATCCCAAAGCCCTTGATAAGTATGAACTCCTATTTGAAGACGGAAGAGTGAGCCAGGACAGGAAACTGGTTCTGTTCCAGGATATGAGTATATGTCTTCTCTCTCTTCTTTTACTTTGCAGGAAAACAAACAAACAAGCAAACAAACAAACACCTTACTATGGGTTGTTTTGCTACATAATAAATTATAGTTAAATATATTTTATTTATACTTGTGTGTGTTTTCATATATACATGTACATCGTGTGCACACACAAGGCCTCCAAGGTCAGAAGAGGGTATCAGGTGCAGTGGGGTGTGAGCCACCATATGGGCAGTGGGAACCGAACCTGGGTCTCTGCAAGAGCAGGAAATGCTCTTAACTGCCTTCTCCAGTGCCTAGATGGTTTTTACTTATCAAAAACAAACAAAGACAAAAACAAAAAACAAAAAAGCGACAAAGTTCGTTAAAATACATCTTTTAATTAAATAATCATAATTTACTTATAAGGACTTTGCTAAATGATAGGATCTAAAATTGGAGGGAAAAAGAATGAAAAAAGAAATGAAGGGAGGAAGAAAAGCCAGTGTCTTTTGTAAAACAACCATTACCTAAAGCAAGACCTACTGAGAATGCTGATAGACCGTCAATATTCTTCCAACAGCTGACAAATAAAAATGCAAAGAAAGCAAGTGGATGGTGTAGACGGTCATAGGAACTGAGCCAGGCAGGAAGTACTTCCAGGTTGCCATGCAGCAGGGAAAGCTCCCCTTCCTTCTGAGCTGTGTGTGTGTGTGTGTGTGTGTGTGTGTGTGTGTGTGTGTGTGTGTACTCCCGTGTGATGGCACAGGTATGTAGGTACATGTGCATATGTGTGCACATGCAGAGGCAGGCAGAGGTCAACTCTGCACGTCTGTCTCCAAATTGCTTTCTGTAGGGAGCCAATGAAGCGCAGAGTGAGTCTGTGATGCTAACACTGGCACAGCCATGTCAAGGACCCCATGCCTCAGGCCTATAGGGTGAGCAGGGCCTTCCCTGTGGAGTCTCAGAGCATGGCAAATCTTTCCTCTGTTCTGAGTGAGGGTGTTGACTGGAAATGTCCACCATAGGTTTCCCCTCCCAGATGTTTGCAACCTGTAGGCTGCCCCTGCAGTGCTTATGTAAACCCACCTCCTTACTCAGCGTTACGCAATAACCCAGCGTTCCTATTTGACTGTATATATAATAAACACACCAAGCTTATGGGGATGCTGTTTCTCCCTCAGAGAGCCCAGGCCACCCAGCCCCAGCTTTTCTGTGTGTCTTTCGTGTGTGTCTGTAGTATCTGTTCTTCCTTCCTTCCCTTACTGCCTGGGTTAGGTCAAGTCCCGGAGCTGTGCAAGGATGTGCCATCCTTATTTATTTATTGTTTGCTTTGTTTTTTGAGACAGGGTTTCTCTGTGTAGGCTTGGCTGTCCTAGACTCGCTTTGTAGACCAGGCTGGCCTCGAACTCACAAAGATCCACCTGCCTCAGCCTCCTGAGTGCTGGGATTAAAGGCGTGCGCCACCATGCCAAGTGACATCTTATTTTTTGAGACAGGATTTCCTTTCAGTGAACCTCATTGATTCAGCTAGCCTGGCTGAGCAGGAAGTCCCAAGGATCCCTCTGCCTCCACCTCCCCAGCACCGAGGTTACAGGCACATGCAACCGCACTCCGCACCAAAGCTGGGATCTGAACCCAAGTCCTTCTGCTTGGCAGACAACAGCATGTGACCAACTGAGCTCCCTCCTCAGGCCATGAGACACTTTCTTAATGTGTTCAAAAATTCATTCAGGGAAGCAGGAGAAAATGGGGGGGGGGCGGGAAGGCCAGGGGCCAGAGACTCTCGGAGGGAGCAGAGAGCCTGCAAGCCTTTTCTTCAATTTTAGGATCTCAGTGAAGTGAAGGCTCACCCACAAGGAAGTGTGTGGTCTTGAGCTGTTAAACTCCAGGTTTGGTAAATGAAAGGACAAGCCTTGAAGGTGTGGTGTTATTAATTTAGAGGCACAGTTTTTCTCCCCAACTGTTGGGTGACTCATTTCCAAAGACAAACTGCAGAACCCTTTGAGTTGTGGCTAGAGACAACGAACAGGGATTATCTCTCTTAGGTGCCCACGCCTTCTTGCTCACCTCGACCTAACACTGGACATAGGTTAGGCCTTTCAGAGCGGCCAGTGAAAGGCAAACAAAAATAAAAGGCCTTTTGCTTCTAGAAGAACGAAGAGTCCCTCTCCCTCCTGCTGAGCTTCCGGGCTGTCAGAACAGGAGAAAACAAGATGGTTGGTGGTTTTTATTGTAAACACCCAGCTCCAAACAGACAGCTCAGTTCGGTAAGCAGCTGGATGACCCATTTTGACTCATGCTGCCCGGGTTATGGAAATTCCACTGCAAAGAGCAGGAGGAATTAGATGGGCCTAAGTCAAGTCAGGTGTCTGAGGAGCTGGGCGGGGAAAGGGGGATGGTTCACAGTGGAATTGAGATAAGTCTTGCCCTGTTCAACTCCAAGCGGTCCAGAGTCCATTTTCTGAAGTCATCATGAAAAAGGAAATTCATTTGGGTAAATAGAAAGTAAGCCTTGTCAGAGCGGCGCAGACGACATTTCCCACAAGAAGCTGAAGGTCAGGGTCCAGTAGGGAGGAGACCTTTGCCAGTCCAACCAGTGAGTAACGTGTCTACAGCCTTCACCGCACTGACCAGGTTCATGGGAGATTAAAACCAGGAGGACATTGGACTTCATTACATTATATATGTGTGTACAAATGTATGTATTATACATCTTTATGTTCAAAGCTGGGCCTGGTGGTACATGCCTAGACTCTCAGCGCCTGGGAAAAAGGAACAAGACCATTAAGAGTTCAAGACCAGCCTCACCTAAAAAGCAAGTTCCAGGCTAGCTTGGCATATATGAGATTCTGTGTCTCAAAACAAAAACAAAACCACAGACTAAAAACAAAGAACAAAAAAACCTAACCCCAAAATTTAATTTGAAAAGAATACAACAAAGGAAAAACTAAAACTCATTGCAATTACTGAGGTTTTTTTTTTCCTGTAGTAAAAAAGAGACAGTTGTCAGTTGTCCTTATTGACTTTCTTTTATATAGTCACACACACACACACACACACACACACACACACACACACACACACACACACACTATCATGGATAAAGATTAATACAAGGTATGTTGTAGGTAGAGATGTCTGAGGAGGAAGCCTTTGCATTGAACTTGACCCATGGTGGGAGGTTTGGGTAGCTTGGCGGTTCCTCATCTATCTGCAGGGCTGGGAGGTTTACGCCATTAGTTACCTCCTCTCAGGGAAGAGGAGAAGAGACTCCCAGAAAACCTATTTCAGCCCTCGTCTGACCTGTTGGACTGTCCTGATGGGGTTCAGTCAGCTCGGCCTGTTTACCCACAGTGCTCTTGTCAGCAGCCCCAGGAAACTGTGAAGTGGGCATTCTCTAAACAGTGTGCCAGGCTCCGAGTCGGATGACCGGTGGAGTCCATCTTTACTCTCGAGCCTCAAGTGTGTGTGTGTACAAGTCACAGTTGCCAGGGCCTGACAACTAGAGGAAGGCGGGGGAAATCCCCAGGGCCTCTTCAACCTCAGAGATCCTGCAGGTCCAGAAACACTATTGTGAAAAGCATTTAGTTTATCTTTCACTATTTTCCAGTGTTGAGAGCTGGCCAGAGATTGGGTGCATTTTAGATAGTATTTATTATTATTACTATTACTACTACTACTATTGTTATTGCTATTATTATTATTGTTATATGTAGCTGGTCAAAATTCAAAAGATTCCAAATAATTCTCAAGGTAAAGTAAGTCTCCCACCACCCACTCTCCTCTCCTCTCTTTTCCAGAGGCTCTACCGGTCTCCTGATTCTCACGTACCTGCACAAAGATTTCAGCACAGGGCTTCAGAGTAAAGCTCAGAGGTAGAGAGAGGCCTTGCTTAGCCTGTGAAAGGTCCTGGGTTCATGCCCCCAGCACTACAAAAAGAACATATTTAATGCATACATAATAAAACTTTATAAATAAACTGAAGCAGAGCACACACCAATATACACTTGCTTTTCTTTAACCTATAGTCACGTTTGGAAGTAGGCTGTGTTAGCACTTATAGAACGTTCGAGAATTCTTTTTGATAGCACTGTAATGTCCCACTAGGTAGGCGATCACTATTTACTTAGCCAGTCTTCTATGTTGTAAACATTAGGACGGCTTCCAGGACGCAGTCATAACGAACAGTGCTGAAGCTAATGTCCCTTGTATCTACGACAGTGTCATGTCATGCCCTGCCTTGTGCTGTTAGCTTTATTCTCGTGTGCAAATATCTTTTGGATGAGATTGAAGATGCCTGGAGACCTGGAACAGACACAGTTGCACCATGATTGCCAAAGCAAGAAGCAGCAGGCTGTATATAGTCTGTGTCTTATAATAGTGAATGAATGAACTCAAACTCCCCAGCCATATCAGGGACACTTTGGACGCAAGCAGATAGTATTCAAAAGGCTAATTTCACAGAGATCCGGCCAGTGGAAGCGAACACCAATAAAAAACAAATAAATGGGTAAAAATAAAGTCAATATTTAGAATTTGTTCCTAAAAGGAGAATATTTCCCCAACATTGCCAGGCACTTCAGAAGTGATAATTTCATTGGCTAGCCCAGCAAGAACAGTCAACAACTCCTCTGGAAAAATCTGTCACCTGGGGAGGCATACAGATGTCCCCAGCATTTGGAATTCCACTTGGTATTGACTCCAGTTCTAAAAGAATGGTGTCCCAGTGACCTGGAAACGCTCAGGTGCAGGATCACCTAAATAGCCTGGCTGGCTAGTGCATCTTTCTTCTCAGTAAGGAACCTATTATAGGCCAGAAGACAAGAAGAAAGAGCCGGTGAAGGAGAGGGAACCAGGAGGAGAAAGCACCCTGTGACCACATGCTGCCTCAGGAGTAAACCAGGAAACCGAGGGTAGGAGCGGGTGACTCTGATGCTGTCACCTCAGCTGCCGTGGGTGATCCTTTGCTAACAAACAAGGAGGGTGTTGTTATCACAATACCTAATGAGCGCTCATTATAATCGGGTAGGGCAAAATGTGTGGTCTGATTGGTGGCCCTCAAAACAATTATGTCGACATCTCCTAGCTTAAAGATAGGGCTCCGTGGTTTCGCAACCCTGCACCCCTAAAAAACAGAAAGAGATTTTCATACACATCAGTGTTGCATGAATCTCTATGACTCCTTTCGCGGATTTCCAAGATCTCCACCTAGAGTGACTCCACACTGACACACCCTTCCCTTTGTGTTTTTGAGGTAGTAAGTTTCCTTTGCCCTCAAGGAAAAAAGAAGGGGAAGAGGGTTTGATAGTCTTTCTCTTTCTTTCTTTCTTTCTTTCTTTCTTTCTTTCTTTCTTTCTTTCTTTCTTTCTGTTTGCTTTGTTTTTCTTTTTTCCTTTTTCACCCCTTTCTCTTTAGTGACACCGAAAAGCAGGGCCAGTTGTATTAGGAAAACCTTCCCAGATCGCTCAACTTGTCATCCTATTCATGGGCAGGAAAACAGCTCTCAAAGAAAACACCTGGGAAGAGGAAGTATGGATGCCACGCAGCTCTGAAATGCAAGGGCCAATGGAGGAGTGCAATTATCCAAGGCTGCAGTTTGATGGGACGGAGGTAGACACTCCTCTGCTTGAGTACAGTGCCCTGGAATCTGAGTGGCTATTGAAATAGTCCACATTGCAAGTCCCTGGCTCACCTTAACGTACTGGCAACAACCCCATACCAAGGCCCACCTGGGCACTCATGGCCCTGGCCCATAGGGCACAGAGCCAGCCACATGCCGAGTCACCGATTCCTCCAAAGCTGAGCCAAGAGCTACAGGGCTAGGCCACCCTGTTTTTCTTTTGCTACCTCAACCAAAACACCACAAGAGAGCAGAGTGGTTGGACGGGAGTGCCAGAGGCTGAGGCTTCCATGATACTTTTTAACTTTAATACAAGCTTTTAGCTTGTTGGTTTGTAGTAATGGACGCAGAGGTCACCTGGTTTACAGATGTGGTGAGGTGACACGTTTTGCTAAAGTCATCTAGCTGGCCAAACCAGTAACAAGCCAAGCCTCTCGGCCCATCTGTCCTCTACCATCCCCTGGGACTGTGCTCTTTTCATCCTCTGACACCAGCAGTCCCCAGGACATCAGCTTTTTACCACTCTTTTTTCAGAGTGTGTTCTTTTGAAATAAAATAATGTCTGGTTACAATGATTTTAGGCATCCTTATGAGACAGTAGGCTGGCTTGAAAATAAACCTATTGGGAGATTTCTATATGATGTTGGCTGTTCTATATGATGTTGGAAAACAAAATTAAGTCAGTGTTTTGTTTGTGGATGGTCATCTCTAGAAATTCCTGTCTATGAAGGAAGACACACAGAGACAGGACCAAGTGGCCACGCCGAGTCAGCACTGTCACAACGCATGGTTTCATTGGAAGACACAGGGAGATTTGCCAATGGTTGTTGCTAACCTAGCCAGTACACTAAGTAGAACATGGAGTTTCTACTAGGCACCTGAACCAAAATGCTGCCCGAATGTGCATTATTCACATTCATATTCATGGGACCCTTTTTGAGCCCCAGATGAACATAATACAATGATGCTTTTTAAGATCTGTAAAATTATTAGGCTTTTAAAATAAGTTTGCTATCCCTTAGCATATATTAATATATTTAAAAATACCAATGACGTGAATCAAATTATGCTCTGTACTACCTCCCCACCCCCAGCAGGTGCTTCTTTGAGGTCAAGGTGCTGGCCTTGCTCATAACTGACCTTTAGCCTAGCCGGGCCCGATACCTGAAGTGTGTGACAGGCAGGCAATAAGTGTTCCCGGGAAGAGCAAATAAACAAACAGACAGCTTACAGATCTGAAGCTCTCCTTTGTTATTGGGCTAGGAAGCCTATTCCAAAAGAAAAGAAAGAAATCTGAAGAGCCCCATCTGTAGTAACTGATGAGAGGATTTATTTAGAACCATGGGGGGCAGACAGGAGGATTTCCTAAAGATTTTCTCTTGGGGAAAATGAGCCCAGATATGCCATTCTGTGTCACTTACACGCTGTGGATCCTTCGGAACTTTCTAACTTGGTGATACATAGTAAGATGAGGTAGGTAGTGGGCTTCTGTATTGTATTGTGAGTTTTATCTCACTATATTGATCTTCTGAGTTGGAGAAAGTGTTGGCCATATTAGAGAAAGGCTTTGGTCACAGTAAACGTGACATGAAGTAACTCAAGAATATTTTAGAGTGGCTGGGAAAATGGCTCAGTGGTTAAAAACACACACTTTTTTTTTTTTGCAATGGACCCATTTTGGGTTCCCAGTACCCACTTGGAGGCTCTTAAGCATCTGTAACTACAGTTCCCGGGGATCTGCTGCCCTTTTTTGACCTCCATCGACACCAGGGACACATGTGGACCACATACATACGTGCAAGCAAAACACTCAGACACACATAATTTTTTAAAATTTTTTTATTTTTTTAGTGTTTTTGCAACTAGGCAGTGGTAATATAAGCCTTTGATCCCAGCACTGAGGTGAGTGGAGTATCTCTGTGAAGTTGAAGGCAGCCTGGTCTACAGAGAGCTAGTTTCAGGACAGCCAGATTTACACAAACAAATTCTGTCTCAAAAAACAACACCCCTCTCATTTTTTTTTTTGAACCAGGCCTGATAACACACGGAGCTACTGACACAGATGGATTATAAACTCAAGGCCAACATAGGCCAGTTAGCAAGACCCTGCCTCAAATGAGCAAAGAAGCAAACAAACAGAGAGCCGGGGAGAGTGACTCAGTGGGATAGCACTGATCTAGCATGTATGAGGGTCTAGACTCAATCCTCAGACACATAAAGAAAAAAAATCCTGCCAGGTGGTGATGATGGTGGCAAGCACATTCCTTTGATCCTAGCACTCGGGAAGCAGAGGCAAATGGATCTCTGTGAGTTCGATGCCAGTCTGGTCTATGGAGGAAGATCCAGGACAGCCAAGGCTACATAGAGATACCCTCTCTCAGGTCTCAAAAAACCAAAAAGAAGAAAAGAACGGAAAAGAAAAAAATTCCTATACTCACCGTTGTTGTTTTCCTAAATGATCTACATTATTTACCCTTTCTGGGCCTCTTTTTTCGTGCAAGTGAAGTGGACTTAATCATTTACCATAAGGGGCGTCTCTGAGGACAGCAACTTGTACAGGAAATGTGAACTTGAGCCACTGTGCTCATAGCTATTGCTGATCACAGAAGCCGTACCTAAGGTTTATTTTTACTTTCTGTTTCTTCTACTGGAACCGTGCCATTTTAAATGAATACTATGAAGGAAAAAGAGACATGACTCATAAATCAGATGTTCGATGGAACATTAGTCTGTTGCTTTCTTCATTCATCTCATGAAGGAGACGAGCCGAAGAAAGACAGACCAAGGTGCAAGTGGACAAAAAGTCACTCTAAGGAGGGCTAGGCTAATTTCTAGAAAGCTATTCAGCAAGTACTGTGCTCCATCAGTTCAGCGACTTTACAGGGTTTGTGACACGGTTGGAGTGTGATTTGTAATCTGTTCTGTTGTTTAGTCCCCTAGCATTTCTACTTAAGCGTCTCAGAGTAAGAAGTGTGTCGTAGAAGCCTCCAAGCTTTGTTCTGTTCTGGGCTAAGCTATGATCTATTGAAAAAAAAAACCAAACAAAACAACAACAACAACAACAGAAAAACAAGCCTACTTTATTCTGGGCCTTGAAGCTTAACAGTGTCATTTACAGCGTGACATAGTCACAGCTGACATAGTCACGCTGTAAATGACCAGAAACATTCCAGAGTTCACGACTGTTGTGTAACAACAACACTTGAAGGGTGGCTGCAGGCACGAGGCACAGCACGCCCAGCGTGCAGTGAATGCACAGTAACCACTCCCCTGGAATGTGGCCTTGCTCAAAGGCAGTCAGGCCTTCTCGGCCTTCCCCATCAGTCAAGCGTGCTGGGGGTGGGAACAGGCCAGACTGGAGGGACAACTCTATTTTCAGGGAATGACAAATTGATGGCACTGATTGGGCGAGAGTACTTACTTGGCCCCTGCTTTGGCTCCAGGTACAACCTGCAGAGAGGATTTGCTGAGGATTGAAACATGAATATGAGGATGTGCAACTACACAACCTGCTACCGAAGAGGAAAGAAAACTTCAACTACGGGTTGACTAGAAAAGCCTCCTCCCACACATCCCTGTAGCCACCAGCTTGAAGGAGAGGACATTCCATTCCATTGAGAAGAAGAAAGAGACAAGATGGCAACTCTAAATTACATGTGCAATAGCCCAAGAGGCTTGTAAACATTTAGGGAGTTGATTGTTATTTTCATTCCTGACTGGTGTGCTGGTGCAAAGACCAACTCCATAAACTGCTAAGCCCGGCCAGAGTGCTGAGCACACGGATTTGTGATCGTGATCTGCAGCGAATGACGAACAGTCACAGGGAGTGAATCTGAACGGCTCCTCCAGCGCGGCGGTTGGTGTGCGAGCTCAAAACAGGCCCTGGTGTGGAAATCGAGCTTATAGACGTCACTGAAGAAAAGCACTCAAGATCAGCAGAGTGATCGAGAAGCATCAGGACGCAGTAGCTGCGGGGGAGGGGAGTGAGGAACAACCTCAGGTTTATAAGATGAACAGTGGTGAACAAAGCTGGTGACAGCAAAGTGCCTACAGTGTGCTGTACTGTGCTGAACACTTGTAAATGCTTAATATGGTACATTTCATATGTTTTCTATTGTGGTTTTTTTTTTTAGGCAGAGTTTCTCTGTGCAACAGCCCTGGCTGTCCTGGAACTCACTTTATAGACCAGGCTGGCCTCGAACTCACAAAAATCCACCTGCCTCTGCCTCCTGAGTGCTGGGACTAAAAGCGTGTGGCACCACTACCTGGCTTTATGTGTTTTTTTTATAACATTGAAGAGAGGTCGCAGATGTAGCTCAGTGGAAGGCCTGTCTAACACTAAGTCCTGGCTTTAATCCCCAGCACCACAAAAACTGGGTGTGGTCATAGTTACCTAGAATCCCAGCACGTGGGGGTAGCAACAAGAATACAAGACCACTACTGGCCACACTGCTAACAAGTTTAAGGCTATCCCGAGATACATGGGACTCTATCTCAAAAGAAGAAAAGAAACAGAAGAGAAGAGAAAAGACAGACGGACAGTCATGGCATTACAGAGTTTATCCCCAATGGCTAAAACCAAATAGGTACCTGTGTTCTGACCCACCTTTGCCCTTCTGGGTCCCCATCGGTATCTGTACCAAAGAGTCAAGCACAAACTGTTCCTAGGCTACCCAGAAGCCATTGTGGCTACTCTTTCGGCTTCTCGGAACACAGAGCTCTTAAAGTCAGCGCTCTGTGCTTTGTTTAATGATGTGTTTCTGCTTATCCCAAGGTGATGAGAAGCACAGAGAACTCTCCGGAAGGTGTGCTTGGCTGGTCCGAGGGCCAACGTCTGTCTAGGCCAAAGAGCTATGCTCCAGGCCCTCTCCGCTGCCCTCTCCCCTGCCAATCCTTCCCCGCCCTCAACACCCTTTCCCCTCACATGCACCATCAAAGGGACTTTCCCTCTCTAACCACCAGGGTCTCCAGTGGTGAACAGAGACGATGAAAGAGGTGGTGTGGTTTCTGCACAGTTAGAAGCACAGAGAAGCTTTCAAACAGCCCTTTAGAAGGGAGAGAGAGAGAGGAAAAAAAAACACAGAGGACGGAAGGAAGTCTGTGCACCTTGAGCAGACTCTTTTTCTTTTTCTTCTAAATCTTCCAGAAGAACCTGCTTTTTTTTTTTTTTTTGAGAAGGCCATCATTAGAGCTCAGAGGCTCACTTCCACTCCACCACTTTCACACCCGTTTCTCTGATGTCAATCAAGATTCAGACCTAGATTTATGAGGTGCTTCTTGCCTCGAAGTTTTAGAATGGTCCTCCCTCCCTCCCTCCCTCCCTCTCTTCCGTCCTTTCTTCCTTCCTTTTCTTTCTTTCCAGCCAACCTTTTTAAGAACACATAATTCTTCAGGATACAGATGAGCAATAATGTTCTGTTACTATCTTCAACGTTGGAGGAAGGGCTGCGGCAGCTGGCTTCTATCGGAGATGGGCTTGCTTGCTTCAGATAATGTAAGTTTTAGTCTGGGACCCATGTGTAGGTCAAAAGCAGAGGAGATGAAAACTACCAATTCGAGGCAATACAACTATAAATCTTCAAGGGTTTCTGTTGGGTGCAAAAAGCTGTGTAACAGGTGGCCACTTAAAAGTCTCTACTCTGCACCGCCCCCCCCCCCCACAAAAGACCTGCGTCTGTTGGGATTCTGTTGCCTCAGAACAAACGGTTGACCAGGCCACTCCTTAACTTTCATCTCTGCCTCCAGGTACGTTGGTTAACTCCATATGCGAAATATTTAAGACAGAGAACAAGCCACCTTACATTCAGGAGCAACAGAGGCTCCCTTGTGTGCTGGAAATTGAAATATGTTCATTCCCACATCTTCCTTCCTTTGTGGAGAACATCTTTCAAGACAGTTTTTCCCCCCTAAACAGCAAATGTCCATCCAGAGCCTGCTCCCTAGAATCCGAGGTATGCTCTGAGGGGGTGGGGTCAGTTGATAACTCTCTTTCCTCTCTGAAGCGTAAGAGAGCTGAGGCTGACGTAGAAGCCTGACACCTTCCTGTCTGCAAAAGTGACAGACACGCAAAGTCCCTGTGGTACCTCACAGAGGACCTGCCATATCCAGAGTGATGGAAGATGTGGGTTCCAAATAATAGCAGTCCATGGGCCATGCTTCTCCAGGACTCTTTGTCTTTTCCGTCCTCACAGGACTTCACAACTGGTTCAGAGTCCAGACCATGTGGCTGGGGATAGGGCTCAGGGGTAGAGCCCTCACCTGGTGCACTAAGAACCGGGGCTCACTACCCAGCCTAAGAGTCAAGCTTCTGACAAAGCAAAAGGCGGTGATGTAGTTCTAGAATGCTCTTGTGCTTGGCAAGCGTGCCCAAAGAACGAACAGTAGCAGCAGCTCCTTTGGGTCTTGCCCAGCTGGCAACAAGAGCGGTGTCTAATCTGCTAACATACTGAGCAGAGTCAGTTTTCAGTTCCAGCGTGTAGTTGTTAGAGGTCTTGGGCATCTCCCTTGACTTTTCCCCACCTGGAGTATCTCAGGCCCAGTCCCACTTATCTCCTTCATGAAAAAGCCCTGGGAGGGAAGCACACTGCCTCAAAGTTTTCCACTAGCAAAGGCAAGGCCCCTCCTACAGTCCAATAGGTACCAAGGACCCTGTGGAGTTTTCAGGAAAACCTCAGCCTCATTGGCCGGTGGACAAAACTACATTCACAAGATGGTTACTAAAAATGAAATAGGTGCACGAGGGGTGGACTCATCCTTTGGTTATCCACCCAGCTGCACGTGTGTGTTAGTAGCTTCTTGGGTCATCTGGGTCAAATGTCCCCTTGGCCTAGTTTCCCTAGTCCCTAAGTCACTGGAGAGGCACCTGCCTCCTTCAGCCTGTCACTTAGATGACGGTGTGCTCACACAGAAAGGATGCTCACCAGCGGAGTGGATAGAAAACATATCCACACAACTAGGCTTGGGATGCGTGGCCGCCGGCTCGCCACCTCCTAGCTGTGCGCATCACTCAGGGTGGTCTACATTTAGATTGGTAAACGTGGGGGCAACTCCACAGTGTGGAGTTGGCTACTGTATCCAGCACTGGTCATTTTCCACAACACAAGGCCTGATTGGTGGGGACTTGAGAGCTTCCTCTTGTGTCCCCAGTCATGCAGGCTCACACTGGTAAAACCAGTCCACTTCCTGGTGCTCCCTGTACTTACTTCCCCAGCTATGCAAAAGGGGTGGAGGAGGGACGTTCTGCTATGCTTGGCATCTTGCTTGCTACACCTGAGCCCAAATGTGCTCAGGGAAAGGTCATCTGCTGGCTGTCAGCACAGAAGGGACTTGGGGCAGGGCCACCATGGCTTTTTGGGAGGACACTACCACCAGGAATGACAAGGTACATGAAGTCATGTCACTTCCGGCACAAGTGAGGAACAGGCTGTGGCTTTAGGTCTCAGGAGTTCCTCTGGTTCTCCTGTCTCCTTTAGTGCTCTGCCCTCACCCCTTGGCTTGTCCCATTGAAGGCTGCTTGGCTGTCGCCCTCCTGTCGTGTCAGCAGGTTGGAGGGATGACCAGTCGTGTTTTTGGTGATCAGGGTGGTAAAATGGCCCATATCGTCAGTGCTGGAGGCGGTCACAACGAAACTGAACAGTCAAGTAGAAAACAGTGTCCGCCCACAGGCACCTCCGAGCCAAGCGCTGCAGCGGAGGGTCGGGCCAGCCTCCGCGCTCCGGCGTGGCCTTCAGTAATAACTGGAAGCGCGATTGCTTTTTCACTCACTATTTTTCAACGGTTTATTCATAAAGCAATTTTTCACTTTTCACTTATTTTCAGCCCCTTTCACATCTATCTACTCACAGTTTCTGTCTTGGCTTTTAGCCTTTCCCTCCTCCTCCTCCTCCCTCTCTCTGCTCGATGTTTCTTTATTCCCCTTTTTAAACTTTGAGCCGTTAGAGTGGTATCGAGGCCTTGGTGGCCTCATTAACTGAAATGTTTCCTTTCAACGTCTGCTTGGGGGTCTCCTCATCGGATTCTCATATTCTTCCCCTGCAGTCAGTGCTTCTGCCCTCTGCTCCTTTTTGTGGCAACAAACTTAGATCTTTTTCACTTGTCTTGTAAATATGACTTTGTTAAAAAGAAAAAAAAAGAAAGGAAGAAAGAAACATACAAACAGATGAAAAAAGAAAAAAAAGGAAGAAAAAAACCAAAAAAAAAAAAAAAGAAAGAAAAAAAAAGAAAAGAAAAGAAAAGAAAAACCTGATTAAATTAGGCACACTAGAATTCTGGTACTGGCATCTAGCAGGAGTTTGGCTGAATCATAACCCATTATCTCTACTTAAAGAATGTAGGTTTCTTTCAGGTGAGCAGATGAGGCGTAGTTCTCACGGGTCAGCAGGACCTACAAGCTCCCTCTTCTTTGCCAGAAGAAGCCCCAGTAGCTGGTTCCACATCAGTTTGCCCTTCATTTCTGGATCTTTCTTCCCTCTCTGACCTATAGCTGCCTACCGCAGCAGCCAGACTTCCAAGGACAACAGGAAATAATGGAGTCTTAGCATAGCAAAGGAATGATACCTATTATACCTCAGAGAGAGCTGGAAACAACCCAGGAATGACTCCTCACAAAGCGGAGGCCCAGGGAGGGTCTAGAATTTTCCCGAGAGGCTGCTTCTGATGGTGGCCTGACCTAAGACTTGCAATAGGTTTTTTTTTTTATTCTGGGTACACAGCGTGTCCCATGAGTAGGGACTTGAACTCAGTTTTTGCCTTGAGTATATGCCCAAACTATGGGCCCGAAGAAAGAGTTAGGTGGCTCCATTATTGATCTTCAGCAGGTGGGTGTCCCAGGGCATCTCTGTCTGGTTACTTGTATTAAAGCTGGGTGAGAAAGGTTTACACAGAAGATGCTGGTGTCCCACAGTCCCTTCTGTGTGGATGGGAATTTGTACTCAGGGCCAATGTGCTGATGAGATGGAAGAGGAGGGGGGAGGGGACGCCATTCTTCCCAGGTAACTACTGCTCAGGGGCCTATTTGGTTGGGAGTTTCTCTAATAATGCCAGGTGCACACATGGTTTCATTGCCCTTTGAAATTCCTGGGACCTGCAATGTAGGACTTAATTTATTTATTTTAATTCTTTTTCTGACATAGGGTTTCTCTTTGTAGCCTTGGCTGTCCTAGACTTGCTCTGTAGATCAGGCTGGTCTTGAACTCACAGAGATCCACCTGCCTCTGCCTCACCAAGTGCTGGGATTACAGGCAGGACTTTATTTATTTACAGTGTTATGTACTCTTCCTCAGAGTTAGGCAGGCTTTCCTAGTTTGCTTAATTATACATATTCATTTCCCTGAGAACTCCCAGGAAGGTTTAGGAAACAAAGCTTTTCTGCCTTCTGCTTTAGGTCTACAGCTGCACACAGAATTAACAAATGCTTGGGCTGTGGGCACGGAAGGGCTTTCCGGGGCATCTCGGGCTGAGCTTGTGTTTTCAAGCCAGGTGACTGATTGACTGATTCTTCCTTAAGTCCTGTGAGCAGGGAGATTCTCTTCTTGCCTGGAGAGAAGCCCAGAGTGTTGCAAACCTCAGAGGTAGTTAGTCTCCTCAGTTTAAGCCAGTGGTTCTCAACTTTCCTAATGTGGCAGCCCCTCGATACCTCAGGTTGTGTGTGTTGGCCTGCAACCATAAAAGTATGTTGTTGCTATTTCACAACTGTAATTTTGCTACTATTAAGAATCCTAAGGTAGTGACCCCCAGGTCAAGAACCTCTGGCTTAAGCTTTGCCACTGTGGGCCAGTTTCCTTTCCTTTCCTTTCCTTTCCTTTCCTTTCCTTTCCTTTCCTTTCCTTTCCTTTCCTTTCCTTTCCTTTCCACTGTTCCTTGCTCAGAGTGGAGACCAGCTGCCTCCTGTTATCCACAGGTAAGTCCTTTGGATGCCCCAAAAGATGGGGGGGTTTCCTACCATTTCACGAAAACACATTTTGTAAGCACATTGAAGACTTTCTTACCAAAACTACCCGATGGTGCTTATCTGTCACTTCCTCTTTCTTTCTCGACAGGGCAGAGGAAAACTCAAAGATGACTATGTCACACTTGTGCTGAATAACACCTTCATCTTAAATACAGAAAGAGGGAAATGTGTACATGACCAACTCTTGACTCAGCACTTGGCAAGACTGGAAGGGGCAAATGAGGAGAGGGTTCGTTAGTTTATAGTATTCTGAGAAGCTGGGCCACAGCAGAGAATTTGCATAAATCTGGTTAAAAATAACCTTCTAGAAGCTTGCTGCAGTTTTTGTCTGAATCACACCAATTAGGGCTGTGTTGAAATTAAAATCACTTCTAACTTATTTAAGAAGCTGTCAGCAGTACTTTGAACACTTGGACTTAGGGGGCTCTGAGGTCTTGAAAGGGGATGTGATGGCACACAGCCGGCCGGAAGTGGATTATAAGAGGTAGCTGATGCCCAGAACAGGCTGGTGGAAGGTGGACACGTTATGGGAGAAGTGCTCCTGGGTTCCTCGGAGGAGAGGAAGCCGGAGCATGTGAGGAAGTGGTTCACTGGACAACGTGTGGCTTTCCTCTTATCCATCACTTCTTTGGCTGCCTGGTCTGTGCTCTCATCTTCCTGTCTGGACAGATTTCCCTGAAGGCCTGTATCTTGAATCCCTCCTTCTGTCCTGGCAGAGTCTCAGTATATAGCCCTAATTGTCCTGGAACTCTGTTTGTAGAGCAAGTTGGTCTTGAACTCAGAGAGGTCTGCCTGCTCCCAACCCCCACAGTACTGGGATTAAAAGTGTGTGCTATCACACCTGGCATCATCTTTTAGAGAACACACACACACACATATACACACACACACACAGAGTGCATGGAGGTGGGGTAATGGGGTAAAGGGAGGGAGAGAGGGAGGGGAAGAGAGAGAGAGAGAGAGAGAGAGAGAGAGAGAGAGAGAGAGAGAGAGAGAGGGAGGGAGAGGGAGGGAGAGGGAGAGAGAGAGAAAATAAGAATAACTTCAGTTATACCAATCTATGACACATGAATTATTTCATTTCCCCCAAGGAAAAACCATCAAGGAATGTGCTCATAAACTTCTATGATGCTTTGTATAGAGCCTGCATATTGTCACATGGTAGGAAATATTTCTGTATAGCTTTGATGTTTCTAGGGAAAATTTCAAAAATAATGATTTCTTCAGACTTGCTTTGCCCCAAGGAGGACTGTGATGCCCAAGTCTAACAATCTGGACTCTGGCATATGTGCTTGGGCTTCTGGTGGGCGTTACCTTTTCATCTAAGTCCATTCGCAAATGCTCCTGAGATGGGCAACTCTCAAGAAAACAAGACATGGTCTACCAACTAAAGAAGTATGATTTATGTGAGTAATTGTAACACCCTAGATCTTACGGAGACTTAAAAAAAAATGATTACCACAACGGTTCCTCAGAACTTAACCCTCTCACCAGCACTCCTTGGCACGTTATGATAGTAGGGTTCTGGCTTTTTTTTTTTAACTGCACAGTTGTATGTTGGCAGGACTTCAAATTCTTGGCACAAGATGTTTAAGTAAATTTAAAGAAGAAACACCATGTCAAGAGAAAACATAAGGGAGTCTTGGCCTTCGAAATGTAAGAAGCCACATTATGTTCTCAACAAACGTTCAGCTAGCATGGACTCACGAAATTGTTAACAGTGAAATGGGAGCCATAAAAAGCCTTTGTAAACGGCTTTTAGATCATTCATCAGAGAGCACTGCCACTTACTTAGACTCATCTCCTATTTTTATCTACCAACAAGGAATCAGATTTACTTGTGCCTTCTCTCTGGGGACCAGATAGGTTCTGGAAGGTCCGTGTACAAAGAAGAAACTTTATTCCCACCACAGGATCCATGAGGCTCAGCACCGGGCCACCATGAACCCTAGGCTATATACTAATGATGCCTAGTTTGAGGTTGGATCATCCCTTTGGAAATTCCCATTAAATGACCAAGTTGCAAATGGGCTTCCCAAGTTGATGGGGGTCAGGGGTTGGTGGTGGTGCAATACAGAGCATTTCCCATGGCACACCTTGTGTTAGTGTCAAACTGAAGAAGCAATACTAACGTCACCAACAGGAAATGTTTCTGAACCCAGCTTCCCAGAACCCCCTCACCCACCTGCAGGCCATGAGTACATACATGCCATTTCTGAACTAGTTCCCAGTCTTCCTTAGTTCCTCACTATGACCTTAAGCATAGTGATAAATAGCTGTAGCTCATAATGAAAGAAAACCATACACTAGTGAGAGTTATGGCACACCTCCCTCCATACACTTGGTCTCGGGAACTAAGCAGGGTCTGGCCTGGTTAGAACTTGAATGGGAGCCTTATAAAATACCATGGGCCAGTGATGTTCATTTGCTTTCTAGAACAGCCCACAGAAAGGTGGGAAACTGGGCATCATGACTGGTACTTGCTGAGGAGGGGCTGTGCAGGGAGAGACAAATTGTTTGAAAATTCTTCAAACTGTGGCTCAGTAACACCATGGTAGTAGGGACAATTGAAAAGGACACGCCTTTCAAAACACCAGACAAGCGTTGGTAAAGCATGAACATTTATATTTAATTTACATTTTGACAATTTGCACATAAATAACAATGTAAACCAGTACGTAAACACAAGATAGTTCTGTTGTTCTAGCAAAGTAAAAAGCCAATAACTTTGGTCAGTTTTTAACTCTGAGGGGAAACAAAACAAAACAAAACAAAAAAACCACTGTTAATTGTGGGCTCAACACTCACATGTAAGAGGCCGAAGAGTAAGACAGATGGCAAGAAAAGCGATTAGTCCTCGCAAAACTCCTCTCAACACGAGAGAACACAGGAGGAAAACGGCACAAGTTCAGTGGAGAGAAAATGTATTTGGTGTCAACGTCCTGTCATGCTTTGGTTTACCTACAATTAGGGAAGGGTTTTCTAGAACACAGCTACTCAGTGCGAGCTTCCTAGCTAGTGTGTGTGGGATCTCTGGGTGTGATCCTTGTAGGTAAGGAGACCCGCATCTCCCTAGTCACAGCAACGGGTCAGTAAGGCTCTTGGGTTTCCCTGGATGATTTGACAGTTCTCTCTTTGTAAGTTGATAGATAAGACACTGAACTAAGCATTGGTCTGGAGAGTGACTGGTGTGCCAGGGTCCAAAGTAGGGAGATGGAGGGGATTTTAATTTCTGTGACCCAACTGACACAAATGTAGCAAACCAATCAACTCAGACAGGATGATGTAAAGTTTTTTTTTTTCCCTCCATAGCTGGTACATGGCCCTTCCCTCTGGTCTCTGGTAGAAGGCAGGGAGGTGCCCAAGCACCAATGTTAATAGTGAGGTCATGGAGTTTTAAGCAGAACCTCAGAGAGGTTCATTTTGCTCTTGGGAAAAGTAGGTTCTTTTACATGGCTTGGATCACAATTTAAGTGGTTATAAATATATTATATATACACATGGTATAGTGGTATAAATAGGTTCATAAATATACAGCATTCTTTGTTACACCTTAAACACCAATAGGTAACTTTCGGGCTTAGGAGAATGAATACAAGACAGAACAACCCAGCCTTCCACTCAGGAGCACACAGGCTCAGCTGAGTAGCAGGTCATGACGTAAGACATCACTTCCTGCACTCCTACTGGATACACTCAATGAGGTAATTGTTGTTGAACAACTTTGCAATGCCCTTTCATCTTCAATTAAATTAACTACAAAACGCGAAACACAAATACTGAGAAAAGCTGAGTTTTACAGATAAAATACAACTGATGTCGGGGATAGGAATGTTCATTACCCGCTTAGCCTAAGGTGACAAGAATACCCGTTTTTAAATTTTTATTGTTTCTGGGTTTTTTTTTTCTTTGTTTGTTTGTTTGTATTTTAAATGTGGCCTGAGCCTTTCTATATCAAATGCTTCTTGGTAGGGCGCCACCTTTGTGCAATTTTGACATTAAGAAAAACAAAAACAAGCCAACAACAAAACGACACCCAGACAAACCCCCAACCCTCACACACACACAAAAACATCTGTGCTTGAAAGACAGATCCCTCGATGGTTTGAACATGGCATTTTATCTTCTTCACATTTTCAGATAACACATTGGGATGCCAAAGTCATATGGCCACTCAGAATGGTCATGTGACACTGCAGACAGGAAGACCCTGTGTTTTTGGAGGGACAGGTTGGCAAAGTCTTCCTGTGTCCATTTTAGTAAGATTGTGGCTAGGAGTGTGTGTGTGGGCTGGGGCAGGGGCAGGGGAGGAAGACTATCATCAGAAACATAAAATTTTTCTTATATTACTTTCCCCTCAAATTACTGCTGAGTAAATCTGCACACATATCCCCAACTTATACAATGGTGTTCAAATGATGTGATCTTCTGAGTTAACATACCAACCATATGACTTTGGCAATATCAAAACTTATTTTAAAGCATTATTCTAAGGGAAGGCGACTGAAATCACATAGCTGTCTACTAAGTCTCAGTTATTTCAACAGATGTGCAGAAACTATCTACAAAGGATGGCCACAAGACAAGAATACAACACTTATACTAAAACTACCAAGAATTTTTCCAGTCATTGTAAACTTCTTTAATTATTGCTTTTTGAAAGATAAACTGTATAATAAATTATGAAAGATTATCACTGAAAAAATAATTATGGCTAGGCAATAGTTTTAGTAATAGGGAGGCTATGCAAACATATCCACACAAATATTCAAAATACACAGGTTCAAATATATAGACATGGCTGTAAATAAGTTTATATATATATAATATGTATATATGTATATATAGCGAGTCTTTGCCTCATTTATGCCCTGAGATTTTGGTAACATTGGAGTCCTTCTTTAATTCCAGAGAGGTGTGGGGAGCCACCTGCTGCCAGGACAGCTTTGCATATCTGGAATTGTGTACAAGGAATTTGCTACAGGCACCCTGAACTCACCAAGTCATAACCTAAGGAGCAAAACGCAACACTTATTTTCTGAAAATCTTAAGGATCCATCGGTTCAACTGTTTCTTGTTTGACCTTTACAGGTACCAGAGGTAGTGGGTTGCTGTGAGGCAACTTCATGAGGGACAGGTCTGATGACTCAAAGAGGCCACACCCTGAGGAGAGGAGTCCACTCCCCATGTTTCTTTGCAAAGATACTTTCAGACCAGTTTCTTCTTTCTCTTTTCTGACCACAGCTAAGATCTCCTTCTCCACCATAGAAGTCACATCGATATTGTCCTCCATGTCCTCAAGTCGGTCAGCATTGTCACTAATATCGAACTTCTCGATTTCCTCATTGACGCGGGTCAGATCCTCCAGAGGCAGCCCGGGGGCTGGGGCCGCAGGACAGTTGCCTTTCAGGTGGACCTTGAGGCTGCAGAGATGAATGTAGCTCTTGTGGCACTGGGCACACTTGTGGGGCCGCTCCCGGGTATGGAGTCGCTTGTGTAGCTTCAGGTGCACGAACTGCGTGAACTTGGCAGGGCACACCTTACACTGGTAAGGCTTCTCTCCGGAGTGCAGCCGAAGGTGGGTCTTGAGATTGCTGGTGCTGCTGAATCTCTTGTGGCAGACCTAAAGTGTGGGGACAAGAGAAGGCGGAGCAAAGAAGAAAGAGGGAAGACCAGATTGGTTATTGCCAATGGGAGGGGCAGGGCCACATGCCAACAACCCAGCAACTTTAGGCGCTCAGAAGCCTGTTAATGGCACTCATGCCCCATGCCCTGGTAAGCAATTGGGGGAGGTGCGGTTTATCCCAGGCCATTTACCTCCCCCCCCACCCCCACCCCCCGCCGGAACTTGACTGTCATCCATCCACCACTACAGCCTGTGAGGAGCTGTGCGGTGCCAGCAGCCTGTGGCGAGGCAATTATTTTTGCGTTGTTGAAACCACACGGAAAGACAACTGTAGGGACATTTTCTACAAAAGTTCTACCCAGAAAACCTTGCCCACCTGGCATTCGTGTGGCTTTTCTCCCGTGTGTACCAGGTAGTGTTTCTGCAGGTGGGCGAGCTGAGTAAAACCCTTGTTGCAGGTCTGGCATTTGAAAGGCCGTTCTCCACTGTGCACTCTCAGGTGGACCTGGGAAGAAGCCACAGGGGGTTAGCTCTAGGACTGAGAGGAGGAGGCCGGCTCCCTAAGCCTCTCTAGAGCAAGGTGTGTCCGATGCAGATGCAAGCATCTTAGAAAAGGCATCGAGATGAACCCCCACGTTTTCATTAACCAGCAAGCCCCACCCATGGAGTCTAGACCCAAGCCGGGTCTCCTATGGCTCAAGTGCACTTTAATAACCCCGCACCCAGGTAGCCAAGGGCAAACACCCCGCAAGTGGCTCTACCTTCAGGTTGGAGAGCTGACCGAACGTCTTGGCACAGACGTTGCACTCGTACTTGATTTTGCCGTTCTGCTTCTTCAGTGGGTAGGGAAGAGTCTTGTAGCCAGTCATGTTTCTTTTGTTTTTAATGAGATTCATGGCTCCGTCAGTGCTCGGGGCTGCCATCACCGCTGAGGTAGCTTTGGGTTGGACCACGTGTTCGGACGACGTGGCTGCGGTTCCCGCTGTCGGAGATCCGCTGGGGGGACTACTCTCGTCCTTCATGCTGGCTGCAGCCCCGGTAAGGGAGAAGGCACTGTGGGGCGCTGGGACAAGCACCTCTCTGGGGTGCTCAGGAGGAAGCAGCCTCCGGCCTCCATCTGAGGGCAGGGAACTCGGGAGGGAAGGTGGACTGAGCATGGGGTGAGGCAGGTTGCTCCCGCCGAGGAGGTTGCTGTAGACAGGGTACAACCTGGGGAAGAGGCTGAAATTGTTGATGCCATTGATGTTGTTCATGGTGCTCAAGCCGTTAGAACTTATGCTATAGGGTGGCAACAGGAACTTGGGGTAGTGAGCATTGTAAGAGGGGATGAAAGCTGGTGGGAGGTGGGGGGCAGGTGCATAGCCAGGGTAGGAACCCAGGCCCTCCGAGCCGTAGGAAGCGTTCAAGTAGGAGTCCCGGTGTTCCGGGGGACCTGGCGCCAGGGGCGACAGCGTGTTCCCCGGGCTGCCGTGGGGGCTGGAGCTCTTGAGGCTCTGCTCAGGGCTGCTGCTTGACGGGGGACTGGGAGTTGTAGACGACGGAAGGGGGCTGTGAGTGATGTAAGTGGGTCTCTCCATCCCATAGGCCAGGGTTGCTTTCAAAAAGTCTTCCGGCAGGGGTGCCCGGATAGGGTAAACCACCCGAGGGTAGAAGGGCATGTCGGGGCTCCCATTTTTCCGAAAGCCATCCATATCCTTGTCTGAAGTGAGGGGTGAAATGTTGGAGCGGTAGATGTCTTTCCTTTTGGAGGGGTTGGAGTCCAGTTTTAGGATTTCTTTCACGCTATACTCTCTCTTGGGTACATTCTTTGAGTACAGTTCGTTTTTCTCACTGCTGTATTGCTTTGGGTTGCTTTCCATTTGTGCTAAAATGAAGAAGAAAGGGCGGTTACTCACAGGCCTGTGGAGAACCGAAGTGAAATCAGAAAGTCGTTCTCTCTTCTTGAGAAACCCTGAGCAGCAGCTGGCAAATACAAAAGCTAGACACCTGGCCCCTACGCCTCTCACTCCAGAGGGCTCTGGGCCACCCACTCAGAAGGCTGCTCCACTTCCTGGGGGGGGGGGCGGGTGGGGTGGGGGGGGAGTGGGAACCAAAAAAAAAAAAAAAAAAACCAACCAAAAACCGGGAATAATGGAAGCCTCCACATAGCGCCATTTGTACGATCTCTTTCCCACTAGTGCGAACTATGACAGAAAAGTGCTGTCCTAACTGGGACGGCTGAGCGTTCACTAAGATGGGGTGGAAAAATACAGGGGTGGGGGTTTGTCACGGGTTAATAAGTCATTCTGATATTTGGCAGTTTACCTAAAGGAAACCAGCCCACTGCAAACTTAGAAGAAAGACTGAGACCAGTTTTAAGTAAATGAACAGTCATCAATTTTCAAATGGATTTCTCTTTAAATAGGAACCCCTTAAAAGCCCTGTTCAAATTGCCTGGACCAAAATACATAAGGATGCTGCCCGTTTCTGGCCACTGTTGGGCCAGCGCAAGCATTTCACCAAGGTTCTGGTCTAACCAGACTACCATCTGGGCTGTCTCCCGGAATCATGAGGTGTGACAGTCACCTCTGCCAAACCACAACAGGTAGTTCCCAAGCCAGTTCAATTACTTACAGCACCAAAGAAAACAGAGGCAGCAAGGAGGAAAACATTTACTCGTAGAGACAGCGTATGCTCCCTGGTAAGGTTCAGAAACAGTGAGGGCCTTCCTAGATTAGCCATGGCTTCCTGGCCCCATTGCACAGGGCAGAGGAGGCCTGCAGGAGATGCCTCAGCTCAGTCTTCCCCAGGCAAAGGACAACACATAGGATGCGCAGGGTGAGCTGTGTTGCTGGGATGCTCACTCAAACAGGCACCCCTGCCCAGGATGCTGAGGGTTTCAGCAGGGTGCAACGCTCTGAGAAGCCAGGTTCTTGGCCTCTGCAATTGGGAACTGCGCTTAAGACAATGTAAAACAGTATCCTTTGTACTCTTATAAAACAGCCCTGTTTGGCTTAACTGAAAAGGAACTCCAAGCTTGCTACCTGATAGGTCTGAAGATGAACTCCGGGGAAGCCCTGAGCTTAAACCTTTCAGACCCATTCATTCTCCAGGCTGACAGGCTGGAGGGATTTGATTCCAGCTGGAAAGCTCTTTAGAGGATGTTATCTCCTGCGGGTTGTTATCAGTTTCTCCTGGGTAGCCAGGGCACCAGAATAAACACAGCGGACAACACTATCAGAAGATGCTGATGAGGGTCAGTGACGGAAAGCTTTCTGAGGGAGAGCAATTTCTCTCAAGCCTCTAAACCAAAATAAATACCCCCTTATCAGGCCAATATCAGTCTTACGGGGAGGCCCAGCAGGCAGGAAGTTCAAATTGTCACTTTTGTTTTTTAAGGCTAAAATGGTAAAGGAAGAGAGAGACAAGTAAGGTGGAGAGTTGATAGGCGAAGCATCCCACAGTGACAGGAAGGGATTTACTGGAGGTTAAAAAAAAAAAAAAAAAAGATAATGATTTAGAAGCATCCCCAGGTCAAAAGAAAAGAAGGGCATTTGTGTGCACCCTTCCTAACTCTGCCTTTTTGCTGTTGTTGCTGGTGGTGGTGGTTGGGGTGTGGGGGAGGAGACAGGTCTAGACCAAACTGACCAAGAATTCAGAGATCCACCTGCTTCTGCCTCTCAATTGCTGGGATTAAAGGTGCGTGCCACCACACCCAACCTCATGCCATTTCTATGTGGTAAATCACATCAAAGACTCATAATGTTTTTGTAGTCTCCCCGCAGTGGAAACTTAACACATGGAGTTTAAAGAATTGGGCCCTCTCCCAGTGCAAAGGCCGGGTTTAATCATAGGCATTCTTGCTAAGCACCCCAATGACTGAACGGATCCGAAGCCAATGATTGAGCCAACAAAGGAAGAAGCCAGAACGTTTCATCTTCCCTGCGACACACGTAGTGTAGTGTTCGGCGTCTGTCTTCAAAACACCAGGCTGACAGCTCATCCTGAAGGAATATCCTCCCGTGTCTCTAAGAGACTTTACAGCTGGAAAACTGTAGGCTGCATGTGAAGGTACATTTTTAAAAACTCATTTTTTTCAGCAGCTGAGTAATCAGAGGAACTGCTATCATTTCTAACTCTCCCACTTAGCAGCCTGAGTTAACATGAAAAAGAAAATCAAGCTCTGTTTTTGTTCTTAAATCTTAAATGGCTGTAGGCGGACAGAGTCATTTCAAGAGTGAGCTGCCTCTGACGGTTCTGATGGCTTAATTGTGTCGACTCACATTTTCGATCTATAATAAGTACCCCCAAGACTACAAGAAAGAACCTAGAAGTTCTGCAGTAGGCAAAACAAAGTCTGTTTTCAACTGAAACCGAGAAAGCAGATTAACATGCAGAAGTCTATAATTTGGTCAACTGATTTCTAGATGGGTTAGTTAGATAGATAGAAAAGAAAAATTACCAAAAAGGTTGGGAGGGCTGGAAGCTAAATTTAATAGTTCTTTTTTTTTTTTTCCCTTCCCGCCTCCCTTTTCTTTCTTGCCAGTTTGTGATGTCTGGGCCCTCACTGCCCTTCATTCTCTCCCCGACCCCACCCTACCCCCACCCCACCCCCACCCCCACCCCCACGGAGTCCTTAGGGAGACTCTGAACAGACTCTATTGTGCTTTCAGCGTAGAAATCCAGCACAGCTCATCATGGACACACGATCTACTTATTAGGCCTGATGAAATGCTGGAAATTTTCCTGATCGGAGTCTCAGTCATCGGCTGCCACACCTGAGCCAGCAGGTTTCCCAATCGGTGGCAGGAGCCTTGTCATACAACCCTGTGGTTAACTCTCTCTCTTTCTGTGTAGCAGGAGTATCCCCCAAAGGAGGTGCCAACACGGCGCTCAGAAGAATCCTGGGTGAATTAAAAGGGCTATCTGAAGAACAAAGCTGTCATCTCACAGTGTACGTGAAAATTCCTTTGAATACAAAGAGCAAACACTTGAACCGGGCACAGTGGGCACATGCCTGTCATCCTGGCATTTGGGAGCTGAAGATGAGTCAGAAGTTCAAGGCCATCCTTGATTACCTATCAAGTTTGAGACGAACCTAAGCTGCATGATCCCATGTCCAAAATACAACAACAACAACAACAACAACAACAACAACAACAACAACCCCAAACCCACGAGGCGAGGGATTGCTACCTTTGGCCAGGATGGATGGTGCCCACCAGGCCAAGTGCAGGGGTACATTTTGCTGAGTTAGGGGCCCTGGGCACAAACCCTATAATGTGATCTCACAGGAAAAGTACTGGAAGTTGTGATTTTCAGAAAACTGAATATTCCTGAGAGCCTACGCCTACACAGCCAGCTAGACAGAGTATCCGATCATGAAGCCATTGGTCTTAAGGTTAAGATACTGAAAATTAATATTTATTTCTAGTGTCTCAGTGGTAAAATGTGAACCATATTTAGTCTCCAGGGAAAGCAAATGAGACTGTACAGTCAAAACTGAGTAACAGAAACTTGGAATGCTCTATAGTTTTCTTGAAAGGTTTCCTCAAATTTAAGAGAGGATCAAAATAAAAACTTTTAAATCCTTCAACATTTCATTGTAACCAAAATGTGGACATTTGTGCTGCAAAAATTCAGCATTATAACTCAGAATAACCAGAGTTACAATAGGGGTTAGGATTTTTTTATTCTTAAATTGTTTTTAAAGCTGACTTGAGAATGACTGAAACACAGGGACACCTTGTAGCCTTGTAGAGGTCATGACAGCAGGTTTAGCCAAAAAAAAAAAAATAAAAAAAAATAAAAAAGTAAAAGCTTCTAAACCTAAGGGACCAAGAACTTGTCAAGATAAAGTAATAGGTGGTTACCGTAAGACTGATTAAAAGATGAGATTAATTCATCTTACCATAAGGAAGGAAGCTAAGATAGGAAATCTTTCAGGGTTATTCACTTAGACTGCTTGAAAAAACTGTGACGGTTTTTCTAGAAACAGCCTTCCACATCATGGCTTTACAGCCACGTGTCAGTGAAAACTCTAAGCCCTGAAACAGTAGGGCAAAAAGGGACAAAGGCTGGCACGTTCAACACGTCCACACCAGTCTGCATTATGTCTCCAATCACCCCTTTTGCATAAATTAGAATTAAAAATATTTTTCTTCCTGTAACTTTCTAAAATCAACATTCAGGGTTGACTATAATGTGTGTGTACACACACACTCACACATGTGTGTACACACACACTCACACATGTGTGTACACACACACACACACACACATATATATGTATATATATATATATATATATATATATATATATATATATATATTTCATAATAAGGAGAAGGGACATTAAAAAATGTTTTCCTTTTCCTAGTCTTAGCTAAAGCCACATACTTAGTCCAACAGATGACGAAGCCATATAATTAGACAACGTTGTTATTAGCTCACAGGACCAGGACTGACATTACTGGCATTTTTTTATTTTTTTGTTCTGTAATCCACTTACTGAGATTCATCACTGTGAGCTCTCCAGGATAAGGGTAGTGGAGCCTCTCCGCAAAGTCCCGACAATACCACACAAGAAGTTCCTGGTTGGCAGGGATAGGCTTAATGGTGTAGAAGTAGATATTCATCCCGTTCTGACAGGCAGCCAGGTTTTGCTCCCGGGCAGAGTGAGCCGGATTCACGTAGCGCATCCAGTTGCTTTTCTCCTCATTAAAACCATCAATGAAGTGGTGGAAGTCCTCTCTGGAGTAGATCTGTCCAAAAGAGAGGAAAGAGGAGGTGTGACAGGCAGCCAGCAGAGAACCGCCGAGAGCTCCCCCGAACCTCTCAGGATCTTAAACTCGGGGCGAGCAATTCAGCATCTGTGACCCCAGCCCTCATTGCCTAGTTAGGGAAAGACTCACTGGTCTGGTGGGAGTCCTCTTGAGAATCAGCAGAAATGAGGGTGGAAACAGGTAAGGTAAATTGTGTTAGTTACCTCTTTTTTTTTTCCATTTCAAATTTATGGTCTTTTCATGTTGGGGAGTGCATAGAAAAATAATAATAAAACACCAAAAATCCTAATTAACGAGCAGCCCTGGAGTGGATGAAACCACCACAAAGACAGTACTCTTGCTACAGTAGCGAATAGCAAATAGGTGACTCTGCCCAGCACAGTTCCAACTATGCTGACTTTTAGTGCCTTGAGTCACGGGGCAGGCTAGCAGAGTGCTGCGTCAAAGCAAGGCTCAGCTCCTTTCTATGGCCTCTGTACTTGTGTTTCCTACACCTCCGCCCGGGGCTCAGTCTCTGCAAACATCCTCCACCCCCCCCCCACCAGCCCCGAGTCCCACAGTAACACTTGTTCAGATGAATACTTGGAACCCTGCCTTTTTGTGGAAACACTGGGTGGGGCGAAGGTGAACTTCACCTGCCATAACAAAGTGAGCCACTGGCACAGAGGCCAGAGTTTGGCTGCCTGAATAAGTCACTTCTCCTCCTGGTAAACTTAGGCAGCCTTGTGCTTCTCTTTCATGCCAAAGGCATAGAGAGGGACCCCGTATCTGTGAGGAGGCTGGTCAAAACAACACACACAGGACCAGGAGTTTGGGCTTTTGGAAAAAGAAGATGAAGGAAAATATATGGTTCTTATAAAGAAGAGTGCAGTCTGACCCTCGGCGGTGCTACCTCTGGCTAACAGCTGTAGTCACAATGCTTGGTAAAAAGGCAGAGTTAAGAAGAGAAGGGGAAAAAATTATTCCTACTGAACCAAGGGGGTAATAAACTCACTCCTTATCTTCTCCAGAAAGTTCCTTTCTTTGAAGAGGCACTGCCTTCCCTCAGACCAGAGAGCTTTCTTTACACACTATTCTCCAAGAGGCGCTGTGGTGCTTAAGTCCCCTGAGACTCTGCTCACTAGGGCAGCAGGCTGGCTGTGTGATCGCTTCTCTAGCTCTCTCAAACGTTATCAGAAATTAAAAAGGAACTCTGTCCCTTTAATACGGGCAGTAAACAGCAGAACCAGTTTCTTTTAAAGGGTGACTTCCTGTGAATTGTGAGGGGGATGCATGTGGCTTCATCAAAGCAGCCTGCGTGAGCTTCCGCGGTGTGTCTTGTTAAGAGAAAATGTAAGAAGACCGGGCGAATTCAGCTAGCAAGAGGGGTTTTCAAGTTTGTTTACTCTGTCGAGAAAACTTCCAGGAACATGGGGTTCCATCGCTCTTGCACCAGGGCGGAAACTGCTAGCACAGGGTGTGTTGATCCTGGTCGGCTTTCCACGACTACAGTTTACTGTACCCTCATTTACAAACGGCCCCATGGATGTCATGAAGTCACACACACACACACACACACACACACACACACACACACACACACACACCAAGAAAATAAAATCGTGCATTTGTAAATCGTACACCGATGGCTGCCTTTCCCTCTATTACCGAGATTAAATACATGCTGACTCATAGAACAGTGACAAGAAATGTCACTGGTTTCTCACTTGAGCATCTCTTTGGCTGTGTAATTTGCATGAAACCCTTTCATTCCTCACAACAGATGTTCATATTCCTGCCCCACAAACCAGGATCTTCCAACATGTGAGATTTATTCCCTACCATCTTTGTTGCATTTAAATAACTGATCCCAAGAAGAGACTTTTGGTTATTTATTATTATTTTGTAAATCTTTAAATGAAACAGATCTGGGGGAGGGATGGGAGATTCTCCAGTGTTTCTTGACTTTACTTTCTTTGTGTAGCCTTGGCTGTCCTTGACTCACTTTGTAGACCAAGCTAGCCTCGAATTCAAAGAGATCTGCCTGCCTCTGCCTCCGTGAGTGCTGGGATTACAGATGTGTGCCATCACAGTCAGATTGTCTTAATTCAGACCATTTGAGATCAAGATTAACATACCTCCGTGGCTCCCATCTGAGAGTTCAATAAAGGTAGAAATGCTCTCATATCCTTACATTGTGAATTTCCTAGCAATATATTTTCACACCCACTCATTAGTTAATAAATGAAAATTAAGAACAAATACTTCTTAGGAAATCTACCAACTACAGTTGTAGAAGTAGTAAGTTAGTTTCTGGAAACAAACATCCCGGATGAAGAAAGGCTCTCTCAGAAATAACTTTATTAGTACTTTTCTAATCAAAGCTTTTTAAAGTTTTTTTTTAATGCTGAAATATCAACCAGAATAAGCACCATGCACTTTTGGTTATTACCATTTCTTCAGGTGATGTGTACTTTCTGTCTGTCTGAGTGAAACCGCTCATTAAATTTGCATAAATAGCTCTTCATTTCTCAAACTAAGGAAACTGAGCATGGCACAGACAGGTTGAGGAAAGGGAGGCTGGCTCTTTGTTATCCACTCCCAAAGCAGGTTTTACCCATGAACGCCATCTCCCAGGTCGCTTCGGAGTCCATGCTAACCCTGACGTGCCAAAGGAGACCGCATCAGCCAGACCTGTCTTCTCACATGCATGTGAGTCTCCTTGTGCTTAGCAACTTAGACACTGTCTAAAGTAACAGTCTTTTGGTGCAGGTAGATTTAAATAAAGCCACCTCTAGGGTCCTTCTCTGTCCCACTAACCCTTCTTCTGCCTATAGCCTTTCTTAGTGACACATCTCTTCAAGATAATACATTTATGATAACTCTTCCATTCAAATGAAGTTAACTCAGCAAGAAATTAAGAAAGGGCGAAATGAAATCTAAGGCTTGGTGAGTCATTACTACTTCCTGGAAGAGAAATGCAAATGAACCTGCCCTTGAAGCAAGCAGCAAACTGTTTCCCTTCATCACAAAGCTGTATGTAATGAGTTGAGAGAGAGAGAGAGAGAGAAAAAAAAAAAAGCCAATTTCTCATGTAGTCCACACCTAACCTCCTGGAGCCAAGATTTCCAGGCACAACATTTAACCAGTTTTGCCGAACTTGCTCAAAATTCCAGTGGTTCCTTGAGTGAGCTCCAACTGGTTCTCATCACAGGCTGAGAAGGAAGTGACCCTGATCTTTAAGTTCCAGTACTGAAAAGGTTAAAAAAAAAGTTTCCTTACTTACCCGCCAAAAATATTTCCTGTTGGCGTTCTTGGGGACTGTGTCATTGGTGTAGACTTCACCTATGAGGGGTCCAAATCTTGTTCCCTTCGGTATATACTCCTTACTTAGCACCCCAGTAACCTAAAGAGATAAAACATGGATGCATTACTCAGACTCCAAGATGCCAAACCTTGTTATTTTCAGTGAACTGAATTGCCCATTGATAACCTAGCTGTCTGATGTCTCCACAATTAACAGGAAGCTACATCACAGTCATCTTTGGAAGTCATTCACGTGCTGAACTAGTCCAGGGCAGTGTTTCTGGTGACTGTTGACTATACTTTTTTTTTTTTTTTTTTTTTTTTTTGCGTCTCACGTTAGAAGATTTGGAGACCAGCACTCTGTTCTAAGAGAATAAACCGGGCCGAGTGAGATGTTGCGATTCTAGTTCCTCCCTCCCTCAAACCATAAACATAGTATGCTTGAGGGGAATGAATAAAGAGTTTTAACCTCAGAAACCAAAATAATGCCCTTTAGTTGTTCCACAGAGGCCGAAGGAACCAGAAACCAAACACATTAAGGTTTTTCCTTCCCCGCCTTATTCCAGAAGAGCGCTCCCCTCCCGCCATAGCTTGTAAGAGATCTTTACTAGAAGAAAGGTCTTTCAAGTAACTTTGTTCTGTGGCATCTACTCAGTGGTGGTCAGAAGTCCCTCTTTGAAATGGAATGGGTAATGAGGAGGCTGTGGCTTCTAAAAGATGTGGCTTCTAAGATCTGAGGAAGTGACCTTTGCAGACTGAAGGCCTCGTGCATTCCGACTCTGTGGGGTTTACTAGAGAAAGATGTTAACTATGGTGCTTCTTCCTTGATCATAACTTTCTTTTTAGGGTATTTAAAAAAAAATCTCAGACTCAAGCTAGGGAGCAATTCAAATGAACTCTAAGTAGTTCTTTATACCTTTTACAGGGTAGATCTATCTTCTTATTTTAATGTTTGTTCTGGTTCAAAACAGTAAGGAATGCTTTCCTGGGATGACCAAGGGCAGGGTAAAACTGTTTGCTTCTACTAGTATTTTTCTTGGTGGCTGTCATATAATTATATATGCAAAATGGCAGGTGCAGCTAAGCCAATCGATGGTTGTTCAGGTGGTTTGCAGGAAAATCCAAGACTTAGGTTATGGTACACTGGCGCTTCATTCCATATCATCAAAAATTAAATCTCTGTCCAGGATGCAATGGGCACACCTGCACAGCTGGGGCGGGCTACTCTTTCTCTTGTCAGTTTTCTTTTCTTTTTTCTTTAATTCTCAAATGCCATTTTTCTTAAACAATTTACTATTCCTTATACAAGTCAGTGGGGCGTTCTTATGACAGGGAAAGGGGAGAGAAGGAGAAAATGTTCCGTGCCCGGCACAACTCGAAACAAAGTTGGTGAGTTAAAGGTGCTATTTTTGGTTCTATGTGAATTTGTGGCAAAGGTCTGAAAAAGGCAGATGTTCATCTCCACCTCTGTCCTCAGTTACATCTGCCTATGCTTCCAAAAACACTTCATGATTGTTGTTGTTGGTTATAGTCTGGCTATGGGGAGACAGGAGCATCTCAGAGATGCTCAGGAAAGACTCTGGAGATGAAAATCTATACAGAAAGCTTGGCTAGCCTGCCTTGGTCCCAGGCTTGTGTAGTACAGATTATTGAACCTACTTTGTAAAAGTCATGCAATTGTCTTCTATAATACACAAATTATTAGACATTTACATTTGAATACTTATTCCATAATATTAAAATGCCAAACAGGAAAAACAAATAATGCCATTTGTCAGTGAGCCAATAATTAGCAGCTGATCATTTCAACATATCCACTTTAAAGCAGTAATTTTAAGAAAGGCACGCAACTGGTTCATCAACTTTGCTTTAAATTATAGCCTCCTGCAGACAGTGTCTTGGGAGTCAGAGCTTGCTTACCAACAAGGAACATTACATTGAGGCCACAGTCTTCCTTCCAAATTGCCATTTTTCTTTCTACAGAAGGGCCTCCTGGTTTTCACCTATCAATCTTACACTGAGAAAACACATTTTCCTGTGGCCAAAGGAAGTTAATTAGCGTCTTGTGCCTACACCAAAAGAATGTGGGGGAAATAAGCTATCTAGAACCTTTTAAACACAACTATGGACTTGGCAGTGTAGATATTTAAATTGGTATTAGAAGCACCTGTCGTCTATAGCGTCGCACATGCAACTGAACAGACAAGACATGTGAATTAGCCAAAAGAGCAGCCAGAAGGTGCTAGTGCGGCTTCAAGTCCCAGCCAAAGGTGGAGGCAAGAGACTGGTGAGTTCAAGATCAGTCTGGGAAATATAACCAGACTGAACTTCAATATTAGATGACTTTTTAATGAACAAAACAGAACCTTAATAATTAGAATGCTTACTATAGACAGAGCCGAGGGAAACAGGAACACGAACACTGATAGATAAACAAGGACACACAATTCAGCAGTCAGAGATTAGAGGACCCCTGTAGCTTCTAAGCATCACTTGCCTATCACTAGATGTGGTGGCCTATGCCTGTAATCATAGCAGGCAGGAGGCAGGAAGATCAGCAGCTTGTGGCCTGCCTTCCGACTACAGACATCTCAGGAGTCTATCTCAGAAAACAACGTCGAAGCCGTTCCAAGTCCAGCATGCTAGCAACCCACAGTAAACGCCTCCCTGTCCTGTCAAGTCCAGGTCAGATGTGTTAGGTAAAGACGACATTACAAACTGCAACTCGAAGATTATGGTGATTGTGGGGTGTGTCTCTGGAATGGGGGGCATCAGAGCCAGAGAATGGAGAGTAGGAAGCCAAGTTAGAGTTCTCTCTCTGGTCCTAAGAGATCCAGACGAGTCTCTTAGCCCAACACCACCTCTCTAAGCTATTCTTTACTGTGTTCCATCCTAGGGGCAAGCAAATGGCACAGAGAAACTTGGCCTGTGCATTGAATTCCACAGTGCTGAAAAGACTAGTGAGTTCACCTAAGCCAGGAAGGAAACTTCACTGGAACTGACCAGGGTCCTAAAGCATCACTGCTGGGCACTGGCCGCTGTGTGCCTTCTGCAAACCTATCAGTGGGAGAAAGGAGCCTCCAAAGGCTGCCCCTGCGTCACTTGCCACACCAAAGAAGCCCTTCCTGTTTGCTTTATGTGCTGAGAGGACCCCTCTGCCACGGGGTCGGGGGTGGTGGCCACAGCTGTCTCTGTCAGTGTCTCTGGCTATAGAACACAAACACAAACGGTCCATAGCTTTGAGACAAAAACCAGGGTTTCTTTCGAACTTTACAAAATAAAGATTTTTTTTTCTTTTACAGTCCAGGATGAAATGAGCGGGCATAAAGAAGGGAAGTCTGATAATAAGGACAGCATGGGTTTGGTTGGTCTTTGGAGAGGATGTGATATTCAAGCACAGTAGAAAGTGTGGGCATGTGAAGAGACGACACAGTCTCCAATGTGGTCTGAGCTTCTTCATGGTGAATTAAGATTGCTTTAATTACTTGCTGTCTTTCTGCTCCCTAAATCTCACCCAACACTTAGAATTTTTTCTCTGTATTTTTTACTGTAAGGGTATAGACCAAGATGTGAGTCTGCACTTCAACACAGTTTTCTTTCTTTCTTTTTTTTTTTTTTCAGCTCAGTTTTCAAAGGAATGAACAGGTGTTTTTGAAAGGTTTCCTGCTTCGCTATCTTTATATGAAAGGAAACATGGTGATGCCTTGACACACACTCCCAACTAAAAGAGTTTGGAGGTGGCATTGCCTAGTGTGGTGACATCCTTTTACAAATGGCTCACTTTAATAATGGACTTCTATTGGAATGGGTACCGTGTCCCTAGATCTACCTGCTATTTGTCACCACTCAACTCCAGATCAGAGCCACAGTGCCTCCTGAGGCCAAAGCAAGCTCAGCTGACAGCTGAAATTGTGTCCTGTTCCTAACCTAGGCCTCCAGTGTCAAAGCCGAGCTTTCTCAAGTCAAATACTCATAGGCTATTTCAGGAGGCCGAGGGGGAATTCCCCACAAAAGAAGAACCCACCAGGTTAAACATTGTACAAGTTTGAATCGCATGTCTGGCATCGATTTTAGATCTGGAAATAGGCAGTAAGGACAGCTTCAGTAAAAGTGCAGGATGCTTCGAAGCCGAATCTAAAACCCAATGTTAAGATCAGAAATACAGTTTGTATGTTTTGTTTTTAAACCAAGGGGGGTGGGGTGGGGTGGGGCGGTGGGAAGGTGCTGACACATAGCACAAATTCATAATGAAAAATGATCTTGTTAAAAAAAAATCCCCAGGATGTCAGCACACAGCACATAAAGTAACAGCTTTTGCTCTTTTTAATGAAAACATTTAAAGATGGGCGAGATAAATGAGGCAGATAAAAACTACATGTAGAAAAGCATTTGCCCTGTTTTCACAGCTCAGGGACTCTCAGAGCTAAGTGAGCAGTAGCAATATAAACCTCTCCTGGATCCTAGATGTGTCTGGCCTGGAACTAGTTTGCAGCCATCACACCCCCTCAGTGGCTCAATTCTGTCATCCTCTTTCACCACCCTGAAGGAGCTGTCCCAAAGTTCAAAACAGGTGAGAAGGAGGTGGGGGGGGGGGGCAAAGGGAGAGAGAAAAACAGGCACACATACATTTTGGTGTAAATTTAGGACAGGATGATTTAATTTTGTTTCCCGGTGGCTTTTGTGATTGAGGACTGAAGAGGTCCCACAACTGTTCAACTGTTTCCCTTAAGTAAAATATACAGACAGAGGCTTTAAAACAAACAAACAAAAAAACCCCCCTGACTTGTTATGTGTTGTGAAGGACCCCCCCCCCCCTTCAGAAACATTAAGTGCTGTCTGTCTCTTTCTGGTTGCTTAACATACAGACATTGGGAGGAATTCAGTAGGAGGGAAAAAAAATCAACCAGGATTAGTAAAAAGATGGGTCTGAACTGTGTTAGGAAGATAAATAAAGCCACAGTGACACCAAGAGGGACCAGAGCAGCATGATTCAAAACCACCTGGAGCAATGGGAGAACTTTGCTCCCAGTCTGGGCCTGGCTGGAACCATAGCCTTTAGGGAAGTCGCCTATCTCTCTCTGAACCTTGAACTAAATGATCTAACAGCATAACTCACTGAGCCACGGTTTTCAGTAGGATTGGCAAAGGCTGAGACTCTTAAGAGCTTGACTAGGAAGGGCCGCGCTTCAGGCAAGAGAAGCCGGTCACCCGCAGAATGGGGTCTTTACTTCTACCCCAAGAGGCTACAAGACAACAGGACACAAACGGACCCTTTTGAAGGCACCAATATTTAGTCAAATCTGATGTGGCAAAAACCACACTACACCCTTTCAAGCCCCAACTGGGCTTCAAGTACCCAAACAAATGCTATATTGACTACAAGGGCTCCGAACTCGAAGGCTTTCTTTTGAGAAGAACATTGTTTTCAGGAAGAGGTATAATTAAGGCTGGCCTCTGGGGTTACATATTTTGGTAATATTTATATACAATACAAACTTCAATTTAAAAATCACTTTTTATAAAACCCAACACTATTCTCCCATCAGAAAGAAAACAAAGAGTGGAGCTTTAGTGACTCTCAAAGCAGAATTCCTCTCTTTTAAGTTTAGATCTCTCTCTCTCTCTCTCTCTCTCTCTCTCTCTCTCTCTCTCTCTTCCCGTCCCCTCCTCGCCCAAAACATTGAGGTCAGACACACAAACAGGAAAGAGACAAAGTATTTCCCGACTCCTGGGATTCTTCTCCATGTTGATCCTCAGGGAAGAGGAAAGTGATTTAGCATGCTCATAATGAATACTCCCAGGAGCGAATCTAGAATTCTTATAACACAGGATCTCCTTTTCAGTGCTCCCCCAAGACAGCAAGTTATCAGATACCACAACACTGTGGATGACAGTGACAGTGGGTAGCCAACTGAGGGCTAGCCTCAGCAACTTATCCCACCAGGAGAGCAACTGCAGCCGCCAGCCAGAGTCTCAGAGCAAGAGGTAGTTCTGCAAATCACCTCTCAGCTCTAATTGTTATATAAAAGGGTAAACACAAGTCCTGTGCTCCTCAGATAACCACCTCTGAAACAATAAAGAGTGGGCCCACTTCAGAAGCCATTAAGAAGTGGGTCCCCCCCCCCCCCTGCGCCAGCCTGAGCAAGGCGACAGAGCCGCCACAGGTAACCGGTGGCTGGTGAAGTCATCTTGACAGAGGACACTTTTACGTGACCTCTTCCCGGTTAACGCCATCACTTCAGTTCATTAAACACGTCAGGGTTTTGAGAATCATTTTTGGAAACCCAGCTAATAAAGCTGGCTCGTTAAAAGAAGAAAGCCATCTCACGAGCAAAGGGAGACAGAAAGAAAACTTGGGTTTCTAAGTTTCCTGCTTTGAAAGCAGGCTGGACAACAGGGCCGGTAGGTGAAGCCCTGGGTTCCCTTCACAATGCTGCCCCGGCCCCGAGCTGCTTGCAAGTCAGCTTTTCCAAGGCATGTCAATTTGCCAAAAGATTTAACTGTTTACTAATTAGTGCAGATCAGCTGAAGGTAGGAGGAAATGGATAGGAACTGGCCTGAAGAGAAAGCAATGAAAACACTTGACTAGGGTGACCAATTATTTGCCAATGCGTATAAATTCTCCTGGTTCTCCGAGATAGTAGGAGAGCTGGCCCGAGTGCCAGTCAGTCTTGAAGAAGGCCAGCGGCTTACCTCTTTGCCGTTGCTGGTGGCATACTTGAAAATAAGGTTCCTTGGTAAGGATGCCTCCGCTTGAACAGAAGTGCCCCCATCGGCGCCAGAGTCCCAGGCGTGGTCGTTTACTATGTATGTACACTTCTCCTCAAACTCGGCCTCTGTCCACTGAGTCATATCAGCGTCTTCCATATCCATTTTCATGGTCCCAGTCCTCCCTGCCAACTCTTGAAACTTCACGGGGCTGGAGCTATACTTGGGGACAGCCTGGAAGAGAAAGGAAAGGCCTTTAATCCCCATTGTCCGGCGTTCTTGTGGCTCCCTCTTAGAGGCTATGACTAACACAGCAGTCTGAAGACTTTAAAAGCTGATGGAGTACAGTTGAGAAGAATCCAAAGCCGTATAAAGTAAACTGCCTTGAAGAAGCACGGTTTTAAAACGCAACCCTTTGGCTGGAAAAAAAAAGTATATTTGGGAACCTCATCGGGAGAAAAAGACCCACCTTTGACTAACCCTTGGCTTTACCTCTCAAGGCAAGAAATACGTTGTGGGCGCTGCTGTGTCCTGTATCCCGGGACGCCCGGGGTCATGGCCGCCAGACCCTCGGCTCTGTGGAAAAGCTGCCTCAAAGAAGTGTCACAAACAAGAGGAGGAAGAGGAAGGAGCGCTGTCTGCCTCTGAATGAAGCTAAAAATGGAAAGCGCGTGTGGTGCTGGAGCGGAACCCAGCCTGCTTTTTCCAAATGGGGAAGACTGAACTTTCCCACCAGCTCCCTACGCGAAACAACTTTCAAAACAACAGCCCCCCCCCCCCGCCCCTCCCGCAACCCCTTTGCCGCGCGTTCAGTCTCTTTCATCCTTCACCGGGGAAGCCCGAGAAGGGTTGCATCCTGCCAGCATCCCTGAGCACCAGCCTTCCGGAGCTCCCATGGACCACAGGGAAAAAAAAGAAATGGGTGAAGGGGGAAAGACTCTGCAACGTTTTTGGATCGGTGGGCATCTCCGTGGCCAGATAGGAAAAGTAAAAAAAATTAAAAAAAATAAAAATATTCAATAGAATTCCCTGAAGAGAATTCCTTTAGGAGCCCTCAGCTACAAATAGCACTTTCCATTTAAATGTGAAAGTGCATGAATTCCCAGAAGTCACTGAAGTGGCACAGTTTACTGTAACTAAAGTTGTACAGAAGACTCGGGGATCCTGCTGCTATCTGCCTTCGGAAGAAGGGCTTCCCAAAGAGGAAAAACAAAACAGATAAACAGCCTTTGTAACGCATTCCCACATAGACGCGCCAGATAAAAATTAGGAGTAAGGCTATCCATGTAAGAACACGCGCTTCTGAAAATGTAAACACAGCACTGTGAGAGTCCCTCGAGGTGGTTTTAACATTTGCCCATACCTTCCCTAAATATGATGCTCACTGGGGGCGGCGGCAAGGGGCTAGTTGTCTTTGCCCCGGTTACAACTTAAATCAGCTAATTTTTATTTAGTTCCGACACGTAAGGTCACATTGGGCAAACGACGTTAAAGTTAAATACAATTGAAAACCAGAGCTAACCCGGAATAGTTACTTCGCTGGCAGCGCGTGGGGAAGCGGACGAGAACCACTACCGAAATTTCAGTGAAGGGTTAATGATTCATACGGAGGGGGGGGCTGTGGAAAAAAAAGTCTTCTAAATGTTTGACAGTGCTCCGCGGACTAAAGCAGAAGCGCTGGTTTCTACTGCGGCTGCATTCTTTTAAAAAGAATTTTTAAAAAGGAAATAAAAGAGAAGAAAAAAGGAATGAAAAGTTTTCAAGCCGGATTAAAAACAGAATCGGGTTCCTTACCAAGGTCGTACCCACAGGTTTTGCCAAGAGAAGATCCAACATCTGAGATAAGCCTCGCTCACGTCCACCCAGTCCACATCCTCCCGCGTCCCTGCCGGGTTGAGCTGTACTGACGCGCACCTCGCCGGTCCCTCCTTTTCTACCGCCGCGGGCCGGGCTGGCTCCGGGAGGACAGGTGCTGCGCGCTGCTCTTGCGTCTCCGCAACACTGGAGGGCCGAGTGTCACGGCAGCACTGTCAGCTAGCGCGAGCCACTGCTCTTCCCCCTCCCTGCCTTGCCGCAGACTTCTTTACCCACTGACGGGTCTGATTCACTCCTACCAGCCGCCGGGATGGGGGCGTGACCGCACCTGGCCAGCCCAGCCGTGCAGCGTGGGGTTCAGGGCTCTCCCTCTCCCCCTCCCCCCAACTGCGAGCCGCGGCAGCTTCCTCTCTTTGCAAGTGGATTTCAACACTGACTGGGAATCTTCTTACTTCCCTTTGCAGGCGCTTGCTCTCCACGTTTACTCACGCTGCCATTGTATTCTAAGCACTCCAAGATCGCCAGCTTCCTGTCGCGGCAGAATGGGGCGGGGTGGGGGGTGGGGACTCCTCCTCCGAAGAAAACCCAAGTCACCTAAACTCCGTGTCTCAGTTACAGGATCCGGCGTACTTGGAAGGAGAGAGTTAAAGTATTTTGGCGTCACAGGCAATACAAGGTTGCTGTTTAGTCCTGGAGTCATTGCCAATGAAATAAACATTCTAAGGCGTTTCTCCTCTAGTATTTAAACGTGTAGGATTTCATTTCTCCTGCTATCTGAATACATTCATCTTGGGTACACCTAACTTCCTTCTTTCAACCATTTGGAAATAGGGAAACAGGAAAAAAAAAGTTATAATCATATACACTGGTTTTTGTTGCTCCTGACTCTTCATCCCTAAACCCACAGCCAGGCTTCCGATCTTGTGCATACAATGGAGAGCATAGACGGTTCGCAGTCAAAAGGGGGCTGGCTGTACTGAACTGAGCACCCTGTGAGTGGAAAGCCGTTCGAGGCAGTAATTAGTGGGGCTTGTTCTGAGCCCTGCTGGCTTCACCCTTCAGCCCCACTCACTCTTCTGGAGAAGGAAGGACATCCTGTGATGATGGCATACAATGTCCTGTTTGTTTATTATTAAGAGCGTGGACCTTGCATTCCTGCTTCTCATTACAAAACAAACCAGATGCTTTACTTCCTTCAATGGTCTTGTGCCTTCAGCAAGGAATCCTTTAATTCACAGAGACAATGATGCAAAGGGCCCATTTATAGCCACCACCCCATCACAGCCCTGTTTGGGTCTCAGAAATTCAAGTCTTCCACTTTGCTTGTTTGCCTCAGCACAGTTGTTGTTGTTTTTTAAATTTTTTTTTAAAAAAAAATCTCTCTGGCAACCTTAGGTTGTGGTATCATTTCTAGTATTTTAAACACACGACACACACATCCACCCACAACCAATTCCACACCCACACTCACACACCCAGCCCCAACCTAATGATACCAGCTTAGTCATACAATGAAGTGGACATTTCAGTATTTGTTTACAGGAAGAAATGAAACACAGCAAAACAAAAGCCCAACTCAATCATAAAGACAGGCCCTGTTTATCTTTAAGTTCTCTTTCAAAAAACTTTCCCAGAATTTTTTTTGGGGGGGGGCGTCGGGAGGAGTAGGTAGAGGACTGTGTCACAGAAAGTGCTTAGTGCATCTGAAAATCCCCCTACAGTCTGTGTAGTTCAGAACAATCAGAAATTCCTACCAGGGGACAGAGTAGTACCCACTCCTTAGGGCTGTAGGTCCACCTGTTATTGCATGTTTTGCCAGAGGGGGCGCTAGCACCAAGAAGAAACAAGGCTGTTAGCCTACTCTTGTGTCAGGGGTATGAAACTGAATGAACAATTCTTACGAGTTCTCAGAAAGGTCCGAGTGATAATTAAACAAAAGAAATCCAGCCTTTTGCAGAGGGTTTATTAACTAGTGCTGAGTCAGCACCACGGTGCACAGAAAAACAAAGTAGTCATCCCTAGGGCTGGCCGGCTGCAAGCTGTCTTCACTGCAGATCAGTTAACAGGCTTTTCACTTCCCTTTCAGGATAAACTCTGCTCTTGGGCCACAGATACTGTGCAAAGTGTCAGTGACTACGCTGCTAGGGTGTAAAGAAATAGGCAAAGGGTGGCGGGCAGAGTGGGAAGAGGGCTATTTTAAGCCAAATGTTTGCTTTAATGACTGGAAGATGCCAGTGAATCAACTCACTGTTAATTAAGATCAGCCTGCACTCACCTTCTGAGGTGGTGAAATGGGCTTGGGTCTAGAGAGGACGCAAACATCAAATGCCAGTGTGAAGCTTAGCCAGGCAACCCTAAAATTAGTTCCAGGTGCTCCAGCTGGGCTGGACAAAGCCATAGGTGGGACTGGGTGGGGGGGGGGGGGGAGGACACAGCATTAGACTATAACATCCTTGGAGTGTTTGCTTCTTGTTTCAAAGAGCTGAGAAACAAAACAAAACAAAATGAGTAGCTTCAGGCCTTTTTTTTTTTAAATGATGATTATGGCAGTTAAGGACAGATAATGGTAGAAGTTAAGATGAAGGGCCTCAAAAAAGAGAAAAGATAGTGGAAAGGAAGTAAGATCCATACTCAGGAAAATCACATGCATAGCACAGAACGCAGGGACAGTGCAGCGCAGACCTGCTAAGCCAGAGAGTTAGGCTGACTGTGGACAGCACCCAGCCGTCTCCGAGGGCCTGGAGACCCCGCACACTGGGAACCCCAAGACACCCAGAATGTGGACTAAGCCTGGGAGACATTAGTGCTGGTGCGGACTCTTAAGTATTAAAATATTTGTTCTAAACAATCACTGGGTACAGTTTGAGTAGTTTATTATCGTCCCCGGTGTTAGGCCATCCAAAACCTCTCAGCAGCTGTCTTTACTGTTCACCCTTTCTCAGGTCGACTTCTGAAGAATCTGTTAAATGGGGGCATATCCCAAACCATCGCGAAAGCTCCCATCTCAGAAATCCAAGTCCTTTTCCTTTGATGCCTCCTCACCAAGCAACATTCATTCAGTTTCAGCTCCTGGGCCAGGCTCCCGTCTCGTCCCATCCCGTCCCGTCCCGTCCCGTCCCGTCCCGTCCCGTCCCGTCCCGTCCCCCCCCCCCCCCCCCCCGTCTGCCTCTCCCCTCCTCCACCCACCCACCCTCAACCCCCCCCCCCCCCCCCCGTCCTGCTAGTCTAGTCTTTGGGGTGGGTTGGGACTCACTATGTAGGCGGCCGGATGACTCTATGGGGGAAAGGATTACTGTAGTGATTTGCAGCAGGAAGGGAAATTGAGCACCAAATCTGGAGACTGGACTCCACTTGGGCTAAAAAAAAAAAAAAAAAAGAAAAAAAGAAAAAAAATTCCTGGCCCCTAAGGAAAGTTAAAACACACACACACACACACACACACACACACACACACACACACACACACACACACACACACACGGGGCGGGGGGGGGATGAAATATGCTCAAGATGAAACGAATTTTCATTTTCTAATCCAACTCTTGCTCTACCCAAACAAGGTCAGTGACAGGCTAACCACATCAATGGAGCACCCCCTCCCCCTCCCTACTCACCCCCCTCCCCCTCCCTACTCACTCCCACCCCACTCCCCACACCCATTTCCCACTTCCTGTAAGTTAGGCATCTTCATGCTGGTAAACATTTGGGGACCAACTGTATAAGCCTGAGCCTAAAAGAGGGGCAGTGTGTCTTTGAAGGCCTCCCACATGTCTCAAAGCCAGGCTGAGAACTATGGGGAAAGGGGGGGGGGCACTTGGCTTTTAAACTTTAACAGCCTTTTCAACTCAAGTCATTGGGCTCCGGCTGCTTTCCTTTCTTAAAAGTCGGGCGAGACGAGCGAGTATGTGTGTGTGAGTGAGAGAGAGAATGTGTATGACACATGCTGGGTTACAATACAGTGTGTGTGTCATGGGCGTGATATGTGTAGGTTATGTTTCAGCGATGTGTTAAATCAATTTGAAAATAGCTCCAGCTTCCTTTGCATGACACAGCTTACCTCCCCAAAACTGGGACAAACATTGTCAGGGCCTAGACTTTGGAATGGCAATCCTAGGGCCCTGTGGGATGTTTTAGAATGATGTCAGTGTTTTGACTTCCTAAAGAAGGGAAGCAAAGATTAACTAAATTAAAGCAGGGCTCTCCTCTCTACTCTCTCTAGGAATGTAGCAAAGATAAGTGCTCTCCTGAGGCCTGTAAAAACCTTCAGGGTGGCTGCGAACTTCCTAGCGCCGTCCGTGCCATGACACCTCAGTATATTTTTGGTCCAGTCATCGGAGTCACAGTTTTGTTTTTAATCTAATTATTCGCACATTTTTGAGTTATTCATCCAGTTTAGCATCCAGCAGTTTAGCAAATAATGCCAACAGGGACGGTCATGCCCGTGGCATTTGTGAGGGAAACCACGGTCGGTTTCCAAGATCTGATGGCCTTTCCCACCATGGTTTTTACTACAGTGATTCAGACATGAGCGGGATCTTAACTCCTGAAAAGGCTGTGGGAAAAGCAGGCATGCCTGAGCCCAAAAGACGTCTTCTAGGCTGGATTCGGTGGGAAAAGGACTGGTCCCAAAGTACCAGGAGGCAGAGCAGAGGTCCTCAAGGAGACAGGGGCACCCATCGAGGCAGGCGCACACTCAAATGCGCTTTCCTTGGGGGAATCTCCTCTCAAGAGTCTGAGGGAGGAAGGATGGCTCCACACCAGTGAGGCCCTGGAACAAATGTTTGCCTCTGTCTTTCAGCGGGAGGACAGGTCCCACGGCAAGAGGAAAGGCCTACAGTGGAAAGAAAAAGTGGTGTGCACAAAGCCTTGGGCTCAATTCCTAGCACTGCATAAAAGCGGAGAAGGAGACAGATGCCTAAAATCTCCACATGGGGGGGTGTTGAGGCAGGAGGATCAGAAATTAAAAGTTCTTTTCAGCTACATAGCAAGTTAGCCTAGGCTATCTCAGATTCTGTCAGGGAAGGCCAAAGATGGTAGAGGATAGTGTGCATGTGTGTGAGTGTGCACGTGTGCGTGTGTGCTCAAAAGAGAGTTCACAGTAGGATGATGAAGTCTTTGAATCCCTGACTCCTGTCACACATGGAAATTCTGCTCACGGAGTTTAGTGCTTTACCCGAGCTGAAGACTAGATTCACACCAAACCCCCACCTTCCTACCAAGGAAACTGAGGACCAGATTTCCAGAAGCTCAGAAAGCAACGTGCCCCCTGGTTCCGCTTACAGTAACTAGATCTCACCTGCAGTCATGAGCCATTCCCACCCTGACCCCCACTCCCCAGATGCCAGCTCACAGTCATTGCTACTGCCTTGGAAAACATCCCCACCTCCCACGCCCTTAACTTGCTGGAAACCAAAACCCAGAGCTCTGAGTATCCCACCAGGCTTAGAAGGGGGGGGGGGGGGGAAACCGGACTGAAAGCCCAAGGCAGAGCCTTGTATGTTGGGCCTGGAGTTGGGAGTCAAGTGACTGGTCCCTCAAATACCACCTTTTCCACCTAAGAGGTTGCGAGGCGACGGAGGAAAGAGAAAACAGTGGCCTTATAAAAACAGGCCTCATCTTATAGACACCGTATCTTCCGAAAAAAAAAAATCTCTCTACTGTTGCCTTTAAATAAGCCTGATAATCTTTTAACGGGGAGATTCTGACCCATCAGCCCCTGACAGAGATAGTGGGAGATTGTTGAGCCTCAGCCTGGACTTATCTGGTTAGTCACTGGCTGTAGTCCATTGTTTCCTGAAAGAGCCTACCAGGGAAACAAGACGCCTATTAATGTTCAATAGGTGTCTTCACCCTTGAGTTGCACCTGTGGGGATGGAGGGAAAATACTGCATTACCTTAGAATAGGCTCCACCACAGAGAAAGTAACAACTTGGTGTTTTTAGGTGGGCTTCTCTAGGAGCTCCTTTGAAAAGAGCAGACACACTGTTGTTAGCATACAATGGAGGGCCATTAAAAGTGCTAGAGTGTGGGCTGCCACCAGGACCCTCTGGCGGAGAGCTGGGTCCTGACAATACACAATTAAAGCTGATAAACCCAAGCTACTTGTTGCAGGTCTAATTCCTCCTAATTGTATTCTACTTGTATTCAGGGATGAAGCAAGCTAGTCTAATCTCCCGAGTACCTGACCTAGTTCCTAAAGGATCTTTCCAGCATCCTTTTCTTCCCATCTGGACCCCTTTCCCTCTGATACCGTGTCCCTCTTCCCCGTGGCTTAAAATGTGGAGGGCAGCAAAGGGTGGTGGTAAGAAGAACAGAGGCTGCATTCAAATCAATAGCTCTGAGGGTCTCAGCTACTAATAGCTAACAGCTAATCACGCTTATGGGCCAGTCAGTGATTAAATTGCACTTTGAATTAGGCTCACCAGGGGCACCAAGCACACTTAGCATCCCTCTGCTAGTTCACTGCTAGGTGCCAAGTGTGCATGGCCCCAGCGATTCTGTGTATAGCTGATGTCGCACTGATTATCCAAATACTCGCTGGTCAGAGGGAAGGCTTGTTTGATCCAGCATTCCAAAGGATAGAATTCTGCCTAACAATAGCATTTTGAATGCCAGAGATGCCCCCCCCCTCAAGGACCCACTCCAAGACTTGGCCTATGTTGTCAACTTTGCATTAGCATAGAGGGAAGTTAAATTAAAATAAGGTCAGAGTGTGGTATATGCAAATGTGAAAATATCACAATAAAATTCATTATCCTGCGCAGTTGATGTGCGCTGACAGAAACAGACAAGAAGTGAGAGTTTGCCTGAGAAGCCCATTCTGATCGGCAGAAGGTTTCTGCTTTCTTTGCCTGCTATGTTAGCCTGTTACCAAAAGAACAAGCCTCAGGGATGCAATTATTTTGGAGAAAATATTTTTTCAGTGTTTGCAACATAAGGCACCCTCAGTGCCTTTCAAACGTGCGTCAATCACCAAACAGGTTTAATCTTGCCCTTCCCATATAAAATAAAAATTGTGTGTCATTTGATGCATTTCTACAGTGACCTCGCTATGAAATCGTCTGAAAACATATGCGCTATGGAAGGTAAAACTCACAGGGCACCCGAGTCTGTCTTCATGCTTTCCGACTAGGGAGTAAGGGTAAAATCTTGCAGATGACTCACTTTTGCTCTGCAGTAGTCTGTGCACCCTGAGCAAGTGACAGGCAGCCCCCAGCAGGGGCTCAACTGATAAGCTGTGTCAAACTCCAACCATTTGTCAGCTCAGAGAGCAGAGAAGAAGCAGAAAGATGGATTCAGGAAACAGATTTATCTGGTGTAACACATTAACTCGTCTAAATACCAGTAGGTAAATGTAAACACATTCACCTGGCAAGAAAACTAATCTCAGGACCTCTGCTTAACTGGATGTTCTCCAAGCTTTCTCCTCCTCAGCTCAGTGTCGCTGATGTTTGCACTAATATAAAAAGTGTTTGCCGGACTTGAAGGAAGGTCTCCATCTTCTACAGTGGAAGTTTTCCAAAGTGCCAATGTAAAAAATAATGTGGTGAGCCAGCCAGGCGTGGTGGCACATGCCTTTAATCCCAGCACTGGACAGGCAGAGGCAGGTGCATCTCTGTGAGTTCGAGGCCAGCCTGGTTTTCAAAGAGTGTCCAGGCCAGCCAAGGCTACACACACAGAAACACTGTCATGAAAAACCAAACCAAACCAAAACATTAATGCGGTGAAAATGTGAACTCGTGCCTCAAACTGCTATGCATGGTCACTGTGCACATTATTTCACATTATTCTGAACGTTCAGAAACTCCTATAATAAAAGGCAAGACAGGCCGGGCATGGTGGCGCACGCCTCTAATCCCAGCACTCGGGAGTTCGAGGCCAGCCTGGTCTACAAAGCAAATCTAGCACAGCCAAGGCTACACAGAGAAACTCTGTCTCGAAAAAACAAAAAACAAACAAACAAACAACAACAACAACACAAAACAAAAAAAGCAAGACAGAGGCCACTAAAGCCTCCATATTACTGCAAGCCTACAAAGCTGGCTGACGTCATGGCACAAGGCATGGCAGCAGACGCATGCTTCCAGGCCAGACTGTGCCTTTCTAGAACACAGAGTCTTCAGCACCCTCCGTCTGCTGCCTACTGTAGTTCAAGCTTTAGCAGTGAAGCGGTTCTAGGAAGTGAGATGTCTTCCTCTTTCGCCTGTTGCCAACCATCGCGGTTATTACGAAAACTGAATACTCAACTCAGCTCAGCTCCTGGTCTGTATCACCGTCTGCTGAAGAGATTAAAAGTGGTTCTCGCATCCTATCTGTTAACGAGGCACTGAACCCGGCTCTGAAGACACTGCTGCTGGAGAAAGTATAGGACAGACACTCCATCCACAGTCAAGTCAGAGTTTAGGAAGTACTCCAGTGTACCTCTGACCTCTGCACTTGAAAATACATCCTTTCTTTAACAACAGGGCCTCGCCATGTAACTCTGTCTAGCTCGGATCTCAAAATAGCGGCGACCAGGCCTTGAACTCAAGGAGAACTCCTTGGCTTTGTTTCAAAAGTGCTGGAATTAAATGTGTGCACCACAAAAAAAAAAAAAAAGAAAGAAAAGAAAAGAAGAAGAAGAAGAAGAAGAAGAAGAAGAAGAAGAAAAAGAAAAAAAGAAAAAAAAAGTGCACATCACCACACCAGGCCTAAATGTAATAGACCTTGCAGGTACAAATGCTCACCCAGTTCTTGCTGGGTCTGCTTACATCTACTCTCCCCTGAACACTCACCCTCACACTGGAATTCTTTCAGAAAGTGTTTCCTACCAGCCTTAGGCCTTTCCTTCTCACCAATAGGCACTTTATCCCAACAGCAGATTAGGTTAAACTAGAGAAATGAACAAATGAGGCTCCTTGCTCCTTTGTGAGCTGATAGTTCTGATTTGCAAAATAGTTTTTGAAGGTGCAGAGAAGTTGAAAACCAAGACAAACAGCTCATGCAACTATCTTGGATAGGCTCCATTTGTTTATGTGTGCAAACAGTGTGGTGAAGAAGGCTAAAACTATACTAAGTAGTAACACTTCCCCACGCAGTACTAGTTGGTATCTCTGTGGGATGGGTGCTCAGAGGTTTAGACTGTTCGGAGACAAAGACCTCCTTATCTTCTGCTAATAAGTACATAACAGCTCTGCAGGTGTTTGTAAAAGGAAGACGGATGAAAACGTAATCAATACGCCCACTCTCCTGAACCGATTCTGCACAAAATATGATGTTTCAAGGTCCGCAGCCACCATCTCTGTCAACTCTTTTTGCTAGACACAAGAGGTAGCACTATTTCCATAGTCACCTACTATTCAATATCTGTGCAGTGTCAATTTAGAGTTGTATATACCCTAACGTTTCCTTGTTTGCAGTGATGCTTATGGATAGTCTTATGCCAGCTGGCTTCCTTGAGTTTTGGAACAAGACTATGGTGCTGAAAAGGTAGCAGCTCTCTGCCTTTCCACCCAAAAAAGAACCATCTGCATTCCATTAAGAGCAAGGCTCCTTCCTCCTGGTGAGCATCTGATGGCAAGAGAAGTCAGTGTGATAAAGCCAGGCGACAGTCACAAAACTGTCCGAGGGGCCAAGGACAAAACTCAACAGAACCAAGGCACGTTGTGGGTGCTGTAAGGCCCTGTTTATTTCTTTGATTTCCCAAGAAGCCATTGTTGCTAAATAGTATGTCCTTAGTTTATTCAGAAGACTGGATATAAAACGTATACAACTGCTGAAGCCAGAGCCAAAACTATGGCAAAAATATGATTTCTGCTCCTAGAAGTCTAATTTAACATAGGAAGATGAGGCGTTTTGAAAATCATTTGCTTTGGAAGTGAAGCCACTGAGAGTTAACAACAAACGGTTCTTCCTTTCAGTTGTGGTTCAACAATTACTCATCCATTATTTATTTGACTTTTCTAGGGTCTTCAGCATGATGGGCAAGAGCTTTACCACTGAGCTACAACCCTGGTACCCAAGCATGCTTCACTCCGTAGCAATTTGATTTTAGCCAAAATTTCTTTGGGCCTGCCTTAGACCTCTCTTTCTCTACAGAATCTAATGGAATGCGAATCTGTGTTCACATGTAGGGAGTTCAAATCTGTGTGCATATTTGGTGAGTGTTGGGGAGCATGGGGAGGCAGAGGGAGGGACAGGGGTGGGAGAGAGAGAGAGAGATGGAGGGAGGGAGGGGCAGGGATAGAGAGAATGTGAGTGGAGGCTAGAACCTGATGTCAGGTGTTTTCTTGGCTTGCTCCCCACCTTACAGGTTGAGCCGGGTCTCTCACTGGAAACAAAAGCTCGTGGATTCTCTTCGGATCTCCTGTCTCTGCCTCTCATTTGATGGGATTACAGCCAGCTACCAAGGCCAACCACACAGCATCTCCATGGGTGCTGGGGACCCAAATTCCTGTGGCCTGGTGCTGAGCCATTGCCCCGGGGCCCAGAGGAATTGCTAATCAAAATATATTGCTGTGTTAAACTAATTAACTTTGTTTCCAATTTGATTGATTACCCACATGGTTTATACCTTCTTGTCCAGTACAAAGAGGACCAATCAGTAAAACCAAAGACTATTAAAAATAATAAGCACTAATCTTTAACACTGAAACTCAGACAATACAGTAGTAATGCATGTAGATTTTCCCAATTTTGATTCAAGGCCAAGACCGGTTGGTTGAGAATGTACCTCTCAGCTGGGTGTGGTAACTGTAATCCCAGCACTCAGAGAGGCAGAGGCAGGTGGATCGTTGTGAGTTCAAGGCCAGCATGGTCTAAAGAGTCCAGGACAGCCAAGGCTAACATAGAGAAACCTTGTCTCGGAAACCCCAACAACAACAACAATAAACAACAACAACAACAACAACAACAGAATGTACCTCTCTCTGGTCAGCACACAAATGCCACCCCTGTGCCCATCTCCCATGGAGCGGCACTACTCCCAAGTACCTAAGCACCCGTGGCAGGTTAAATGAGTGATGTTTCCCACAGGCTCGCTTTGAGTAAGCAGGGCCCAGAGGGTCAGTGTTTCGGGGAAGCCATGAAACTTTGCTGGAGGAAGCACACCGCTGGGGGGCAGGCTTTTAGAGACCACATCTTTACCCACTTTCAGTTCACTGTCTTTGTTTCACATCTACAGTTGAAGCCGTAATCTTAAGGTTCCCCCCAGGGGCCACTTGCTGCTAAGCCCCCTTACCACTATGGACTCATTTCTCTAGAACCTTTGGTCATGGTATTTTATCATAGCGGCAGAAAAGTAAGTAATAAAACACCAAATTTTACTCTATCCTCCCACAGTATTTTATCGTTTTACGTACACCCACCAGTATTTATCAGGTCTTTTTTTTTTTAATTCCACTTTTCTTTTCTTTTTTTAATGGGAACAACTCATAATATTTTTGTTCGTTTGTCACATAAATACAGCAAGCACTAACTATTCTCAGTAAGCGCACATGTGATAACTCAAGGGGCCCATGCACTTGTTGAATACTTGACAATCTAAGTTTAACAGCCAGGACCTACAAAGCAGAAGGCAGAGAATCAATCAATTCCCATGAGTTGTCATGCATGCCATGGCTTAGGTGCACCTGGTGCCAATGCCAGCAATAAACAAACAAACGCATGCATTCATGTATGTATGCATGTGTGCATGTACGTATGCATGTGTATATGCATGTGTTTATGCATGCATGTATGTCCACATGTGTGTATGTATGCATGCGTGCATGTAATAAGCCAAAAAATACACAGTAGACATGTCCAAGCACGGTAAAGAAGGTCTGTCTAGACAGAGGGTGTGAGGAATGTTAAACACAGCACTTGGTGAACACTTCTGGGTAAACAGTGAGTACCTGCAGTCCAAGCCTCACCAAGGGAGTTAATAAAAAGTTAATTAAAAGGTTTAAAGAGGTAATAAACCAAGAAGGATTTCTGAATAAAATTTTTTTTCAAAAAATATTTTCCTTATTGTTCACAATTCTTCTGAATTATGCAAAATGATTATTTTTAACAACTAGTGAGTCTGGAATATGGACCCTATACAATCAATGCTCTGACCTAAAAGATACAATGATAACACCTAGGCTAAGAGACTGTCATGTAACTATGTCCTCTTTTTTTACTTTTTAAAAATTAATTTATTATTATTTTTTATGGCCTCTTTATACCTGAGATTTTATACCACAAATCGACTAAGATGTTTTGTTTGTTTGCGGCAGAGTGTTACTACCTAAGTAGCCCAGGCTGACTCATTATGAGTCCAGGCTAGCCTCCACTTCTCAGGGATCCTTCTGCCTCAGCTTCCTGAGTGCAGGAGTTACAGGTGTATGACCCCACCCTTGGCAGGTTCACCGAATGGACTGACAAATAGTGTCACCCTCACACCAATGCACATAAATTAAAAAAATTATTTAAAAAAAAAGCAAGTAGCTTCCAGGCTCATACGCTGGGATTTGAGTCAGCAGTGATGCACAACTAACTATTCAGAGGCGATCTTAACATTTATCCGCAGTTACTCTACTTCTATCCCTAACACAGAGGTAATTAGTGTTTACGGAAAATTTTCCTAAAATACCACTACCCAGATAAACTCCGGCAGGACAAGGCTGTCGGGGCTGGAGGGGCTATCTTGAGAACCCCCATGCCGTCAGATCCTTTAAGAGTGCAGACTGAGGGGGGTCTGGGAGCTCAGGCTGTCCTGATCTGTAAAAGCTGCAGGTCCGGTGGCAGGTGAAGAGTAGGAAACTCACTGAGTGAACCAAGGAAAGTCAAACAGCCCTTGAGTGAGGGGGGAGGGGGGAAACTATTGACTGTCCGGCTCGCGAAAACTGCAGGAGGCAGCTTTCCTGCGTTAGCCCGAGGGCATCAGGAGATTGCCCTGAGCGGCAGGCCTATAAAGCCCCATTGAGGGTCTCACATAGCTCCTGGGGTAAACAGGTTCCTTTTTCAGTCCTTGCTGCCAAGTGGGCCTTCTAAAGGAGCCAGTCATTGTTAGCAGCTGGGTGTAGCTTCTTAACACTTCCCTGTCACTTCTAAATGGACTTGTATCACAAAGACTGGTTTTGATTGTTTCTGGTGTTTTGGTTTTTTGGTTTTTTTTTTGTTTTTTTTGTTTTTTTTTGTTTTTTTTTTTGAGACAGGGTTTTTCTGTGTTAGCCTTGGCTGTCCTAGACTCACTTTGTAGACCAGGCTGGCCTTGAACTCACAGCGATCCGCCCACCTCTGCCTCCCGAGTGCTGGGATTAAAGGCGTGCGCCACCACGCCCGGCTGTTTCTGGTGTTTTGGGACAAGGGAGTTGCAGGTAGCCAACTTGAACTTCTGATCCCTTACCCAAGAGTTGCAACTACCACTTTAGTAACCAGTGTTTTATGACTGGCAGTTCCCCTGCCAACACTTCTCCAAGTCCACCTCACTCTTCCAGGCCACAGAGTACTCCAAAGTATTCTGTAAATAAATATGTATTTTTTAAAAAGTTGACCAGTGATAGACAGAAATTGTTTGCAGCGCTGAGGATTAACACAGGACCTGCTAAATTCATAGTCTCGCACAGAGCTATCCCTGAGCCCTGATGTATTTTTTAAAACTATACAGAATCCTCCAGGAAACTGGGAATCGGAGCCTGATGTTTAGCATTTGAAAAAAATTCTGACTCCAAAGTCACATGGAAATTCCCAAGTGCTGTCCTGTAGATAAGACAGGGGTTAACACGAGTCAGGAGATTTCTCTCCCCACCTGGTCATGGGGGCCAAACTTATTCTAGTTCCAACAAACATATTTGTTCAAATTAATTATTAAGCATAAGCCTGTCTACTTTCTTTCTTTCTTTCTTTTTTTCTTTTTGTTTTGTTTTCAAGACAGGGTTTTTCTGTGTAGCTGTCCTGGACTCGCTTTACATACTAGGCTGGCCTTGAACTCACAGAGATCCTCCTGCCTCTGCCTCCCTGAGTGCTGGGATTACAAGTGTTCACCAAAAGCCTGGCTAAGCTCATCTATTTTCAAACAAACTTAAAACATAGAAAGTAACTGGCTTTTGCGCTGTTTAGTTTACTCATCCTCTGGGGTGAACCATCAGACTCAGTTAAAAATAGCTGTTAAATTATAAGATATCTGTCAGATATTTTCTAGGCAAAACAATAAATGAAAACAATTAACAGTAAGTACCATGTATAATGGTACATATAAAAAAATCTTATTTTCCTTTTCTGAGATGGGATTTTTTGTATAGCCCTGGCTGTCCTGGAACTCACTCTGTAGATGGGCTGTCCTCAAATTTACAAAGATCTGCCTGCCTCTGCCTCCCCAGTGAGTGTTGGGATTACAGGTGTGGGCCACCACTGCCTGGCTAATAATTTCAATTTTTTAAAAAAGTAGTTCCTTGCTATTATCTAGTTGACCAGAGAGTATAGTATAATCCCTTGAAAAAAGAACATCTTTTAAATTGTACAATAACTACCTGGGGATGAGGAGATGGCTCAGTGGTTTAGAGCACCAGCTGCTGTTACAACCTCTTGGACCAGAGCTGGGTTGCCATCACCCCCCTCCCCCAGACAGCAGCTCACTAGCACCTGAACCTCTTGTCCCAGCCTGTTCACTGTCTGCTTCTGGCCTCTCTGGCACCAGGAGTGGCATGTGGTGCACAGACTTACGCACAGGCAAAATTTCCACACACATTAAGTAAACACATTTATGTTAAAATATTAAATAAGATATCCTCCTTACCGCGACTGTAATGCTGAGAAATAGCTTACTCCCTTACCTTTGGGTTCAGACCATCTATGCACAAAGCCTTACATTCCTTTATTTCCAGGATTTGCACCCCCTTGTCAAGCGCGGCGCCCAGCAGCCTGGTGTTGGAGGGAACAGCTGGCAGCCAGCTCTCGCCTCTTCTCCTGCTCCCTGGCAACATCATCACTTCCTCTTCTTGAGAGTCAGATCTGTACAGAGAGCACAGACCCTGGCTTCCGGAGGCTCGAAGGCCTGCAGGCATAAGGTTCCCTTCTGAACACCCCTGGAAGTCTGTGTGGGATGAGGAGGATTGAAACCATCCTCTTTCCAGAGAAGAGCTAACTCTGCCCTACTGTGTTTCTGTTCTCTTTTACAGGGAGCTCGGGACATAAATGGTTAGGAGGTTGTTGAACAGCTCCCTGACATAGGCAGCAAAAGCTGGCCCCTGTCTGGGCAGAGTCTCCCACAGACACACACTGAATCCAAGAGCAGCAGATGATTTGTAGAAGGAAAAACTAACTGTACTATTAATTAATAGTGAGAAGGGATAGAAAATCTGTCTGTCTACTTATATCTATTTTTCCATCAATCTATCATATATCAATCTATCATCTACCTATCTGTCTGTCTGTCTATCTATCTATCTATCTATCTCTGTTTACCAATAGGCAAGCGGTGGCTTCAGTCTCAGGTGAGATAATTCCTAGCTGTGTGTTGTATTCTTGTGTAGCTGTGACAGGAAGACCACACTTCTCGGAGCTGTCTCATTCACAATACAATTCTTGCAGAACTGAATAATACCTCCCCGACAGACCCCACAGAATAATTTGGAGGCTGATTTCATTATTGCTACCTCTTAGAAAATGAATTTGCTCTTCGCTTTCCTTTCCTAACCACGAAGAAATAGCTAAGAGGCATGAGGGATATCTTATTTTGACACTAGATAAAGAAGAGACGTGCCTGTGACTTGGTGGGAACATGGATGCAAAAGCCGAAGCAAAGAAAAAGAAATGCAATATATCAACAGGAAAAACATTAAAATATGCTCCACAGATGCTTTTTTAATGCATTCTTTCTCAGCCTTCAACCTTTGGTGCACACCAGGATATCTTGGAAAACCTTAAAATATTACCATTCAGGTTGAATCTCATACCAATTAAGTCAAATGGTGAGGTGGGAGCCAGCTACTATCTTTGAAGTTACTTGGGTGATTTGAACATGCTGACAAATATGTGTGTGTGTGTGTGTGTGTGTGTGTGTGTGTGTGTGTGTGTGGTGTCTTTGCTTTACTTATCCAGATTTTTGCCTTGTAATGTTATATACACGTAAAAAATTGTCTCTCCTAATGCTTCCTGCAAGGTCAATATCCTTGCTTGTGTATTGTGGCTGTTACATTTTTTTTTTGTCCAGATTTTAGTTAACATACAAGATAATAAATTTCATTATGACATCTTCATACATAAATATCATTGTATTTTGCTCATATTTACTTCATTATTACCCTCCCTATGTCCCTTTATTCCTTTTCCTGCGTATTAGTTTCTATCTATCTATCTATCTATGAGAAAAATGCATGAGAAAAATGCTGTATTTGTCTCTTTCTTTCCTTCTTCTTTCTTTCTTTTTTTTCTCTTTTAGGTTTTCAAGACAGGGTTTCTCTGTGTGTAGCCCAGGCTGTCCTGAAACTTATTCTGTACATCAGGCTGGCCTCAAACACACAGTGATCCACCTGCTCTGCCTCCCAAGTGCTGGGACTAAAGGTGTGCACCACCACTGCCCGGCTTTTCGTTCCTCCCTGTTTCCCTTCCCTCCTTCCTTTAGTTCCCATTTTCCCTATGCAGTATCTTCCTACTTTATGTAGTTTAGACCTAGGTACAGAAACAGCTTTGAAGTGTACAGCTTGGATGACACACAGTGTGCCTCTGAGATTGATGCCCAAGGGAAAATGAAAATTAAGCATACAAGTTCTGCACTAAAAACTCGAGTTGGTGGCCCCAGTTTGTATACCTATTCTAGTTATAGATAAATTTGTGACTCAGAACAGAACCTACCACCAATAATATAAATGAGTAAATACCAATATATACCCGGTGCTGGAAAATCAACTAAAAATTGTACATTTTGTAGCTGGTTTATAGCTTTGTTGAAAAAGTACTTTCTCAAATGTATGAGACACTGGGTTGGATGCCCAACCCTGTCAAAATAGTACAAATTGTATATTCTATCAAAAATATGTTGGTATTATCATCTTCATACATTTATTCTTTACACACACACACACACACACACACACACACACACACACACACACCAGGCCTGTCTCAAACTCACAGATATACCTGTCTCTCAAGTGCTTGGGATCAAAGGAGTGAGCCACCACACCTGGCTTATAAGATACATTTTTAATATATGGTTCAAACATACTATTACTAATTATAATTATTCAAAGAAATGGTGGAAGATGGTCATAAGAATAAACATTTAAAACTAGCAAAAGCTGTGCATTAATAATGTCATCAACACCTATATAAGAAAGAAACATGAAAGCTGTTAGTGCTTACAATTCTTGGATTAATCTTAGTTTCTAGGCAATTTCATAACATACTTTTTCATATAACTTTTCTCTAAAACTTGTAAAGACTTATTTATTTAGTATGTGTATGAGTATGTATGTATGTATGTATGTATGTATGTATGTATGTGCACCATGTGTGTGCCTGGTGCCTGTGGAGGTCAGGAAAGGGCATCAGATTCCCTGAAAGGGAGAAGGATGATTATGAACCATCATGTAGGTGCTGAGAACGGAACCTGGCTCCTCTGCAAGAGCAGCCAGTACTCTTAACTGCCAAGCCATCTCTCTAGCCCCAATATAACTTGTTTTAGAAATAAATTTAGCGACATATACCAAGAGCCTTGACAATCTTTGGTCAAATAACTCACATACATAGGAATAGATCCACAGAAAAATCATTTGAGCAATCATAGTGATATACACATATTTAATTAGAATGTTATGTATAGTAATGCTAAATTAGAAATGGGCTGAGTGTTGAAATCTATGGGAACTTGCTACTTAGACTGTGATGTTGGTTATGGTGTGGGTATTATTCAGCCATTGAAAATGTTTTGAGGTAAAGGAAGAGAGAATACTTATGATAAGCCACCAGAGAAAAAGAGGCAAGGCCAAAGTCCCATTTTTTTTTCCCTTCAGACAACTACTAGAAAGCCCTTTGATGTAAAGAAGAAACATCTAAGGCCATTAGAAGGGTATCTGGATGCTGCTGCTCCCTTCTCCTCCTCTAATTAGTCCTAATGAAGACAGCAGCCATAAATTTCAACTATCACCCTCATCTGGCACAAGCTCACTGGTCCATATGTCAGGCCTTTCAGTTGACCAAATGTAACAGCCTTGAACACTGATTTAGTTAAAAAAAAAAAAAAAAAAGACAGACACCTAGGAAATCTCGAAAGATGATAAAAAACAAATCAAACAATAAGTAGTGGTCAAAAAGAATTTCACAGGCTGGGCATGGTGGCCCACACCTTTATTCCCAGGACTCAGGAGACAGAGGCAGGTGGATCGCTGTGAGTTCGAGGCCAGCCTGGTCTACAAAAGGAATCTAGGACAGCCAAAGCTACAGAGAGAAACCCTGTCTTGAAAACAAAACAAAACAAGAAACACACACACATACACACACACACACACACACACACAAAGAATTTCACAATCAGTGTATTTTCAAAATTTTGGCCTTCCTTTTTGCTTAAGTTCATCTAATTATAGCCAATAAAGGGTGTTTAATGGTAAAAACAAACAAACAAACTAATATACATGGGTGCTCCAATAAAGAATGTTTTATGAGCCAGGCGGTGGTGGCGCACGCCTTTAATCCCAGCACTCAGGAGGCAGAGAGGCAGGCGATTCGCTGTGAGTTCAAGGCCAACCTGGTCTACAAAGTGAGTCCAGGACAGGCAAGGCTACACAGAAAACCTTGTCTCGAAAAACCAAAAAAAAAAAAAAAAAGAAAAAAAAAAAGAATGTTTTATGGTAAAAACAAACAAACAAACTAATATACCCGGGGGCTCCATGCCAGGCGTTCCTACTCACTTCACTGAGGAAAAGCCCATCACTGAAGTTAGGCCACCAGTGGAAAGCGTAGCACAGCGCGTTGTTGTTGTTCTTTTTTTTTTTTTTTTTTTTTTTTTAATCGGGCAGAAATATTTGCTTGGCTGTCTGCCAGAGAATGCTGGAAGAGCAAACTGAATTAGGGGATTTACCGTCCACGTGCTGAGCACGTGTCATTCAGAGAATCCCAGACCATTCTCAGGTGTCTGCACAGGGCAGAGTGCCGTGGAACTCCAGGAAAAGACAGTAGCTTCCTGTTGTGACAAGGCGCACATCATTTGAATGGACAAACTGCTGGGTTTTCTCATCCCGGCTCTTTCTACAATTGCTCCAACTGTAAAATTGGGATGTTAGAGGCTGCAGAGATGGCTCACTGTGCAAGTATGAGGACTTCAGTGTCATTGCCTAGAACACCCGCCGCCGCCGCCGCCGCCGCCGCCGCCACCACCACCACCATCACCTCCACCAGCACTACCACGAAACAGATTGTAATGCCAAGTCTGGGGAAGTGGAGAAGGAAGATTCCTGAGGCTGGCTGGCCATCTGATTTAGCCTAGAAAGCTCCAGTAAGTAAGATACTGTATCTAAAAAAGTAAGACAGAGATCAAGTGAGGGGATATCTGATGTCAGTGTTTAGCTCCTGGGCACACATGTGCACTTGAACACACACACACACACACATACACACACACACACACACACACACATGCACGCACACACTCCATACTCACACACCATACACACAGCCCATTCTCTACCACACACTCACACTACACACACCCACACCCCCTCACAGACACACACATACAAACACACCATACTCTCTCACATATACACACCAATATACACAGACACCACACACACACACACACACACACACACACACACACCATACTCTCTCATATACACACACCATACACACAGACACCCCCCCCACCCCCACACCATACTCTCATATACACACACCATACACACAGACACACCACACACACACACACATGCACGCACACACACACACACACACACACACACACACACACACACGCCTCTATCACACACTCACACTATACCCCCCCACCCCCTACACACACTACATATAAATATTCTAGGTATCTTTTGCTATTGGAACGAAAAAGTCTATAATATTTTGACAAAATTCCAAAGATGCTTCTCTTTAAGTGTATTTATTTATGTGTGTCTGTGCCACAGTGTGAAGTGGAGGCCAATCCTGTGGAAGTCAGCCCTCTCCTGCCACAGTGGGTCCCAGGGTAATCAGCCTTGGTAACAGGTAGTTGCTCCTGCTGAACCATCTTGCCATCTCTGAATGTAGTTTGTATGCAAGCCAATTCTATGTGGCTGTTTGGGAATACTGGCAAAAAGACATGGCTGTGAGGGCATCCTGTCCGGGTGAAGATCCCTGCTCTCCTAGCTCCACAGGGCCTGGCTCTAAGCAGGTTAACAGCACTCACTCAGTTCATCGCAAGGTTTTGGAAACTAGGAGCTGTAATACATATGAAGCATCTAGAAAAATGCCTAGACCACAAAATGCGCTCAATACCTGACTCAAATACTTCACTGTAAACACAGCTTTATTGTAAATATCAGTTGGGGAGCTGACACGATGGCTCAGTGGTTAAGAGCACTGGCTGCTTTTCCAGAGGATCCAGGTTCGATTCCTGGCACCCGTATAGTGGCTCATAACCAGTTCCAAGGGATCTCATGCCCTCTGTTTTCCATGCAAACAAGATGCACACATGGACTACAGACATGCATGCAGGCAAAACACCCATAGAAATAAAATTAAATTAAAAAATACAGTTTTGCAGAAGACACATAATGAGGGCAATACACAACACCCAGAGATGACATCACTATAATAATTTTTGTTGGAAAATACACCATGGAGTCACTATAATGATTTTTGTTGGAAAATACACCATGGAAAGTGAGCTAACTCCTGCAAAAATTGTCCTGACTTCTACACACACATGCTGTGACATGAGTGCCCATGCACACACATGTGCACATACAAATGAAACGAAATGTACCCAAATTTTTTTTGAAAGAGAAAAAAAAATTCTTTATAAAAGTCAGGTAGGAGAGATGCAGAGGTGTTCTTGTTACCATATTAGTTTGGATCCTTAAAACAAACACATACAGCCAGGGTTACACAGAGGAACCCTGTCTTGAAAACCCAAAAGAGGGCAGGGGGAGGGGTACGGGGAGGGGGGGAGCAAACACACGTTGTTGTGTGCTGTCTTTTGAAATGCTGGCTGCTATGTTCCAACCATGAAGCAAAGGCTTCTCTTCCACAAAACTGCCTACTTGTTGAAGATCTCACTTTAAATCTTTATTCAAATCTGCTAATCATCCTCGAAGGACACGGCCCAGCCCTCCTCTTACGCGCTCTCCCGCCTTGTGACATGATCAGCGAGGATCTGTCCGTCCGAATGATGAATTAAATTTATGACAGTTATGACAGGTGAGGACTCCATGGAGGGGCTTAACCAGCAGGGATAAGATAAAGCCCCCATTTAAGAACAAAGCCCCCCCCCTTCAAAGCTGCCCCATTAATGACCACATTGGGAATCTCTTTATTTGTTCCATTTAGCAGGCTGAAACTATAGACCCTGGCCAGGCAGGGTACTGTCTCTCCAAGGGCCTCCAACCAGCTAATTGAAAATCCTTTATGTTTTGCTAAACATGTCTGAAAGGCGGGCTCCGCGTCCACGGGGAGAGCCAGGCTTCCTCCAATGTTGCATTAATACAATAGACTTAAATTTACAGCTGGACTGAGTGGAATTACTGTGTATAAACCATACTATCTATCTGCAGGGATCCAGCTAAGCCCCCGGGAGGCTAGCCTAGTTCAGCAGGACAAATCCAAGGAATTTCGGAAATCAATCCATTAGGATTACAGGGCAGCCCCCTGATTTTGGAAGTATAGGCTCAATCTATGGAAGCAGTGAAGCCCCAATCTTCTTTTATCCTAACCTCTTAGCTGCAGACTTGTTGACCCAGTTTTTAAACTACAGATGAGATAACGATCATTTTCCATAATGTTTACACAACATTCTTAGACAGGCGGCCTGGTCATATATTAACTTTGGTGCAATAATTTCAAACATACTTTTGAAATTGTTTGTGTGCCAAAGGTGTAGCCCTTTTAATATAATTACAAGTCGCCCCGCCGTCATGAATGATGCACACTGACAAGCCACATAGGAAAGTGTGAACTGTTGGTTAGAGTTTCCCCGTGAAAAGCTTTTAGCCACTGTTTATTTCAGCTTATTAATAATATAGCTGGGCGTGGTGGCGCATGTCTTTATTCCCGGCCCTTGGAAGGCAGAGGCAAGCGTATCTCTGTGAGTTCAAGGCTAGCCTGGTCTACAAAGTGAGTTCCAGGACAGCCAGGGCTACACACAGAGAGCCCCTGTCTTGGAAAACAAAACGTAACAAAAGAAAAGTTACAGAAGGCCCTTTCAAAATGGGCCAGGGCCTAGATCATGTGTATTGGTTTGTGTGGGAGCAGGTGTACACAGATAGTTATTCAATAAACACTTAGGAATTAATGAGAAGACCATTGACAGAAAAACTTCAAAGCCCCAGACCATTGCCCCAGCCATCAAGGTAACCCCCAAATAGTCTAGCTACTAGAATAAATGTGTGGACGAGAGCCCCTGAGTACTGCCGGAGTCTGTGCAGGGCTAGACCCTGGACAGTGGAGGCCCATGCGCAGAGAGAGAATCCTTCTTGTACAGGAGTAAGGGATGGACTCGGGGAACCAGCTGCTCCTCGGGGAACCAGCTGCTCCATACACATAAAGCGATGCACTGATAGAAGTGGGAACCCTATTGCCTAAGTGAGGGACCAAAGACTTTAACAAAGGTTTCTTCTGTTCTTCTGGTCCTACCCCATTGCACACTTTAATTCAGCATCCTTGAGAACTCTGGCTCACATGCATTCTCTCCATCTCTGTAAGGCGAGCCCAGCTCCAGGAACATCGGAAAGGGAAGGTTCTAGCTTATATCTACAGTGTCAGGGAGACCAGATTTCCCCTGTGACTAGTGGCCAGCATAATCCACACTGTCCTTGTCCTCACTACCTTACTGTCACCTGACCCAGGCAGAAGAATCATGCCCAGTCCGGCACATCCAGTTCGGCTGGCAAATGCTCTTCAACGCTGTGTAGCTGGACCTACGGCAGAAACACCCAGCAGAGTTTTCACAGCCCAACAACTTCCCTGTCAGCTCAGCAGCTCACCAAAAGTCTGCGCCTTGTGACCAGGCCTGGACTTTGTCTGTCCACAGCTCAACACCAAGAAGGGACATTTTGCAGAAGAGCTGATAGACACAGAAGTGGGCCACTTCAGGGCCTTATCTGAGTGGAAGTACTCAACTCTCAGCACCTGGGCCCTGCTGGGGATGCAGCTACTCACAATCACTGCCTTTTTTTCCTGCAGAACTACCGTTTAATCCCGCCTCCAGCTGACAGAAACTGATGGAAAGACAATGCTATTTTTAGATGGGGCACGAATTCTTTCTTCTATGAGAAAAGTACTTCAGGATATAATGGGTCAAGCCCAGATGCTGGGTTGGAGGTAAAACTGTAATACTACGGCATCGTTTGAAACTTCTGAAACAGTTTTAAATTCAGTTATTCTCTACACTGCAAAAGGCAGAAGGAATCAGAGCTTTCAGTGAGCACACCTTCTAGAAGCTTCTCCACAGGTTTCTGCGTTACTGTCCTCACCTATCTTTTCAGTTTCAAGTGAGCAATGATTTGCTTTAGAAACAGTACACTTAAAATGGAATTTTCAGAATTGACTAACAGTTTGGCAACTGATCATAACGGGTTTCTCCTCCCCCCTGGCCCCCCATCCCCCCCCCCCCCCCCCCCCCGCCTCATGTCTGATACACTGGAATTGATGCTTTCTTTGGATTTAACTTGTGAGTGCTCATTTCTTCATCGAGGTGGAGGCAGAGTAGGAGAACTTTATAGGCAGCACACAGATAAAGAGCAAGAGAGCTCTACTCGGAAAACTGACTTTATGTCTCGCTAGCTGGTACTGACGGGCTGCTCCGCAGCTGAGCCATGGAGGGCTGGAAACGCAAATGCCCGCTGTACCAGGCAGCCTTTGAAAGTCCGAGCACATTACTTCCCCTGGCGTTTTCTTGCCATTTGAAGAACGCTCTGGAAAGGAGGTGTTGAGTTAGTTTACAGTGACCTCCCCCTGACCTGGCGGTAGAGGTTTTAAGAGCCAAGCAGCAGTCACAGCCAGGAAGCCCTAGGGAAACAGCACTCGGAAAGGGCTTCGTTTGTGGGGACCCAGAGTCGCCCCACCATTCTTGGTGTAGACGAAGGGCATCCCCTTCGCCCTTTGTGGGACGGGAACCCATCAATCTTCATTTAGGTTGTTTTGGGGGATGGGGCTCAAGCGGCTGGAAGGAGACAGGCAGGAGTGCTATTTCCTTAGGCTCTTAAAAACAAAACCCAGCAATAATTATTCATTCCTACCCCTGATGCCACCCCTGCCCCCTAACCAGGAACCTTCTAGCATCAACCAGCCATGGGGGAGGACTGGCAAGGAACCAGTGTTCTCTGGACACATCGGTGCTCCTGCTGAGCCACGGCAAGCAGAACTGTACCACGCAAAACGGGGTGTGTGTTGAGAATGTATGTGTGCAGGGGACAGGGACAGTGTAAAGGGGTTGAAAGCTACTCACTACCTTTTCTATACTGGAACCACTCCAATCCGAACACCTCATCATAAGAGACATTTTGCTCTTAGAAACAGCTAAGTGGCTTCTGTGTTTTGTATTCACCACATGGCTATAACCTTGGTGAGGTGAGCATATGCTTTCCTTGCAGGGGAAGCTGGTCCACTGGGAATACAAAGATCTCACATTGTTCTGTAGTACACAGATCAGTGGACAGTTTAGCTCCTAGATATAAGTTTTCACATCAGGATTAACCTAAGAAAGGAGTTATGCACTCTCCCTCCATGAAAGAAAAAAGTGAAGGTATTCAGTTCTTTATAGATCAAAGAAATAAAAAGTTACCTTTAGTACTTAAATCTTATGTAAATCTCTCTCTCTCTCTCTCTCTCTCTCTCTCTCTCTCTCTCTCTCTCTCTCTCTCTCTCTCACTTTATTCTCCATGGGTAGCTCCATTTTGAAATGACCAAGGACTACTTTTTAGATATCATAAAAGCTACAAAAACAACTTAACCAGTGATAGTATTGAGTTCACTGAGAGTTGCTTTTTCATTAGCTTCTAGCTATTTTCATTTCTACAAATCTATGAAATGTATTGGAAATGTTGAGATCTGAGATACCCCAATATATCTCCTGATTGCGTTAAAGCCTGTTTGCTTCATCCAGAGTCCTCCTGTGTAGGTCTAAATTGCAAGTGCATTCTCTCATGCAGAGCCGGATCGTGGATGGGTTAGAGCTCAGACTGCCCAGTGGATATCATTAATAATTCCCAAAGCCTCTGAGGAGCATAAAGACCTCTGGCCCTAATTAGCTGGAAGCTTTAAGCTTATCACTCACTGTCTCTGAACCTCGATTTCCTTATTAAGACATTCAACTCAAACAAGACATAGCATGCTGTGTACGACATTACGCATGGCTGGGGCCCCAGGTCCAAGTGTCTTGTGGGGGGAATGGTTAAAATGCGGTAGAGGAATTCAGAATCTATGCTAGAAAGTATGTTTGAGAGAGCAGTAAGTGATGGGTGGCAGCTGCAATGCCACAATGCAGGCAAACTCGACCAGAAGCAAAGACAAGGGGGTGCTGGTGAGGCGGTAAGCTGGTCACTGGCGGGGTGAAGCAGCTGGAAGAAACACAATTCTGGGGGAGGGGGGTGGAGCAGCATCCATTGTCTGGATAGATTTCTGGACAGTTAAATGAAAGCCAAAGAAGTTTCAGGGTCCAGGGTTCCCCTGCAGCTAGACCAGGTTTCTCAATTTCAATGCCAACCTCAGATGTTTTGAAGCATGTGCTATCAGCGATCTGCTGCATCGTGGCTTGCTGCCACGCCCTTGTGGATGAAAGACCTCTCTGTGCTTAGCTCACTCTTGTCTCCTGTCCCTGCGCTCCTTGTTATAGGACTCCATGGAGACCTCTCTTTCCCTTGGTTCCTTTCTCAGTCATCTTCTTGATGTCTACTCAGTTAACTTTGATCATCACACCGAACAGCACCATGGTGTGGCTCCGCCTCCTACCCCGGCTCCCTTCCGGCCCGTTTTCTTCCCAAGCACGCTTCTGGCTTTGATGTTAAACATTTCTTAAATGACATTAGGTCTCTCAACCCAATGATGAGCTGGTTTTCTTCTCAGTTCACGGCTGAAGTCCCGATGCCCAATGTGATGGTATTAGGAGGGAGCGAGAATAATGCAGCAGTCCCTAAAGGTATGAGTTGACACCTAAAAGGGGCAACGGGACATTTCCTTACTCTCTTTCTACCACATGAGAATCCGTATGAGAACAGGGCAGCTCATAGCCCAGGTGAGAGCCTCGCCTGACCCTGGGCCATGTTGATGCGGACCTTGGACTGCCTAGCTCCCGGCTCTGCGAGCCGTCCTTTCTGTGATGTGTTGCACTCTGTCCCGGCAGTTCCAGCAGTCTTAAAGGCTCTTCAGAGAATCACATGAGAGTTGAAAGGAACTTGTGCCAAGTCTTGACATAGAGTCATATATACTATAAGGAAGTTGCCATGGAGACGAACAGTCACTAAGAGCTCCGAACCTAAACCAAGAAGTGGCCCTGCCCAGGTGGCAGTGTGGACAGAGGGAAATTTTAACTAACTGACTTTAAGTTCTGCCTGCTTTTTGAACATCTACCCTAACTTTGTCTTTCCTACACTTGTACAACAGAGCACAGGACGAATTCTCTTGCTCCTTAGGCCTCAAGGCTGCTTTTCTTAGAGCGAGGATAGAAGAAAACAAACCGAATTTTATTGGAGTCAATGCCAACTCTAGAATCCCCAGCCAAAGGCCCAGCTTTTTATACAGGAAGGACTAAATGATTACTATGCCCACTTTAACTTCAAAAGATGACTTATGGCTCTGCTAGAAATTTTCTGCCATTGCAAATAATTTCAAATGACTCACATGCTTTCCTTTGAAACAGTGAATTTGGCACGCTCTGCCCTGATATCTGAAAAGTAATTTATTAAAAAGAAAGAGGAAAAAAAAAATCAATGTTGTGCAAGAAGCCAGTATATTTCCTTTCAAATTTGGGAGCTTGAGCACATAGACACAGACAGACAAGACAGACAGACAGACACACCTGCTTACTGATTTACACCTCATTTTATTGTGTATCCCAAATCAGCAATTATGGTAAAAAAAATTAATTTCACTGCTCCCTGTCAGGAATACAAGAAAAGCCAGCACTTACATGAACGTATGTGGCAGGTGTAGGGGAACAAAACGGCTTCTTTACCTTTTTGAATCAATACAACATGAACAACAGGGTTTGGGCATGCATTTCTCTAACTCACTCATAAAAATTCTTGAGGTTCTCAACCTTACTGGAAAAGCAAACCTCAGATGACTATAAAGTAAATACACAGCATATTCTCAATATCACGGCCATCTTCAAGCAATTTCTCACACTTATAATGCATTTATTTTTATATAAAGCAGATGCATGTCTTTGGGGCAAACCATGCCTTTTATTCTTATGTTGTGAAAGTCCCTTCTAATTAAAACAGGAAATACAAATTTCCTTGTCTAGTTCTAAGGATAAATTCTACTTAGCGGGAGCAGCTGTCTGCAATTTTGGATGAACACTTTCTGGCTGTTGGGACTGCGCGCTGCTGAATTCCTCTTTGGGAGCACGTCTATAGCCACATCCCTTGTCCCCTTGTCTTGGCCGGCCTTGCACACCTCCGGCTCCTTCTCAAACAGAAGCCATGCTGCACCTTTACAAACTGGAAATACAGAGCCGAGCTGAGGAGGTAGACTGTGTATTGGAGGAGGCTCCGGTAAGTTAAAAAAGCAAACCAAACCAAACCGCTAAACTGTAAAATGAGAAGTCAGTTAAAGAAGGCTTGGGGTTGACTATGCGGAGAGACTGGCCATGCGCTTCCTTTTAGAAGCCGGGTCTTCTGTAAATGCTTTGTATTATAGCTCAAATTGCAATTAGGAAGAATCTGGTCCCACCCTTCTAATTAAAAAGCACAAGTAGTTCCTTTACTGACCACAACAAAGGGCAGGCAGCCTCACACCCACTTCCTCCACGGGAGCTTCTCTGGTTGTAGTTTCCAGGCTGGTCGTAAGCTGGCTGATAAACAGCCTTTGAGAGGAAGCCTAAGAGAGTGGATACCCACTGCAGTGCAGTAGATAAGTGGGGTACGTTTTACGCCATTATAAAAAAATCTCGATTAATATTATTACTACTTGAGTAAGACTAGCCAGGGGGATAGGAGCGGAGCTGGGATGTGCCTCACTACTAGAGTGCTTGCTCGGTCCTCACTAGCTCCCTTTCCCAAAAGAAAAATGGCCACTCAGTTCACTTGCAGAGAGCAAGTGAGAAGACGGGGCTACAAGTGGGGAGGCCAGAAGCAGCACCCCTGTTGGAGATGGATTTGTGTGTTCGTGGTCATCTTGTGCCCATGTCTGCTTTGTGCTCTTCTGACTCACAGCTGAGGGCTCCCACACTGGGCCTGGAGTAGGAGGCCTGGTACCCCAAGTCTGTGTGGTGACGGAGGCTTGTGTTTTAACAGTGGAATGAAACTACTTTTGTAGATTCATCTGTAAGGAATTATGAGATGGGAACTTCTAACTTGAAAGTGCTCTCTTTTAACCTCAAATGCCTCCGTTTCTCCTATCTGAGGCAATGTGTTTTTCCTTGAGTGAAATATCCTATGTGCTCTCTTTCAGTGCCTTCCTGCACAGCTTTTGTCTGTAGTCTCCAGCAAGGGTCTCATCACTTTAGACTCAGATTTACTGAAACGGAAGGCAATACATTGACATAGCAGTGGCAAGCCTTAGTGTTGCCTCTGGTCTCTTTAAAACTCCAGCTAAGGCCAGGAGCCCTGACCATGACTCTCCACAGACAGGACAGAAAAGTTAGTAAACACGGAACGCCTTTTTCACCTGCAGCAATCAAGTGTTCAATTGGTGGAATGTCTTCAAGTTCTTCTCAAACACCTTGTGAACTGTTGAACTAGCAAACTCTTGCAACACTCAACAAACAGAAATTGGGCAGCTAGAGAGACACGGGGTGCCTTGAGCCATGGACTGTGCTGACGATCTAAGCCAAAGGCTTTGCAACGGGACACACCACCCACCCCTTCTTCCACCTCACCACGGTTTGAGAGGCTCGAAGGATAAACGTTTTCCCTTAAAATGTTTCAGCAGTGAATAAGATATAGGAGGAGTTTAGACAATAGTTATAATCCTGTACCAGGCGCCACCAAAATTAATAGCAAGATTAATGTGTCCCCTGTGCATAATAATGCAGGACATGCATTGATCCTCCCAAAGGAATGACAGCATTTGCTTTGCAGGACTATAACTCAGAGAAAAGATTCCTTTAAACATATTTTTGCTTTACTAAGCTGCAAAGTTGGGCAATGAATCTGATAATTTAGGTATCCATTCAAGAACATCTACTCAGTCTCCTGCTTGATACTAGGGGGGTTTGTGTGTTTGTGGTGTGGGAGTGACTTTTCAACTTTTGAACAACCTTAGGTCAAAACTCCACAGTATGTTTTGAAGCAGGGGGTTTATGGGAGAGAAGCATCATCCCTCATGATAATGTTTGTATTCTCAGTAATGACAATATTTAGGGGAGGGTGGACCATTTGGGTATGACCAGCCAAGCCTAACCTATTAAGTATAGGAGACCCTGAGGTAGGGGGACTTTGTAAGAGTGATTTCCTTCCTCAGCTTACGTGGTCAAGGCCAGGCATATGAGTGAGGGCCAGTCAAGTGCTGGATGCCACATCACAGTCCCAATAGCAGTAGGTGTCATATTGAAATTCACTGTTCCAGTGAGCCGAGGGATTTGCCACTGTTTGTGACAGCATCAAAACTCTTCTCACTATGGATACAATATCTGAAGGATGATCTATTCATATACACATGTGTATATATTACACACATATATTATATGTATTCACAAAGGAACATATATATATATATGTGTGTGTGTGTGTGTGTGTGTGTGTGTGTGTGTGTGTGTGTGTGTGTGTAAGCTGAACAGAGCTCTTCTTAGTTCCACCCGAACAAGTGGAGTGCTGTGGTCCTTAGCTTCTCAAGGGTTAAACATTAATCTGACAGCGATCTTCTTAGCATGGAGATGTCCCGGTGTTAGCACAAGAGAAAACACTGTTGTTTTAGTGGCAAAGCATTTTCGCTTGTTTGTTTTGCTTTTTGCTTTTGCTGGGTTTTGTGTGCTTGCTTGTTTTTAAATTCATGCAAGAGTCTTTCAGATTGTAGACATATTACTGAAAGAAAATCAGATCATCAGAGACAAGCCCTGCCTCCTCCCATCCCGCTAAGAATTGTGTGTGTGTGTGTGTGTGTGTGTGTGTGTGTGTGTTTGAGACTTGGGCTCCAGACATGGCTGCCCTGGGATTCTTAGTCCTTCTTTCTTAGCCTCCAAGGGCTGAGTACAGGTGTGTGCCCCCGCACCTGGCTCTAGCATTAGTTTTAAACGAGAGACAGATAGGCATACGGGAACAAGCAGCTTAAAGTGATACACTAAGTACACATGAAAGATTTTAGCAGTCCTTTTAGGAAGACTCAAACAGTTTCCTTCAAAGCCTGAAGGCATCTTGAAACCCTTCTGTAGAGTATGAATTTGTACTGTCCTTCCTTTTCTTTAGACACAGCTGTAAAAAATTTTTTGAGTGATTTTTTTTTTCCCTTCCCTGTTATCTGGCTGCCTGCTGCAATGAAATAATTGCAGTTACTGCCTGAAACCATCAGTCTTTGCTGAGCCACTTAAGCCAGCAGCAGCAGATGCTGCGGCAAGCACATGACCTATGGACCGGCTGAAGTTAGCCTCCATGAAGCAAAGGAGACCAAGCTGGGGAGCGTGCTCTGCACTGAAACCCTAACAGGGCTTTTATTCTGAACTTTTTATAAGTGGCTCCTAACCTTTGTCCCCTAGACACCCATTGAGACTATCTCGCCACTCTGTAAAACAGGGCCTGAGGATGCTGTAAGACGTGAACTTTCTACCCAAGCAGAGTGCTGTAAACATCTGGGGAGGGATGGTGCCACTGCTAAAATAAACCATAAAAAAGGACACTAACCATGACAGTGTTATTCAAGGAGCCTCTTTGCTTAGCAAACTTCAGTCTGGCTTCTTCGAGAACTCCGTGTGACAGCACTGAGTGGGCAAGTGGACACAAGCCCCTATCCTAGGAGCTATCTCCAACAGGTAACCAAGCACATCACAAAGGAAAAATTCCTTTTCTCCAATGGACTCTCACTGGGTATACAAAACACCCTCAAGGACAGACCTTGGCGCCCTACAGCAGATGCAACGCAAAACACACCCAATGGCCTCTTGGGAGGTTCCTTGTCTCGGAATGCTTGGTCTGGGCATTGCTTCTCTTTCCCCCTTTTATTTCCACAGGCCCTTTGCATAGGTATTATGGTTTCTGGTGCTGTGTTTTAAATGGGATTCCTGTGTGTTTGACTGTGTGTGTCTCTGTATCCATATATGTTTCCTGTGCTTTTTCTTTGGCTCTTTTTCTCCCGGCAGTTTGCTTGCTTTGCCCTATTTTTGGTTTGTTTGTTTTTATTTTATCTTATTTTTATTATTTTTTAAAGATGCCTATTTATATTCCAATGAGAGAGAGAGAGAGAGAGAGAGAAAGAGTGTGAATTTGGATGGGTAGGGATTTCAGGAGCATCTGGGAAGAGCTGGGGGAGGGAAACTGTAGTCAGAATATGTTGTATGAAAACAATCAATCCTCAATAAAAAGTATGCTAAAAGAGTGGATTTGAGAATTAACATTTTGTAAACATCTTATGCACTAAAAGATAAATTTAGAAGAATTTAAACAACTAGGATAACTAGGATACTATGGGATAAGATACACACACACACACACACACACACACACACACACACATACACACACACACACACACACACACACACTTTCTCTTTTTTAAATTGCAAAAGAAGCAGGCAAAAACACATAAAAGAGATTGTCACTTAATATTTCTACTGTCTCATTTGGGTATTTCAGTTTAAGCTTTCAACTAAGAAGGCTTCTTTCAGAATGTTTGAGTTATAAATAAAAATAAAAAAATAAAAAAGTCAGATGAGATGGTTCAGTGCATAAAGGCACCTACAGGTGAGCCTAGTGACACACATGATAGACGGACAAGTTGTTCTCTGACTTCCACGCCTCTGCTGTGGCATGCACACATATGCGCATGTGCAAACATGATAAAATGTCATAACTTTTTTAAAAAATTGAAATGAAATTATTTATACCAATGCTCTTAAAATTGTGTAAACAAAGTCACCACGTGAAACAGGAAGTGAAACTTTGTTCATTTTATCTACATTTCATAAAATAAAAAGATAAACTTCATCTGAGACTTAAAACTTAATTAAACTAAGGCTTTATTTTTTTTTTTTAAATTAGGGAGTAACTGTGAAAAACAATGATTCAGCAATTTTTATGTTTTAAGAACATCTCTCTCGGTGACTGTAGATTACTATATTATATATTTTTACACATCTAGAAGTATCTAAGGGTAATCTTGCCTTTCTGCCAAATGCATTCTTAATTTCTAATAATTGGGAGACTTTCTCCAAAGGACCCAAAATAACTGGGGCTGTTCTGCTCTGCCGCAGTCTGATGAGCCAAGATATAAATCAATAACATCAAGCTGATAATTATTTTTAGGGTTGTTAATTAAATGTGAAGTACATGAAACATAAAAGACATAAAAGATGCAATTAACTAGAAATTGTAAATGTTCATGCATTTACCACACAGAACATGGAAAGTCTTCCACAGAGCAAAGTCGGGGAAGGGAGGCGGAGATGCCTGTTCTTAATTGTGTTAATCACTTAGTCAGTCAGTGGATCAAGTTTTTGCAGGTTTGTTTTGGTGTATCTTATAATTAATATGTGTTTGTTCAGTATTTATAGTAGAGTCTCTCATTGTATAAACTACACACAACAAGAAATTTACTGTTTTGACCACTTTCAGACTCTCAGTTCAGTGTCATTAAGTATAGGCAGGCCGTTGTGCATCCACCATCGCTGTCCAGCCAGACAGCTTTGCCCTGCCCAAACTGCTTGTTTTCGTTCCTCCCTGCCTCTAGTCTCTGCTAACCTCAATTTACTTCCTACTTCTTAGACCTTGACTGGTCCAGAGAGCTCATATGGAATAGAATGATACAATATGTATTAGCATTATGCTAATGTTTTGAAATGAAAATGCTAACCAGCCCATGGAACAAGAAAGAAAATGAGCTTATTATCCAGAAAATATACATAAGCACCTTTCTCCAAATGCAATATAACCAATATACGTTACCCACTCACCTTTTCATAAATAATTTTATCTTCTATAAGGAAACTCGGGTTTCAGCATCATTCCCCATTTTGGGATGAGACTGCAGCATCTTCTAGCTGTGTCACATTGTGGTCTCCTTTTTGTCCCTCTTTCTTCTAGACAGAAAAGGAAGCTATGCCTACTGTCCTAAGAAAGCCCTAGCTGCTTCTCACACCTGTTCCGACCCCTGGTCAGCTAAACAAGAAAAATAACAGCTGAGGCGGGGAGGTCAGCCACTCTGTGATCTTCAAGACGCTTACAGGACCGCTGCCCCTCTTTGCCTTCTTTATTTGAAAATAGCAATGGAAGTAATATGATTCCTTGCCTTCCTTTTAGAAGAGACAGTGAAAGGCTGCCTGCTGCGAGTTCACACTGGGTCTGGGGAAGAAGGGGCAGCCTCGACTCTCAAGCCTAGCCCCTAACCCCGAGTCTGTGGCACCCACCCCACTGTGGTTGTGTTTGCTCAAGGAGCCAGGGGCAACTACGGGCATTAACCATTAACCATATTTTATCTCACATGTTCTCGTTGCCATGGCTCTTACTCCTAGGTATAGTTAAAGACATTTCTGATCTCTTCTTAACTTTCTCTTCAGTGTTCCAAATTCAAAACAATCCCCCCCTACACACACACACCAACAAGGATTGGGGTGCTGCTCAGTGATAGAGTGTTTGCTTAGCATGTTTGGGGCCCCTAGGTTCGATCCTCAGCATAGGGTGGGGCAGAAAAAAAACCCAATGCCATAAGTAATCAATTCTGGCTGGATGTGAGTTCTCTCTCTCTCTCTCTCTCTCTCTCTCTCTCTCTCTCTCTCTCTCTCTCTCTCTGAGATTAGAGAGACAAGCTGTTCTCCCCTTCCACCATGTAAGTCACTGGTGATCAGGCTTAACTGCAAGGAACTTTACCTAGTCAGCATCTCACAGGCCCTGAACTTGATGCTTACCTAAATTTAGAGTCCAAAAGACGAGACATAAAGGGGGGAGCCTCGGGAGAACAGGATTCCTGAATTTAAGGGAACTGCAGTGGTCCTCACTCTGCCTCTATATCCATTACTCCAGAGTACTTTTGTGTGAGGAAGGTGTTGATACAGAGAGAGAGAGAGAGAGAGAGAGAGAGAGAGAGAGAGAGAGAGAAAGAGAGAGAAAGAGATCCTAACCAGGACATGTTGGGTGCCCCAACAGTGCTCAGGAGAGGTGAGAGAAAAGGTGGAAATGACTGAGCAGGGTGACAGAGATGGTACCATCTAAGCAGAGTCTGGGATAGCATCAAAGTTGCAGTGTCTAGCATAGGCTGTCACAGGTCTTTCCCACCACATTGGTCACCTCAAAGACATATGACAGAAGCATAGGAGGCACATTTGTAAATGTGACTTTGGCAGTTTATCCCCTAAGAAATGCATGGAAAACATGTCCATATGGATATAAGATGTATATAGTTAGGTCAGCCACCCAAGGGCTGTGGATAAAAGGAAGTCGTAGATTTCAACATTTGTTGTCAAGATCTTCTATTGTAAGAATAACAGAAGTATTGTCATTTGTTTTCAGGGCTTCAATTTGCTCTCCAGTAGTAGTCTCTCTAGACCACACACACACACACACACACACACACACACATCTACTTACATATTCTATTGACTTCAAAAGAACTAAATGTAAAGTTTGAAGGCATCGCTTCTCCATGTGGGAAGAACGATAGTTCTAACTAGGCAGGGATGGAAAAGGTTAAATCTGAACCCAAGAGAAAAGTAATAACAACGAAAAAGAGAAAAGCCTTCCCTGGCTTTCTGGCCTTCAGTGGTCCATAAAACACACTTCTGCTCTGATAAGCTCCCATGCTGACCAGGCAAGCACACTTTACTCTAGGTTCACTAATTGAACTCAGCTGTCTTTTTCAAGGCTATCAATACAAGCGGGAGGGTCATAAAAATTGTGAAATTACAAGAAAGGGGGGCTAAGTCAAACATAGGCTTGGCTGAGACTGGCCGGTACAGGTGCAGCTCTGAACTGGAGACATGGCAGTGTGGTCATCAGCTCTGTGGACCGAGGCCTGCCACCTCTACACAATCTGCTGCTTTGGGTAGACATAGGGCATGCCCTCGGTGTCTGCAAAAGGGAGGGTTCCCCCTCAGTTTCTAGTTATACATACAAAATAAAACACAGATAAAGGCACAGACCTCATCTGCTACCCATCATCCCATTTTAGAATTCCTGGCACAAGTTAAGAAGTGCTAAATCAGAAACCTCACCACCCACGAGAGTCCATCTCTCTCTACCTGGAATGTATTTGTTGAAATGGCTCAGCCTTTAGAACTGTGACGTTTGAGCCTGGCTTTGACATCTTGGCTCAGAAGAAGTTGAGGGGGTGCAGCCTAAAACTCGCTCTCACTTGGCCAATCAGGAAGAAAGCACAGACAGCTAGCTACCTTGGGTATTAAACTCCCAGTGCTTAGCTACCAGACATCTTTGCTTATCGGCCTTTCAGTTTTTAGTGAAAGCCCTGTAACCCACTTTGGCACAACCACTGTGACTATCTTTTAGCAAAGTGTGACTGTGAGGGTGAGGGTGACCGAGGAGAGCATTGGGGTGCAGGCACCCACACAGGCACACCACACTCTGCCCAGGTTCTCCTTCAACTCACTTAGGCAGCCTATGCTGACTGCTTTGGGCTCTTAAATACCAGGTCTACCAACGTGTGCTAGCAACATCTCTCTGCGGCGAGGACCCTTCCGTACCCCCTGTCCGGGTCAGGTCCCATCCACCTCCCACAGTAGTGATCTACTTTTTTTTTTTTTAAAATATGTTATTCTTAGGTGACTAGTGAAGCCACACACAATGAAAAGAAGATATGCAACTCTTAATTTATATTTTGACTGCTCATTTGTCTGTCCATCTTTCCATGGGCATTTTCACTGAAGATCAATTTAAAGACAAGTTTTTAAATGAAACCGCATAAGCTAAAGCTCCTAAGCTATGGCTAATGAGGGGCCACCACAAGAGCAGTATTTGCAATGGAAGACCTGAACTGCCAATTTCTTCTCTTCTTCACGGATTCTTCTTCACTTCTTTACAGGTGGTTCTGGTACTTATTAGCAGAAAAAGCAAAGTGGGTACAGCCTACTGAAAGCATCCTGAGCCAGGAGATTTAGTATTGAGTTATTTTGGCCTTGTTGTTAAAAACAAACAAAGCTGGGCACGGTGATGTCACCTGTCTTAATCCCAGCACCCTGTAGGCGGAGGCAAGGTGGATCTCTGTGAGTTTGAGGCCAGCCTGGGCTACCCAGGCAGTTCCAAGCTTTCAGAGAGTCTGTCTCAAAAAAATTAAATTAAAACAAACGAGAAAGATCACATACGATACTTCATGAGATTATCCCCTATCTCTTAGGCGAGTCTTGTTTTTTTAATGTTCTGAATCAGCAGAGAGGTGACAAAGTACCTGCTATTACTTTCCGAACAAGCTGTCATTCTCAGGACATTGATTAGAAGGTCACTGTTTATCCTGAATTGATTTTTTTCCCCCTTTCTTCCATTTGGCTAGAATAAGACTCTCCTACTGTTGATGAAATATTCACTTTTCCAGTCTGGCCACCCAGAATTTCTGAAAAGATGTCACTGGGTAGAGCTTTCCCTCTCCCCAATGTAGAGCAGGGTGGACACTGGACACCGGCAAGTGTGTTTCTGTCCTAGAATGTGGATTTGCTAAAGGCTGGGGTCAGTGGCCCGACTGGGAAGGTTCCACGACATGGTCTTATTCGCTTCCTGCAAGTGATCATGGTCAGCTACTGCGCTGGGGCTGCCAGATGAAGGTGTCTCACCTCCATTCTGGCTGTTAGAGGCCGAAGCAAGCTGCCTGCTGCCCTGCTGCCATCAGAGCCCAGACACCTGCCTCTTTCCCTGCATGGGTAGGTACTAGGAGGAGGAAACCGGATCTCCAGCCAGGAGCCCACTGTCCTCACTTTATGACAAGTTGCTTTGGTCACCTAAGGGACCATCCATTGCCTCCTCCTGAAGCCTTGACTTCACCTTTGCAGCAGCAGCAGCAGCAGCAGCCTCCTCTTCCTCCGCCCCATCCTCCATACCCACCCCACCCCCCACCTCCAGCCTCAGTCCCTCCCCAGGCTTGAGTATCAGGGTAATCAGTTTGATCTGACAGATTTTAATTACATTAATTAGGGCTTTTCTGAATAGGCCTCATTAGCATTCTGCCAAAGGATTCCCCTCCCCCCCTTCCTTTCCCTTCTGTAAAGGGGCAGCACAGCGACAGCTTTCCTTTCTTTTAACCCCGCGGGCTCTTCTCGTCTTGCTCGAGGTAAACACACCCTGATGGCACCGAGTATAGAGGGTATTTTATAACAAACTATCCATGGGTACATGGCCTAGGCCTAGGTAAGGGAGAAGATACTGTCATTTAGAACATTTTCGAGGTCGCAAACATGTTTTTTTTTTGTTGTTGTTGTTGTTTTGTTTTTGGCTCGTGTTGAGAAGGGGTTCCACATTCAAGTTCAGTTCTAAAGACCCAGCTTCCCCCGAACCTCCCTCACAGTCTCATCAGAACCAAGTGCTGTGAGATCCTTGCCTCTCTATTATATTAACCATTTCACTTTAGAGAGAACCATAGATCGACTCCAAAAAAGCCAAGGGAGACTGAGCCTTCATTCCTCCATTGTTTTTAAACAACAACAACAACAACAACAACAACAACAACAACAACAACACCTCTCAATGTCAACAAGTCTCTTACTGAAAATCTTTCCCAGCTACTTTCAGCTACTAATTAATAAAAGAGAACTGGCCCCATTGACTCCCCAGGTCGCTGGGCAGAGCCTGGCTCAGGGGATGGCTGGCCCTCTCTATTATCGGAATTAGAATTGCTACTTTAAAATGTGCCGTTCGGAGTAAGCTACGATAACAGAGGGCATAGTTCCAGAAACCAGGAAGAAAAACCTCAGCTAAAGCTTGTTTGCTTTTCAAAAGCTGAATTCGAAACTTTTTTTTTTTAAACCACATATCTTAAGTTAAGCAGTAAAAGCACGGACTTGCGACCCTTAATCCAAGTGTCACCTCCCCGGGGCATTCCTACATCCACACAACTTGCACAATAGACATTTCTCTGGAGATTAACACTGCTGCTCCCACCGAACCCAACTGTGTGTCTCGGTGAAGATGGTGTCCGCCTTTCCCTGCCTTCTGTCTGTTTCTCAATTCTCTCTGGGGATGAGAATGATATTTTCTTACTTTTTCTTGTCCTTGTAGTTTGAGTGGGCAGCGTTTGGAGACCCTGGTTTAGTGCTGTCCATGACAACTGCCACTCACTGGACGACAAGGGTGGGCAGCTCCAGGCCTTGGGTCAGATAATCAAGAATTTCTAGGAAGTGTGAGGTAACTGTGGTAACACCTACAATCCCAGGTACTCAGGAAGCTGGGGCTGCGGGACTGTGAGGAACACTGTGCCAGAGGAATCTGAATAAGTAATAATACACAAGCATGTGCCTATAGAAACTTCGGGATTTCTAGTATGGTGATTAGACTGGAGCGATGTTAAAACTTAAAAACAAGACTTCCACATGACGCAGCTCTTCCACTCTGGCCATAGACTCAGGGAAGGCCACATCACACCTCAGAGATCTTTGTCTACCCACGTGTACTGCTGCTCTGTTTATGATATGCAATGTACCTAGCTGCTGATCATCAGATGAATGGGTAAGGAAAAGGTGGTACATATACAAAACTGAATATTATTCAGCTATAAAGAATACTAAGATGCACCTGGGCACTGGTGGCACATGTGTTTCTTCCCAGTACTTGGGAGGCCGAGGCAGGCAAGAAGCTCTCTGTGAGTTTGAGGCCAGCCTGGTCTACAGAGTGAGTTTCATGACAGCCAGGGCTACACAGAGAAACCCTGCCTCGACAAACAAACAAACAAACAAACAAACGAAAACAAAAAAAAACAACAAAAAAGTAAGATTGTGACATTTTAAGGAAAATGGACATATTTAGAAAGTATACCACTAAACAAGGTGACCCAAAGTCAGAAAGGAAAAAATAATATCTCCATGTTTTCTCTCATATGTGGATCCTAGTTTATGGTGCAGACACGGGTATCTGTGAGCAGGTATAAATGTGGGGGTAGTATAACAATTAGAAAGGCGACAAAGAAAGGCGACAAACATCATCATATTTGGTGATGAGGAAAAACAAAAGGATATACGAATCATGCCAGAGGATATGCAGATAATTTTTTTTTCTAGTTTCAACTCAATCATAGTTTTTGTTCATTTGTTTTGTGGTGAAGAAGTGAATAAAATTGCTACACAGAGGAAACTGTGTGGCTTCAGAATGGCCACTGTAGCTGTGTAAAAGTCCACTAAGAGGCAGAGCTTGAGTCCTGCTGAATGTGTGTGTGTGGCCTCTTTAGTCTAGCTGTGCAATGTTTTCACTGGTGAGCTCGTCAGAATAAAGAAACAGCTATATGTTTGGAGGCAGACACTGCAAGCCTTGCTGTTCCCTCACACCAGATGTTCACACTGGATATTATCTACGAGTGGCAGTTTACATCTTGCTTGCCTTGGCAAATAGTGCCAATTAATTCTTTAAACAAACACAATAAGTAAACTCTCACAACCAAATACTTACATTTTCTAGTAATCAGCTTTGATACTTATTTACAACCTCAAAATCTCCTAGAGTTCAAGACAGAGACATGGCCTAAACAATCATAGAGTGTTATTAACCACATTTGGTGAGAGAAAACAGAGATTGAAAGGAAGGAAGGAAGGAAGGAAGGAAGGAAGGGGAAGGAAGAAAGGAAGGAAGGAAGGAAGGAAGGAAGGAAGGAAGGAAGGAAGGGGAAGGAAGGGAAGGAGGTGGAAGAGAGGGTTTGAGGCCACAGCTATGGCTGTTCGTAGGACAGGTGCTGAGGCTATATAATTTTTAACCCATGAGAAGAAAAAGTTGTGTGTGTGTGTGTGTGTGTGTGTGTGTGTGTGTGTGTGTGTGTGTGTAAGATTTCTGTCAAGATTTCTTAGTTCCGGATTTTATTCTGGGAATAATTATAACAAGAACAGAAATATTCACTTTTAATTAATAATTTTGATTATAAGAAGTGTATTACAGTAGAATGGTTAAACAGATTTGATACATCTAGAAATAGACCATTATGCAACCATAAAATGTTTTAAAAGAATATACAGTGACACTAAAAATGTTCAACATAGGAGTTTGACATTAAGTTGACTCTTAATTCTCTGCAAATCAGTAATTCTTAAAACAAATACCATACTTTTCAGACCATAAGACACACTTTACCCTTGAAAAGTGTGTGTGTCGTGGGGAGTAGGATTAGGGTGCACCTTATGGTCTGAATGCCATTTTCACTGTTTTTCTTGTTTTCCTGCTTTAAAAACTGGGTGCATCTTATGGTCAGGTGTGTCTTATAGTTCCCCAAATACGGTAATAACAAGTAAATAAGTAACAGCATTCTATCTACAGTCAGGTGAGTCTTTGGACCACTCTTGAGCGTATATGCCACAGATTTGAACTGGACAGTCTGGGGCCGTCAGGGCTCTCAGGCGCTGAGGGAGCAGTACAGAAACAAGCAGAGTGTCTCTGAGTGGCCATCTGCAGGCCCCTGCAGTTCGTTTACATCCCATCCTCACTGTGCACTCTGTTGTGTGTGAGTGTGTGCATATACATCCTTACTCTAACAACGGCTTACTTCCCCTGGAAGGCTCCTAGAAAGAAAGGAACAGCTAAGTCAACCTACGGAACTCTGCAGGATGCTCTGATTTCTTCTCTTTAATACCAAGACAAGGCGAACAATGGCTCTCAGCCGTTAAGCCTGCCACAGTGCAAGATAAGAGTTAAGCAGATGGTAATCTGGCACATTTAGGCTGGATTTCAAACATTTGGCTGCCTAATCACCTCTGGGCACAGTCCCCAAACATGCAGGGGGCACTTCGAATGACTTGGCCTTAGTGATGAGGAAAAGGAAGTGTGGGAAGTGTAAAGGAAGGGAGGATGGAGGCAGATCTTAAAGGGACATTTCAGCCTTTCCTAGGAACCTGAAACCATTTCTTAATTACCGTTTGGGAAGTAGGCTAACCACAATCTCCCTAAGCCACTGTGGATCAGCTAACTGATTATGGCAGGGATGTCATCAAGAAATACTTATTTCTAATATTACATGACAATAGATTTGTGACTAACCTATTTAGTACTATTGTTCTGCAAACTAGCTTACTTTAATTATTACTCATGTTTCATTGAACACATCAAGTCTAAAATTATACACTTGAATTTAATAGTTAAGAGATGAAAGGAAGCTAATTCCAGGTGGCTTATATTTCAGGCCTCATAAAGTAAAAACAATAAACTTGTATAACAGGGATTGATTTCCCCCCCCCTTTTTTTACGCAAACAAAAAAGTCTACCTCAGAACAGAGTTTATGAATGAATACAAAGATTAAGTACTGTTTTATACTCTCAGTTTGATAAAAAAAAAAGTCTGTACACATAAAATGGTTCTTTGCCTATCTATTTTTTTTTTTTTAGAAATGTCTATCCTTTGAAGGCACCATCTCAGCTTCTCCCCACCTTCTCAGCGAAGAGAGCGGTGGTTATAGGACATCTTAGAGACTACTTATACCATAAGTAGCCTGGGTTTTTTTCTAGGTTTGTGGCCTACTTATAAAGAATGTGAGGGGAAAAAGGGTAATTTAATTATTTTCTAAGAGCCTTCAAAACATATGAACATATAGCATCTCATTTGATGGCTCCAGCAATGGTCCAGTAAGATTAACCAGTTCAAGTCAAGATAAAATTGCTGAACACACATACAAAAGAATATAAAGAATCATGCATTTAAAATGACAATTGGGGACTGCGGATGTAGTCTAAAGGTAGACCAGTTGTCCAACACATCATTTTCAGCAATGTAAAATAATAGTAAGAATAGTAACAGTGGCAATTGGGAGAGCAATTTTGGAACAGTAAGTCAGTAGACAATCAGTTTTTACATCCAGACATCCACGACATTGGGAAAACCTGTCTGATGTAATTATTTTGAGTCCATTGAATACGTACAGCTTGTAAGAGATGGGTTGAATAGTAAATTATAGCTAATTGTGGTCAGTTTTTGTTTTTAATCTCAACAGTAGCTACCCATTCCCTTAGCCCCCAGGATACTGATAGGCAGCTATGAAGAGACCCCTGCACAGATTGCAGCAGCCAGTGGGAAGTAAAGCAAAGAAAGTCAAGGATTCTGTCCTCAAATTTGGGGATCAGTGTTTTGGTCATTGACTCCTGGCTGATTATGATCATGTCTCTGTGCAGGCATGAACAGAATTTGTTCTATACACTTTCTAGTTATTGTTTCAGGCTCTTCTTTCTCTGGTGGGGCTAGCTAGAGAAACTCTGTCTCAAATAACCAAGAAAGAAGAGACACACACACACACACACACACACACACACACACACACAGAGAGAGAGAGAGAGAGAGAGAGAGAGAGAGAGAGAGAGAGAGAGAGAAGAAAAGTCACAAGGAATCCAAGAAAACAATGCTGATATGAAAGAAAAAAAGCAAGCCTGAAGCAGGTTCTTGGAAATGCAGGTGGCAGATGTACAAGACAAAGACTTTCAAACAGTTATATTTAAGATACTAAAAAGATAGAGGAAGATGCACATAAAGTCAACTGATAGAGGAACAAAATTAGAAATATCAATAAAAAGGGGGAAAAACACAAAGAGACTAATAAATTCTAGAGCTAAAGTGAGCATTCTACTAGGGAGATTCTGTCAAAAAGTGAGCAGGCAAAAAAAAAAAAAAAAAATTGAGCAGGCAGAAGAATGAGCAGGTTTAAAGAACAGACAAGGAAATAATTAGGCTTTAGGGACAAAAAGCAATGGCCTGGGAAAGCCAAAGCCCAAGAGACTTGTGGGACATTTTCTAGTTGACCAACATATCCATCACAAGAGTCTTATAAGAAAAGATGAGAGGGAGAGGAAAGATTTATTTGAAGAAATCAAGGCTGAAAGCTGTCCAGGTTTCATGAAATACTTTATATACAAGGATCTGAGAAGTTCGGTAAACTCTAAATGCCAAGTTAGATGAGCCCAGGAAAACACATTAAGGTATATCATAGCATGAGAAGCCAGTTACCACATATTAAAAAATCCTTAAGCAGGCACAGTGGCACATGCTTTTAATCCTAGCACAGTACTTAAGAGGCAGAGTCAAGAGGATCTCTATGAATTTGAGGTCAGCCTGGTCTATTTATTGAATTCCAGGCCTGTTAGGGCTACAGAGTGGGATCCCATCTTTAAAAACAAAAACAAAAAACAAAAAAGAAACTTGATAAAATCATGAGATTTTTCATCAGAAATGTTGGAAGCCAGAAAGCAATGGGTTTATTAGAGGTACTTAAAACAAAGTATGAAAAAAGTCAGCTAAGGATCCTTTAAAAGTGAGAAGAGGCTGGGCGTGGTGGAGCACACCTTTAATCCCCCAGCACTTGGGAGACAAAGACATGCGGATGGCTATGAGTTCGAGGCCAGCCTGGTCTACAATGCGAGTCCCAGACAGCCAGGGCTACAAAGAGAAACCCTGTCTTGAAAAAAACAATGAGAAGAGATGAAGGTAGCCTATGTGTGAACCGATTCCCACTAGACCCACCCTATAAGCTATGCCAAAAAAGTCTTCAAAGTTGAAATTAAAGGAGCTCAGGTCATACGGCCGCACGGGGTTCAGGGTTAGAACGATAAGTTCCTCAATGCATTCTGAGGATGATTGTGTTCCAGAGGTACACAGAAATGTTCACCCCTAAGAGTGGCCTGCTTGGGAGGAAACATTTAGAGCAATGTAGTAGAAATACCCAAGCCGAGATCATCCAAGATGGTGTCGATTGCACACTGTGTCTGATCCACAGAACCCCAGTGACTACACAGCGACCAAAGGACCGTACTGAGAGCTCTAAAACACAGTGCTGCTGTTTCCCAGAGAGAAGGATATCCTGTCATGTGGATTGTCTATGCCCTCCCACCTCAGGACAATGGGACCACGTTCCCTTGAGCTCCCAGGGACCCCGGGCCGCCGCTGCTTTTCGGGTTGCAGTCTGGTGCAGTGCCGGGGTGCTGTTCGAGTCGAGCCCTAGTGGACTGCACTGCCCACAGCACAGGCCCCATGGACCTCCTCTCACAGGCCTGGGCCATGCTCAGCCCTGAAAGCTGGATGACGCAGAGGTGGATCCTAGAGGCAGCACCTAAGTGGGGGGCCCATGGCAGGTGGAGTAGTGATGGAACCAGAGACTCACTCTGGAGGCATGAATCAACAGAGCCACAAGTTCCCTGGGACAAGAAGCTGAGCTGGGCTGTCATCAATGGTTTCTGCGAGCAACTCAACAAAGACTTTGAGGGGCCTCCACTGCCACCTGATCCACAAGATCCAGTACCCACAGGAGTAGGAGACCATCCAGGCCTTGATGGCCAGCAAGAATCTAGTGAATTAGTGAATTGAACGGGAGCAAGAGAGCTGGCCCTGAGGACACAGAAGCAGGAGAACTGATCCTGAGGACACAAGAACAGGAGAGCTGACCCTGACGATGTGGGAGCAGGTGAGCCAGCCCTGGGTACATGGGAGCCTGAGAGCTGGCCCTACCCTGAGGACACAGGAGCTGGAGAGCTGGCCCTGCCTTGCTGCCCTGCCATGATGACACAGGAATGGGAAAGCGGGCCCTGCCCTGAGGGCATTGGAGCAGGCCCTGAGCCAGGCTCTGAGTCAACCTCACCCCCAACATCTACGCCATGTACGACCTGCTGGAACACATGAAGGGGCCGTACCTGTAGATTCAAAGATTAAGAATGTCCTTGACACACGGCAACAGCAGGATATCCGACAGCAGTCCCAGTGAGGATCCAATAATGACAGTGTAGACCTCAAACCAGACCCATGACTCCTAACAACGAACATTTGAAAGTAAACATATGTGGACAAAAGGCTATACTGCGTGATGCACTACAGCTTCTGTGACAAGACTTTTTGCTTGTCTGTTTGCTTAATTTTACCAGGGGAAGGAGAGGGATTTTGGTGCACGACTTGTAAATCATAGACATTCAATAAAAGTAATTTAAAAAAAAGGAGCTTAGACACTCAAAGCTATATGAAAAAATAAAAATAAAAAACTAGCACTATTTGAATTTGTTTACAATTTTTAATTACATTTATTTATTTGTGTGTGTATATGCGTGTGGTATATGTATGGTGAGTATGTGGTATGTGTGTGTACATGGTATGTGTGTCTACATGTATGTGTGTATGGAATGGCATGTGTATGTGTGTGGAAGTTAGAGGACTCCCAGCAGGTGTCACGTGAGTCAGTTCTCTGCATCTATCCTGGAGGTCCTAGGCATTGAACTTCGGTTGACAGGCTTGTGTGGCAAATGCTTTTACCTGCTGAGCCATCTTTGGATTGTAGAATTGTTTTTAACTCTAATTTTTGTTCTCTGTACAATTTGGGTTATGATTTCATGTTTTTGGTCACACAATGTGCAGAGACATAAATTCGCGATATCAATAACTGACAGAGGTTTGGATGGGCAAGTAACTGAGCAGGAAATGTGCATTTTATTATGTTAAGTGGGCGTGGGTTCAAATCAATATATTGTAAGTTCAGGATGCAGGAGAAAAGGGACCAAGACAAACAAACACAAGCAACATGTCTTCATAAGGCAAACAGAAAGCAAACATCAGAGCCAACAGAGAAACCCCTCTGCGTGATGGGGAATTACGTGGGGTTACAGGGACGCAGTAACGGGTGGTCAACGAGTACAAGGAGGAGGGTGCTGAAGAAACACCTGTCTGGGTTCCGAGGGTATTATAGCCATCTGCAGATGGCAAAAGATTAAATTATTCCAATGAGGTGGAGAACACCTTAAACCCCAGCACTTGGGAGGCAGAGGCAGGAGGATCTCTCTAAATCGGAGGCCAGACTGGTCTACATAATGAGTTCCAGGACAGCCAGGGCTATACAAAGAAACCCTGTGTCAAAAACAAAACAAAACAAAACAAAAAACCAAAATATAAAATTAAATTTAAAAAAGAGCCACATCAAATTATAGGTGTTAAGCAGTTCTCATTTAGTATATTTCAATAAGGTTGGAAAAGCCAGAGGCCAATAGGATCATATTCACCATTAATTTAAATTAATACCATGAGAACACACTTCATATTAATATTTTAATTTCTGTACCATATTTTAGTTTCCCCCTACATATGTTCATGAGAGAGTATACCATATACTCTTCTGCCCCCATAGACATCAATGTGGACACAACCTTAGCCTTGGGAGCTTTCTACCACCTCAACGTAAGAAAAACTGTAGAAATGTCACCTGGTCAGAAGGAAAAGAAGCCTGAAAGCTACAGCTCAACCCTGTCATCTCTAAACACAAAGATGCTCAGTTAAAAACAAGTCAGAAAAGGAAGCCATCATAGCGGGTACTCAGTGTGAGTTTGATGATTAAAGAGAGATGTACCTGGGATCTCCCAGAAAACATTCTACCACCTGTATGCTGAATGCTGACCCTATATGGAGGAAAGCGAAAGCGGTAAAGTCACTGCGTGTATGTCCTGAGCTAACTGCAGCTTGCAGAAAAGGTCTGAGATCCAGTGGTGGGGCATGAAATGGTGCATGGTCAATACAGCAATTAAAGAGCATTTCAAATGGGTTAAAAAGATCAAACTAAAAAAAACAGAGGCTGTTTTCTTTTCTCTCCTTAAAAACAGAGGTATGTTTTCATCCGGAAGGCATTCCTGAGTCCTGAAATCCAAGCTCCTGGTTTAGACTGAAGTATATGTTATTCGGTATTTATCTGGTACCTTTTTAAAAAACACGCTCTCAGCAGCTTTCCTCTCTGCTGGTCCCCATCACTGTTTCTCCCGGCAGTCTGCACTTTACAACCCTTTCTCTCTCTGCTGGAGCAGATCTCTCTCCTTCATGCCCAAACTGCCCTTTGAAGTCTGCCCTCTCTTTAGGGCTTTGGCGGAGGTATTCAGACTGATCACACAACCCTAGCAGAGTTCCTGGACCATCCACGTTCTGTCGGATACAGTTGTTTCATGTGGCCTGTGATTTACTGTCTTAATTAATGCTCAAAAGAAGAAGAGCGCATCTTTGGTGGAGCTTTTCCCCCCTTCTTTCTACAAAACAGGACTCTTGGGGTTTCTGTGGACATTGTGCAGGATGGTTTTGCCAAATGGAACGAGGCATGGTTAATACTTTTCCTTTATAACCTTTGCCATAAATCAGCTGGCACTCCGTTTGCACAAGCGCAGCGATTAATGTCCTGCCCCACCCCCCCCGCACTTCCCGAATCTTAAACAAAGTCGGAATAAACTGAGCGTGAGCAGAGCCAGTGGGCTCAGTAAGTCAGTTTAATGAGGTCTGAATAGATCACACAGGACATATCGTGGCAGAGTGAGGTGGGTGGTGGGGACCCGAATTTCAACGGAGGGAGCGAGGGAAAGAGAAGATGGAAGTTGTGGTGGTGCGACGCTCGAACGCTGTCACATGTCTTTGGTGAAAAGGGCGCAGCTTATGGGGGTTTCTCTTGTACGTTTAGATTCAGCCCTGTTTCCTGGCTGTGAGTTTGATCGTCCGCGTACCCCAACACATGGAAAGTTTATTGTTTGCTGCGCACACTTAACTATCTTGCTCTGTATTCGTTCTTATTCTTCAGACTCCTGCCTGCAAACAGACATCTCCATATGCCAAAATAATTCCTTACGGGAGGGGGGGGGGATAAGATCTACCTATTTAAGGACTGGACTCCTCAGAAATCAGGATTTGGGCACCACCCATTCTTGCAGGACAGCCAGAGTCCCTTCAATCCACCCTTCCCTTAGGCTCCGCCCTTCCCTCCACCGCATCAGAGAAAGATTTGTGGATCCCTTCTCTCTCCCCCCCTCTACTCTCTCTCTCTCTCTCTCTCTCTCTCTCTCTCTCTCTCTCTCTCTCTCTCTCTCTCTCTCTCTCTCTCTCGTTTCAAGACAGGGTTTCTCTGTGTAGCCTTGGCTGTCCTGGACTCGCACTGTAGACCAAGCTGGCCTCGAACTCACAGCAATCTGCCTGCCTCTGTCTCCCGAGTGCTGGGATTAAAGGCGTGCGATCCCTTTTCTGCTCTGTAAGTCAAATGCATGCATACCAAGGATTGTACCTTTAAGGAAAACTATACAACTGGGAAAAAGGAAACGATACTCAAAGAAGTCATTTCAGTGGGGCTGAGGGTATAGTCAGTGTCCCCAAGGCCCTGGGGCTGGGGGGGAGTTACGTGAGGTACTCAGGACTATCTGATGACTTGCTTCTCTAATGTCAGTCACAAACTTTCAGGGAAATGCAGACCACTAGGAAGAGGTGAGTCTGTTCACTGTCTTCTGCAGTACAGAGCCTGAGGGAAGATTGCTGAGGGAAAGGAATTCAAGAAAACAGGAATGCTTCTTAAGGACTCAATTAATTTGTGAACTGCACTGGGTCTGTTTGAAAACTGGAGTCCCTGGTCGATAAGATGGCCAACTTCTGGTCCTGTTCATCGCAATCCATGACCATGTTCCGGAAGGTGTTAGTTTTGTGTGTTATAGGCACACAGCCTCTGAGGGAAACTGAGCACAAACTGCTAGCTTGTCCAGAGTGCCAACCCGAGCACAGAAGATGCACAAGAAAATCGTGTTCTGTCTTAGAGATGGAAAGAACACAGACTGGACCCTTTTTCTTTTCTAGAAGAGGAAAGAAACTGTCCTTGTTACATTTACCTCGTGTCTACGTTATGCCTAGCTCTCCAAACAGCTACCTAGTCTCACCTGAGCACATCAGGCCAGATCAAGGTGTACGGCCTTAGAAAACCGTGTCTCATCTGAAATGTTTCTTCTAAAAGGGGCATTCGAGACTTGAATGTTCCAAATCTGTGTTCCACTCAGAAAACAACCAGAAAGACAACACAGGGCTGTGTGAGTGCCACACCACACGTGGATGGAATGGGTCTGTTTGTTTGTTTTAAAAATTTCAAGACAGGATCTTTCTGTATGTCTCTGGCTATCCTGGAACTTGCTCTGTAGACCAGGCTGGCCTGGAGGTCTGTCTGCCTCTGCCTCCCAAGTGCTGGGATTAGAGGCATGTGCCGACACTGCCTTGTGGATCGAATGTTTTTTTAAGTCATACAAATCTCCAGCACACTAAACCTGAACAATGGAACCAAAGCTGAAAGCCGGACACTCTCTAAGACAAATCCAAACCTCTTGTGGTGCTGAATCATTCTGGATCATGGATTATGTCAAGCACACGGCATAAAAGTTAGTGGATTCAAGGGCACAGAGGAGACACTGTGGGAGAGTCTAAATTACAGAGGAAGTTTTGTGTTTTAAGATTTAGGCCTGTGGTGCCTTTTCAAACTTAGCATAAGGTCCCCATCACCACTGTTTCTCCCTTTTTTTTCTTAAGTGTGAAAACCAATCAATAACATTTCAATTTCAGATAGCTCAGACATGGTGTGCTTGCTTTAAAAGTCCCCTTTATACAGAACGTTATTTACTTATCAAAGTCATTAATTACACACACACACACACACACATATACGGTTTAAGACATAAAGATGCCCTCCCTGCCTTGCATAGATAAGAAATGGAAAATTCTTCAGACTAGAGAGTGTTGATTCATCCCTAAGTGCTAGATTTCAACCAACTGTGCCCTGCACAGAACCACTTACTTCTTGTCATCTTAATGACATGGATATATTATTTTAGTTCTTAGCACATAACTGCAGACCAAGAGCTAAGAAGGAAAGTGAGTTCACTGTGGTCTGAACACAGGTGTTTGGCAGCTAGTGTGTGACTCAATGTTCAGAGCACATAGGGGGTCTTGGGAGCATAGCTCAGTCATGGGGTACTTGACTAGCATCAAGCTCCAGCACGAACCAAGCTAAATAACCATCTCACCAACCTAGTGTATTCACTTGTACTCTACTGAATAGATAGAGATAGACTGCAATTAGATGAAAAAATATATTTACATTTGTGTGTGTGTGTGTGTGTGTGTGTGTGTGTGTGTGTGTGCGCGCGCCATGGTGTTTATGTAAGTCAGAAATAATCCTGAAACAGTTGAGTCTCTCCTTCTACATGTAGGTTCTGGGGAATCAAATATATATTTAATTGTGAGGGTTCCTGGCTACCCAGAGACCATCACGAAACATGAGCGATAGGGAGAGCTGGTGCTCCAATACAGGAGACACTCACTGGGCCGTGTGGGAAGTAGCTTGATTTTTCTGACTCTTTTATTAGAGAGAAAGTAAGGATTCAGGTCATAGTTGAGACATAGTAGGAAAACAACTTGGAGTGAACCTCAGCCAACAGGAAGTGTAGCTAGAAAAGACTAGGAAAGGATGACGTGGTACAGGATGCAGGTGCGACTCCTGGGAAGGATCTTGGAGATGGTGCCCTCCACCTTCTGTCTTTACCTCCATGGAAACAGATTCAGATGTGAAGGGACTTGCCCATCTAAGTAAGAGCCAGCACTCACGACTCACATACGTCATGGGAAAGTGGTTGTGTGGACAATGCCAAGAGTGTGGCTCTGTAGATCTTGTTTGGCTGGCTGGCTGGTTGTTTTGGTCCCCTTTATCAGACACACTAGGCAGCACAGGAACAATAGGTTGATGGCAGTTAGATGCACAGAGTAATACATAGACACATCCAAGGGTGTTTGAGACCTAGAGTGTATCCACAGTAGCCTGTGTAGATTTGCGGCACATTGCTGACCCCCTTCGTGCAATGGCACCCTTTTCTTTGACATGGGGTCTTCCTTTTGCATATGTTAAGTATCTCCTCCATCCTTAATCTCTGTCTCTGGCCCTCTTCCATAACTTTAATACAGGTTAAAAATGATAAAAAAGAAAAAAAGGAAATTGAATCATTGATAAACATAGTACATCACTGATTATTTAGGGGATGAATAACCAGTATGTAAAATAGTCACATCTATTTGTCTAACAAACCCCATTCCATTTTTAAGATGTGTATGTGTGTGTGAGAGAGAGAGAGAGAGAGAGAGAGAGAGAGAGAGAGAGAGAGAGAGAGAGAGAGAGAAAGAAGAAGAAGGAGGGAGGGAAGGAGGGAAGGAGGAAGGGAGGGAGAGACTGCATGCAGATATCAGAGGAAAGCATGTGGGAGCTTGTTCTTTCCTACTATGTGGGTTCTAGGGCTTGAACTCTGAACAGAACCACTGGCAGCACCATTTTCTGTTCACCAATTTCATTGGCTCCTATTTTTTTTTAAATTTTTAATTAATTTATTCTTGTTACATCTCAATGGTTATCCCATCCCTTGTACCCTCCCATTCTTCCCTCCCTCCCATTTTCCCCTTTTTCCCCTCCCCTATGACTGTTCCTGAGGGGGATTTCCTCCCCCTGTAGGCTTCTATTTTTTTTAACAGACATTTTTGCTTTCCTCTTGGCATGGATGAGAGAAACTCAGCCTAATCATGTTTAACTTTATTTTTAATTTACTCTTGAGACAGGAGACTCCCCCTGTAGCTCGTAGCTCAAGCTGTTTCTGAGTTCAAGACATCCTCCTGCCTCAGCCTCCTGTACATCTGGGAACACAGAGTTATACCATCATGCTGGCTTCTTCTGCTTTTTTTTTTATTTGTTTTTAATCACAGAGGGAAGGGGGGGGGAAGCTGGTAATTATAAACTTCATTCAGCATTGTTATTTCCCTACCTCCTAATTACTCTTGTTGTTAGTCTGAAGTGTGATATAGCTAATATTCTATAAATAAGCAACATATAAGACATATAAAAACTGGTGGAAGATGCTAAGCAGTCATTAGAGTACAAAGCCCCTCTTCACCTGGCAATTTCTACAGCTTCTCCACTCCAGGAAGTATACTTAACGACTTCCTTTGTGTGAATGGCATATGGTGACTTCCGAAGTGTATGGCAGAGAAAGTACAGCAAAGAGTCACTTCACTGATGTGAAACATGACGAACATGACTCAGTTGTGCAACTAAGGTGCCAAGGGTCACACATCGACAGAACATACCCTTGACAAGATGAAATGGCCTTTGACCTTTGTGGTCTTCCTCCTTGCAACCTGTAACTCCAGCCTAACCATACTTAAAAAAAAAAAAATCAAACAACTTATAGCTAGGGACTTTTTACAAAATCCTTGACCAGGTATTTTGAATTCATCAAGATTCTCAAGGTCATGAAAAGGAAGCTCGGAGCCAGAGAAACTCTCTCAGATCAGGAATCTAAGGGTCAGGATCAGGGAATGGAATACGGTGTTTATATGCTGCCCTGGGACTCAAGGAGGAAAGTAGGGGAAAACCAGGGATGTGCGAATGAAGTTTGGATCAGCTCCTAAACCTGGGCCAATACTGTTATATTAAACTAAAACTCACTAATTTGTAGATGTGAAAAGAAGGGGAGATTGGATGTGGGACATGTAAGGTCCCTTTGTCCAATCTCTTTAATTTTTCTGAAAATTTAAGCTGTTCTGAATCACACACACACACACACACACACACACACACACACACACACAAAGTCTGTTTTGAAAAACTGTAAATCCTTGTATTGACAAATCAATTTTAATAATTGCCTTGGATTACTACCAAACTCTTTTTTTTTCCTGAGTCAAATATTTGACTTCTTTTTTAAGATAGGTGTCTTATTACAAGAAGAGCTATTATTGGAAAATCAATTTGCTTCCCAGAGGCTGAGAAGTTCAGATGACAGTGTCTTGGTACCTGTGTGATGAGCTCTGCCATGTTACATTCCTTATCTCTAGATCTGAGAAACAGAAGTGCATTATGGGAAGCATGCTTTACATCATTTCTCCCAAAGCCAGAACTGCACATGCAAAACTAGCCAGAGTTTCCTTCCTTTCTCAGCCAACTACAGGCTTTATTTCTCCTTCCTCACGGAGGCCTGGCCTTTGAGGGGTCCTGCTTTCACCGTGACTGACAGAGTCAACCGTGAGAGGATGCCACTAAATCAACATGCCTTTAGGGGCCCTTTCCAAAAGGGAAAGACAATCTGGCAGCTGGCTTTGGACCCAAGATTACTTAGCTTGGTCAAAGTTGCTACACCATCCATCATTGAGAGATGAGGGGACATTTGCCCAGGGTCAGTGGCCAAGCAACTGTGTGAACTTGTCCCAGATTGTCACTGCTCCCCTTTGTCCCATTCTAAACTTGGCTGCTTTATTCTTAAACGTGGTGCCCTCCGGCAGGGAGAGTGCAAATGCTTTCAGGTCACCCTCTCTGGCCCGTTCATAGCGGAGTCACACACAGACTCAGACACCAGTGTTTTCCATTAGCCAATGTTCATTAATACTGCTGTCTAGCTGCCACGCCATGTTTGGAAAATGGTTACATTTCAGCAGCTATTTCCTACCATATAAATGTGTTTTAGCCCCAAACTAATTCCAGATATAGAGGGCATTACCTTCAGACTGACCGAGTCAAATACCTTTGACTTCCGTTTTGCTCTTTCTGAGGTAGACTGGAAATTTGTTTTGAACCCCACACAGCACTTGAAGACTTAAAAGTTTATTCAAAATAGCCAAAATGTAAAGCAAAACAAAACAAAACAAAAAACAACAACAACAAAAAAAAACCAACGAAGCCACCCACCCACGTATGAATGGTAAGCCACACTTGGTACATGTATGTCATGGGATATTACTCAGTCATATAAGGAATGAAATTCTGACATGTTATACCACTCATGAACCTGAGAGCATCATGCTGGGAGACGTAAGACAGGAACAACAGGACCGATATTGTAGGACTCCACTTACAAGAGATAGCCAATAGAAAATGGTTGGTAGGAAGCAGCCTTAGGGCTGGCGGGTGGGGAGGGCTAGTAATGAACAGCTTCTGCTTGGCATGCAGAAAAGGGTTTGGAGGCAGATGTCGATGGGGGACAGCACCGTGGTTAGCTTAGTGCTGCCCAGCAGTGCATGGAGGCATGGTTAGAAGGAGGCTGGGCAGAGCTCCGAGGCAGAGCACATGGTCAGCTTTGGGTTCCAGCCATTGCAGCAGCCACTAAAATGGTGGGTTTTGTTGTATACATTTTACTAATTCAAACAAACAAACAAACAAACAAACAAACCCAAAAAAACAGACAAAAAAGTAGGGCACTAGAAGATTTAAGATCAAAACAGCGTGGGAGTTGGGAAGGTGGGAATTTCTGAATTTCTGATTTTCTGGTTTGTTTTGTTTCGCCGTTAGTGACTCTGTAGAGCTCGAATCTCACTGTGGAGCCTGGCCTGGCCTGGAACTCGCTATGTAGCTCACTCAGGCTGACCTTGAACTTACTGTCATCCTCTTGTCTCTGCACCAGGAGGGCTGGCATTAAAAAGATGCATGCCATCATGTCCAGCCATAGTTTATGTTTTATTGGTAGATGTTACACTACGTGACTGAAAAGTCAGAACGACAGAAGAAGACACAAAGGGAGAAAGAAGTGGCAGTGTAGACGCTGTCTCCAGTCAGCACCCTGCAACGCACCTTCCTTCCCCCTAAAGTCCTACCTGACCATCAAGGAGTATGGTTACTGCACTCTTCTTTATTTTTCCGTTTCTTCAGCAAACAGGAGTGAGAACATATTCTTATCTTCCTATCTTTTTTACTTAAAAGGTGATGGGGCTAGCTTGGCTGCTGAGACACCTTGCCTAAAACCTTGAAGAATTTCAAAATTTCAAAAAGCCAACTCCCAAATAGTTGCTTTTACAGTTGTAGACAGGATTCAGATGGGTTTCCTTTACCCAAGTAAGCCAATAGAGAAAAGTTCACTTTTCATTTTTAACAGAAGTTGAGACAGAGAGAGAAAGGGGGGTGGGGAGGGGGGGGAGAGAGAGAGAGAGAGAGAGAGAGAGAGAGAGAGAGAGAGAGAGAGAGAGAGAGAGAGAGATGTGTGTGGGGGGACTTAAAGGTTCAGGAACATTAGGGCTGCCTGATTTGCCCTGGGGGAAAAGTTTAACGTGTGTAAATATCCTCTTTCAAAGCGCTTTATGTGCACAGGCCACTTGGAGATTACCACCTTGTAAAACAAAGGAAGAAAAGCAACCTCCCCACCCTGACTGGGCCAGCAAGGGGAGAGATGGGGGTGGGGGCGGCCTCTGGTTGACCAGGGCTCCCACTGGAAGGGCTAAGTGCTCTTTTTAAAGTTAAGGAAGTCCACCTGGCACCCTACAGGACTGTATTGTGAACTCCAAGAACCCATCACCCATCACCCGGGACAGCAGGCAGTCCACTAGGCTGCGGTTTCCAGCACACACTCACAAAAAGAAATAAGGAAATCCGAGCATCTAGGCTAGCCTATCAGCTCCCTAAACTATTTTGGTCACAATAATTCACAGCTTTGGCAACTTAAAAAGAGAAAGACACCTGTCACCAGAAAACCAACTGCTGTCTTTTAAAGTACTATAAAACAACAACAAAAACCTCCAATGCTTTGTATTTTTAAAGGCCAAATCTACAATTCTGTAATGTGACAATAGAGAGAATGCAAATTTAAACTTGTACTCTATAATCTACTGTCATTTATACTCAATCTATAATAAACTTGTGCTATAGGCTACATTTAGACTTATAAGCTACCGGCAGATACAAGTTATTAAAAACAATCTGATTTCAAGACAGTTTCTGTGTGTAGCCCTGGACATCTGTAGACCCACTGGCCTGGAACTCAGAGACCCACCTGCCTCTGCCTCCTGGGAGTCCTGGGATTAAAGACATGTGCCGTCCTGAGGTGTGGCTTTGAGGCCCCCCCCCCCAAAATCCCCTTAAATTTACACTGGCAATTGTATTCTAAGTCATTTAGTGATTTTTAAAATTCATTTTAAAAAACACCTTTTGCTGGGCGTGGTGGCACACGCCTTTAATCCCAGCACTTGGGAGACAGAGGCAGGCAGATCGCTGTGAGTTTGAGGCCAGCCTGGTCTACAAAGTGAGTCCAGGACAGTCAAGGCTACACAGAGAGACCCTGTCTTGAAAAAGCATAAAAAAAAAAAAATTAAAAACATCTTTTATGTGCCTTGCTCCAGACAGATGAGACAACACACACACACACACACACACACACACACACACACACACACACACACACACGATTCCTTGCCTGGTGGAGTTAGCACTCTGACCAACAATAGGAGGACAATAGGAGGTAAACAAGCTAATAAATGCATTTGGAAAGTGACAAAAGCTGTGAAATAGTTGACTAGAGCCAGATAAGGAGATGGGCAGGAGGAAACCCTTTTGATAGAAGCACCAGGAAAGACTACTGCTGTGAAGAGAGGAAGGCACGAAGGGAGGGGGCAAACTGAGAAAAGAAAACTGCACGAAGAAGAAGCAGCCTGCTGAGGCAGGAAGCCGCAGAAGACAGCGTGGGCAAGAAGAGAGTGGGAACCGGCTGGCTAGTAGCACAGGAGGGCCCTCAGAAACTCTTGTTTGTGAGTCTTAAAAGCTGAATCTTGCTGAAAATGGTCTTTAATGAATGAGAGGAGAAACCTCAAAGTCAAAACGCGATTCACACGTGAGGTAAAGATGAGCGCAGCCTGGGCAGGTGCATTTGGGCTTGAGATGGACCCAGGAGGATCTTGTTAGGCCCTGCTGCAGGGCGTGGCCGGCACGCCTGCCCCCTACCCAGGGGCGGGGCTTCCCCTCTCCCAGAGATTCCCTAAATAAACCAGACATTTTGGTTCTAGGGTCTCTCTCCCTATAAACCGTATATTTTGGTTCCAGCGTCTCTCGCCCCCTTTCCCCCCACCTCCCTACCCTCTCTTCTTCCTCTCCCCCTACCTCCACCCCCAGTGCGCTCCCCCTTCCCTTCCCCCTCTTGGAGATCTACTAGAACCCACAGGTCACACTCCAGGTAAGTATTTCCTATTTCAGAGGGTGGTTCCTCCCCCACTCCCCGTTTTGGGACTCCCCTCCCCCAACTATCAATACCATGGCCCTAAAAGTTTCAAGTGTAAACTCCTTAACTTTATCTTCTTCTCCCTCTCTCTCTCTCTCTCTCTCTCTCTCTCTCTCTCTTTCCCCCCCACTCCCTACCCTCTCTCCTTCCTTTGCCCCACCCCCGTGCCCAGCGCTTCCGCCCCTCCCCTTCCCCCTCCCATGCCGCTTCTAATAGATCTGCATTTATATATTATAACTTCGTCACCAATTAGCTCCTACTGTTTATTTAATCAATCAGATCCAACTAGCCATTGTCAACTGTTCCAGAAAAACAAGGACATGGCAAATGTTGCACATCTGTCTTTTTGTCAGCGTCTAACAAACCAAGAATCAGAAAGAAGTCAGATTCTATGTTTTAAGCTTGCATTTTCAAACACACAGAGGAGCAAGTAATCTCGCTCCCAGGACAAACCACTAAAGGTGTGGCTCTTTAGAATTGCTGAATTGCCCAAAGCTGCTTTAGAAAAAACCCTGCTCCTGAATACATCTGGGGCACAGGCTGGCTAACCAGAGACCTGTAAACCGCATGATAAGCAATCACTAGTTTACATGAGTGTCCATGTGCCCGCACATATGCATGTGTATGGAAGGCATGCGCTCGACATATGAGGTTGCGCCTGGTATTGCTTGTGCTCATGGTGGAGGAGTGCAGAGGTGTGTGCCAGGGCATGGGAAGACTGGGCACGAATATGTGCCCACATAATTGTTTGTGTGAGATCTTGAATTAGATAAGGTGACCAATCTATAGAGAATAAGTAGATATCATGGCTGTGACTGTCATGTACATCCATAGATTTGGATTCACTTTTTTTAAAATACTGTAGGCTGAGCCTTGGTCACCCACGGAGCTGTGTCCAGAGGCCTTTTAATTATTCTGAGAAGATCTTGCTAAATTACCTCAAAGTGCCATGTAGCTCAGGCAGGCCTTGAACTTGTGATCCCTCTCCCTCAGCAAGTATCAACCGTGCCAGCATCATAATTGTGTTCACAGATGGGTTTCAGTCAGTGCTTAATTAATTTACCTCAATAAGTAAATCAGGGCTTTAAATGGCAATGTATAAAATAAAGGAGTTAAATGTGTGATTATGGGCTTTATTTATAGTATTAAGCTGTAACATAAAGTTTCAAATGATTTTTTTACATGTTGGCATGCAAAATAATGGGTTTCATCATGGCATTGGCATATGTGTGTGCCATTACACTTTGCTTTACTTTACTCCCTTCCTACCCTCTTTCTCTGTGCCCTCTCCCGGTATCCTGTTAGTTTTCTCCTCCCCAATAAGTCTGATCTGTTTTTTGTTGTTGTTGTTTTTGTTTGTTCGTTTGTAGTCCATCATCTTAGTTGTCACCTCCCTTAAGCTCTCTCCTCCTTCCCGCTCATGACCCCCTTTCTGGCTTAGTGACCCACAAACTCACATATAAACACACACACAATCTTACATCTAGCATGTGCCAATTGTCTTTCTGAGTCTGGCTTCTTTCCCTTAAATTTCTAATTTCTGGTTGCAACCTGTTTTTCTGCAAGTGTCCTGACTGCCTTTTCTCTGTGGCTGCAGAAGATTGCACTGTGTAACATGTATTTTATACACCTGAGACTTTTTAGCATTTGTTTAATAAGAAGAGGGAATGAGTTCTGTCCCTAAAGCAAAACCTTAGGCCACCTGCAGGAGCATGCTCACCTCTGGGGACCCCAGCTCTCTGAGACTTGACTAGAACAGCTAAACTAGGTTGGAGAAGGCTAAACCAGCCTTACCATACACCAGAGAGGGGGACTGACCGTGTCTTGGGGGCCCCATAGCTCCTTGGGTGGCCCAGTGGACCTCTGCTGACACTAACTTGTCACAGCACCTCAACTCAGATGCTCCCCGTGTCTCCTCCTCTGGTTACCCACTTGCGCAGATCCATTCGGTGGGCAGTGGCAGCATTCTCTGTTTTGATCTAACTTTTTCTTCCATATATGTGCATGTTGATGTGTCCCGTTGTCACCCCTTGTACAATAGCTTCGAACATGTGAGAGGATTTTGGAGTGAGCAGGGCTCCTTCGGAAAAATTAAAACACAACTCCAGGGGCATGATCTGCCTAAAGAATGCTAATTACTCGAGTAAATTTACAACCTTCTTCGGTTTTTCTTCAGTCTACTGTGATCCTTTCCTCCAACAGAAGCGAAACACACACACACACACACACACACACACACACACACACACACAAACGCACACACCCGCCGTCCCCAAGAAAGCCACATCAAGGTTTGCCCCGCTGGAAGTGGAAAGTAGAGCAAATCCACTTTGAAGCACCTGAGGAACGGTTTGAAGGCTGATTGTAACCTATATGCTTTGAATGTCTTTCATTCATTTGGAATTTGTCCAATCCCTCTGCTTCAAATGTCTCCTGTCAAAGTTAATTTACTTTAGGCTGAAAGCAAAGCCAAATTCTTGGGAGACACGTGACCAAGATAGGGGCGGCGCGGCGGGGGTGGGGGAGAGCCACTGGCCCAGCTGTGGGAAGTGTGCTCAGTCTCTTGGGACTGAAGCAGAGAACTAGATAGCACCACCAAACACTTCAGTAGCCCCTTAGACGAAGATGTTACGTGACTAGACTTACCTGCCCATGTGTGAGTGCGCATGCGCAGGTGTGAGTGCGCATGCGCGTGCGCGCGCGAGCGTATGTGTGTGTGTGTGTGTGTGTGTGTGTGTGTGTGTGTGTGTTCGTTCCCAGAAGGCAGTCTTTGGGCTTCACCTGCCTGCAGCAGGTATTTATCAAATGGCCTGTGTCTTCAGACTTACCTGCCCATGCGTGAGTGCGCATGAGCGTGCGTGCGCGCTCGCGCGCGCGCGCGCGCGCGCGTGTGTGTGTGTGTTCGTTCATTCGTTCATTTGTTCCCAGATCGCTAGCCCTCAAACGAGGAGCGAGAGGAAGGGACTGCTTTAAAGACCCACAGCCTGACATCATGCAGAGAATAAGAGACCTTGGGACATTCAGCCCCAGACAGAGAGTGTCTCCATCAAATTCCTCCCGCCATGGCTCAGAGCACACCTAGGACCAGAGGCAGAAAGAGCCGGAGGACATGACGGCGTCTATAAACCAACAGGATCGATGCTCATAGGGATTGAGCAGTGGACTCATGAGTGCCGCATGAGTCCCGCATGAGTCCGCACCAGCTAGGGTCCTAGAGCTGGCCGGAGACGTGGACACACGCCCCCACCCATGCGTACACCAGAAGCTATTTCCAATGGATACCTACACACAAGTGAAAACTTAGTTTTCTCTAGGGAAGATTCACTGGGGAAACAAACTACTCATAAGGGAAGGCTGCGTGCCCAACAGTAGACAGCCAATAGAAAGTGAACTCATCGTTGGAGGGTCCTTGTCTCAAAATGGCGTGTCAGGGCTCATCCTTTTCCCCCCTTATTTTTAATTTAATTTAATTTATTTTTATATAGTTCTCCCCCCCCCCACCCCCCACCCCCACCCCCGTCTCTCTCTCACAGATCTTTTGCACTTCAGTAGGACTTTTTAAATTTCATTTTATGGGGTTCCTGGGTATGTGAAGGAGGGTGGTCTCTGTCTGTATCTGTTTCCTGTACCTTCTCTTGGGTTCTTTTCTTTCTGTTTGTTTGTTTTGTCTTATTCCAATGTATCGGGTTTTGTTTTATCTTATTATGTTTTGTCTTATTATTATCCTTAAAAGCCTGTTTGTTTTCTAAGGTGAGACAAAAAGGGAGTGGATCCAGATGAGGGGGAGGTTGGGAGGGGCAGAGGGAGTAGAAACTGTAATCAAGATATATTATGTGAGGGGGGTGGATTTTCAATAAAAAGGGGAAAAAAACCTCAAAGTTTGAAATTGAACACCTTTCTTTCCTGGTTTAAATGATTTTAGTCAAAAAAAAAAAAAAAAAAAAAAAAAAAGACTTCCCAGGAGCACTTGGGGGGTGGAGGTGGGGCACAGCAGAAACCTAAACTTCATTGATTTCGCAATTTATTGGAAGATTTGTACAGAATAAATTCTCTTGACATTAAACGCCTGGCTTGACAGCATCACTAATTCCAGCTCTTTCTCCAGAGGAAGACCAAGGCTCCTGGCCTGGCAGACAAATTAGCCACAGTTGCTGGGAAGACAGCAGTTTACTAGAGACAAAACCTGAGAGGGAAACGGAAGTCTTGTGCACATCCAAACAGCCTGCCTCGTGTCACCAAATCCCCTAGAGTCACCCTCAGCTTCATTAGCACATGAAAATGAGGTAATTGAACATCCTTCAACTGTCCCTCAAGTGCCCAAATCAATCATTCATGGAAATTAAGTTTTGATAAGAGGTGTTTAAAGATTGTCAAAGAGTCTCTGAGAGTGTCATTCTTTCCGCCTTCAGAGGATTCCAGCCAGCACTGGGCTATACCGGGCAGCAAAGGTGAAAAAGGTAAAGGTGCACACCGACCGGATCACGAGAACCACGGGTCAGAAGCAGGAATCTAGCAGGTTTGTTTCCATAAAGATATTGACTTTGGGAAAAGTGGTTGCCCCCCTTTTCACAGATGCATCATTGGGCAGTTATTTGGATAAGCCATATAGAAGGATATATATATTTTAAATGAACGTGTACTCTAAGAAGAGACAAAAACATATGTTTTTTGTTTTTGTTTGAGACAAGGTCTTGCTATGTACAGTCCAGGCGAGCATCAAACTTGTGTCAATCCTCTTCAGCCTTCCCAGTGCTGGGATTACAAGCATGTCACCTTGTTGGGCTTATGTTGTCAGTATTTCTTTTCTTTCTTTCTTTTCTTTTTTTAAATATTTTAAACTGTGGGAGTGTCAGATCTTGGAGTTACAGACAGTTGTGAGCTGCCATGTGGGTGCTGGGCATTGAACCTGGGTCCTTTGGAAGCCATCTCTCCAGCCCGTTGTATTTCTTAACTATAATGCCAAGATGTAGGATATGTAGGTGTGTTGTTTTACCTCTTAAAATACTTAGTGTGTGTGAGCATGCGTGCACATGTGTGTATGAGTGAGCCATGGTACATTTGTTGAGGCGAGAGGACAGCTTGTGGTTCCTCCTTCCGCTGTGTGGGTCTCTGGAATTGCACTCAGGTCATCAACCTGACCTAAGTACCCTTGCCCACTGAGCAATCTCTCTGGTCCCTTGAATGCACAGTGTGACGACACTTGGAAATGGTTTAATACATTTGTGTATTGGCTCACGACTGTCACATTACCATGGGAAGCTGAGGCAGGATGTTGGCTCTGAGCTCCAGGCCACCTTGGGTTGTTGAAACTCATACGTTACATAACCGTGGCACCCAGTTAGCATTTCCGGTATCCCCCCAAATCATCTGAATTTCTTCCCCCAAATCTAAAAGTGGAAAGCAAAAATATGAATAGCTCCCAAAAGAAAATAATAAGACTGTGAATAAATCTAATATATGTTTGACAGTTAAAAGCCCCCACCCATTTTTCTTCTAAATTATAGGAAGGCTAGAGAAGAAGATGCTAGGAAATAACTTGGTTCTTTTCTCCAATATTTACCCTGCAAGTATTTGCAAATCCTCCAAAAGTTACTGGAGATATGCTTATCTTTGGTGCCGCAAATATCACTCTTTTAAAGAGCATGGGTCAGCATTTCCATTCCTTATGGCCTAACAAAAGGACTCTTGATCAGGAAAAACTTGTTAACAAGCCTGGAGCTTCGGTATTTGTGTGAGTATATGTTACCACTTTCCTTCAGTCTCTACTAGCTCAGATTTACCATGCCCACACACAGATGGACACATTCCATGCAGCCCAGAGCTGGCAGGGCAGGGCCTTGGTAGTGGCTTTCTCTGTATTGCATCCTTAAAACTTGGCTACACTGAGCATGGAGAGGTCAGGCTGCAGCAAAGGACGGACACTAGAGCGCCTTTCCCTTTCCAGGGGGCTTAACCCTGGAGAACCTTTGATCTGTTGATTAACAAACACACACTCTCATATTTTGTAAGCCACCCCCCCCCCCCCCCGCCAACCGCCCCGCTATAGATTTCAGAAGGGTGGGAAAGGCACAACCCCACAAAACCTAAAATGTCTCTTTACATAAACAGTACACCCTACTCAAAGACAGGCAACCCCTTTCCCTCCTGTCATCACTACACTGAAGTTGACAAACAAACAAATTAAAGCTCTCGGGGACGTACAAAGCCGCTCAGCTTGGAGAACCAGATGAACTCATGTCCAGAAATGAGCAAGCTCTAGGCTGGTATGAGAGGCTTCTGCTACCTCGAATAGCCCTTATTTCTGAGATAGGGTTTCATGGTGATCAGGCTAGCCTGGAACTTGCTATGTAGCCAAGGATAGACACTTTGAGCCTTCTCCTTCCCTCCTCCCTCCCTTGGTGCTGCTGGGATCATAGGTGTGTGCTACCATGCCTAGTTTAATTGGATTGGGGAGCTAGGATACTCTACCCAGCCCCCCAGCTTCTTAATAATCAATACCTGTAACTTGATTGATCAAGAAAACCAACCCAATGCCTACCAGGAGGCCTTCTTGGTCCAAAAACAAAAAACAAAACAAAACAAAACAAAACCAAAAAACAAAAAGTGACTTAGTTTACCTAGATAAATACAATTAAGCCAACAAAATTAAAACAAGGAAAAAAATGGAAGAAAGGCTAGAGAACAGATGTATATTGTGAGAGTTAGTTAGAGAAAAGAAATGCAGACGGTCAGGGTATTGTTGCTCAATGTCCAAGGATGACAAGGAGTTAATAAAGACACAATCCCCACAACCACTGGGCACGCAAACTCATGGAGACTAACAGACATGGCACCCTTAACAACCCCCCCTTTTCCCACCAGGCAGTCTTGTGGTGTGTGTGTCATAGTAAAAGGTACAATGCCTACGCAGAAGCCTCTCTTCCTTCCAATCAACTCTTTCCCCTCCCTCTCTCATCCCGAGAGCTCGGGAAGTTATTTTTAAAACTTCTTGGCTGTAGGAATCATGACACATAGAAGTTAGAGCCTTATGACTTGCCAGGAAGCATCCTGGCTTGTGCTTATTACCCTGACAGTAATTATTGCTAATGTCCCATTTCACTCTCAAAGTGTCCTCCTGTAGACAGTGAATTATATGACTGCTCTAGTCTCAGTATGCACGTATGCATACAGTGGGTGAATGAAGAAATGAGGCTCCATCCTAAGTATACTGCATCCGTACAGGGCGTATCTTGGTCTTTACTAACTTGGAATATATGAATTAACTTAAACAAGAGGAAGAAAAAAAAAAGAGCCCTAAACTAACATTGTCACTTGGAAATAACCCAGAATCCTGTTGCGTGCTCTGTCCTCTTTCCCTTGAACCCAGTCATATACGCCTTGAAACCGAAAGGGGTGACAAAGCCAGCACCATGGGCTGGTGACTGCCGTTTGCACAGATGCCTCTCAGACCAGTGCAGGAGAAGACACAGGAGGGAGCAAACTGCTCGCTTTGCATACCATTTCCCCCCAAAGGGCAAAAGCGATATGTAAGGAAAACAAAACCAAAAACCAAAAACAAAACAAACAAACAAAAAAAACCCACCAAAAAACCAAAACCACCTCAGCAAATGCATTAAATTATGATGGAGATTCACACTCAACACATTTGATAAAGATGAATCAAAGATTTTCCAATTTTGTATAAACATATTTTAAAATGAATGAAAGTTCTAGACATCTTAAAATTTAATACTAAAGCTCATTTCTCACACCAGATGTCTTAAGGATGAAAGAACTCAAAAGTAAATTTTCAGTTGAAAGAATCTATGACAATTCTACTTTTAATCATTTGACCCAAAGAAGCTGGTTATGAAGAATCTCATCTTTACTAATAGCCACCATTATCTATTTCCCTGAAGCACAGGCAAGGTAAATGTTTCTAAGCAATTCTCTCAGAAGTTAAACATTAAATTAAACAAAAAACAAACAAACAAACAAACAAATGGAAACACCACTGAGAACCTTGTGATGACCTGAAGGCATGTTCAGAGAGAGGCGAAGGTTAGAAGGTGGTGCTCAAGTTACACCCATTGTTTCAGCCCCGATTAAGGACAAGAAGAGAAGGGAAAGCCATCACCTGCTCTTACATACACGTCTCATTCCAAATGCTACTCAGCAAAGCAAAGCAAAGCAAAGCAAAACAAACCGCCTTAACTTTTGCAATCCAATACCCTTCTGCTTAGTTAAACAAAAGTATTTTATTTATGAATGAAATGAACTTTCTGACTTTGGTCACGCGCCAAGTTTCAGGGCAGCCAAAAGAAATGGCAGACTTTAAGTTAGTGTTTACTGTTTGCTCTAGAGTATGTTTTAATTTCAATGAAGACCCAAAAATTATATATAGAACATATTAAGTACTTCCAGCCTTAAATTCTACAAAAAGTAATTTGTGGATATCAGAGTCCAAATATTTTAAGACTGTTCTTCACTGTGTAATAAGTACATCTGCTGACCCAAAAATCACAGGGAAGAGTAAAAGACGGAGAACATTCTCCATACAATACATGACTTGCCAGTATGTGAAGCTCTGAGATTTGTTCCCAATACTTCACATGCAAACAAATAAAAAGCAAACCAAGATCATTTTTAAGGCCAGGGCAGGAGATTCACTCTACCAGATACTAAACACAAAGCAGTTTACACTAATGCAGTAGTGTAGATAGGTGAAAAGAAAAAAAGGGCATCTACAAAAACATGTAAGATTGACAGGTGATGGAGGCAGCTTTTAAAAAAAATGTGTCTTTGTGTGTGTCTTGTGTGTGCCATATGTGTGCAGTGCTCACTCAGGCCAGAAGGGGGCGATGGATCTCCGGGAGCTGGAATTACAGGTAGTTGTGAACCATCTGATGGGGTGCTAGGGACCTCTAAAAGTGTAGCTAGCACATGTGCTCTTTCTTAGTGGCCAAGCCATTTCTCTGGCCAAAGGTGGTGGCATTTTAAAGTATAGGCAAAGAAAATGTGCTTCAATAAATAGTTCATAGTTATTTATTTGGTTTAAAAAGTTAAAAGTACATCCTTGTATCTGGCTTTTGCTTTATTTTGTTTTGTCAAGACAGGGTTTCTTTGTATAGCCCTGGCTATCCCGAACTCACTCTGTAGAGCAGGCTGGCCTTGAAGTAGGCATGCTTCACCATATCCCAGCTTTGTATCTGTGTTTTCTTTTATTTCCTTTCTTACTCTTTTTGGGGGGGGGGGGATTGAGGAGGTGGGGAGCAGTTAGTTATGTAGCTGGCTTGGAATTTACTATGTAGACCTCAGTGGCTTTGAACTCACAGAGATGTGCCTGCCTTTGCCTCTGGAGGGCTTAGATTAAAGTTGTGTAAGTATGCTGTATAGCAAACAGAAAAATATATTTTAGATAAATTAAAAACAATATCAATTTATTCATTATATTAAAATGAAAACACTTTTGTCTGTGTATTTGTTTAGACAGAGTCTCACATAGTCAGGCTTACCTCAAGTCTTTGAGGATGGTACTTCTGCCTCTGTCACATCAGTGTTTGAATTATAGGTTTACACTCGTGGATAAATTTGCGCATTAAAAAAAAACATGTTATAAAGAATGTATAGCTAATCCACAGATAAGGAAAATGTTTTATGACTAAGAAAGGAATTTGCATCTAGAGCAGATACAGAAAAAGGTCTCAATAATAAAAACAAATCTCCCAATAGAAGACACAAGCTATAGATGAGAATGAGCAAGTCACAGCAGGGTGAGCACCAGTGTCCAGCAGGGGAAAGCACTCAAGTTCAACAGCAGTGAGAAAACAGACGGATTAGGGAGCTGTCACTACTGTACACCTGTCTGAAAAGGGAAGATGTTTGAAAGCCTTATCCGGTGTTACTGACGTGTTTGCTGGAACATATTCGCTGCCAGTTGTGGTGCAAACTGCTGTAACTACTTCTAAAAACAATTTGGTGATACTTTTCAAGATGAAAATATGCATATTCTGTGTCACCACAATTCCGTCTCTGTGTGGTACCTTAAAGAGACAATTCTTGCTCTGTGTAAGGTGACGCATCTGAGAATGTCACAACAGCCTCATCTGTACAGCAAACATTACCAAATAGATAAAGCAGCGAAACCTCCATTAGTGGAAGACTATAAGGTCATTAGTAAAGTTGACCACAGCAGAGTAGGCATGCCAAAAGATCCTGTAATATTTAGTTAGAAGTATGTAAGTCAAGCAAGCAGAGGTAGACAGATCTTTTTGAGTTCAAAGTCAGTCTGGTCTACATAGTGAGTTCTAGGTCAGCTAAGTGAGATCCTGTCTCCAGAAGAAAGATACACACACACACACACACACACACACACACACACACACACACACACACATCAACAACAACAAGGAGGGAGGACAGCAAACATATATACACTTTGATTCTATTTGTCAGATTTTCTAGTCCAACAGTACTATAAAAACATCGAAATACAACATAAGTCTAAAATAATACATAGAAATAACTGGTGATAAAGGAAAAGAGATGAAAAGACTACACAGAGGCCTTTAACACACACACACAAAATGTTAAAATATAACTATATTTAAACATATATATATATATATATATATATATATATATATATATATTTAAAAAGTTAGGCAAAGATGGCTTTGATGTGTCTTGGAAAGGGGGTTATCAAGCGAAGATGTATTGAGATAGGAACTGATTGTATTCTTTATGCTTCTTGGTATTGTTAAAATATATTGATAAAGAAAGCCATATTTTAACATAATTATAAAAGATAAGTAGGATTGGAGAAGTGGCTCAGTGGTTAAGAGTGCTTACTGCTCTTTCAGAGGCCATGGGTTCGATTCCCAGTGCCCACAGCAGGTGGCTCACACAGCCTACAAAACTTTGGTTCCAGAGGGTCCAATGCCCTCTAGGTTTTGTGGGCACCTGCATGCACATGGTGCACATAAACGCATCAAGGCAGACTTACTTGCAAATAATTTTTTAAAAATCACTAAAAAATGTTGTAAGCTAAAATGTTTGGGAACTGTTGAATTTGAGTTCAAATATGACCCATGAGAAACGGAGGCACTGAAGTGAGATTACAGCAAAGTTTGCACGAGCTTGTGAGTAAACATTTAGACTCTGTCCTGTTTGACACAGTACCCCTGAGGCCACCACACCATGACAGTCAGGTCTGAGAGGACTTTGTGCCAGCTCTTGGAGTGTGACTCCAAGGAAGAGCTCTCCTGGCTGAGCTAAGATCTGTGCTGCACAGCAGGAACACACAGCATTGTGTGTGGCCAGCAAAGCTTTGGGGCAAGGATGGAGAGCAGTACATACGAAGGTGTCTGGAAGAGCACAGGGTCAGCTGTGTACCTGGGGCGTCAGCTCTCTGTTCGGAGGTGCAATGCTTTATCTGATGCTCCACCAAGGACCAGAGACGACTATCTTGCTGTAGTTTAATACAAATAAATGAAATTTCACATCACTTTTGAACAAGAATTTTTATTCTAATCCATTCCAATGTGTCTTCCAAATGTGAACAAAAAGATACAATTGTAAAAAAGATAAGACAAAAATCTTAGCCCCGTTGATTATAATGACCAGATAAGGAAAGATGGTTGTTACCAGCCCAGCAGAAGCAGAATCGTAAATGACAAAACTTACTATATTGGTAATCTGGTGAGGATAAATCCTTGAGGATAAAACCCTGGGCCTTGGGGGCTGGAGAGATAGCTCAGTGGTTAAGAGCACTGATTGCTCTTCCAGAGGACTGGGGTTCAATTCCTAGTACCCACATGGCACCTCACAACTGTCTGTAACTCCAGGCTCTGACACCCTTATACAGACATACAGGCAGGCAAACACCTATGTGTGTATATGTATATATATATATATATATATATATATATATATATATATATACACACACACACACACATATATGTGTGTGTGTGTGTTTATGTGTATGTATGTATGTATGTATATATGTATGTATGTATGTATGTATATACACACTCCAGGCCTGGCACACAATAGGCAGTTGCTCTGACAACTGCCAGCCCAAGTGACCTTGCAATAAAGGTTGGCTACTGGTCTTTAAGCTAAGAACGTATGTGAAAAAAGGAAACAGATATCTAGGAAAATTGGGGACTGATGTCATGATTTGAAACTAGGTGGAGTGTTCCTTGGAGTCTGATTCGAGAACAAACTGAGAGCACTGATCCTGGGAGAGACGGTTCTTAGCACAGGCTTGTCTGGACCTTGTCACGTGCCCCACGCTAACTTGACGGGATCCTCTTGCTTCTGCCTCTCAAGCACTGGAATTACAGGCGTGTTCTATTGCCCTCACGTTCCCCTTCCCTCCCTCCTTCCCTCCCTCCCTGTCCTCCTTTCCATTGGTGCTGAGGAGTAGACAGAGGGCCGTGCACACATTAGAAAGGGCTTCAGCACTGAGCTGTATTCCCACCTACACATCTTAACAAGGTACATCCCCGCCCCCATCAAATGTGTGGCAGGAAGAGGAGTGTGGCCAGCTAGCTTAGAGGCTTCTGTCGAGTCAGGGTTTCCTATTACCAAAGGCTTTCAGGCTCTGTCAGGCACAGAGCATACTTGTTAAATGCAGAGTATTTCAAAGCTTTCCCACCCCCCTTCATGTGTGTGTCATATTTAAAGTATCTTTCTAACTAGCAACTGAAAGAAAAGGTTAATACTTAGCCACAAACACCCACTTTGAGGCACGCAGAATACCATACTCAGACACTTCAAGTGTGAAATGCTTGGGAGCGGCTGTGCTCATCTAAGAACAGCATTGTTGGAAGCCTCCGCCAGAGAAGACAAGATTTAATAAGAGACACTTAGAATTCACAGATGCAAGCTGCTTATACGCTGTGTCACACAAGTTAAGGTAAAAGAGAAACCACCTAAATGTACCATTTTCTAATAGAAAGTCTCTAAACTCTTAACAACCAGTTCACTTTGTAAATTCTGTCTGAGCATTCAAAGCCATTTTAATAAGTAAATTACTGACAAATTGATTCCGTGCTATCAGATGTGAGCTAGAGCCTTGCTTTCAAGCAATGACCCCCATCATTACCAAAGCTTAAAGTACCCTTCCAGTTTAAAAGAAGCAAAAGGTTTATTTTTCCTTTTACAATAGTAATGTTCAGCACACATGCTTTTCTTTCATACATTATCCACATATTGCATGAGGAATCACAGCACCGTATTCAAATTTCCATTAGGGAAAACCCCACGCACATTCTACTCAGGCAACTGTTAAAAGACACATTGCTTGCTATGCAGCCTCCCCGGCGGTGGCAGCTCTGTGTGTTAAACTCTATACAAGCTACAAGTAGATGTGGCTAAGTTTTGGGGGAAAGAAAAAAAGAATCTCCTTCAAACATATTAAGATTTTAGGGTAGTACAAGGAGCTACTAAAGTAGAAGCTTTATGATTCTTTTAAAAATATACTCAGAAACTTTCACCTAAATACTCATTATGAAGCCCAGAGATCTGTTTCCCAAGAGTTGCTAGTACGTTGCAATGCCTCTGATGACTTTATCATTGCCAGCAAGTCAGGAAAGAACCGAAAGCTGGGAACTTTGGAGGACAACCTCTCCAGCCCACTTCCTGCTAAGAGGGCTGAGAAGTCTCTGACAGAAGAGCCCAGAGGACTTTAGCACCATCACCTGCAGCCGGCAAGGAGAGCCGCCTGGAGCAATTCCCAAATATAGGTCAACCCAAACGTGGCAGCGGACAACCAGTGAGAGAGAGAGCCTTCGTTCATAACTGGCTGAAGTCATTTCACCAATTAAGCCTGCAACCCTGAGATAAGCCCGAGAGAGCAGACAGACAGAGGTTACCTAAGACAGTTTTAATCCTGGTCTAGCATTCACAGTGCTTGGGATGCATGAAGGGACTTGAGAGAATAATCTAGATGTTCAGGGCTTGCTTGTGACTCCTGAGAACCTTACATTTATCAAGGAGACTTATTTGGGAGTGGCGAGTCTCTTGTCTTTGCGCCTATGCTCAGCTCACATGTGCCGTCTCTATGATCCTGCCCGTAGGAAGATTCTAATGCTCAGACCTCTAGCAGCTATCAGTGGACGGACAGTATGGCGTAGGGTTAAAGAAATCTAAAACCAGCACAGCAGTAGCTTTTGCGGCAGACATTTGTTTTCTTGCTAACCTAAAGAAGACAAGCCACAACCGCGGTGCTGTGACTCCAAGGCACAAGGTAGTCTATTTGGCCGAAATAATGTTTACTTTGTGTCAGAAACAAAGGGTTCTGGTCTCTGTTTGTCAAACGGGGTAATTTTAACTCTACTTGCCCCCCCCCAAGAGACATTGTCACCAGAAAATAAGGAGGGCTTAACTGGAGGCTTAACAGGAGATGGGCTCTTAAGAGGAGGTGCAGACTGCACAGAGGAATAGTCTCTCGGCCTTTAATGTTTCAAAACATTTAAAACAGGCGCAGAGATCCACAAAATGGTGATAGCTATTCTTACACAGAAACTGTTTTTTTTTTTTTTCCTAAACACCAGCTAGATTTTGAAACATGGCAACTCGTGGAAACACAGTTCAAGCCGTAAGGATGTGGGGCAGTGGAGTTGAGTACTGTGCAGAACATCATGGCTTCCTGCATCCTCCAATGTCCAGGAAATGGGCAATTTATAAAGACGAGTCTATAGAGGCAAGAGCTGGATACAGGATATCTATCCGGCTTAGTTTATCTTGATGTTGTATATTGATATTCAAATCAGAAAGGCCCGGTCTTTAGTTTTACCACACCAAGCAAAGCTGGCAAACACCTCACTTGTCAGGCAATTATTACAGAAAACCTGTCTTTATGTTTATATTCCAGGGCACAAGAAGTTTGATAACATTAATTCATATTATGTTATGTGTGTTTAAAAAAAAAAACCAACATAGTTAGCTGAAAAGCTGCTTACCCGCCTCTAGAACACTCAAGATAAAGAAACAGATTTCATCTCATTGGGAACATGATGTTTCTTAAAGATTTCATTGTTTTTTAGTCAGAAAATATTTTGAAAACTGAATTTCCTAAGACCATAGAGAAATGTAAAGAGGCACTAGAATGAATGGGAAGAGCCTTGTAAGTCCTACTGAAAGCTTTTTCAAGGCAGAGCAAGAAAGTGGTGCTCCTACCAGACTCTGGAACAAATGTCCCCCGTGGTTTTGTACCACAATGTTTAAAAACATCATATTTTAATTTCAGGCCTTATAAACTAAAGATGTCCCCCCCCAAACTAATTACACTATTATTTTGGATCAGAGTTTGTGGCTGACAACATCTGTTAGAAACTCAATTGTGCTTCCTAATTAAAGAACCAAGTCTGGTCGATGAAAAAAAAAAAGCTTAATTCAAAGGGAGCTGTAATACTGTGAAAATAACCAAATAATTTTCCTCCACAAATATTCTCCCTGGGAGAAAGAGGCTTTCAGTGGGAACAGAGGTTCCCAAAGGGTTTGTATCGTGTATCTAGTGTGCATTTTATTATTTCTCCTGTTTCCTGGGCCTTCCTTGTTACTTTACAGCCGAAGACTCACTTAACCAATTGTTGGTTTTTTTGTTTTTGTTTTGTTTTCCGATTCTCCCCTCACCCTTCGCTATTTTATTCAACAGTGACAAAGCAAAGCAGTTTTAAGTCAAGCCTTTCCCTTTTGTTCTGTTTATAATTGCCCGTTGCATCAAAAACATTTAAAACTTTAAATAGTAATCCCTGAAGGTTCCTTTGAAAAAGAAAAAGAAATTAAATTAAAGCCTCGTAGAAAACGCCCAGCCTGCTTGTGAAAGAAGCAGGCATGGTTTCATTGATTCCATAGGGAACGTGACCGCGCCAGGCAGGTACTCAGAGCTGGCACCTGCCCAAACCCTCCGCTGTCTGTGCCTAACCTATGCACTGGCCAGGAACTGAGGATCTAAAGAGATGGTGGTGCGTGCGGTGAGACTTAACCAAGAATTTAAGAGTATCACTGTAAGTTAGACTCATCTCTCTGGATTTCAAAACCGGGAAGGAAGCGCGTCTGCTCCGGGCGCCACGGGGTGGGGGACAACAACTGTCTCCAACGGGGCGCCCCCAAGCTCCGCATGTCCGGATGCTCTCAGGTAGCAAAGGTGCGAAGACTAGAAAGCTCGGGTGGCCCCGTCTCTGGGCTGGGTTCCCTGCCCCAGGCAGACCGCCTGGCTCGCTCACCCTTTACTCTAGTTTGCAAGCCCAGCCATCCCTGCCGCGGAATACGCTCCAAGGCAGGCACACTTAGGAAAAGACAGGCAGCACTCTGGCTGGTGACGGCGGGAGGGCCCCGCCAGGAGTTCTCAGAAAGTTAGCCTCGAAAGATCCATTCCTCCTGGTGCCCGGCCGGATGAGCCCTCTGGGATCCTCAGGATCTCTGTCAGCAGCACCCCTGGGCTTCTCCTCACTTCACCAGAAGGAATGCAACCTCTGGGCCATCCTAAGCCTCCCTCCTTTGATGACCAGACTTTAAGGAAAGCGGCTTCAGCTCAGAGAAGACACAAAAGGTGTCTCCACTCCCTCCACTCCCTCCCACCTCCTCGAGAGTCTTGGAGAACCAGCGTCCCTGAGGGTTGCTGTCTGCCTCCTTTCAAAATACGTTGCGCAATCTGCGCAGTTTAATCGTGAGCCGCTAGCTCCGAATTCCCTTTCCAGTTTGTTTCTTTAACAAATGGCGCGGAGGGCTGGTCTTGCGCCTCCCTCCTCTGGGTCTTACCTTGTCCCCTCGCCTCCCACTGAGTCTCGGTGTCCTAAGGGCGGCGTCTGGGACGCCACAGCCCGCAGACCCATCCCCAGAGTCTCTCTGATCTCCGCCTCCCTTGTCCGCGCTCCCAGCGCCTAAAGTTTCGGACGCAGCTTTTGCGCTACAGACGGAGAGTAAACGTGGATGCCCTTGTTCAATCGACACAGGCGTTTCAGAAATTCGGACATTATATTAAGTTTACATTCTAAAATAAGATGTATCCGGCGGCGTTTTATTAACCAAAGGTGACGCGAAATTCGCCGTGTTCTTTGAACAACAGGCTGAAGGGATACGTCCTAATGTCACACCCCTTCTACACAGTTTTAAATTTTAAAATAATGAATGCCGTCTAGGGATGAAGAAAGAGGAGGTTCCCGGAGGATTACGGTCCCAAGATTGAGCGTCTCCCCGCCCCCACGCCGCGCACTAATATCCTGGTTTAAACACCACCCCCGGCTCGGCTTGATTCTTTGAAAATCTATTTCCTAAGGTAGGAAAGGTAACGTTTTAAAGACCTTCCAGCGTCCCACTGCTCTTGGCTGTCCTAAGCGGCACACCTGCGCAAGCCTGGGCAGCTCCTGAAGACCTCCGGCGGAGAGCTGCAATCTTCCGAGTGGCACGTTTTCTGTGCCTCAATAAACTCCGAAAACAAGCGACTCGATGAATGCAAACTAAGCTTTCTCGGGAGAAACGTCAATGCAGCTACAATCCGTCTCTGATTACACAAACATACCTAAGGGCAGGTTGGAGAGTGACGAGGGCTTTGGGGGTGGGGGTTTGTCTGCTCAGAGGTGGCTGAAACCAGTTTTCCCATTGTTATTTAGCTAAGAAAAGCTACCTTTTGTTTTTTTTTTTGTTTTTTTTTTTTTTTTTGGTGGTAGATATTGGGAGGAAAAACAGACGCCACAGTTCCCAAGGAGTCTTTGAGATTAGGGCAAAACTTAACCTCAAGAGGGGACTTGGGTTCTTTTAAATTACACCACCTAATCAAGTGTTAAGAGTTTGAGAGGGAAAAAAAAAATTTTTTTTTCTAAAAAGGTCTAGCAAGATGGCTCAATGAGTAAAAGTGCTTGCTGCAAAGTTCGAAGACCTAAGTTCGACTCCACACAGTGGAAGGAGAGATCTGACTTTTCCAAGTTCTCACCGTGAAACCTCCCCGCCCATAAAACTAAATATGATTTTAAAATATTCCTGAGAACTGACGTTGCATACTGCTACCTGCCCTATGTTTCAGTATCTCACTTCCTCTCAGGCATCTGTCAAAGTAGGGAAAGTGGCATCAGCGGGACTCACCGGGTCTTGCCCAGGAAAACCAAGTTTCAGGTTCTCGCCAAATATCACCGTCAATATTTGCTTTAGAGGAAGGAGACATATAGCCATCGTCGTGTTCTCTCCCCCCCCCCCCCGCGCCCCCGTCCCTCCCCTCAGCCTGCAGAACAGAGCGAGAAACTGAGTCCCCGTCTTTCCAGGGCCCATTGGGAGTCAAACATCTGCAAGGCAAAGCCACTTTTCCTCGCAAGCAGCTACGGGAGCTGATGGAAGGGGCCCCCCCGCCCCCCCGCCCTCCCCAGGAGCCTCAAGCCTTGACCGTCCAACAGTAGGAGTCGGAGGGGGGCGGGTGTGTGTGTTAGGGTGTGTGTGTGGCTGGAGCGCACGGGGCTTTTGCGCTCATGTTCCCACTGTACTAGCCTTGCAAACTTGTTAGGACCCAGTCCGATCCCAACCGGGGGCCTCCGGGATTGGACAGCCTAAGGCCACGTGACCAGCTCTCCGCTCCCTCACTCCCCGCCCTTTCCCTCCCGCGCGCGCCTTCTGCAGAGCACGCGCGTGCCTTGTGCTCACTTTCACTTTCGGCGCTGGAGGTTCACGCGCGAATGATAACTTTTTGGTTCTTGGTTTTTGTTTTAGGTTTTTTGTTTGTTTGTTTTTTGTTTTTTGTTTTTTTTTCAGCCAACTAGTGCAAGAGGGAGATGTCAGACAAGAAAGGAGCAGCACACATTTAAGGAGGGGGTGTTGCGTGAGGGAGCGGGCCTTGACAGGGGAACCAGCTGTCTGAGCCTGTGTGTCCATGGAGTGTTCTGGGAAGTGACACCCGCCTCCAGGGCTTAACAAGCAAAAGTCTAAAACAACTGGGAGCTACATCCTTCAAGCCCTGGTTTCAGTCTTTGTTTATGAGGAGAAAAACCTGCCAGGTAATTTGCTAGGGTAGTTGAAGTTAAGGGCCACGTGGGTGGGTGACTTTTTGGAAGTGGTACAGCAAAAATGCAGAGAAGGTCTCCTCTAGCTCTGGGATCAGCTGGTGACTCAGAAGCAATTCAAAATGTATTCCTACGCACTCCCTAGCGCTTACCTCTTACCTGCTTGTGCAGCTGACCCACTAAGTGCTCTTCCCCAGCCTGGGGAAATCTTACCTTCAGGAAATCAATAGCCCAGGCCATTCCTTTTATTATACAGGAGTTAGTTTAGGTTTCTACATTTTACCTGTGAGGTTCTGGGACACAGCATCACACTGCCTCCCTCCCTCCCTCCCTCTCTGCCCCCTTATTTATTTATTTTTGAGGCTGGGTTTCTCTCTGTAAAAGAGCCCTGGCTGCCCTGGACTCTGTAGAACCAGGCTGGCCTCACAGACATCTGCCTGTCTCTGTCCTGCCTCACACCCACCCCTGCTAGGATTAAAGGTGTGCTCCACTCCCTGGGGCCCATCCTCCATCTTTTTTTTTTTTTTTAAGATTTATTTATTGTGTATACAGTGCGAATTAGGTCACACATTATAGATGGTTGTGAGCCACCATGTGGTTGCTGGGAGTTGAACTCAGGACCTCTGGAAGAACAGTCAGTGCTCTTAACCTCTGAGCCATCTCTCCAGACCACCCCCCCCATCCCCCATCTTACACAGCACCCTCATCTTTAAAAGCCACGGAAGTTGTAACAGAAGATTGGGTTTTAGAAAGAAAACTGTTTTTCCTTCTTTCAAAAGGCACTTCCACCCCTCGATGGCAAAGTAACATTTACCAAGTTCTGAACTAAGCCCTATGTTTGCTTCTGTTTTTGTTTTGCCTTCCTAAAGAGCAAGAGGAGAGCAAATTTACAAAGTGTGGACAATTATCTACTACAGGGTCTGGCACAAAATAATTGCTCAATAAATTATTATTGACAGTAGGCTCCACTTCCTCCTGTGGAGTTTTAAATGTGGCAGTAGTGACCCCTCTCTTATTTTCATGTAGAAGTTTGATCAGGGTGAAAGCGAAGCTCAGAAAGCAATTTGCTTCAGTCGCATGTTATGATAAGCTACTTCCACCGGCTAATTATATGTCATTTTGAAAGTATTTCCTCAAATTTGTTTCAAATATATAATATTGCCTTTGAATTTCTTTAAGGTCTCCCATGTACTTTTATAAAATGAAAGAGCCTAGGCTTACACTACCAGTTATTTCATAAACAAACATGGTGACTTTTAGGGGGAGACAGTATTATTTTCTCTGGGTGGTTAGCTGAAAGTCTATCATAAAGCGAAATCTAGAATAAGAACTAATTACATACAAAAATTACTTTTTTTGCAATCTGGGTAAAAGAAAAATCATGTAGAACAGATACATAAATTCTTAATTTAAACGCAAGCTGTGTTTTGGTCCCTGGTTTTGGGACCATACATATGGAGGTTTGAAACGAAAGTTGTTTCTCTTTAAAACTAGTATAATTACTGCTTGGTAGGGAAAAAAAAAATCTCTGGGCTGGAGGGTGGAGTTGAGTATTATTACAGAGCCTACTGATTAGCATGAATATTGCCCTCCCCAGTTGAATCCCTGGGAGAAGGGGAGGGAGATGGGAGATCTGAGTTCCAAATTCTGTCTTCCCCATGTTTGGACACACACACACACACACACACACACCCACACACACACACACACACACACACCCCATACATACATATATGTCATATAATCATATATTATTTATTATATAAATATATAACAAATAAAAACCCATCAGCTTCCTGACTCCCCACCCCACATCCTAGCTGTCACTTAGTTCTCTTCTCCCCTCCAAGATGGCCGTCCTCAAGACATGCCTAGTTTAACCTATTACATTTCCGGCGTGTGTCTCCCTCCTCTTCCTGCTGTGTCTTGTCCTGCTTCCTGCCTCAGTGCGGCAGCGTGCTCACTGTAAGGCTGCGCCATTACCGTCCTCCCCAGACCCTTTTCTTGAATGAGCTATCTGAAAAGCAGATCTGAGCAGGACGCTTGCCTGTAAAGCTTCCCAGTACTTACCAGATAAAAATTGAAGCTCTTTGCCCCAGCACTCAAATCCTCTTTAGCTCTTTCCAGCTTTACCTCTCTCTACTTCCTGCCCTGACTGCGTTCTGCACACACTTCATTCATTTTATGCTAGTGTGCACCAGCTGCTGTACTCGGCACTCTGGGTATCTGAAGGAACAAAACTGACCTTTAGTTGCAAACTTGGGCTGTTGGTAATGGAGGGTTGTCGGCAAAACAAAAACAAAAACAAACGAACAAACAAACAAACAAACAAAACCCCTAATAAATTAGTGTATTTTATGGAACATAGGTGAGGTAATTTTAGATAGTCTGGTCAGGATTGGCTTTATCTTAAGTATGACATCTTAGTAAAGCCATGAGATAACAAGGCAGGAAGAGCGTCTAGGCCTGGAGAAGCCAGAGCAAGGCCCTGAGATGGGTGAGAGTGGGCTCGCCACGCCAAGGAGAGGAAAAGAGAAGAGTGAGCGAAGGAAAAAGCTCGAGCATGTCTAATCTCCAAATACAAAATCTGAAATACGTACAATTGAAAACTTTAAACGTCACCGTGGGTACACAAGTGGGAAATTCTGAACCTGATCTAATAATATGGGATAGGTTGTAGAAAAAAAAAAAAAGGTAGCCAGACCTTTTTGTTATAAAGTTATCTTCAGTGTTTTAAGCCATTTATGAAATAGAAAAGAATACCATGTTTAAGCCAGGTATGAGACATAGGCCTTTAAACACAGAACTAGGGAGGCATGGAAAAAAAAAAAAAGAAAATATAAAGAATACAATATTTAGATTTTACCCCACTCTCAAGTAGGCATTCAAAAATTTCCAAAATACAAAGTGTGTCTTATTCCAGATAAGGGCTATTTAACTTATAAGTAAAAGACGAGGCCTGAAGACAAGATAGGAAATAAATGTGCTTTGGGGCAGGTTCTCACCAGCTCTTGTAATACATTAGGGCCCAGTTGGCATTACATGGGGGTCAACCACTTGTGGTCACAGTTTCCCACCCAAACCATCATGCTCAGACTTCCAGGCTTTAATCACCTTACTTTTTATTTGAACTGTATTCTGCTTTCTAGCTGGGTCACTAGCCTGTGATGCTCTGCTCTCTTATTTGAACTGTATCCCGCTCTCTAGCTGGGTCGCTAGCCTGTGATGCTCTGCTCTCTATGTGCCGTATTCTGTAGGAGCCACAGGTATTGGGAAAAGGTTCGGGTTTATTTTTCTTCGTATCTGCCATACCCATACTAGGTCCTCAAACACAAAATTAAAAACGTTCATTTGTAGAGTAGCTTTGTATGTTAGATGTACATATTTAATCCTAAAACAACCAAAAAGGGCGGGGTGTGGTGGCGCACGCCTGTAATCCCAGCACTCGGGGCGGCAGAGGCAGGCAGGTCTCTGTGAGTTTGAGGCCAGCCTGGCCTACAAAGCAAGTCCAGGGTAGCCAAGGCTACACAGAGAAACCCTGTCTCCAGACACCAAAAGCAAGAGACAAACAAACAAAAAGGGAAGACTGCTAAACTTATTTTACAGGAAAAGAAATAGGGTCTAGTTATCTAAAAGCCCAGGTGTCAAAACTCAGAAGGCCACGTTGGAGACTCCCACAGAAGACTGAATAAAAAAGACAGACAATTTGTTTTTGGTTTTATTTCTTGCTCTTGGCTTGTTTGTACCAAAGACAGAAGAAGAAACAGCACACTTATCTATTTTAGTAAATGTATTTGTTAATTTATGCAATATTTACTAAGAACCTAGTGCTTGCCAGGTACTTAGAATACACTGCTGGGCTAAGCAGGGAAAAGCCACATTTCTAAGTACACAACTCCTAGTGCAGTGTAGCTCCTGACCAGGCACCAGAAGGCCTTAAGTGAGAGGGCATTTACCAGGAGAAAGTGATTCAAAGTGGGATGTGTCACTGGCTGTAGGACACAGGAAGTCCAGAAAAAGGGAGGGGGTCTAACTAATTGTAAATAAACACATTCTCCACGACCGTGGTAGATGCTATTAAAAATAAATAAAAGAATTCTGTTAGAACTCCACTCTGTTCAGTTTTTCAACTTTGTCTAATATTAGTGAAACCATCACCACCCCCACCCCCACCCCCCAAATCTGATTGTAGTCTTTGGGTACACAATTTAAAGCAGAAGCTTTTCTTTATTTTTATCTTTTTGGTAAGTTATGTGATCTGTTTATTTGACTTAATGAAATATGTCTGTCTTAGGAATAGAATTCCAAAACTATGAAGTCTGAAGGTTTACTCAAATTATTTTGCTTCATTGGAATTTGGCGGTGTATTGCGTCATTGGCTGGAGTTTCAGGACTTTTGCAGATTTTAAAACTATGCTGATGGGGATGACGTTTACCGCTTGCTAATTTTTAATTACTACTCAATGGAAGAACTAGCTCAGGAAACCATGAAAGGTGGTGTGACTGAGACAGGAAGAGACCAGACTGGGAAACCAAAGCCCTAAATTCAGAAAGTAGCATTTTACTCCTTTCTAGCTGGTAGGAAATTAATAGGTTGTTCTCTACTGATTTCCCCCTGGGTTTCAAGTGAGGATATTGTATTTGCCACCATAATAGCTCTAATATATGACTTGATCTTCCAAATTAAAAATTTAAGGATGCAAATAGTTACTCAGACAACTTGAAACTGGCCATGGTGGGGGCAACAGAGCAGTTGTTTTTAATAAGAAAATGATGGGGAAGATCAAAGAAGAAGAGGGATCAGGATGTGGGAGTGAGTTCTCTTTATTGTGAATGGCTTTGGAGGGAGGTGAGAGATGGAGATTAGCGATGACGATGATGACGAGGCCTTTTCCTTTGGTTTCTCGGATGTAGCCGTGGGTGATGAGAGCCCTGCTGGAAAACCGGCAAAGAGAAGACATGCTTAACCGGGTAGTGAAAAAATAAAACCAATGGCCCATAAATGCTAAGTGTTTTAAGCTTACATTTCTCCTGTTCTGAGAGTGTGTGTGAGAGAGAGAAAGGGGGAGGGGAGGGAGAGGGAGAGACAGACAGACAGACAGACAGAGACATGGCAATTGCAGTTGTCCTCTGCAGCTTGTTAAAACACAGGTTTCCCTAATGGAGCAAACACTGCGAGTCTTGGTTGCAGTGAAGACAGTATTGTGATAATTCAAAGACTTCTGGCAAATGGATGTTTTAAGGTTTTAAAAAGTGCCCCAGAGGAGGAGAAAATATGCTGGGGAAAAAATAGTCATAAAGTTCCTTTTTATGTTAAGAACAAAAAGACAGGAAATGTGTTTCCCCCCCCTCCAAATATTGTTATGTTTTCTCCATCTGGTGTAATAAAACAAGGCAGATATGTTATATTCCTCTGTTCCACAACATTCCAACAGTGTATTAGATGCCGGGGAGCCACAGTCCCTGGTACAGCAGACAAGCTACTATCGCGCCTCCCTCCCCTACACCACATGTGCTGCTTCTCCGAGGCCATTAAACCTTATTGGCTTTTCACATAGAAATGTTTTTGGTTAATGGAATTACAAAATTACAGAACTGTCATCATTACGTCTAAGGAAGCCTTCTCCGTTTGCTAACTTCCTTCCAAAACATTTTTGCCCTAATTACATTTTTGTTGGTGGTTTGAAGAGCCCAGGACAATCCAAGGGAGTGATTTCATTCTAATTGCATCTTTCCTTTCCCAGGAGGGCTGTGTCCCTTTCATATCTACCAAATTTACTTGATGCCTGATTAACTGTTGTCCACTTTTTAGTGTGTGTGTGTGTGTGTGTGTGTGTGTGTGTGTGTGTGTTGTGGGGGAGGGCGGGAAGCAAGCAAACAAAAGCCCACCGAGTTTAGTCTTTCCTTTTCTTTCTTTCTTTTTTATTTTATTTTATGTATTTATTTATTTATTTTTTGTTCTCTTCTCCTTGAACAGGTAACAGATTTTGCAGTCTTTCAACCAGGCCCTTATTCTTATCCAGGGCTGCCCCTCCATCTCTCTCTCTCTCTCTCTCTCTCTCTCTCTCTCTCTCTCTCTGTGTGTGTGTGTGTGGGGGGTAGGTGGTGTCCCCTGAGCTCCAAAAGTTGGATATCCTTAAGTATTGGATGTCTTAAGAGGCTGATAGTGCAGAAAGAATTAACTTCAGAATACTTACTACACGCACACTGAAAATGTGCATACTGTGTAAAGGACTGCAGCCCCCCGCCCCCCACCGCCCCCCCACATCTGCCGTTGTTCCCACTGTATCTAGTTTTGTTTTCCATGGTTTCTGCTACCCACAGTCAACCAGAATATGAAAATAGTAGATTTAAAACTCCTGTAGTTTTCAGAATTTAAAAGAAAAATGTGTATCTTTAAAAAAAAGTATTGGATGTCTTTGAGGCTAGGATCTTCGGCTTGTACTCAGTGTTGAAGAGACTGGTAATTTCTGAAAGGTGAAAAACCGTTGCCCACAACAGCCACGCTGATTTCTCCACTGCAGGGAGACCTGGCTCTCTATCTAGGTCCGGTTTGGGGGACTCATTTCTGTATGGACCCGGGCAACCTTTAATGTGAGCAAGGTTTTGTGCGCTCTTCCCAGCAGCGCTGCGCGCTGCTCTAACTTTCTGGACAGTTCCGAAGCTGCCTTGCTTGGGCAGAGGGTAAATACGAACTCTTTGCTCATTTTCCTCCCTTTCAGAGACGCGACAGAGACAGCAAAGGGGAACAGGAACTCTTTCCTTTGAGCCTGTGACTAGAGGAAGGCGCATTCCCGGGTAGGAGCAGATGCTGCATCTTCCTTGCCTGCGGGGCGGGCGGACTGACGCTGGCCCGGCTGCCCCTAGGATCCGGTCCATGCGAAAGGCAGGCAGACCAGCGGCCGCGCAGGCTGGAGTGGGAGAGGCACAAGCTGAGAACAGTCAAAGCAGGAACACGCATGCCCTTTCCCTGCTGGGGGAACTGACTGAGGTCCCTGGGAGGTAGGATGGGGTGACCAGATCTGGCTGTTCAGGCCTCTTTTCATTCTGTGCCCTCATCTCACCAGCTGCCAGAGACCGCTGATTCCTTGATGTGGATGCTTTAGGTCCAAACTTCCCTAAACCACACCTCCTGTTCTGTTAGTCCGCTGCCTACATAGGCTGAGCATGGTGGCTCAGTCTTGAAATCCCCAAGACTCAGAACGCTGAGGCAGGAAGATGGGGAATTCATGATCAGGCTGAGATATGCTGTAAGGCCATGTCTTAAACAAACAAACAAAAACCACAAAAGAAAGAAAACAAAACAAATAAAAGCAACCAACCAACCCCTCCCTCCAAGCCCCTCATAAAACCACACAACTCAACTGCTTCCTTGATTGGCTATTTCCACTTCAATATCTAAACCCATTCAGGTTTAAAGTTTTATCCCTTCCTGAGAAACATTTCCCCTGCAGATTTTCACGAGTTGTTTAGGCCCAAAATCTTGGAACAATGAGAGCTTCCTGATAGCTTAACTCACACTCTAAAACAGTCCTAACTGCCAAAGCCTCCATCTTTACGACAGCCAGACTGATCTTTTCTCATGCTTCCTGCTACTATTGCTCGGGGCTTGCTCTGTGTCCTCTCTGACATAGGTGATTATGGCAGCGTCTCAAAGCATCTTCCTGGTGGCTTTGCAGAGCAGCCTTAGGGATACCGTTAAATCCCAGGAAGTTTAGGGAGCTCCTGGTATCCCCCACCTCAAAGTAAAAGTCTAAGCCTTTGAGAGCCGAAAGCTGGCCTCTTTGCTCCAGTCCCTTCTAGTTTACCCGACTCCTCTTAGGTGTCTGAAAGAAGAGTCTGAAAGTCAACTTGTTCGAGGCTTTGCCTGATCTCTCAGTCTCCTCTACCTCACTGACCTTCCTGCTGCCCCTGCCTCGGGGGCCTGCGCACTGCTGCTCCCTCTGCCTCCTGGGCACTACTGTGTTTCAGTTCCTTCCTCAGATGCCATCTCCTAGGTGAAGTGTTCATCGGCTCCCTCTTTTCCTACTTTCTCTTCTCTGGTTTTCTTCATGGCTCTTAACTTCTCACATAGAGAATTACTTTCCCCTCGTTCACTGCTTCTGTCTTGCCTTAGGAGTGTAAATGATCTGACAGCAGGAATTCCCCCCTCCCCCATTTTTAAAAAAGCTCTTTTGTCTTCCATTACTCAATGCATGGAAATACATATTTTTTTATTTATTTTTTAATAAAATTAGGGAGATTCAGTATATCCTATGACCTTGGAGAAACTAATGGGTCCTAAACCACAGTTTTATCAGCTGTAAAATTCGGGCATTTTCTATGTCACAGGGTTATCTATAAGAGTTAGTTAACATATAACACACTAGGCACATAGGAATTCAATATCTGGTACTTCTAGTGATGTATAACAGAATAGCCTGACATTGCTATATATTTGATATGCTTGTAGACTTTTGCTAATATATGGAAATATATGTAGCACTCTGACTAAGTATCTTAGTCGTTTGTCTATTGTTGTATGTAGCATCTGGCTCAGATTTTCTTTGTTACAGGTATTTCTTGGTGCCCGGGAAGTGTGTCATTAATATTGTTTGTGGGTGCTGAGAGGAAAAGTTCATTCAGCAGGCCTGAAAAGCCCCCTTTTGCTTGGCCTGTACCACTTGCCTATGATGATGCTCATCCCTTTCATGTTAGAAAGGGCGGAAGAAGGAAGGAAGAAGGAAAATAGGAATTCCACTCATTGACAGACTTGAGTTTCTCCCTTTATAACTCCATTACTTATAAATAATATACAATACGTATTATTTTTATTTTATGTATGCGAGTGTTTTATCTGAGTGTATTAAATGTATGGCTGGTGTGCATGGAGGGCAGAAGACAGTATTGGATCTCTTAGAACCCGAGTTACAGACAGTCGTGAGCTGCCATGTGAGTGCTGGGAGTTGAACCCGGGTCCTCTGGGAGAGCAACACATACTGAGCCGATATCCCACTTTACTTTTCCTGTCATTGGTTTCCTATCTGGGGTTCATATACATCTGTTCACATCTCCCCAGAAACTGTGTCACACCACACGGAGAGAGGAATAGGCTATATCCTGAGCAGAAAACGAGGGCCTGGGCAGGCACTGCCTGGCTACTGAGGCTGTCTCTCCCCACTGTTCTTCTGTAAGGCCTGGTATCACCAGGCCAGACAAGGAAGACACACAGGCTAGGCTGGATACCAGGGTCTGGAAAATTTTTTTTCCATTTTAAAATTTGGCTTTAATGACAGAAATTAATTCTCTCCTTATTCTGGAGGCTGGAGGAAGTCTATGAAGGTCAAGAGGTTTGCTTCCCCCCCTACCCCCCACTTCCCCTCAGGCCTCTCTCTCTGGCTTGCAGATGGCCGTCAACCTGCTTTACTGTATCTGATGCTTTCCCTCTGTGTATTCTCCTCTTGCCCTTACAGGGAAATCCTTCTGAAGGCCTGAGGCCACAGGGCTTGGAGGAGGGGCTCTTCACTTCAACTTCCGGTGGCTGGAATGATCCTACCCTGATCCCCACCAGCTTTCCAGCTTGTTTCTTTAGGCTAATGTCCCTGAAGCAGACTCAGGCTGTGATAGGCTTGTGTGTGGGAGTGTGACAGGGTTTAGGACAGGAACTTGGACAGCCCCGCCCCGGTGTGTGCTTTTCCTTTGGTCCTGACCACCCTTTCCCCTAGCTTGCTCTCTCACCTGGCTTTACTCACTCATTACGTGACCTACCTCGGCCTGAACCATGCAAGTAGGTCAGCAGTTTTCTTTGATTTCCTTCTAGTTCCTAGGGTAGGGTCTGGAGAACCTGGTCACTTTCAAATTCTTTAATCTCCCTTCCCCCCAACCTCCCCCCCCCCACAACACACATACACACAGGGTTTCTCTGTGTAGCCTTGGCTGTCCTGGATTCACTTTGTAGACGAAGCTGCCCTAGAATTTACAGAGATCTGCTTGCCTCTGCCTCCCGGAGTGCTGGGATCACAGGTGTGTACCATTGCGCCTGGCCACCTTCAAATTCCACCAGGCAGTGCTTGTAGTCATCAGGTTAACGTTAAAGGTATTGGTTCAGTTTCACAACAGTCCCGAGAGGGAGGTATGTCTCTAATTCCCATTTCACAAAGTAAGCCGGCAAAGAAGAGTAAGACCAAATAACTTGCGCAGAGTCACGCAGCAGCTATTATATGGTGGCCCTAAATATAGAATCCATATCTGGGCCCAGGGTCCCAGACTTCTTCGGAAAGACAGGAATGGAAAGGCTTTGGATCCTGAAGGTCAGGAGTTGAGAGGTCAGAGACTGCCACAGCTGACCCTCTGTGGGCTCCTCCCTCCAGCTCAACTGCCCAAGACAGCACCAGGTCCTCTCTCTCTCTCTCTCTCTCTCTCTCTCTCTCTCTCTCTCTCTCTCTCTCTCTCTCTCTCTCTCTCTCTCTCTCTCTCTCTCTCTCCAAATAACACACCATCAACAGTGAGTGCAGAGGAGCTACCAAAGGCTGGAGCCACGAGGGCCACGGGTTTCCCCAGCCATGCTTGGCGGTCCCAGGATCCCCTCGGAAGATCCCCAAACAGCTCCCACATCTGTAAGGAAACTAAAAATCGGGAAGTGCGGCTTTGGGAACTGAGAATCCTATGAGCACTGGCCACAGGCTTGTGGTGTGTGCTCCCTCACTCCCTGCTCCAGCATGCAGAAGCCAGGTGTGGGTCACAGCTCCTGACCTAAGCGGGCCTGGTTCAGGGACTGCGCATGTGCGGAACTCAGCCTGCTGTCCCCCGCAGCAAGGCACACTTGGTCTGGCAGAGACACTACCCCCCTCTGACTTCTTGTCACCGCCGCTTTTAAAAATAGGGAAGCTGGGTCGTTAACAGTTTTACTGTGTGGAATCACGAATTCTCAGGAACGTTTGGTCATTATTTCAGCTTATTACAGTGATCCTAAAAACGTAACTGCTCATCTGGTGGATTTCTAGGGAAATGTGAAGGTTAAAATACTTGAAAATTCTAATCATTTTTACCCTGGTGAATCAGTTATGGCATTTCCTTACCCGTCACTGCCAGTACAGTAATGGGGCCAGTCAATGAAGAAACACGTTTTCTATGGTTCTGTTTGGAAACCCAAAACCAAGCAAGCAGTGCTTTTAAGTCACAAAGTAGAGTTGGAATTTGAGTTCATCTTAATTACCTTATAAATGTAGACATTTGTCTCATGCTGAAGTTCTTTCTCAAGCAAGGCTTTTAATGGATTCATTAAAGCAAAAATCCTATTTTTTTCCTTATCAACTCACTTTGCAAAAATCCCATTTTTCCTATCATCTCACTTTTTTGCTGATTTTTTAAAAGAAGGGGTTATTTTTAATATGTTTTATTAATTTGTTCATATTACATCTCAATTTTTATCCCATCTCTTGTATCCTCCCATTCCTTCCTCCCTCCCTCCCATTTTTCCCTTACTCCCCTCCCCTATGACTGTGACTGAGGGAGACCTCCTCCTCCTGTATATGCTCATAGGGTATCAAGTCTCTTCTTGGTAGCCTGTTATCCTTCCTCTGAGTGCCACCAGGCCTCCCCATCAAGGGGAGGTGGTCAAATATGGGGCACCAGAGTTCATGTGAAAGTCAGAAGAAGGGGTTATTTTTTAAATGAATTCTGAAGGAAAGTAATTAAGACGTTTGGCAACCCCATGGTAAAATATAATTGTGTGATGAAGATAGAAGCAGATTTTAGTTTCCTTTCTCGCTCCATTACTCACTCACTTGATGTGGCCTCTGACAAGTCGTCAGTGTCCTGAGCCTCGGGCTCTCCCCGCCTGTAACAGGGGATCTTCTTGCCGTCTACCTGCCTCCTGGGGGTGTTGTAAGGGTTAATAAGATATGTGGTGAGTACTTTGATGACCCTGTACAAATAAAGCATGATTATATATCAGACTCATCCTTGATTCATCTGAATAAGTGGGCCTTCCCTTATTAACTCTCTTCCTGTTAAAATTTCAAAATTGAGCCGTCTGGTTGTAAATGTTCAGCGCCCTGGCATTCACCATGACACCCTTCGTGAAAGTCCTCCACAAGCTATATTCCCACACAAAGGGACAAGTTCTGTTTGTTCACAGATATTGGATAGCTTTCTCATTATGCTAGCCAATGCAACTATTCGATAAACATTTTTTTTAAAGATTTATTTATTACGTGTACAGTGTTCTGTCTGCATGTATGCCTACACGCCAGAAGAGGGCCCCAGATCTCATTGTAGATGGTTGTGAGCCACCATGTGGCTGCTGGGAATTGAACTCAGGACCTGTTGGAAGAGCAGCCAGTGCTCTTAACCTCTGAGCCATCTCTCCAGCCCCCCAAATATGTTCTTTTGCTCAGAGACTTTAAGGGGTGCAGAATTGCTTTATGTACCTCTTGCACCTTGTAGTCACGGTTTCATTTAATCTTTACAATGACTCACTAAGATATTTACCTCATCATTAAGGTATGCACAGAATGCAGGCGGAGGAATTTCCATGTAGTAAGTATGTAAAACTCTGAAGACGTAGAACAAAAGCAGTGACATCAGAGCAGTGTAGATTTTTAAGGTCACCTGTAGCAAGAGGGAGGTGCATCTTTAAAATTTCTGATGGCAATCTTTGGTCAAAGAGGTCTTTGGAGAAGAAGATTTTTGCCAGCCTTGCCTAGCAGGTGTGGGATTTGACCAGATTGTTGAATATCCTAACTAGGCCAGCCTAGAATTGAGATGATGGATTAGAGAAATTTTATGTATTAGTAAACTATAGGGACTCAGAATTGAAAAATCCTTAATTAGTACCTCTTTGTTCCAAAAGAAAAAAATGCACGGAAATTTTTGTGTGCTCATTCTAAGATCTTTAGAAGTTTCCCAGGAGACAAAATTCTAAGGAGTATAAGTAATGGATTTTAGCTTGTCTAAAGTATTAAGCTGTGTTTGATCACATCCAATAGTCTCTACCTTGGCATATGTAGTGACATTTCCTACAGATCTCCCATGCTTCTACAAGCAAACTTCTCCATATCATATCATCTGTTGCCTGGCATCATTTTTTTTTTAAATCTTTACAAGAGTGATGGAGGATGACTCTTTCCTCCTCTCCATCGGTTATCAGTCCGAATGTTGAAGGAAGACTGGCATGATGGAGTAATCCTAGGGGAGAAAAGAAAAGAACAAACAAGACCCAACTAATCAAGAGGAGGTATAATTTTAGCTTATCTAGCTGTTCTTCAGTTTTCTCCAAGTACTTAGCTTTCAGAGTCTTGCAGTTTTTGAAGACATGAGCGATGCTCTTATTTATAAGGCCAAACTATAGAACGAGAGTCTTTTCATGGCTGTCTGTGCTGATGTTAATGGCCCCACCTGTGGTAGCCTCTCAAGAGAGCTGTTCAATTTAGCCTTGCCAAACAAAAGCCATGTCCATCCCTCCTTGGACCAAACAAATACATTGGATTTTTACTCACAGCTTATTGTCTGTCTTGGTTACACTCTTCATGTTTAAAAACTAACTTAAAAATTAATCTTCTCAAGCCTTGTCTGTTTCAATATTGATGACAGAAGAAGGAAGCTCCTGGTGCCATGCTACATTGATTAACATATGTTTATATTTAATGAAAAGAAAGTAAAGTTTCTTTGTTTTAAAAATAAATCAGTCGGCCCATTTGTAGGCTCTTGGCAAGAAAGAATCTGATGCTCTACTGATCAGTTAACGCCTGAGCGAAGAGAAGAAAATAGAGAAGGGCAGGTCAAATGTAGGAGGTAGAAAGTGGGTAATATTTCTTTCCTAGGCCCAAGGCAGCTGCTCTTCAGCCTCCAAGGAAGAGGTAGACAGGTGTTTGGGATAGTGAACAGTATAAGATTAATTTCTCTAACTCTTGAGACATCCCCTGGTGGGCCAGCAGAAACTGAGACATTATGTTTGTTTTAAAATAAGGGTTTGACTAACAGATTGAGTCGAAGTGACTTGGGTGGGGACTGTTTGGTGTCTGTTGCTGAAGCGTGACGTCAGAAGGCCACATGGCCAGCAAGACACGATGGACATGACAAGCGGAACCCACGAGGGTAGCCTTGTGTCCTTGTGGCTGTCTCACCATTTCCAAGGTTTCATGTTGAGGATAGGAATACCTTGTAGGAGAGAGACTGATGTCCTTTTCTGAAGGCTGCACATGTACCTGGTCTGGAAGGTAGACAAGTTGGTAGAGATCTATAGGAACTGGGAGCCCCAGGCTGAGCTGCTGCTTTGTTCTGACCCTCAAACCAGAGTTCATGTGAACCAAGAACAATGAGGGAGATTCTGGGAAATATAGTCCAGCTTAGCTAGGGTGACATGGCCCAGATGTGTAAAAACAGATGATGTGCATAGCATTGTAATAGTGAACCAAGGAAACAACCTTAGCATTCACAAATAGGAGATGAGTCCAAGATGTGGATCATATTTTACAATGCCTTAAAAAGAGTGAACCAGTCCCTCTCTCTCTCTCTCTCTCTCTCTCTCAATTCAGGTTACATCTCAATTGTTACTCCTCACTTGTATCTTCCTATTCCTCCCTCCCTCCCTCTTTTACCCTATTTCCCTCCCTTAGGTCTGTGATAGAAGGGGACCTCCTCCCCCACCATATGATCACAGCCTATTAAGTCTCATCCTGGTAGCCTGCTTATCTTTTCTCTGAGTGCCACCAGGCCTCCCCACCAAGGGGAAGTGGTCAAATATGGGGCACCAGAGTTCATGTCAGAGTCAGTCCCCGCTGTCCACACAACTGTGGAGAATGTTCTGTCCATTGACTAGATCTGAATAGGGGTTCAATGTTTACTGCATGTATTGTCCTTGGATGGTACAGTAGTTTGAGCAGACCCCCCTCAGAAACATGATATTAAGAGAGAAAACAGCAAGTTGCATGAGCAATGTATAGTTTACATAAATTAAAAAATAGAAAACAATACAATTCATCATTTATATTGGAGAGAAAAAAAGTTATTCTTCATATTCCAAAGATCTCTATTTCTGAGATGCTATAAAATGATTTTCCTTAGGATGACAGTGCTGCATTGTAAAGCTACGTCATTTTCTCCTTCTTTCCATGTCTGCATTTCTTCTAACTCAACTTCCATTTCCTTACTCCCTGAGCTGATATAGTGCAGAGGGTCACCATTTTTATTGCTTGAGGGTTTGTTTTCTTTCAAAAGAGATGCAAGTGCCCCTTCTAGCTAATGCAGACCTTTTTTCTAGGCAATAAGGAACTCAACGATTTTCTATGCCTGTCTCGGGTCAGGCCAATAAACCTTAATTTTTTTTCAGTTAAGGTTTTCCATCTTCTATAAAGGTTGCTTCTTTAAAAAAAATGCTGAGCTGGGCAGTGGTGGTGCATTCCTTTAATACAAGCACTTGGCAGGCAGATCGCTGTGAGGTTGTGAGTTCAAGGCCAGCCTGGTCTACAAAGCAAGTCCAGGACAGTCAAGTGTACACAGAGAAACCCTGTCTTGAAAAAAACAAAACAACAATAATAAAAATAAATGCTGAATACTGCATGGTGAATTCTGGTCTTCTCTAAACACCTTTCCTCCTGCGTCTTTCCATCCTCCATAAAAAATACTCTGTCATTATAAACATTTCCCAAGGACAGTGGACCACAAGAGAAAGCTTAGGATCCTTCGGCTTATCTCTTGATGGCATCATCTTGCCAGCCATCTTATCCCCAAACTGATGAAGTGAAGGACAGGATGCATTCAAATACAGGGCTTCAAATATGTATGGAATGCTATGTCAAAAACAAAAAACTAGCAAGAGCAGGCTTGTGCCTTTGAGGAGAAAATGGCTTTCTTTAGATATACCTTCCACAGTTAGTGTAGACTGGACAATTCTGTGTAGACTTAGGGCAGGCATAAATCATCAAATATTTCTATCCTTGTGCCATCTAAAAGGAATAAAGCCAAACAGAAGCTATATGTATTAGCACAATTTAAAGCTGACGTCTAATGCTTTTTAAACTTGAGGCTTAGGTGTTGTAAAATGCAACCTTATATACATGCCACTGGGTTGGTGCTGTTGCTTTTCTGCTCTGGGCATGAAAGCTCCCTAGTCCTGTCATAAGATTGTGTCTCTTGGTCAGTGCTGGTATTTCTTTCATTTGGGATCCTCATGCATTTTTGCTTAAAGAGTGTTTTGTTCTGTTTTAGTCAGATGGGCTTGAAGGAATCCTGGGTTTAAGGATCTATAGGAATGCTATTTATGGAGGTCCTCAGAGTGGACATATCATAACCACTTTATAGCACCGTGAAAACTTAATAAACTAGAACACACCAAGTAGTCATTACTGCCTGGCACCTGTTGTCTCTGAATTCCAAGCACTGCCCAATTCCTCTCTCCCTCACAGCCTCTCCCACTTCCTGTTTCTCTTCATCCTTATAATGGGTCCTTATTATCTTCTACCTAACTCTCAAGATGAGAACAGAGTTGCTGGCTTCAGTTACTTCTTCCATAAACCTAGTACATTGGAAAGAAACCTGAATGCAACCATTGTTAACTCTTCAAGTTAAGGGGAAATGGAGGGAGGGTGCAGTAATCTCCTACAGGTACCTGAGTCAGAGTCAAAAGAGCACCTTTAGTTTCTCCGTCTCATTGCTGGCTTGAAATGAGTATACTCAGAAATAATATCTGTGTCTTTAAGGATTCAATCAGACCTTGCCTAGCAGTATATACTTGTATTCTAGCAGATGGGAGGATTATGAGTTTGAGGTCAGCCTGGACTACATAGTAAGAGCCTGTCCCCAAAATTTAAAAACAGGAAAACCAACAAAATCTTGCCTTTTTGTATTTCCTACACAAGATCCATAAGGAAGTATAAATAAGTTATTTGTTGTACTTATCTTGTGTGACATAGACCAACCAGCTAAACTATAAAAGGAAACATCATTCTGTAATGGAATTTTTGGTTCCTTTGTAAACTCGGTTATATTATGTAAATATATTTTTATGTTAATTCCAAGTGTCAGATTTTAGTTTGGGCTTTTGTTTGTCCACAGCTGATAATTGTCTTCTTCAGGGCGTGGTCTTTGCCAGCTGGGAACTGCCTGCCTCATGGACCACGGAGAGGGGCGTGGTCTAGGACTCACTCTGAGGGACATAAATAGGAGAGCCCAGAGATGGATGGTGTGGCATGTGGACCAGAGATGGACCATGTGGCAGACAGAGGGAAGGATTTCAGTGCAGTGGCTCAGAGGAGACTGCTCCCTGCATTTGCTGTTGATAGAGATTGGTATTGTCCCAAAAGAACCCCACTGACCCTAAGCAACTGGGAGAAGTAAAGGGACTGACCCTAAACAGACCAGAGAAGAAAAGAGGTCTTCCCCACTAACATTCTTTCTCATACCCGGGTTGAGGGATTGGTAAAAGGGAGGTAGAGGTGTCAATACCCCAAATAAAATAGAGTTTCCAAACAAACATCACTTTGTTCTAGTTTTTCTTCCTGTTGCTGTGACAAGATACCCCGACAAAATTTAAAGAGAAAAGTGTTTATTTTCTTCACAATTCCAGGTCCATCATGGCAAGGAAGTCGGGGAAGCAGGAGCTTGGGAGAACTGTTCCCCCTGCAACCACATCAAGAGCAGAGAGACAGGAATCAAGGAGCAAGTGTAGTCTCTCTCTGCATCCTCACATACCCAGGATCCAATGCCTGGGCGACGGTGCTGCCCACAGTGTGCTGGTCTGTGGGCCAGGGTAACTAGACAGTCTTGCACCTGACTTAATGCAATAGAGACAGGCCAGGGTAATCTAGACAGTCTTGCACCGGAACTCCCCACCCAGGTGATTCTAGGTTGTCAAGTTGACAAGTAAAGCTACCACACACTTTCAACTGCTTTAAAAACTGGGAGCCAGTTAAACCTCTAAGTGTGCAAGTCTTAAAATTTTTTTTCATTGAATTTTTTTTTTTTACAATTTTCTTTTCACTGTATACATTCATTATGTGTGGTCCTGTACTACACAGGGCATTTCATACATGTTATTTGTTCAGCAAGTTGCCCAGTGCTCCTTTTCTTTCTTTCTACCCCCTTCTCTGCAATTGGTTCGAAGGCCATTCACATTTTTCCATTTTCCTTGCACCGCACTGTCTTTTACCCATGTGTTATGAAGTACATCAGAATACTGATGTCTATCTCACAGTTTTTTCTGCTCCTTTAAGGGACTAGAATTTCTGGCAAAGACAATCCATGGACAGTTGATTATTCACAGCTACAGATAATTGTATTTTCTGAGATCTACAGGCTAAGTAGCTTAAGATTGCTTCAGGAGAAACGTATGGACTGTTACCAGTCAGGACACTGAAGATCACGGACCAAAATGCCATCTCCTGCATGTTATAAGGTGACACGTTTCTCCCTAGAAGGGACCTGTCTCAAAGGCACGATACCTTCCACTACTGTCCAATATACCACCAGTGGGCCAGCTTAGGCTGCTGCCTGATCACTGTTCTCTCAACATCAGCCAACAACTTTTGTTTTTAAACGAGAGCACAAATCCACTTTTTATTTATTTGCTTTTTATTAGTTTAAATCTGGAAGGGGCACAGCATTACGTGGATTCTGGGATTCTGTGACTGATGGCCTTTGCTGGCAGATTGCTTTGGAACCTGGCATGAACAATGCTACTGTCTCCATGGGTCCAAGTTATCTTCCCTGGATTACTCTGGTTTGGTTTTTTTTAACACATCAGTTACCCAAGGAGAATCCAAGTTACATCTTGGACATAAGCACCTTCAATTTTCAGAAGAGCCGTGTGGGCTCTTTAGTTCTGGAGACCTTGCTTATAGTGCAAGAACAGCCTGACGCCACAACCTTCCAGACAGGTTTGCCTTTTAGAAGTCTTGGTCCCAGCAGGCCTCCTCAGGTATGAAGAGAGCCGAGAGAGAGCCAAGAACTCTGCAACCCTCATGTTCCTCCTTTTCCTTTCCCTTTTCTCAAGTCCTTATAATTTTTGTTTAGATTATTGCAAGTAACTTAAGTGTCTTCTTATTTGGTTTTCTTTGGGTCAGGGTCTCATTATGTAATCCTGGCTGGTCTAAAACTATATAGATCAGGCTGGCCTGGAAACCACAGGCCTCTCTGAGTTCTGGGATTGAAGGTGTGTACTACCACACCCGACTCTTAACACTTTCCAAATATTTCACCCCTTCTATTGCCACAGTGTGTTTTTTCCACGAGGCACATTGAATAACGATGTCGTTCGGTCACTTGTAGTTGCCTAACCGTTCCTGACTATCTTTGGATTGAAGACCCTGGTTGTTTACCTGATGCCTATCTCCACAGGGCTGTGGCCACGCCTTCTGAATCCACAGGGCTGTGGCCACGCCTTCTGTCTCCACAGGGCTGTGGCCACGCCTTCTGCTCTCCACAGGGCTGTGGCCACGCCTTCTGTCTCCACAGGGCTGTGGCCACGCCTTCTGTCTCCACAGGGCTGTGGCCACGCCTTCTGCTCTCCACAGGGCTGTGGCCACGCCTTCCGTCTCCACAGGGCTGTGGCCACCCCTTCCGTTTCCACAGGGCTGTGGCCACGCCTTCTGTCTCCACAGGGCTGTGGCCACGCCTTCTGCTCTCCACAGGGCTGTGGCCACCCCTTCTGCTCTCTACAGGGCTGTGGCCACGCCTTCTGTCTCCACAGGGCTGTGGCCACCCCTTCCTTCTGTCTCCACAGGGCTGTGGCCACGCCTTCTGTCTCCACAGGGCTGTGGCCACGCCTTCTGTCTCCACAGGGCTGTGGCCACCCCTTCTTCTCTCCTGTACCCTGTTGTACTGGGCTGTGATCTCCTGCATTTCTCTGCTCTTGCGCCAGTTGCTCTCATTTTGGGTGACTTCTTTCTCTGTCTTGTCAAGGGTTGTTCCTCAAGGTGAAATTCAAGAGTCACTGATATTTTTCTCTGAAATGTTTGAGTAAATTAAGGGAAACTATCTTTATAACTTGGCAAAGGCACTCTTCCTGGATTCCTTTTTTTAAAAAATATTTTTACTTAATTTATGTGCGTTGGTGTGAGGGTGTCAGATCTTGGAGTTACAGACAGTTTTGAGCTGCCATGTGGGTGCTAGGAATTGAACCCGGGTCCTTTGGAAGAGCAGGCAGTGCTCTTAACCACTGATCCGTCTCTCCAGCGCCCTGGATTCCTTCTTTTCCTTCAGCCTAATAAGTAGCTTCTTACTCTTAGGTTGAATTAGATGTCAGGATTGTGTGGCAAGTGGTATGCAGTCACATTGAGGTAAAAATTGTGGTAGACACACTTTTATAGAGTAAGCTATATGTTTATATTACATTAACATCCATATACCTAGTATTTGTCAACATGCTAGATAATTTCAGCATTCTCCTTTAAGGACATGCACTAGTAAGCACTTAGGTAAAAGAGATAGCCCAGGAATGGTGTACATAGGTCATGCATCCACCTTTCTCCGTCCTCCCAGCTGCTTACAGGGTGAAATGTCAAGGTCTCTCTCCATTTTCACTTCCTTCCTACCCCATGACAGCATGAGTGAGAAAGAAGTCTCTTAGTTTTCACCAATGAGCGAGCCGCTAATTCAACTGCTGTGTGGAGATTAGTCGTTTGTTATTCCACATTCCGTTAAGTTCAGAAGCAGAGCCTTGTCAGGGCTAGCTAATTTGCTGTCTCATTAGTGTCAGCAGAGGCTGGGATGCCTGCGTCTCTTCCTTTGGTGCCTTCCCTAAGAGGGGCGAGGTGGCTGTCAAGGATCCCCAATAACTTGTACCGACTGAAAATAGTAGGGGAGAGATATGAGATCTTATTGCTGGACCTGGCTGACCAGTGTCTTCTTGATTCATTACTCATTATTCTCAGCGTTCCTGGACAGAGAAACCACCACCTTCGTTTCCCTGCACTTTAAAAGAAATTATGAAACAGAAGTTGATAAAGGAGCATTCGATAAAGGAAAATAATGGTTTGGCCAACCGGGAAAGAGAAAGATGCCTGCTTTCTCTGAAGCCTTTCCTGTAATGGTGTTAAAATTCTGTTAAAAGGGGGGTAAAAAAACCAAATAAGAAAATAGGCAAATGTTGATTTAGGCACGAGATAAACTGTCAGCACTGTGTGAAATCTCTGCCTGGGAGGCAAGTGCCTCCTTTGACAGCAGGGCTCCGCCCTATTCTCACCCCCCCCCCCCCCCCGCATGGAATTCCTGGGGTAATTTTAAATCTTTAGGGTCCATTGTTTAAAGTCCTTATTACATAGTTTAACCAGTGCCACACACAGGAACCAAAACTGACTCCATGTCCTTGGCCAGACTTTTCTCAAGTCCTTAGGTGGAGTGTAAATCTCCAGAAAAGACTCTGGTTTTTTTTGTTTTGTTTTGTTTTGTTTTTGTTTTTGTTTTTTAGGAAGGAGCAATGGCACCATTTTACAGTTTCCCATGTAGAACAGCAACAAGAACAACAACAAATGTTTGCTTTCAGTTGGAAACTGGGTAAGAAGCTGTCTCTGTTAAGTGTATTGTTTTCTTTTCTTCTTTTTTTTTTTAGGATTTATTATTGTATTTTTCATAGATGAATGTTTTGCTTGCAGTAAGAGGCAAAGCATCCACATACATAAAATAAATCTATTAAAAAATATACAGCGATAGATTCAATATTTGCAACAGAGAGAATTTTAATTAAAAGTGAGGCAGGGCTGGGGTGTAGCTCAGTAGGTTGAGCGCTTGCACAAAGCTGTCCGTTCTGTTTCCAGCTCTAAATCAACTGGTCATGATGGCACACACTTCATGGTCCTGGGTCCTCACGGGCTAGAAGCTTAAGGTCACCATAGATTACATAGTGAGTGTGGGGCTACAAGAGACTCTCTAAAACAAACAAGAAGCGAACTAAACTGAAAACGAACCAACCAAATACCTGTTCCCCCTCCCTACCCCACCCCCCCACCAGTCAAACCAAACCAAACCAAATGTTCAGGCTTATTAGGAGGTCTGTTCACTTGTCTCTAATCTATGAAAATTAGAGTGCTTTTGTTTTCACTTTGCATCTTGCAGACAAGACCAACTGAGATTTTAAAAGATAATGAATGAATAATTCATATGTCTGATTCATTATGTTTTGGGATAAAATAATATATTATTTCTGAAATCTTGTGCTCATATGGAGCACATTAGAGCATACTGTTTACAATGTCAGTGGGTAGGGTAGAAAATATAGGGGCTGGAGAGATGGCTCAGTGGGTAAGAGCACTGTCTGCTCTTCCAAAGGACCTGGGTTCAATTCCCAGGCACTACATGGCAGCTCACAACTGCCTGTAATTCCAGTTCCAATGGCTCTGACACCCTCACTCTAAAATAAAATTAAATAAACTATTAAGGAAAAGAAAAAAATATATACAGCATTTAGAAAATGCTTGGTTTTGAAAAGCGTGCTACTAGGTAGAGAAAGCTCAGTGATGGATTTACTCTAGGCCTTTGATGGAGTCTCCTACTGCAGGCGTGTAGGTGTGACTGGCAGTGGGAGAGGGGTGGGGCAGCTTCTCTTGTAGCTGCTTCTGGGTGAACTACAGTTCTGCTTTTCCGTGAGCAGCCGAGGAAGGCAGTTTGACTTTGTGTCTATGGGTTTATTGTTCAGGACTAAAGATACAAAAAGTTAGGGTAAAACCCAGTTTCTGCCCTCTAGGGAGTTTATAGAGACAGTTGCAGACAAAAAACAAAACAAAACAAAACAAAACAAAACAAAACAAAACTCAAGAAGACAAGAGCTTCATTAGTGATAGTAAATTGCTTCTTGAAAGAAAATAAGCAGAGCATTAGAATAGACTACTATCCTTTAATACCACTAAAAAGGATGCATGAAAATTAATTTTTTATAAATGAACTACTGATGTGTAAAACAGTTGTAAGAAAAAAAAATAACTATCATAAGCAATGAAAACACTAGCTGTCTGAAGTGATGGCGCCCTCCTCTAAAGCAGGGCTTCCCAGACAGTATGTGTGATGGATTATTTGGAATCCTGTTAAAAGACAAGGAAGGGCCTGAACAATCTGCACTCATGAAAGGAACGCAGGTAATGTTGGTGCCCCTGCCCTGGGACCCACACTGCAGACAGCAGGGGCCAGACAGTGGCTTCTTAAAGTGTGGTCTGAGCCCACTTGGGGCTGTGTCACTATGTGGGGGTTGTAAACATCTTGGTCACAAGACAAGATTTGTGAAGGCACAACAACTCCAAACAAATGCAAACTCAACCCGCAGCTGCTTTGTGAAGCCTTGCTGCTGTTTTGGTTCTGAGTGCACCACATACACTGGGCACCTCATGAGTGCTCATGCTGGTGACGGCTGCAGATGTTTCTGGAAATGGCTCAGGTTTCAGATGGGTATATATTATGAACTGTAGTATTTTTTTCTCTCAAGGTCTTCTGTCCTTATAGAATCATAATGGAAAATATAATTCCAGTATCTCCCAAATGTCATTCCTCAGAGTGCAAGGACCCAATTACTGGGTCCGTGGGCTGTCTTGTGTTGGAGTGTTCAGTTTTTACGATTACTGTTTGCTGACTTGAGTCTCTCAAAACAAACAAACAAACAAACAAAACAAAACTGTTGAATAGGTGTATCTTGGGATTAGAACAGAATATCTGAAATGGCCCTAACTACCATTTGCCATTTTGTACTATGAATTTATGTGGAGTTGCTCAGAACTGATGACTTAAAATAAAAATATTGATCAATGTGGCAAGTATTGACAATGCTCTATTATCTTCAGTGTCAAATATTCAGGCAAGGTTTAATTCTTTATGGAAATAAATAATTTATTTCATTATACTGTAAAAATTTCTCCTTAATAGATGACAAAATTACGTGTATGCCAATGGACTATTATAAAATAAAATTCTTTATGATTTAATATTAGTAAATATTTTATTTGCATTAAAAAAAATGTTTTTATGTTTGAGACAAGGTTCCATCTTGCACATTGTAGGCATAAGGTTATTGTGTAATTCAATTGCTGATTTCTGTTCCCCTGTATCTGGTTGTAATTCTTGTTCTGAGAATCTTCTGTCACAATGTTGTGTGAACACTGCTCCCCAGTTGGCCCTGATATGCCAATAAAGCAGCTTGCAGCTAGTCACTGAGCAGGGAGAGAATAGGGCTAGAGTTCCCTGCCAGCCAGGGGGAGGAGTTAAAAGAGAAAGTAGGGGATCAAGCCACAGGCAGATGTCCAGGACCAGGAAAGAGAGCTCAGCAAGAAAAGCTACAAGGTACAAGCATCTGTGAGATGTATGCTGGGAGGAAACCACATTAGCTTAGAGGGTTAAGAATAGATTAATAATTGCTCAGTTCTTGTGCTGTGAAGCTTATTAAATTAATATATCGGAGTTTCACTTATTTGTGTGTTACCTGGGTTAAGAGAGAGGTTGAGAAATATATAAAAATAACAATAGCAGCTCAGTCTGGCCTTGAACTTGCTATGTCACTGAAGCTGGCCTTGAGTTCTTGATCTTTCCATCTTTTTTTTTTTTTTTTCTGAGACAAGGTCTCTCTGTGTAGCCTTAGCTGTCCTGGACTCACTTTGTAGACCAGGCTGGCCTCGAACTCACAGCGATCCGCCTGCCTCTGCCTCCCGAGTGCTGGGATTAAAGGCGTGTGCCACCACGCCCGGCTCCGTCTTATTTTCTGTATAGCCATTTTATATACCTATGTATTTGGGGGGGGGGTGGTCCACATAAATATCCCTTGAGTAAAAAACAGTTGTGATTAGAAAGAACTGAAGAAGCTCTGTACTAGATCATACTGAAGGAAGACGCTCCAGACAGAAATCACCTGTACTACCCTCGAGATAAGTTGGTTAGATTTCAATTTTTCCCCCGGATTTAGCAATTTAAATTGCCATACTAAATATTAAGTTTTAATACTAAACTTAAACATTTAAATTTGCTTTGTTTGTCTTTCTCCTCCTTCTCTTCCGCATCCCTGCTCTCCCGGGTCCTCTCTGCCCCCACAGGCCTCTTGTCTACCTCCATAGCATTGTGAACTGCCACGCCCCTTCTCACCTCTTCTCCTCACTTCCTGTGGTCCCTCTCTGGTTGCACGACCTGTACTCATACCCACATCCACACGTATACAACATTTAAAGCTCAGTTCTGCATATGACAGAGATTAAAGCTTATTTATCTTTCTGAATCTGCATTGCCAGCCTCACTTAATATAACATTTTCCAAGTCCATACATTTCCTTGTAAATTATTTCACTTTTCTTTACATCTGAATAACATTTCATTTTGTGTATATGCCTCTATTTCCATATCTTCATTATCTATTCATCTGTTGATGGACATCTTCATTTGATTCCATTTCCTTGATGTTGTAAACACAGCAACCATAAGCATGTTGGTGTATATATATGCACCTTTGTGGTTAGATATGGAGCCCTTTGGGTATATGCCCGGAGAGGTATATGATACTTCTGTTTTTAATTTTTGAGGAACCTCCATACTGATTTCTGTAATGACAGCACTGGCTTATACTCTGACCGGCAGCGAAAAGGGGTTTATTTTTCCACACATCCTTACCAGTATTTTTTGTTCTTTGTTTTCTTGATCGGAATTGTCCTAACTAGAGTGAGATGGAATCTCAAAGCAGTTTTAATTTGCATTTCCTTGGTTGCTAAAATGTTGAGCTTTAAAAAGTTTTTATTGGCCATTTGAGTTTCTGCTTTTGAGGACTCTCTGTTCATTCCACTGGTGTTTTATTTAGTTTCGATGTTAACTCCCTGCTTGGAAAAGTCCGTCCCCTGTTCTGCAGCCTGGTGGTTTCCTTTGATGTGCAGAAAATATTTTTAATTTTTATGTAACCCCATTTGTCAATTCTTGGGCTTGTTTCTTGTGCTATTAGAGTCCTGTTCGGGCTATTCTATTATTTTTAGTATTATAATATATCTATTTTGTATGGGAGCATGTGCACATCATGGTAGAGGTCAGAGGACAACTTCCGGGACCTGGTTCTTTCTTTTCACGTGCTAGGTCCTGAGAATCCAACACGAGTCATCAGGCTTGGCTTCCAGTACCTTAACCTCCCGGGCCATGCAATAGATCTGGAAGACTGTGTGTCTTTTTCTGACGTTTTTCTCTTAACAGTTTCAGCACTTCAGATTTTAAGATCATCCATGTAGCTGAGTTGTACAGGGTGAGAGATACAGATCTAATTTTATTCTTGTATGATAAACTGTTTTGTCAAGCACCCTTCTTCCCATATCTCCCAACTTTCTGATTTGGCTACTTCGGCTTAACTAGTCAGCCTTTCACCATGTAGGGATTGGCCCTGAGAAAGAACAGTTTTCGACAGTGTGCAATATGTATTTCCTTAGAGATATATTTTAAATTGAATGAAATAGGTAACATAAAATGAATATAATTAAGCAATAGATCTATCATTAACATTAAATGGTTTATTATGAAAATTAAATGAAAATTAATAATAATTTTAAAAAGCTGGGACTAAGGCAAGAAATCACTTGAACCTAGGAATTCACTGTCAGTTTGGCAACATAGTGAGATATCATTAAAAATAGCCCTCTTCATTCATTAATTTAGAAGAAATAAATATAGCCAGGTGGTACACACCTTTAGTCCCAGGACTTGGGAGGCAGAGGCAGGTGGATCTCTGAGTTCAAGGGCAGCCTGGTCTACAGAGCAAGTACAGGACACAAAAAAACCCTGTCCAAAAATAAATAAATAAATTAATATTTAAAAAATTTTAAAAAGGAAGGAAGGAAAAATGATTTCATATCTGAAATATCTTTAAAGGCTTAGGAATTATCAATTCAACTTTTTTGAAGAAAGAATGAGTCTGCAATTTAAAAATTTTCTTTTAGTGTCACATTCAGTAGTTTTTTCAAACAATGTGCTTTCATTTACAATTTCAAGTTAATTAGTACGTGAGTTTTTTGTTTGTTTGTTTGGTATGTGTGTTCCTTTTTCATCTTTTTTTTTTTCTTTCTTGGAAATGAAGATGGAACCTAGGGTTCAGTTGACCTGAGTATGGCCATGCCAATGGCCTCTATGTCTCAGACCCATAGGAATGACAAAGCTTTCCTCAGGTCAGGCCCGGGGGATGGCAAGGCCTTTCCATGGCTGTGTAAGGACGTTGGTGTTGTGTATGGAAAGCATCAGCCACAGCTTCCTCTTCCCAGATGACGGGCATCCTAAGACTGCTCCCCTACTGAGATCCCCTACTGAGATAAGCTAACTGGTGTACTCAGGCAGCGCACATAATAAGATCAGTGAGTGTTTCAGTTACTACACATGTCCATAAGAGTGCATGGCTCAGGGATTCCAGGTCTACATTACGTGTGACTATTCATTCTCCGTAGCCCCAGTCAGGTCCAGTCAAAGCCATGGAGATTGTGGTCATTCAACTCAGTTTAGTGTGAGCTGTGGGTCTGTTGTAAACTGCCTCTATTATGCAGCAGTATGACCCTCACATCCATAACCTTTCCAGGGCTTATACCATGAAGAGATGTTGGATTTTGTCAGAGGCCTTTTCTGTATCTAATGAGATGATCATGTGGTTTTTGTCTTTCAGTCTGTTTATGTGATGAATTACATATATCCATTTATGTAGGTTGAACCACCTCTATGTCTCTGGAGTGAAGGCTGCTTGGTGATTATCTTTGTGATATATTATTGGATTTGGTTTGCAAACATTTTATTGAGATTTTTTTTGCCTCTATGTTCATAAGGGATATTGGTCTATAATTCTCTCTCTCTCTCTCTCTCTCTCTCTCTCTCTCTCTCTCTCTCTCTCTCTCTATTTCCATGAATTTGTATAATTTCAACTTTAATTCACGTTGGTCAGGTGGGATGTTATTCCAGTTTTCTTATATATATATTTTTTGAGATGTGCTTTGTGTCTTATGTGGTTAACTTTGGAGAAAGTGTCATAATCTGCTAAGAAGAGACTATATTCTTTAATGTTTGGGAGGAATGCTCTGTAGATGTCTGCTAGGCCCATTTGGCTTATGATGTTATTTAACTTGATCATTTCTCTGGTTTGTTTTTTTGTCTGAATGACCTGTCTTTTGTTAAGACTGAGGTATTGAAGTCACCCACTATCAGCTCATGAGGGACAGTAATTTTTCAGCTATAGTAGTGTTTCTCTGATGAACTCAGGTGCCCTTGTGTTTGGTGCATAAATATTTAGAATTTCAATATCCTCTTGGTGAGTGTTTTCTTTAATGAGCATATATTGTTTTTTTAATCTCTTCTGATTAGTTTTGACTTGAAGTCTAGTTTGTCAGATATTAAAATAACTACACATGCTTGATTTTTTTTCATCTATTTGTTTAGAGTATCTTTTCCCATCCTTTTACTTTAAGATGATGTTTATCTTTGATGATGAAGTGTGTTTCTTGGCTGCAGCAGAAAGATGGCTACTGTTTTCTAATCCAACGTGTTAGTCCCTGTCTCTTTTTTCGGACATTATTAAGACCTTTAAGACTGAGAGTTACTAATGAACAATGTTTATTGTCCTGTTATTTCGTTGTGGAATGGCTGTTTTTTTCCCTTCTTTTGATTTACTGCTCTTGGATTAGTTATTATCTTCTGTCCTCTTTGGTGCAGTTAACTTCTTCAGACTGAGATTTTTCTTTTAGTGCCTTTTATAGAGCTAGATTTGTACATAGAAGTTGCTTTAATTTGATTTTATCGTGGAGTGTTTTTCTTTCTCTTTGATGGTGACTGAAGGTTTTGCTGTGGTTTCCTAGAATTTGTAGAATAGCCATCCAGTCCTTCCTGGCTTTTACAGTCTCCATTGAAAGTCAAGTGTTGGGGCTGGAGAGATGGCTCAGTGGTTAAGAGCACTGTCCACTCTTCCAGAGGTCCTGAGTTCAATTCCCAGCAACCACATTGTGGCTCACAACCATCTATAATGTGATCTGATGTCCTTTTCTGGCATCCAGATAGAGCTCTCATATGCATAAAAATAAATAATTAAATCTTTATAAAATAAAAAATATATATAAAAAAGGGAAAGTCAGGTGTTATTCAATGGGCCTGCTTTCACATGTGCTTTGGTCTAGTTCCCTTGTGGCTTTTAATATCCTTTCTTTGTTGTATTGAAGAGTTAGTGTTTTGATTATTCTGTGTTGTGGAGAATTTCTTTTCTGGTCTTGTCTATTTGCTGCTCTGTTTGCTTCTTGTACACCGATCGATGTCTCTTTCTTTAATCAGGCAAATTTCCTCTCTAACTTTGCTAAAAAATATTTCCTGTGCCTTTGACCAGAGTTTCTTCTCCTTCTCACTCCTCTACACCAGCAGTTCTCAGCTTGTGTCAGAACCCCACAGGGTCCCATATTAGATACTTACATTATGATTCACAACAGGAGTGAAATTACAGATATGAAGTAACAACAAAATAGTTTTATGGCTGGGGATTGCTACAACACGAGGAACTGTATTAAAGGGTCACAGCGTTAGGAAGGTTGTATACCCATTATCTGTAGAGTTTGTCAATTTCCTTCATGTTTTGCCGACTGTATTTTTTTTTAAGTGTAAGCATTTTCTTTAAATTTCTTCCTGCTTTGTCTTCAAGACCTGACATTCTCACATTCATGTTTTGTAATTTGTGGGTGAGGCTTATATCTGAGGTTTTTTTTTTGTTGTTGTTCTTTGACATCTTAAATTTTTTCAGTTCCAGTTTTAATATCATTTTGGGTTTTCTTTAGTGATTCTCTTTCTTTGTTAAATTCTACTTTCATGTTTTTCAATATTTTGTTTCATTCAACTGTTTGTATTTTCACAGTTTTTATTAAAGCATTTATTTATATCTTCTTTTAGGTTCTTGAACATATTCATAGTTGCTATTTTGAGGTTCTTTTCTTGTGTTTCAGCTAAATAAATTGCTTTTTCTCAGGGCCTATTGCAATAGGGCTGCTAGATTCTATTGTCTTGGTTGTTCATAGTTGCAGTTTGTTTTTTGTTCGAGGATGTAGGCATGTGGAGGCATGGCGCTCAACTGTAGAGATCTCGTCTTGTCTTTGTTGGGTAGGTGTTTTGGGTTTTTGGTTGCTGTATGTGTGGTGGCTGTGGAGTCCCTGGCCCATGTTTCTGTGGGTCAGAGGTTGACACAAAATAATGGAGGCAGTCTACGAGGCAAGGCTGAGAGAGGCAGCAGGAAAGAGGTCAGGGGATCCAGGTTCCACACCAAGAGTTAGAATCCCCAGGCGATGGTGCTGGCGTAAGAGGAAGGGTTCCTGTGGGCAGCACTCAACTTCAGTGAGGTTTTCCACTCGGAAGTTGATTTTCTCCTTTTACACAGTCTTAGAATAAGCATTTTCACACTGAGAACCGAAGGCCCATGTCTTTTGGGGTCTAAATCTTCAATTCCATATTGCCTGTCTGTATGATCCAATATCCACAACACTTTCTTTCAGGTTTTTCCTGTATTATCATGTCTCATTTTAGCATATTGTAATTAAATTTATCTTACCCATTTTTTTCTGCCATGAAGGTAAATATAGATATATATAGCTTTATAGCAATAATAATATTGATATGAAATATGAATATAAAATAATTCTTTTCTAAATATTTCTTTTCACACCACAATAAAGCTTAAATTCTACTTTATGATGAAGTTTTCCCTCATCCACATTATAATAGTAAAGAAGGAGTAAAGACTGAAGGTCCAATCTCACTTGGCCCTCTTGGGAGATCGCCTCAACATTTTGGTGCTCATATATATTTGGAGAGGTGGCTCCTGGCTAGGGCTATAACTGTGGTTTCAATGAGAATGGGCCTCATAGTATTTGAATATTTGTCTTTAGTTGCTGACACTTTGGGGAAGATTAGGCAGAAGTATGCCACTGATGGAGGACTTTAAGGTTTCAAAAATTCATGCCGTTTTGAGTTAGCTTTCCCTGCCTCCTACTTGCAAGGAGCTCAAGACGTGAGCGCTCACCTGTTCTTGCCAGCACGCCTTTGCTCCACCATCATGGACTCGAACCCTCTGAGACTCTAAGCGTAATTCAAGGTATCTTTAATAAGTTGTCTTGGTAATGGTGTTTTATCACAGCAATAGAAAAGCAGTGAAGACAACAATGTTTCTGAATTTTTAGGTCTCATCCTGTTTCAGAAAATCAAAAGGGTTTGGGTCATGTTGGCACACGCCTTTAATCCCAGAACTTGAGAAGCAGAGGTAGACAGATCTCTCTGAGTTTGAAGCCAGCTTGATGTACAGAGTGAGTGCCAGGAGAGCAAGAGCTACACACACACACACACACACACACACACACACACACACACCATCTTGAAAAACAAAACAAAGCAATGCAAAAGAAAACAAAAACGAAATAAAAAGAAATTTCAATCAATTAATTAGTGGTTTTTGAGACAGGGTTTCTATGTGTAGCCCAGGCTTTCCTGGAACTCAATTTGAAAACTAGCCTGGCCTCAAACTCCCAGAGAACATCCTACCTCTGCGTTCCCAGGACTGGGACCAAAGGCGTGCATGGCTTTCCAAAAGAATTTTAAGCAGATGTTTTTACGGCATAACTGGCCATTTCCCATGAGGTCTCTATGGACTCACTCCCTATTACCAAAATAGTTTAATATGTAGAGCCTTTTCTTCCCAGTAAGCATATTACTCTTGTTTGTTGCCAGTCTGGACAACCAGCTTGGCTCCCAAACGGGAGGCATAGAGTGGAAGGGGAAAAAAAGAAACAAATATTCACTTGACGTTTATTGGAAGAAAATGCTACAAGGGACACTGTTGAATACATGTTCTCTGTAGCCAATAGCAGCGGTGGGCCTTTCCCCTTTCTCAACAGCACTACATGCAACTGCCACTCTCTGCTGGGAATGAGAACACTATATGTTTCAATGGAACATTTAGTCCCAATTCCTGCAGCATATGAACGACGCCCTTCATTTTTGTGGTTTGGTGAAAAAAACAAAATGATATTTCTCACTTCAAATTTCAGAAAGCAAAAAGAATTGTTCCCAAGAACTTGTCATTTCCTTGGAGTGATTGTGAAACCTGTCTGTGGTTGCGAACCTCTTTTCTTCTTCTTCTTCTTCTTCTTCTTCTTCTTCTTCTTCTTCTTCTTCTTCTTCTTCTTCTTCTTCTTCTTCTCCAGAGTAACTTTATTGAAAACTCAGACTTTTCCAGACTTGAGAAATGTTAGCGTATTAATAAAGCTCGGAGCCTCTTTGTTTGATTGGCTCAGCTTTTTGATATGGTTTACATTTTACAACGTGCCTGTGGTGCAGATGGGAGAAATGAAAGACAAACACCAGCGTTCAGACACAGATTCGCTACGTTTATTTATTTGTACACGTGTGATGGTGGCAGTGGGACAAGTGTCACTGTATGTGTGTGATGATTGGAGGACAACTGTGGCAGTCAGATCTCCTTCCACCACATGGGGGCCGGGGGACCAATTAATGTTCCTCAGACTTGGCGGCAAAGGTCTTTACCCACAGAGCCACCTCTCTTACCCCCGTCATTTTAAAATTAAAGTTTGTAGTGTCAGTGTGCCACACGTGGCTGTTCCTCGTTTTGGAAGTAGAAAGACGGGAGGCAAAGCAGAGACATCGCATTCATTTGTTGTGTATTCATGTCAGCACTTTGTAGACACTTGGAGATTAAGAGTTTTTATTTAACGAATATAGTGCTAGGAAAGAAAACATGAAGGAGATGCATTACGGTTTCTGGGATGATGGCTTAGTGACTAAGAGCACTGGCTCAAGCATGAAGAACTGAGTTCAAATCCCTAGCAAGGATGTACTCCCAGTGCTGTGGGAATTAAAGACCAGGGGATCACTAGGGCATGTTCACTTCCAGCCCAGCTCCAGCCTTAGAGATAGACCCTGTCTCGAGGGGATAAGACAGAGGGTGACAGTAAAGAACACCTAACGCCTTTGCCTTCCTCTGGCTTCCACACAAGTTCACACAGACCAGTGCAAAATGCACACATCACATGAACATAAACCACACACTTTCCACCACTCCCATGCCCACGCACACAAAAAAGGAAAGAAAATGTGTTAAACATCTTCACTGAAGGCCCTGCAATGTTGTGACATAGTTTCTTAAAGAATCCTCATGTTACAGACTTAGGGAAGTATATTAGACAGGTTTCTCTAAGGGAATAGAGCACGCGCGCGTGCACACACACACACACACACACACACACACACACACACACAGAGAGAGTCTATTAAATTGGCTTCTATAACAAGGGCTTGGATGGTCCTGGCCATCTGCAATCTGGGGAGGCAGAGAACCAGATAACTTGAGATTACAATTTGGTTCTGAAAGCCCCTGGGAAGTTGCTGGTATTGAGCCTGTGTTGGAAGGCAGAAGGAGCTGGTATGCAGGGAGGCACGGTGGGAACAACACTGGAAAAGCTTGCGTAGGCAGAAGAGGCAGCGCTGGAAAGTAGGGCCCACCTTGGGAATAGTCCTCGCCCCTCTGCCAAGCCTTGTTAGAACCCAGAGGTACCTTTCCTAGGTGACTCCAAATCTGATCACATTGCTGATAAAAGATCAGCCATCCAGGCAGCTTAGTGTTCAGAGAGAACCAACAGACCTTAGTAGTATGTGATGGCTTCCTTCTACGAGGCAAAAATTTTTACCTTGTTAGGAGATCGAAAAGGTGAAAACAAAAAACCAGACACAAAAGCCAAAACCATGTTCTGAAAATGTCCTAAAGGAGACTTCATGCTAGCTCCAGGCTCCGATTTGTGAATGCAGCCTATGGTGTGTGTGTGCACCATTTTTTTTTTTAACTGTTAGCTTGTCATATCCAAGATGAGAAGTCACAGGATTCTAGAATCCCTTAAGAAAACAATGTTGCTTTTCTAAGGTCAACACCACTTTGATTTGGGAAAGAAAGAATGTCTCTTGTCCGGTACCCACTACTCTTATTTTGTCACTAAGCCATGTGTTCAAAAGCATAGGGTGAGCTACGTTTTCCTCCTTTGTACCTGGTTCAGACAGGCTAAGAGACAGCTCCAAGGGCATTCCTGTCTGGAATGGGTATATTTTTTTAAAAAGATGAAAAAACATTTTTTTATCAACAGTAATCAGGCAAGTTAGTCCCAAATTTATTCCATACTGACACGAGTCTTTTGAAGCCTAGGGCTTTTAACTTAGGTGAAAATATTTCCTTGTGTTTTCATCTCTTTGTTTTACTTTAATTTCAGTCAATTGTCTCTGTGTGTATTTCTCCCTCTCTTCCTCCCTCCCTCCCTCCTCCCTTTTCCCTCACTCTCTTCCCTCTCTTCTCTCCTCTCTCTCCCTCTCCCTTTCTCCCTCCTTCTTCCTGTCTCTCTCCATCTCTCTCTGTCTGTCTCTCTCCATCTCTCTCTGTCTCTCTGTCTCTGTGTCTGTCTCTGTCTCTCTCTCCATCTCTCTGTCTGTCTCTCTCTGTATCTGTCTCTCTGTGTCTGTCTCTCTCTGTGTCTCTGTCTCTGTGTCTGTCTCTCTCTGTGTCTCTGTCTCTGTGTCTCTGTCTCTCTCTGTCTCTCTCTCTCTTCTTCACCCCTTCTCCTGGGTGTCTTCCTATGTGAATGTGGAGACAGGATGCTGATATCAGGTAACTGCCCCCCCCCCCGCCCTGAGTCACCTTCTACTTTATTGTTTGTCTTTTTAAAATCAGTGTGTACTAGTTATGCGTTATGGATTTTGATGTCAGCAAGGATAGCAACAGCGGTGACATCAGAAGGTGCCCACCGGCAAGGCAGCACAGCACAGCAGGCAGGGAAAAGACATCACTTTCTCCCGAGATCTCTAGACCTAGGCTGCCATTGGAAGCTGTTGCTTGGTCCGCCCCAGGGAAATATCCTGACAGATCTGCCCACATTTGAGTCTCTGAGTTGATCCCAGATCAGTCAAGTTGACAAGCAGAATCAGCCATCATGTCTATTGGGTAGCCTTGGGAAGAAAGAAGCCTTAGGTTTGTGATATCCAAAAGAAAGAACACTGAAAAAGCAAGGAGCTGGAGAAAAGCATTCACCGCACTTAAGTAAAATTTGGCTTCCATGGGCCTGGAGCCACCAAAACATAAATCAATTGAACACAAGTTTATGATTGTGTACCACTGCTATTCTGGCCATATGGAAATTTTTAGAATTCTGAAGCATGTGACATTTTGACTTCTAATTTGTTTTTATATCTATAGTTCCAGGTAAAGGATGTGGTATGTGTATGCTATATGCATTTTTACTTATTATATCTTCACTTAAAATAGGTTCTTGAAACCCAGCAGTAAATCTAGATTCTAGTCAGAACAATAGTTTACAGGCTGCTTCCCTTTTTAAAATATATATATATTTCTCTTTTCTCTATGCGTTTCAAGAATTTTGTACAATGTATTTTGGTGGTGCTCACTCTACTCTACCAACTGCTCCCACATTTACTCCTATCTCCCTCTGTACTCAACTTGGCACCATCTCCTTTTTAAACTCACTGAGTCTCAGATGCATTGCTTGGGTGAAGCCTGCCCTAGAGTGTAGTTAACCTACCTGGGCTCACATGGTATCAACGAAAAAGAGTTCTCCCACTCCCAGCAGCTATTCAATGCCAATAGCTCATCAGTGTCTGTGAGACTTCGCACTCAGCTCACCCTCTCTCTGCTGGCATTTTGCATGGCTCAAGCTTGCCCAGGTCTTTGTATGTTGTCACAATAGCTGTGCGTTCATACATGCAGTGGCTCTGTTGTATATGGAAAACATGGTTTCTATGAAGTCACCTACCACTTCTGGCTCTTAGAGTCTTTCCACATCCCCGTTCCCAGGAAGATCCATGAACCTTGTGGGGAAGGGTATGATATTGACATCCCATTTAGGGGTGAACACTTCAGTATTTCATCCTCTGCCTGTTGACCAGCTAAGGGTCATTGTCAACTACAAGATAAATTGATGAGTCTTGAGGGATGCACTGATTTATAGGTCTACCAGTAAGTCATTAGGAGTCATTTTAATGCTGTGTCTATTTATCAGAATAATAGCTGTAGGCTCTCCACTAGGACCTATGACTTCTCTCACCACAGGTGCTTGACCTCCTTAACAGTGCCAGGTGTGACATATATCTCGTGGAGCAGACCTTAGAGCCAATCATAAAGTAGTTGGTTACTCTTGTAACGTCTGTGCCAATATTGCATCAATTGGCGTATCATGTTAGGCCGGTCATTATTGTAGGGTCAAGTTGGGTAAGAGTGATGATTGCTTTTTCTCCTCTGGTAGCCTACATAGCACTTTCTAGCATTTTGAAAGCTAGCCACTAGGGATGAAGTCTGTGGAGTCTTCATCAACAGGGTCTTGCTATCAAATCCTGGAGGGTGACTAAGAGCAGTGGCAACAGCCTATAAGAACATATTGGAGGTTTGTATGAGCCCATTGGCCAACAACTCAAAAATAGGCAACCCGTTCTGGTTGAGGAGTTTTTATTTGCTAGTATGTGGTATCTAGTTGAGGCATTGTTCCCTCACTGCCTGTTCCCCGAATCACTGTAGAGTAACTCCTTCTAAACTATTGTTATACATGTATATATTTTCAGGATGTTGTACAGTAGTCGATTTCCATATGGCTCTTTCTTTTTTTTTTTTTTAAAGATTTATTTATTTTATTTATTGCATATCTGCTTTGTCTGCAGAAGAGGGTATCAGATTACATTATAGATGGTTGTGAGCCACCATGTGGTTGCTGGGAACTGAACTCAGGACCTCTGGAAGAGCAGGCGGCGCTCTTAACCACTGAGCCATCTCTCCAGCCCCCATATGGCTCTTTCTAAAGGCTTTTAGTGTTAGTTATCCTGCCCCATATTCCTGTCTTACACAGGTCTCTCTTCCCCCGCCCCATTTAGTCCTCCTGGTTCCATTATTTCCCTTTCCTCTTTACATCACTGTATTCTCTGTGCCCTTCCTTGAAGGATCTCACTGCTCATGGCTCCTGACTAGTCCACTAACCTCCATGGGTATTCCAAAGGGAAAACACATGCTAAAAACTCAACGTTAACACCTACATGTGAGGGGAAACACCTGGTATTTGCCTTTCTGTCTCTAGATTACCTCATTCAAAATGATTGTTACCATTACCATCCATTTACTTGTGAAGTTCATGATTTCATTTTTAAAACAGCTGAACAATAAATACAAATGTGCCACATCTTCATTATTCTTCCATTAGATGATAGACATCTAGGCTGTTTCTATTTCCTGGCTATTGTGAGCACAGCAGCAGAGAGCATAGGTGAGCAGGTATCTCTACAGTAGGATATAGAGTCTTTTGGGTATATGTTAAGATGCTGTTGTTTCTCTAGTGTGTATTTTTGGTCTCTTCATTAAAAATCAGGCAGCAGTAGGTGTGTGGCCTTACTGTGCTCAGGTCCTCAGGTTGGATTCCAATGATCAATGAGTGTGTTTTCATGCCAGCACTATGCTGCTTTTATTACTACAACTCTGTAGTATATAAAATCAGCGATGATGATGCCTCCAGCATTTTTTTACAGGTCAGGATTGCTTGGCTACTCTGGATATTTTTGTGTGTGTCCATATGAAATCAAATATTATTTTTCAATTTCTCTGAATATTTATATTAGAATTTTGATAAATATTGTATTGAATTTTCAAGTTGCTTGTGGTAGGATAGCCAGTTTCACAATAGTCTACCAATTTATGACTATGAGAGATCTCTCCGTCTTCTGGTATCTTCTTCAATTTCTTTCTTTTCTGTATATTATTTATTTGTTTCCAATTTCTGTCTTCAATCTTAAAGTTTTTATTACACAACTCTTTCATTTCTAAGATATTTTACTTATTAATTTTTTGTGTCTTCTGTGAATAGGATTGTTTTTCCCATTTGTTTCTTGATATATTTACTGTTTATATATAGGAAGGCTACTTGTTTCTGTGTTCACTTTACATAGGAGTTTTCTGGCGAAGTCTTTGGGGTCTTTCAAGGATAGAATCTGTCTTGGTTAGTTTATTCTCAACTTGACATGAGATAGACTATAGAATGTCAATTGAGGATTGGCTTGAAGGCACGTCTGTGTTGTGGTATTTTTTTTTTTTTAATTAACGATTGATGTGGAGGGCCCAGGCCACAGTAGGAGGTGCTACCCATGAGCTGGGGGGCCTGGGTGAAAAACGAAAGCAGGATGGACAAGCCATTGAGAGCAAGCAAATCAACACTTTTTTTTTTTCATGGTCTCTTCTTCAGGTCCAGCTTCTAGGTCACTGCTTTGTATTTCTGCCTTTTTTTCTTTCATGGACTGTATGTAAGCTTTAAGTTGAAATAAGACCTTTCCTCCTCAGGTTGCTTTTTTGAAATTAAAGGTTACTTTAGACCCGGCCAGTTTGTAAATATTTTATTGAGAGTTTTTGCATTTCTGTTCAGCAGAGAGGCTGCCTTACAATTTTCTTTATTTGATCTTTGTTTTATCACAACAGTAGAAAACAAATTAATACAAAATTGTATGACTTGCAAATAAGGATACCTTGATTTCTTTTTTGTAGCTCCTTCATCGCCTTGATCTTCTAGCTAACTTAGCATACTATATTGAGAAGGAAAGTGAGAGGGGGCATCCTTTTCTTCTTGATGTTAGTGGAAGGGCTTTAAGTTTTTCTCCATATAGCACGGTGTTGGCCCTGGGCTGTACATTGCGGTTGTTATGTTGAGATATGTTTATCATGAAGGGATGTTGGATTTTGTTAAAGGCTTTTCCTGCATCTAGTGAAATTATCATGTGGTTTCCATGCCTGAGTCTGTAGATTACACTTATTGATTTATATATGTTGAACCATCCTTGTGTTTGTGGCATAAGGCCAACCTGATAACAGTGGATAATCTTTTTAATGTATTCTTGAATTGCTTTGCAAGTTTGTTTGTTTGTTTCTGCTTTTACTTTTTTTGAAACACAGTCTTTCTATGTAGCTGTGGCTGTCCTGGAACTCTTTATGTAGATGAAACTGTCCTTGAACTCACAGAGATCTTCCTTTCTCTGCCACCTAAGTCAGTTTACAAGTATTTTATTGGGAGTATTTGTATCTATGCACATTGGAAAGGTTGGCTTATAATTTTCTTTACTTTTTGTTTGATCTTTGCCTAGTTTTGATATTAGGGTAATGTTGTCTTCAGAAAAAGAACCTGGAAGTGTTTCTTTTATATTTTATGGAATAATTTGAGGTGTATTGGTGTTAGTTCTTTTCTGAAGATGTGATAGGACTCTGTATTGTATCCATCTGATCCTGTTTGTTTGTTTTTAAATTATTGCTTCTCCCTACAGAACTTCAAATAGATTAGGCCAGAAAAGAAAATCCTCCTGCTACATAATAGTCAGAATACTAAATGCACAGAACAAAGAAAGAATATTAAAAGCTGCACGAGAGAAAAGGCCAAGTCACATATAAAGACAAACCTATACAAATTAAACCTGAGTTCTCGCCAGAGACTATGAAAACCGGAAGGGCATGAATGGAGGTCATGCAGACACTAAGAGACCACAGATGCCAACCCAGACTATTATACCCAGCAAAACTTTCAATTACCATAGATGGAGAAAACAAGACATTCCACGACAAAACGAAGTTTAAACAATACCTAGCCACAAATCCAGTCCTACAGGAGATACTAGAAAGAAAACTCCAACCCAAGGAGGCTAACTACACCTAGGAAATAAATAATCACACATCTACAAAACAACAAGAAAGGAACCACATATATATATATATACACATTCTACAACAACCAACATAAAAAACAAGACAAAACAAAACAACCCCCCCAAAACAGGAATTAACAACTGAAAATCAATGGCCTCAGCTCCTTAATAAACATTTACACAATGGAATACTACTCAGGTATTATAAACAAGCAAATCTTGAAATTTGCAGGCACATAATACAGGATAACCACACTACAATACACAGACATAAAGAAGTTAAATAACAGGAGGACCCTAGAGAGAATGCTTAATTCTCACTCAGAAGGACAGCTAGAATAGACACCAGAAGCAGTTGAGGAGAAGGAACAGGAAGGGTGCCTACCATACAGGTCCTCTGGAAGACTCTACCCAGCAGGGGATCCAAGCAGATGCTGAGACTCACAGCCAAACTTTGGATAGAGTGCAGGGAGTCTTTTGGAAGAGTCGAGGGATAGAAGATTCTGGAGGGGACAGGGGCCCCACAAGAAGACTAATGAAGCCAAGAAATCTGGGCCGGTGTGTGTGTGTGTGTGTGTGTGTGTGTGTGTGTGTGTGTGCGCGCGCACGCGCTTCAGAGACTGATGTACCAAGAAAGGACCATGTATGGTGAGGATCTAAACCCTCTGCTCAGATGTAGTAGATAGGCAGCACAGTCTCCTTGTGGGCTTCATAATATGGGGAATAGGGGCCTCCTTCTGACATGGATTCTGATGTCTACTCATTGATCACTTCCCTTGGCAGGGTGACCTTGCTAGGCAACAGAAGAAGATGATACAGGCAGTCTAGATGAGACTTGATTGGCTGAGGTCAGATGACAGGGGAGGATGGTTCCCCCTTTTTGAGGACTAGGCCAGGGAGGAGCGAGGAAGGGGGGGGAAGAGGGAAGGAAGGAGGGTGGGACCAGGAGGCAATGACGGAGGAGGATACAACTGGGATGTAAAGTGAACAAATGGAAAATAAAATAAATTAATTTTGAAAACTATTGCTTCTCTATATTGGTTGTTATAGGTCTTTTAAAATGATTTACTTCATCTTGACTTAATTTTGGCAGAATACTTAGAAGTTCATCCATTTCGCAGTTTAATGGAGTTTTTCTCATTAATTTAGTTTATTTTTTAAAAGTATTTTATTTTTTGAGATTATAATTACATCATTTCCCCTTCCTTGTCCTTCCTCCAAACATTTCCTTATACTCTTCCCTGCTCTTATTCAAACTCATAACTTCTTTTTCATTAATTATTGTTACATACACACATGTTCTCCTTAATACATAAATACAACCTGCTCAGTCTGTGTATTCAAGGTGTTATAACCTGCTTAAACTCTATAGCCCCTCCATTGAGACCTGCTTTACTTCCTAACATTTACTGTGGCTCCTCTCTTAACACCAGCTCTTAGCATATCAGAAACCATTTTGACTCCAAGTCTCCATTTTGTTTACAAGGTAAAATTAAGTTCAAGTTCTCAGGCCCTAGGTGCTTGGAACCAGGAAGGTTCAAAGCTTGTAGCTTAGAATAAAACAAAAGATGATAAATGCATGTTCTGCTTGGGTTAAAGATAAATGATGTTCTATTAGAGTTAAGGCCACAACGTCTGGCTACGTTCCTTACTCCCAGAGAGCTGGAAAGCCCCCCAAGAGCTCTCCTACCACATCCCAGCCAATCAGCTGAAAATGCCTTGTCTAGCTACCTGGACATTGTGCTCAGAACAATATCAATTCTTCTTGTGTTTAGCTAGTCAAAATGACGTGATGCTGCCCTCCCCTTGCTTCCAACCTGGTTCCCTGGTTGTTACCTGGTTATGTTTTTTCTTATAAAAAGCCTGCCTTAGAGGCAAACCAATGTCATAGTCTGGCTCCCGAGCCTGGATTATGGTCCTGACCTGTCAATTTATGTTTGCGTATGTTTATGTGTGTGTTTATGACCAGTTTATGTTCAGTTCTTGTTCAGCATTCAAATAAACTTCCATCATTGTGAGTCTGGTGTTCGAGTGGTCAGCGTGGCTGTTCCTGAACCCTAACAAGGGTTGTATTTTCAGGCCTGACCATTTGTCACTGGTGATACAACCTCACAACAAGCTCTCTGATCCTCTGGTTCTTAGAGTCTTTCTACCTTCTCTTCCACAGTGATCCCTGAATCTTAGGTGTGGGAGTTGTATACTTATCCACTGAGACTGGGTTCCACAGTCTTGCTGTTTGATTGGCTGCGGTTTTCTGTAGTGATGTCCATTTATTGCAAGGAGAAGTCTCCTTAATGTGGAGTGGATGACTATGGATATGCCCTTGATATCCCTAATTTTCTCAGAATCTATTTTAGTGTTTCATTTTTCTGTGATTTTATTAATTTGGGTTCTCTCTCTCTCTCTCTCTCTCTCTCTCTCTCTCTCTCTCTCTCTGTCATTTAATTTGGCTAAAGGTTTGTCAGTCTTGTTAATCTTTTCAAATAGTCATCTGTTCATGTCATTGATACTTTGCTCTTTGTCTTATTTTTGTTTTCATTTTTATTTATTTATTTTTTCCTTCCTTCCCTCCCTCCCTCCCTCCCTCCCTCCCTCCCTCCCTCTTTCCTTCCTTCCTCTCTCTCTTTTTGTTACAGGGTTTCCCTGTGCAGCCCTGGCTGTCCTGGAACTCAGAGACCTACTTGCCTCTGCTTTCCAAGTACTGGGAATACAGGCATGGGCCATCATATCTTGTTTATCCTTGACTTTTGTTTTTGGAGACGAAAGTTTCTTTGTGTAGCCCTGGCTGTCCTGGAGCTAGCTCTCTGTAGAACAGGCTGGACTTGACCTCCCCGAGATCTGCCTACCTCTGCCTCTCAAGTGCTGCGATTAAAGGCGTCCACTGCTACCACCTGGCAGCCCTGGCTTTTATCTCTTCTTTCTGGATATCATTGGTCGCTTGTTTTTTCCAGGCCTTTGGTACAATGTTAGGTTATTAATACAAGACATCTCCAGTTTTTGTTTTCTTTTTGATGTAGGCACTTATTGGGGTAAACTTTTCTCTTAGAACTACCTTTGTTGTGTTCCATAGATTTTTCTATGGTGTAGCTTTGTTTTCATTCAATTCTTGTATTTTAAATTTCCTTCTTGATTTCTCCCTTGATCCAGGTTTCATTTAGTAGTGTGTTGTTTAGAATTAGTGTACTTGTTGTCAGTTCTACTGTTGTTGATATTTAACTTTATTTTTTCATGATCAGATATATTATTTAAATTTTCACAAATTTGTTGAGGCTTGCTTTGTGTCTTTTTAAAAAAGATTTATTTATTTATTTAATGTGCATTGGTGGTTTGCCTCTATGTTTGTTTGTGTGAAGGTGTCAGATCGTCTAGAACTAGAGTCACAGACAGTTATGAGCTGTCATGTAGGTGCAGGTGCTGGGAATTGAACCCAGGTCCTCTGGAAGAGCAGCCAGTGCTCTGAACCACTGAGCAATCCTCCAGTCTTAATATTGGTCAATTGTGGATAAAGTTCCATGAGGTGCTAGAGAAAAAAAAAGGTACTCTTTAGTGTCTGGGTAGAATGTTCTATAAATGTCCATTTGATTTATAATATCATATAACTTTAGAATTCCTTTTTTTTAGGAGTTTATTCTAGATGAACTGTCTGTTGGTAAGAGCAGGGTATTGGGGTAACCTGCTATCACTTTTTTGTGGCTAATTTGTAATTTCTAGGTTGAATAGTGTTTCTTTAATGAAATTGGGTGCCCTTATGTTGGCTCATAAATGTTTAGAATTATAATATTATCTTGGTTGACATTTCCTTTAATGAGAGTCCTAGTTACTTTTATGTCATTTTGACAAAACAGCAATGCCAAGACAATCTATTTATTTATTTATTTATTTATTTATTTATTTATTTATTTTTTTCAACATCCAAAGCTTTTTAATAACAGATCCAGGGTTAGTTCTTGTAGCCTCGGCTGGCCCTTCGGCCTCTGACATGCTCGAATTTCCGGCCCTTGGAGCGGACATAGGGTTTGGTGTGACTGTGTGGGGTCCCTGGGGCCTTGCCAAAATGCCGATACACTTCTCTGCCCTTCAGAGGACCAGACAGGAGCACGGTGCCTCGGCCTTTTGGAGACTCCAGGGGCAACTGGTCGAAGGTGAGGATTTTACCCCCAGCCTTGAGGATGCGACTTCGGGCCCGGCTGCTCACCTGCAGCGCACACACCTTCAGCTTGGGCACTTCCAGGATTCTCACGTCATCCGTGACCGTCCCCACAACCACAGTGGTTTTGTTTTCTCGGCCAGGAAGCTTCATCTTTCGGATCATGCGTGATAGGGACAGAGGCGGCCGGTTGGTGCGACTCATGGATAACTTCTTCAGCACAACCTGATTGAAGGTGGAGTTGGTTCGTCTGGCCAGAAACCTTTACAGCTTGACTAGTAGCCGCAAGTAGATGTCCTGGCTCTTGGGCTCCTTGCGCCGAACCTTTCGGTCCTTATTGTGATGAATGTCAACCCTCATGATGGCGCCTCCAGCTCGGCCAGGTCCAGAAAGACAGAAGCGCGCCGGAATGCCAAGACAATTTATAAAAGTGTAATTGAGTCTATGGTTTCAGGAGGCTAGAGTCCATGATGGCGGAGTAAAAGCATGGTGGTAGGAAAAGCTGAGAGCTCACTTCTTATGCAGAAGTAGGAGGCAGAGAAGGAATAGACTGGGGATGGTGTGTCTTTTAAAATAACAAAGTCCTCCCCAGTGATGCGCCTCCTCCTACAAGGCCACACCTCTTAATCCTTTCCAAATAGTTCCACCAGTTGGGTCCCAAGTATTCAAATATATAAGCCTATAGGGGGCGTTTTCACTCAACCTCCACAGTGACATTGAGTGTCTTTTCCTGCCTCTTTTGACTAGTTTTGGTTTGAAGTCTATTTTGTCAGATATTAAAATAGCTATGCCAGTTTCTTAGTTCTATTTTCTAGGACAACCTCTCTGCCCCGCTTCCTTTGACTCTGTGGTGGTGGTGGCTATTGGTGATGGTGATACATATTTCTTAGGGGAAGCAAAAAGATGAATTCTGATCTTATCTGTTAGTCCATGTCATTTTAAAATCAAGAAATTGGTATTGTTAATATTGAGAGATATTATTGAACAATGTTTGCTAATTTCTGTTGTTTTGTTGTTGTGACATTGTTTCCTTAGAGCTCTTTTAGTTAATAGTCCTTGGATTATTTCTTGTGTCCTCCTGGGTATGTTTACTCTTCTCTTTAGACTGAAGTATTGCTTCTAGTGGGCTTAGTGGGCATAAGTTTGTTTGTTTGTTTAAATCTATTTTTATTATATAGAAGTTTGCTTTCTTCTTTGGATACAACTAGTAGTTTTTCTGTGTATAATAGTCTGGGTTGACATGTGTGGTCTTTTCAGACTTGTAGTGTATCAGTATAGGACTTTCTGAGTTTCAAAGTCTTCACTGGAAATTAAGGGTATATTTTGATGGGCCTGATTTTACATGTAACTTAATTTTTCTCTCTTGACATATTCAATATCCTTTCTTTGTTCTGTACATTTAGTGTTTTGATTATTATATGGAATGGGAAGTTACTCTTATCTTTTTGAGGTTCTGTATGCCTCTCGTACCTTGATAAGTATACCTTTCCTTAGATTTGGGAAAAATTCTATTTTATTGAAAATATTTTCTGTGCCTTTAATCTAGGCTTTCTTTCTTTCTCTCTCTCTTTCTTTCATCTTTCTTCCTCATCTTCCTCCTTCTCCTCCTCTTCAGACAGGTCTCCTGGCTGTTCTAGAACTCGATCTGTAGTCCAGGATGTCATTGAATTTAGAGATATGCCTGCCTCTGCCTTTAAGTGCTAGGTTTAAAGATGTGCATTACCACCACCCAGTGTTTTGATCTAGGTTTCTTCTTCTTCTTCTTCTTCTTCTTCTTCTTCTTCTTCTTCTTCTTCTTCTTCTTCTTCTTCTTCTTTTTCTTCTTCTTCTTCCTCTTCTTCCTTTTCTTCTTCTTCTATGCTTATTATTCATAGATTTGGTCTTTTTATCATTTACCAGAATTCCTATATGTATGTGCCCTTCCTGTTTTTGTTTGTTTTTTTAGCTTTAACATTTTCTTTTACTGAGTGATTGATTTCCTCTACCTTACCTTTGACTTAACTATTTTCTCTTTCTTTAGATGGATGTGCATACTGGGTCTCGGGTCCCTAGTTTCTGTGTCAGAATCCATGAGGTCTTGGAGCATCAAGTGGTGGATGGGTTGCCTGATAGGTAGGCAGGTGGAAGGGATTTGTGAATTCTTACTAGTGGTTCTATGTTGGATTCTATGCGATGTTGGAGAGGCATTGTGGCTGATAGACAGTCATTGTTTCCTTTTATATATATTTTTATTGTTGTTGTTTGTTATTTTTTGGTAAGTTGTGAACCCAGGCCCCTGTGATCTTTCTCTTATTGGGACCAGGAGTTTCTCATGTCACTGATAGGGAATCAACATGCACCTTTGAACAATCTTCCTCATTTAGTGCTAGAGAAGTTGGAAAAGTGTGAACTGCAAATGTGTGCAAGGAGAGACTAGAGCTGAATCAATATTGCATTTTTCAAATCAGTTATAATGTTATCTATGATAGTGTAATTAGAAAAAAATATATTCTTGGTCCACTGATAGCATTCATGAGGTCATTCTTTAGTTTGTAAATTCAGATAGTTTCCTCATTGAAGGCTCTGTGGGATCAAGTTAGGGCAATGAAACTCTCAAGATGTACAAGCTGGAATGTTAACATTATGCTGGTGAATATTCCTTTCTGGTACCTAAGATGCTGTGCTCACTGATAAGGGTTCCAGAGAATGAGGATCTCTAATCGGGCAATTTCCTGGGATTGATGTAATTGGAGAAAGGTTGATGTGAACAGTCTCCTGTATATGTTATGTTGGCTGAGATGAATCTAATAGTCTCCCCTTGTCCACCAATAGATCACATCTCCAGAATGAGGAGAAAATAAGTGCTCAACAATCCAGTGTTCTTTGGTTTTCTCTGTACAGTGCTGCTGTGTATGAGCATAGCCTCCCTTTTCTTGACACATGTATTTCTATTGTGAAGATTAGTGAGTTAGACACTTCCAACACCATCCTAGCTCCAGGTACAAACATGTCAGCAGTCCCTAGACCCTCAGCCTCTGACCCACACTTCTGCAGCATCTCCAGCTTCTAGAATAGTCAGGCAAGGAAGCTCTGGATTCTATATGCTGTGCACATACTTTGTCCCGTCCTCCTGATGTAGACAGGTGAGAAGTTCCAGAACCCTCTTCCAGTCATTCAAGTGCTTACCCTAATCATGCAGATGAGAGGTAGAGATTTCTAGATAGCCCTTCTCTACCTCAGTATCCCTCACTAGTGTATAATAAGAGGCTGATAAAGCCAGAGGAATGTGGTACCCTCACCTGTTCCAAGACACATCTTTGGCACTAGATGGACTCCCTGACTAGGGAGTGAGCAAATGATTCACCTACACCTGGAGCCCCCATCCACCACTCTGAGTACATACCATTACATGAAGGTAGAGATCTCTGAATCTAATGACCACTCCCAGAACAGCCTTTGACCCAGGCTCCAGTGATCAGGCAATATATTGAACAGCTGCCCTGGGATAATACTACCTATGCCTACACTGACTCTGGTTTAAGAGGACAGAGGCTATACCTCAGGTCTCCACTCTCACCAAAGCTAAGACCACCTTCAACTACTCCATTCATGAAACGAAAACAAATCTCTCCACAAATGAACTTCAATCAACACTGAGCGTAGCCAAGATTTTTTGGAAGTAGTGGAAATACTTAGGCGTGCCGAAAAGTCTCAATAAATTAACTCAAAATGGGAAAATTCTAATTTGACAATGTCAGTAACATGGAAAGTCAAGACAAAATGCCTCTTCAAAAAAAGTGAGAATCTCATATGAATAGTGGCCAATGGCAGCAAATTAGACAGAATTCCAGACAAATACCTCAAAAGAACAATTTAAAATATGTTCAGAGATTTTAAGAAGGACACAAATAAATGTGTGAAAAACTCAAAGAGAATATTTTAATAAGACAAACAAAACAAAACAAAACAAAACAACAACAACAACAACAAAACCCCAAAAAAACCTCTGTGGAAAGTTTCATCCACAGAATGAATCATAGGAAACAGACTGTCTGTGCTTGAAGACAAAGTAGGAGAATTAGATCATTGAATTAAGCTTAGTAACAAATTTATAAAAATGCAAGAAACTTATGAACAGGACATGCTAGATCTGTAGTACAGTATAAAAGGATAAAACTTAAAAATTTATAGATAATATTTTCAATCAAATCATAGGAGAGTAATCCCCAAATCTAGGGAAAGAAATGCTCAACCAAGTATAAGAAGTAGAGAGAGTATCAAATATACAGGACCAGAAAAGGAACTCCTAATACTATATTATAGTTAGAATACCAGGTACATAGACTGTACTAAAGGGTACTGAAATTTTAAAGAGAGAAGGTCTAAATCATATAATATCAGGCATATTAGAATAACCACTGATTTCTCAATAGAAACTTTTAAAGCTGGAAGAGCTTAGAGCAGTGTACTTCAAGTTCTGAAAGACCACTTGAAATTTACCTACATTATTATACCCAGAAAAACTATCTACCATAGAAATCAAGGTGTTGACCCAGAAGCTTGCCCCCTCCTCCCTCGCTTTGATAGTACGGAAGGTGCTATGTGGTTTGCTAAGGGAGACATGTCATCAACAATCTTACTCAGCTGTGAACGCTGCAAGCTGCAATAATGACCGATCTGGCAAGATATGTCTATTGGTGAAGTAGAGGAATGAGTGTTATGAGGGTAACTGCTTCCTGATTGGATTTAAGGCCTACTCTGCAAGAGGAAACCCATGCCTAGTAGTGTAAACTTGGCCAAGAACCCAGGGAAGTCATAGACCTTCTGGGAAAAATTACTATGATTTCATTAAATAGGTATGATAACAAACTTCCTTCTAAATATGTCTCTCTATACTATATAAATTAGTATGGCCCTCCATCCTCATAAAGGAAACTTCTTTCTGCAGGAACAATGCAGACACTCTTAGCTGGCCAGAGTGAAGAGAGTGAGTAACAACAGAGTGCTCTGGCCTAAATGGAACATCTGTATTACACTTCCTAACCACAAGGTTCAGTGGACATTGTGGAAGAAGAGCCAGAAAGATTGTAAGAGCCAGAGGTTGGGCCGGGCTGCCACAGAACAATTTCTGTTGTGCTCCTGAACTTTCGTTGGTTGTGGCTGCCTACACAGGATTTGCATAAGAGCATGTCCGGCAACATTTCAGCAAGGAATTGGGAGTGGCTCAGGAAGTCCCGCCCCAAGGGGAGGAGTTCTGGAGGCTGATGGCTGCTGGGATGGAAGGATCAGTTTCCTTCAGGGATGTGACCCCTGGTAGGTCGTCCATTCTATAGTGGAATGCCCTATAGCCATGCACACAAGGACAACGTTGATTGTGCCTGATGGGCTATTATATTAAAAAGAGAGAACATGAAATGAAGTTGGGAGGGGGGCACGATGATGGGGGTCTGGGTGGAGTTGGGAAAAAGTCAATACGATCAAAATACATTGTATTTGTACCTAAAATGTACAGAGAATAAGTAAATGTAGTGAGCGAAGATAGCTGAGTAGTTGGCGTAATGCCTGTTGCTTAGCAAACCCTCAAGTCATAGTTACTGTTTTTGTCATTTTTTCCCCAGATTTTATAGGTAATTTTCCTTTTACTGCGATATCCTTTCTGGAGGCTCTCTCAATACAATTATTTAGGCGTCACATTTCTTTGTTATATTCTCATTCTGGACACATTTCCCCAAGGTTACACTATGATCCCTTTGCATAAGTAGTCCCTAATCATATATTGTGTATACAACGTATCTATTAGAATTCCTTAATCATGCACTCACTGCTTGCTACCCACATCTACATCCTCCACTCTGACAACCCCTGCCGCTCCCCCCCATCCCATTTCTTATTTTCTAGGTATTACTAGGTAGGTGAATGTTCTCATGAAGATAGCTTTGAATTCTCAGACTGAAAAGGCCTAAGTCCAACTTCATCTCGGGAACATAAATAAAGCCCAAAACACACTGAGAAAATGTAGATCACATTCTGCTCTTAGCAGTGAGAGTGGCCCGACCCCCAGGCCCTGTGCTGGGCACTGGACTTTATTTCCTCCATTTTCTGGCTGTCAGCTGCATCTCGAGTCCTCTTGCCAGGGAGCACTGTGCGCTTTAATTGGTGTCCTGGTTACTCATGGCAACACTTCTGTTCTTGTTCTGCTCCCATCTCTCCCTTTTCAGCACTCCTACCCACCTTCTACTTACCTTACCTGACTCTCCCGACCCCTGGCTTGTCCTCCCCTGTCAACCAGGACCTGGGCATTGATAACACGTTTAATGTACAGTCAGAGCAAGCTAATACACATTGTGTAAATAAACCTGCTCTCTCCCAGTGCTCATCGGTGGCTTGTAACTAAGATGAGGGAAGAAGGAAAAGGACCTGGAAGGTAAGTAAAGCATTTAGGACATATTAGCATACTGACACTTCAGTTGTGTGGTGCTACCAAGTCACTGTGTACTGTGTACGGATGTAGCAATTATTGGGTGTCAGAACAATTAGGATGTAGGGGAAAAGCCCATCAACAGTGATTAATAAGTTGCATAAACTAATGTCAGTGAGATGAATACTCAATCTGATATTGTGCTATGGAATTTCCGGTTTCAGAAAGAGTTTGATATTGTTTCCACAGAACCTACAAAACCTGTTTGTTAGTCTGACTGTCACATTGTGATTTTACTATTAAGCTGAATATACCTAAAATAATGCAGTATAGCTATCATTTCTAAAAATAGTTCTGTCATCAGTTAATTTTGTGTGGAAATCTTGGATAGGAGTAGTTTTCCTATGTTAGTTTCTTAAGTTATAAAAGCACTATACTTGTTTTAAAAGTAAGCAATATTTCTCAAATCCCTACAGTCTCAGTAGCAACCCTGAAAAAAATGCAAATGTATACACTGAGTGTACTCTGTAAGACTGACATGTCTAAGTGTAGTTTTCAGACTTGACCTTGATAGAAGTTTCAATTCAACGACACATACAAATTTCAAAATACTTGGCTTTTCCTATCTGTTCTAATATGTAACTATTAATAAAAAGCTGGTCTCATAGTCCCTGGAATTTGACAAATTGTCTGAAGTTATTCCATCCCATTCCATCATCCACCAGGAGCTTGCCACCTTGAAACCTTGACACCTAATGCTGGCTCTGAAAAACTGGCTCCAGTCACAGTGCCAGTAGTAGTCCCTTGTGAAATAGGATTATATCTGGCTAAGTGTTAGAATTCACAAGAAGTGTGTTTCTCTCAGAAGTGGGATGTTCGCATCAATTCACCAACCAGTTTTATGTTTGCTTTAAGAAAGTGCTAAGTTTGCTGCTGAAAACTGGTTGTTTTGCTGGGCAGTGGTAGCCCATGCCTTTAATTCCAGCACTCAGATGGCAAAAGCAGGTAGATCTCTGAGTTGGGGCCAGCCTGGTCTACAGAGAGAGAGGTCCAGGACATCCAGGGAGATCCTGTCTCGAAAAACTAAAAGAAAAAGAAAAGAAAACTGGTTGTTTTGATTTTAATTCTAGCAACATGTTAGAAATAACTTGTTTTTCTTGACTGTTGATAATATGAACATTTTTAATTCATCCTAAATACTATAGTGTTAAGTTAGTGGATAGATAGAGTTGGTGTCTTTGAGTTACTAACTTGATGTCGATGTCTTTGTTGTATGGTGCTTCAAAAATTCAAAATGTGAAATATTTGTATTTAAAAAATAAAACTGGAATGGTATCACAGAGAAACCTTGTCTCAAAATAAAAACAAAAACAAAAACAAAAACAAAAACAAAAACACCCAAAATCTGGTAGTTAAAAGTTAAAAGAAGTCACCGTTTTGAGGCAGGGAAAATTTGTGGAGTCATTGCTTAATTAATAAGAAATTTCACTCTGGAAAGATGAGCAAAGATCTGAAGATGAGTATCAGAGATGAGCATATGGCAATATAAATGCATTTAAAGCTCTAAACTGTATACTTCACAATGGTTGAAATGGTAAGTTTCAAATAAATGAAGGAAAAAAGTCTTTCTTGCTTATGACAAAAGTGCAATGCCCGCCATTCTGACTTATTGTCAATCTGCCTTCCAATGCCTTGGAAGTGACTCTGGCTGATAATAAAGTGTGTTACATATCAAGAATGCACACACATACACATATTTCTGGGAATTTGTGTTCATTTAACTTGGTACTGGGAATTGACACAGAGGCCTTGTGGACCTTGCTCTGTCCTGTGCTGCCAACTAAGCCCCCAAAATGCGGTCAGGCAGGGCTATGGTACATTTCTTGAAGTACATAGTATTTGCCATCTTGCTTTTATTACTTTATAACTTGAACATATATATATATATATATATATATATATATATATATATATGTATGTATGTGTAAAAAACATTTTCTTTATATCACTGCATCTCCTAAAGATGGACATTAGCTTCTCTTATGAGGCAAGCTGCTGTGTTTCAGTTAAAATGAACACTCCTGCTCTTTTTAGGATGTCTTGTTTCACCATTTCTGCAGAGCTGTTCATTCGTTCGTCCATTCGTTCATAGGATCCTTGATGCAGTCGCACTGTCAGCTATATGATACATCCTGGGTAGTCCCGAGTAAACAGTTGTCCTTGAGTACAATGTGGAGTTTGATAGCAAGTACATGTCAGTCTCAAAGGAAACTCCATTTCCCCAAATTCCAGCAGGTAGACAAAAGCTAACATTCCTTAGGAACTTGTGGAGCTGGTTCCCTTTTCTCAAAAGGAGCCATTTCCCTCTTACCACTGTCAAAGGGACAAAAGGCTCTCTGTGGTGCCTGCTAGCATAGCGAAGTGCATGCTGGCCTATAGGCTCCCTCAGCATCACATCCGAAAGCCCATACTGGCACCCTGGCTCTTCTTAGCTCCTCCCTACCCTAAACTCCCATGAGCTCTTGCGTTTCCCTCCCGCCCAGCCCAGCGACTCATTTTCCTAATAACCCTGTCTTTGCCCTCACCCTCTTTGTCTTCCTCTCTCTGTGTCCCTCCTCCTCCTCCTTCTGCAGCCACACCCCCACCCCTTTCTCTCTGCTCTGCTCCTAGCTAAGTCCAGTCTGCCGGCCATGTTTGCTCTACTGCTTTTCTCTCTCTGCTCTAGATCTTTGCAGACGTGTCTGGTTGTTCTTTCTTCATCTACAATAAAAATCTTCCCCTTAACCATACCAAGGAGGAGTCAGTTTATACACAACATAGTATTGAGCATATGGAGTATCTGTTAAATTAGAAAAAAAAAAGGCAATATTTGGGTGTAAGCCTGAGCTGGGGCATATGCTGTAGGCTGGCAGCTCTACGTGGCACTAGCTTACAGGTCTCAGCCCTCATCACATTCCTTAGACAAGCAGTTCTAAGACCCCCGTCTGTAGTCCCTGTCTCCTGAACCCTGCTGTCTATTTCTCTCTCTTGTTGCTGAGTCTATCACTTGCCACAGGCCTTGGGCCTCCTTCTGCCTCAGATTGCCTTAAGAGATGAAGAGTCTCACCTGTTACAGAGAGGCATCTCCTGACGGTGTCCTTGCTCTTGAAACAGAGGGTCCCTATTCTCTCCTACCCCAAACAGAACACGGGTGCATCTCCCTGTTCCAGTACTGGAAAACTACCTGTGACCTAGGACAGCAGTAGCTCTGTAGTTTGCCTGAGGCTGGACTATGTGCCAGCAAACCCAGACACTCTTTGTTACCATTGTTTTTCCAGGAGAATGTCTTCCAAGTCTTGGTAATTGACTTGTCAAATAACTTTGGAAACATAGTCCATTTGTAAGTTACAAATGGCTAATTTTCTCCCTAAAATATGTCTTTTCTTTTTCTCACAAAATCTATAAAATAGGTTATGTTGATGATTCATATTTTATAGATGAGGAATCCAAGGCTTAAATATTGAAAGACTTCTATGTGGTTACATAAAAAAGTGGTTGAACCAATAAATTCTGTTCTTGAATCAGGAGCCACCTAGTTATACACAACGAAACATGCAGTTAAAGCCATTATTTTATGTGCATGCACTGAGCTTAACTTTGGCCAATTTTTGTAACATATATTTTGTAGTATTAGAATTGCTAGAGGGAGGAAGTAGACAGGCCCTAAATAAATGGCTTCTTTTACTCTCCTCACCTCTCTGAACCACTTCCTGTTGCTGGTGTGTGGCAAATGTACCAACTTTGTCTTGCTCTTCCAAGTGGATCTGCCTATATGGATATTATTCAAAGCCATGGGAAAGATAAATACAGGAAGGAAAACCCAACTGGAAAAATTTACTCTGGGAAATATTAAAAAGAAAATCATAGTAAAATTATTCTAAAGAGTGAAAATCAGGAGCAGTTAAGAACCCTTGTTGCTCTTGCTGATGACCTTGGGCTCATTGACCAGCACATGGTGGCTCACAAACTCTCAGTGGTTCCAGTAGTTATTAAGACCCCAAGCATTCTTCTGGCCTCCCTGGGGACATTGTATGCATACACACATATGGTACACGTGCATACCTGCAGGTAAGACATTTATTGGCTAAAATAAAAACAAAAACAAAAACAAAAAAATGCCCCTCAAAGGTCAAGACATATGAACATAAGTGGTTGATGAGGGCTTCCAAATGGGAGTTGGTTTGGTTGGTTTGACTTTATTTTTTTGAGGTAGTGTTTCACTCTATAACCCAGCTGCCCTCCAGTTTCCCTGTGTAGCTCAGGCTGCACTCAAAACTCTGCTGATCCTCTTGCCCCACGTAAGAGCCATGACACTGTCACACCAGATGGGACTTTGTGAGAGATGGGGGTCTAAGGCTGTCCCATGCACTGACCTCAGCTTGCAACCTTTCCCTCCCTTCTAAGTCATTTGGAAAGCAAAGCAGAAAAGAACTTTAAAAGGCTTCAAGTAGTAAAGTTTGGGTTGAAGTAACTATTGTTTCTGAAGCTTTAGGGACTTTAGCTGTCAGAAAGAGATATGTAACTTAATTTTCTACTTTCTATATCAATAAGTTGATAACCGGTAACTTGATATTTGATACATTATATTCTAACATTGGGTAAAATATTATTTTAGACTAAATTGTATTTCTTTCGCAATCCATATGTTTAAATCTTAACCCTCTGTTCCTAAGACTGTGATTTTAGTTGGGAAAAACCTCTTTTAAGAGCTAAATTAATATTCTGTCCCCAAGGTGGGTCCTAACACAATACAGCTGATGCCATTATAAAAGGACGAAATTTGGAGAGAGTCGCAGACTGAAGCTTGCATGAAAAGTAGCAGGGCGAAGGTGGAGGTGCTCAAGACAAGGAGCCCTCAGAAGAGCTCAGTTCTGCCCACAGCTAGAGGTTGGAATTGTAGCCTCAGAGCTGTGAGAGTAAATCTCTGCAGAGTTACCTTTATACAACAGGGCAAGCTACTACACTGATGATAAGCCAATCCTTAGAGTGGGGGCGGGGCGGGGGGAAATGAATTAGGACATAAGCTTCTTAGGGGGCTCTTGGGGGTTGGTCTGGTGAAGCGCTCAAATAGAACAAATAGGAATGGGTGTAATAAGGCCCTTAGAAACTTAAAAAAAAAAAAAAAGCTCTAGTGAATTTATACCTTTAAACCCAAACTAGCCATCAGAGGAATTGGCCAGTGGCCACTGGAATTTAAATTTTATGAAATACCCTTCTGTGAAATACACCCTTCTAGCATCCGGTGGGTGTGGGGGGGGCGGTAGGGGAAGAAGTTTATAATTGGAACATCCTGGGGGAACTTTTTCTATTTGTTGCTGCACACCTGAACTCTCGCAGGGAAAGGGAAGCTGTGGGTTACACTGCATTGTGAAAGCGTTGTTGTTCTCTCTGTCAGTCTAAGAAATTACAGGAATAAATGCTGTGTGGCCCTGAGCGCCGTCAAGACTTTATCAAGCCAAAAACCACAGGGGTTTCTGGAAGGGGGTGGACTTTGAGAACCTTTCAGGGCGTGGAGAGAGCAAGAGGCCAAGAAGGTGTTCTGGGTAGAGCACAAAAGTGGCATATAAAACAACCCCACCTCCCACCTCCCCACCCCCAACCCCCTCCCCCTGGCTCCAGGAGGTCACCTTGAAGATTTAAAGGGAAAGAGAAACATTTTCCTGGACAAGCAAAGGATTTTTTTGCTGCTGTTGTTTAATCCTGCCCCCTTAACCCCTAACTTTCCCACCCCTTGGCCTGGCCTGCATTTCAATGCAGCTGTTTGGATCCTAGGTTCTAGAAGGACTGGCCTGTGTTGGAATCCCAACTTGGTGCCAGTTGTGTGGGGTTGATACGGAGGACCTTGTGCTTGTAGGTTTTCGTCAACTTGATACAAGCAAGGGTCATTTGGCAGAGGAGACTTCTGTTGGGGAAAACAGCTCCATCAGCTTGGCCTTTAGGCAAGTTTGTGGGGGCAATTCCTTGATAAGTGGTTGGATGTGGGAGGGCTCAGCCCTCTTGTTGCAGTGCTACCTTGGGCAGGTGGTCCTGGATGGTAAATAAAAGCGAGCCTGGGAGCAAACCAACAGTCAGCACCTCCACCCCCCATTGGTCTTTGTGAGGTCCTATCTCCAGGTTCCTGAACAAACCTGTAAGCCTTAGTTTCACCATCTGTAAAATGGGAATACTAACATAGTCTATTTATTCCTATTTCTTTTATGAAACTGTCTTTCTCTTCCTTGTCCATGAGCCAGCGTCCCATCAGCCACCAAGCTTTTCCCCTGCTTCGTCCTCTCTCTAATTCTTCTTGTTTTTATTTTTATTTTTTTTCTTTTTACTTTCATCAAACAAGAACGTGTTATGGGCTGGTGAGGTGGTGAGGTGGTAGGTACATGTCCCTGCCTCCAAACCTGATGACTTGACTTTGGATCCTCAGTAAAGTCACATGGAGAAAGGAGAGAAAGAAAAGAGCTGACTCCTGAAAGTCATATTCTGACCTCGTCTGTGCTGTGCCATGCACAGGTTCCCACGTGGATGCAAAAAACTCATTTATTTATTTATTTATTTATTTATTTGTTGTTGTAAGTTGTGCTGGGAGTGAAAGGCTCGGAGAGCATAGTGTAGCAAGTCTTTGGTTTGGTCCGTTCTTGACTTCTCTGTGCCTGAGCTCCAGCATGCCTCTGCCATCCAAGCCTAGAACCTTCTAACAGTTCTAGTTGTCTGCCTCCCCATCCCCCATCTATGCTGCTTTCTTCATACTTGTATCTAGCTGCCATTGTTCCCTATTATGACCACACCCAGACTTGAATTCCTTATAACCTATCTAAGATCCACTTCACCGTTCCCCAGGACCCTCTAGTCCCTGCCAGAATCTTCCACTCTGCCCTGTGCAGATGTTCCAGGACTTACACTGACTTCTGCTTCCTTCTGGGTCATGTCTTGGTTTCTTTCTGAGAACAGAGTGGCTGTTTCCCGGGTAGTGGCCGCCAGTGGCTTCTGACGTTGGTGTTAAGAGATGCAAATGTCTTTAATAAATACTACTACTAAAACAGAATGTCATTTTGACATGATCCAACATTTCCTCCCCGCCCCCCCCCCACCCCAATATCTTTGCCTTTATTACACCAAACTGCTTTGTGTTGTAACAGAGAAGAGAAACAGGGCACATTAGTGAGGACACTGGGCAGGTTGGTTGTTCTTCTTGTCCATGAGTGGTGTAAGTATTAGTGACTGTTGTTTGGGGACTCGGGGTCTTGCAACTTGAAATGAACAAGGTCTCCCCGCATTTCAGTCATTTATTTGTTCAGTACCCCTGGAAGGCAGTGGTCACTGGCGCCATTTGACTGGTGTGAACGGGTGTTGTTTCTGAGAGGAAGGCTTCCTTATGGGTGTGACAAATCTCTATGTGTCCCAATCTCTATGAAACTGAACAGGCTCAGGAGCAAGGAAGTGAGTAATCCCCTCTGTCTGCCTGCCTGTGCCTCCTCTCTATGACTGCATCTTCTGTTAGAGCTGTAGATGACTGCAGTTTTTAGTGTGGTTTTTGGAGATAAAGATTGGTTGAAGAATTCTGAAGATGTCTCAGATTTGTAGATGCATACACATTAGATATAGACACTTGATAATTTTTGGGGAGATGGCCATCCCTTTGTATGGTATAACAAAGAAAATACCACCATTGCCTCTTGGTCATTTGGTGGCCTATTTGTCAAGTCTATTGCATTTTTCTTTATTATTGAGTACCTACAATAATACAGGCAGAGTGCCGAGGCTTATGTACGAAGATAGACACTGTTTCAGCCTTGTCTGACAACTCACAAAACCAAGAGGCCATAGAGGAGGTGGATACTAAGCCACTAGGATGCTGGTTCAGGCTGACAGCTGAATCTGGAGCCTCAATGACAGTGGTGGTGGCAAAGTCTGGGACAGTGTGGCCCTTTCATGCCCCTGTCCTTAATGTTATGGCAGTTTTATTTGTTGCCTCTTAGCTTAGTGTTTCAATATCTTACTATGTGTTAATAATCAAATATTTCTCTCTTAATCAATAAAAGTGAATAAAATTAATTTATTCTATCACCAAGATATGATATTTAAAGGACCGAGGTCTGGGACACAGTTGATGCTCGATAAAAATTTTTTAAAAAAGATGTTCATAAAAAGGGGAGGAGAGAAAGAATTTAGAATTAATTAACTTTACAAAGATATAAACATTTGACCCCTCTTAATAATTCTTTTGTCAGAAATAAGACAGCAAAGAAATGGAGGAAATTAGCACGGCAGATATGGATGAAACTGTCCAGATGTGACGTGAGGCACCTTGTACCTGTGACTTCTACCTGCTGCTTCCTTCTCTCTCTCCTGTCCATCCTCCCTGCTCTCTCCTGTCCATCCTCCCCGCTCTCTCCTGCCCATCCTCCCTGCTCTCTCCTGCCCATCCTCCCCGCTCTCTCCTGCCCATCCTCCCCGCTCTCTCTCCTGTCCATCCTCCCCGCTCTCTCCTGCCCATCCTCCCCGCTCTCTCTCCTGCCCATCCTCCCCGCTCTCTCCTGCCCATCCTCCCCGCTCTCCTGCCCATCCTCCCCGCTCTCTGTCCTGCCCATCCTCCCCGCTCTCTCTCCTGCCCATCCTCCCCGCTCTCTCTCCTGCCCATCCTCCCCGCTCTCTCTCCTGTCCATCCTCCCCGCTCTCTCTCCTGCCCATCCTCCCCGCTCTCTCTCCTGTCCATCCTCCCCGCTCTCTCCTGCCCATCCTCCCCGCTCTCTCTCCTGCCCATCCTCCCCGCTCTCTCCTGCCCATCCTCCCCGCTCTCCTGCCCATCCTCCCCGCTCTCTCCTGCCCATCCTCCCCGCTCTCTCTCCTGCCCATCCTCCCCGCTCTCTCCTGTCCATCCTCCCCGCTCTCTCCTGCCCATCCTCCCCGCTCTCTCCTGCCCATCCTCCCCGCTCTCTCTCCTGCCCATCCTCCCCGCTCTCTCTCCTGCCCATCCTCCCCGCTCTCTCTCCTGCCCATCCTCCCCGCTCTCTCCTGCCCATCCTCCCCGCTCTCTCCTGTCCATCCTCCCCGCTCTCTCCTGTCCATCCTCCCCGCTCTCTCCTGTCCATCCTCCCCGCTCTCTCCTGTCCATCCTCCCCGCTCTCTCCTGTCCATCCTCCCCGCTCTCTGTCCTGCCCATCCTCCCCGCTCTCTCCTGTCCATCCTCCCCACTCTCTCTCCTGCCCATCCTCCCCGCTCTCTCTCCTGTCCATCCTCCCCACTCTCTCTCCTGTCCATCCTCCCCGCTCTCTCCTGTCCATCCTCCCCGCTCTCTGTCCTGCCCATCCTCCCCGCTCTCTCCTGTCCATCCTCCCCGCTCTCTCTCCTGCCCATCCTCCCCGCTCTCTCTCCTGCCCATCCTCCCTGCTCTCTCTCCTGCCCATCCTCCCCGCTCTCTCTCCTGCCCATCCTCCCCGCTCTCTCTCCTGCCCATCCTCCCCGCTCTCTGTCCTGCCCATCCTCCCCGCTCTCTCTCCTGCCCATCCTCCCCGCTCTCTGTCCTGCCCATTCTCCCCGCTCTCTCTCCTGCCCATCCTCCCCGCTCTCTCTCCTGCCCATCCTCCCTGCTCTCTCCTGCCCATCCTCCCCGCTCTCTCTCCTGCCCATCCTCCCCGCTCTCTCTCCTGCCCATCCTCCCCGCTCTCTCTCCTGCCCATCCTCCCCGCTCTCTCCTGCCCATCCTCCCCACTCTCTGTCCTGCCCATCCTCCCCGCTCTCTCTCCTGCCCATCCTCCCTGCTCTCTCCTGCCCATCCTCCCCGCTCTCTCTCCTGCCCATCCTCCCCGCTCTCTCTCCTGCCCATCCTCCCCGCTCTCTCTCCTGCCCATCCTCCCCGCTCTCTCCTGTCCATCCTCCCCACTCTCTCCTGTCCATCCTCCCCGCTCTCTCCTGTCCATCCTCCCCGCTCTCTCCTGCCCATCCTCCCCGCTCTCTCTCCTGTCCATCCTCCCCGCTCTCTCCTGTCCATCCTCCCCGCTCTCTCTCCTGTCCATCCTCCCCGCTCTCTCTCCTGCCCATCCTCCCCGCTCTCTCTCCTGCCCATCCTCCCCGCTCTCTGTCCTGCCCATCCTCCCCGCTCTCTCTCCTGCCCATCCTCCCCGCTCTCTCTCCTGCCCATCCTCCCTGCTCTCTCCTGCCCATCCTCCCCGCTCTCTCTCCTGCCCATCCTCCCCGCTCTCTCTCCTGCCCATCCTCCCCGCTCTCTCTCCTGCCCATCCTCCCCGCTCTCTCCTGCCCATCCTCCCCGCTCTCTCTCCTGCCCATCCTCCCTGCTCTCTCCTGCCCATCCTCCCCGCTCTCTCTCCTGCCCATCCTCCCCGCTCTCTCTCCTGCCCATCCTCCCCGCTCTCTCTCCTGCCCATCCTCCCCGCTCTCTCTCCTGTCCATCCTCCCCGCTCTCTCTCCTGCCCATCCTCCCCGCTCTCTCTCCTGCCCATCCTCCCCGCTCTCTCCTGCCCATCCTCCCCGCTCTCTCTCCTGCCCATCCTCCCCGCTCTCTCTCCTGCCCATCCTCCCTGCTCTCTCCTGCCCATCCTCCCCGCTCTCTCTCCTGCCCATCCTCCCCGCTCTCTCTCCTGCCCATCCTCCCCGCTCTCTCTCCTGCCCATCCTCCCCGCTCTCTCTCCTGTCCATCCTCCCCGCTCTCTCTCCTGCCCATCCTCCCCGCTCTCTCTCCTGCCCATCCTCCCTGCTCTCTCCTGCCCATCCTCCCCGCTCTCTCTCCTGCCCATCCTCCCCGCTCTCTCTCCTGCCCATCCTCCCCGCTCTCTCTCCTGCCCATCCTCCCCGCTCTCTCTCCTGCCCATCCTCCCTGCTCTCTCCTGCCCATCCTCCCCGCTCTCTCTCCTGCCCATCCTCCCCGCTCTCTCTCCTGCCCATCCTCCCCGCTCTCTCTCCTGCCCATCCTCCCCGCTCTCTCTCCTGCCCATCCTCCCCGCTCTCTCTCCTGTCCATCCTCTCCGCTCTCTCTCCTGCCCATCCTCCCCGCTCTCTCTCCTGCCCATCCTCCCCGCTCTCTCTCCTGCCCATCCTCCCCGCTCTCTCTCCTGCCCATCCTCCCCGCTCTCTCTCCTGCCCATCCTCCCTGCTCTCTCCTGCCCATCCTCCCCGCTCTCTCTCCTGCCCATCCTCCCCGCTCTCTCTCCTGCCCATCCTCCCCGCTCTCTCTCCTGCCCATCCTCCCCGCTCTCTCTCCTGTCCATCCTCCCCGCTCTCTCTCCTGCCCATCCTCCCCGCTCTCTCTCCTGCCCATCCTCCCCGCTCTCTCCTGCCCATCCTCCCCGCTCTCTCTCCTGCCCATCCTCCCCGCTCTCTCTCCTGCCCATCCTCCCTGCTCTCTCCTGCCCATCCTCCCCGCTCTCTCTCCTGCCCATCCTCCCCGCTCTCTCTCCTGCCCATCCTCCCCGCTCTCTCTCCTGCCCATCCTCCCCGCTCTCTCTCCTGTCCATCCTCCCCGCTCTCTCTCCTGCCCATCCTCCCCGCTCTCTCTCCTGCCCATCCTCCCCGCTCTCTCTTCTGCCCATCCTCCCCGCTCTCTCCTGTCCATCCTCCCCGCTCTCTCCTGCCCATCCTCCCCGCTCTCTCTCCTGCCCATCCTCCCCGCTCTCTCTCCTGCCCATCCTCCCCGCTCTCTCTCCTGCCCATCCTCCCCGCTCTCTCTCCTGTCCATCCTCCCCGCTCTCTCTCCTGCCCATCCTCCCTGCTCTCTCCTGTCCATCCTCCCCGCTCTCTGTCCTGCGCATCCTCCCCGCTCTCTCTCCTGCCCATCCTCCCCGCTTTCCCGTGCTCTCATTTCTCACAGTTCTTTCTGGTCCTTGGATTTCTTTTTTATTTTATTTTATTTTGGTTCTTTAAAATATATTTTATTAATTTATTCATATTACATCTCAATGGTTATCCCATCCCTTATATCCTCTCATTCCTCCCTCCCTCCCATTTTCCCCTTACTCCCCTCTCCTATGACTGTGACTGAGGGGGACCAGGTGGCACTCAGAGGAAGGAAAGGAGGCTACCAAGAAGAGGCTTGATACCCTATGAGCATATACAGGGTCCTTGGATTTCTAACACAACAGCGATAATGACCAGACTTTGTTGTCAAGCAGATTTTTGGTCTCAGTGTTGGCATAATAATAGTTTTTATTCTATGGGATTTTGTGATAATATAGGTAAAAGAGATGAACACTTTGCTTAATATTAACAATTTCTATACTCTTTAAATTTTTCTCTGTCAGAATGATGAGCTATGAATATCTATATCCAGTGGCCTGTTTTCTCTTTTTAAAAACCATGTTATTGGTTCTTTGTGAATTTCATATAATGCCCCCCAATCCACTCATCTCCTCCTCCCCATGTAGCCGCCGTCCACCCTTGCTACCTCCCTCAACAGAAGAAAAAAAAATCTCCTTGTGGAATCTGTAGTGTGTTACAGTGTGTCCCACACTATACCTTTTGTTCACACTTTTTTGCTTGGAAATGTTCATTGCAATGACTTGTTGGTCAGGTATGGGGCCCCTGGCTTCTCTTACACTACCAGTACTGGAACCTCACTGGGACTCCTGGATATCCCGTTGTCGCCCTGTGTCATGGAGATCCTGTAGTTTTGGATCTGTAGGACCGGCCCCTTCATGTACTCCAGCAGATCATAAAGGGGTAGATGTTGGGGTAGGCCAACTCAAAGCCCTGGATCTGGGCCTGAGAATTAATCTGAGCTGGTCGCTTGGGGCCAGCTCACCAGCAACTCCTGCTATCAGGGCCAGCCCTACCCTATTGCCCAGGCGAGGTGCGGAGCCACAGTGGGCCATTTTCTCTTTGAAAAAAGTATACACGCAAATCGTTTTCTTCTTTGAATAATTCAAACACAGTTGAGGCTTTTCCCTAGGCTTTTGTTAAAAGCATTCTTTCTTAGATGAGATTAAGTTGGGAAAACATTGACTCAGAAGCAGAACTTTTTGGCAGGTCACAAGCAAATGGTGCCGCAGGATTCTGATGCGGGCCCACGTACTTCACGTGGCTCAGTGTCTGCTCCTGCGGTGGTTCAATGCAATAATACATGCACACGTCTGGCTTAGATCAACGTCCCAGTCTCAGGAATTAACATTGCTCACTGTCTGAAAACGTTTTCGTTCCAGCCAGTCAACTTCCCCCAGCCCCAACAATATTCCAAATCAATTTTAGTATTATTTTAGGGAGTCTTTGGTCCTATCTTACTGTATCTTGGAGAATAGGAAAAGACACTTGTGCATTGGCAATCTGCTGCCAAGTCTCCGAACTAGCATTCTTCGCTCCAGTTGCTCAGTGCTGATTTCCAATTTTGCTTTTCTAAGACTAAAGATATTCAAGAGAAGACCCAACATCACCGGCATGACTGTGTCAACACGCATGCGCGACATCTATGCGGGTGGCGAACCAAACTGCTATTGCCTTAGAAATATCTCCGCAATGCTAAGGAAGGAGAAGCGAACCTTGACAGAGAGGTTCCTACTGATGTGTCTCACACTGAGCTCAGTTACGTTGCTTTTTCTTTTTTAAGGTGAAAGTTACTTTTAATGACCAAGGCGCCTGTTTTTCTACCCAGTGGGATTTGCGGAGTCAAACAGAACATCTCTATCAGGAAATTCTACTCTGGCTTTTACTGTGCTGATGAGAAAAAAAATTTTCCAGATGGGTTTCTGTTTACACAGGCTTTAAATTTTTTTACTTGCATACAGCTTGTCCCACTGGCAGTGCTCTGAGTTCTACTTTTCAAGACTCAAAGCCCTCAATACCGTTTACAGAACAGGAAGAGAAGTGACCCTTTCAGTAAGGAGAAGAAGCTGCGGAGATTCTCCTTGCTCTGAAGCGCGGTAAGCAGGACCGATGAGGCGGCATGGTGGCGCGTGCCTGAACTCCTGCGCTTGGAAGGCAGAGGCAGGAAAATCTCGAATATCAAGGTCATTCGCAGCTACACAGCAGGTTTAAAGCTAGCCTAGGCTACATGAGACTCTACCTCAAAAAAAGATTTTAAGATGTTGTACTGGTGACTTAACCATAGCATTTTATCGTGTGCTCATCATCCCTATTATAATTAGCATTTTGCGATATTTACCATCTAACCTAGCTGAACCCCTGTAGTCAAATTTCTGTTACTTTATCAAGCGTTTAGTTTTGGGGTGCATTTCAAAGTTACAGCTACCACAAATAATGCACTTTTGTCAAATTACAATGATACCACAGGTCCTTTATCCAATGGTGTGCTTTTTCAAGCAGGATTGGTTCCCATGGTAAGAGAAACCGCCAAGAGTATCTTTAATGTGATTTATTTTATTTATTGCTCATTATTATTTTTGTGGGAGGCCTGTGATTGAACCCACGACTTCACACATGGTGGGCACGTGCTATATCAGGTACTAGTCCCTTCCAACCCTTAAATGTGTTTTAAGAGTTTGTTTTTCCTGCTAAAAGAATGTTGAAGGTAGGGATTCAAGGTGGTTTAACACAATCCACGTTTTAAGCACTTTCTTTTTGATGCACTGTCTCATGTTGTGGTATTCATCTGTGAGGCTTCTGCTGATCCAAAGTGACTGCCAGGCTCCAGCCATCTCACTTTCTAATGCCAAGGAGGACTAACAGGGAGGGGAGGAGAGCCCTGCCCACAACCTGACCTAGAAGAGCCAATGACTTATGATCAACTTTTTAAAGTTTCAGGACAACAAAACAAAGCCAAAAGCATCAAACAAGCAAATCCAAATAAACAGTAGGTGGAATTTTGTGAGGATCATATTTCATTTGTAGCTTATTTAAAGAAAAAAATGACAGTATAAAGATCATATTTGTACTGTTATATTTCACTAGGTACAGCCACTCTTGAGGCTGAGAGACATAGTACTGTTTACTTTTGATTACTCACGTAGCTTATGTATTTCAAACATTTCTTCTTGTTGGGACTAATCAGATGAGCTGACAGTTTCTAGCTCAGCTCAGTGACATTTGCAGGCTATAGAAGGTGACTTTGGCAACTTCTCAACAGAGCCGTTTGCCCAGTAAACTCAAGGAGGCCTATGTGGACACAGTATCAAAGTAACATGCCCTCTCCTAGGATGATCCTTGAATTTAGAAAAAACTCAGAGGTCTAGGGCCAAAGGTCCGCACAGCCAATTGGTACTGTCTTCAGGAAAATAATTCCCCAGAAAAGTATGAGTTAAGAATCTGGCCTTGTGATGACAAAATTTCCTGAGAGATATTTTAAATATTTACAAACAGATTTATCGCAGAAGCAGCAGCTTCGTTTTCCTATTTGAAGAGTTCTTGAGTTAAAGCAAATGGGACTTAAGCTCGATGGCATGGGGTGCTGGCATTCCTGACACATATGAGAAGGTCTGTGGGTTGGTTGTGTGTAACAGAGAAGGAAGGAAACTGTTTTGAACTGTGTGTGTGCATGTCCATGTGGGTGTGTATGTGAGTGCCCATGTAAGTGTGTGCATACCCATGTGGGTATGCCTGTGCATGCCCTTGTATGTGTGTGTGTACATGCCCATGTGAGTGTGTGTGTGTATCCATGTGGGTGTGTGTTTGAGCACTCATGTGGGTGTGTATGTGCATGCCCTTGTATGTGTGTGTGTATACATGCCCATGTGAGTGTGTGTGTGTCCATGTGGGTGTGTGTGCATGCCTATGTAGGGGTGTGTGTAAGCACCCATGTGGGTGTATGCATGGCCTTGTATGTGTGTGTGTGCATGCCCATGTGAGTGTGTGTGTCCACGCAGGTGTGTGTGCATGCGCATGTAGGTGTATGTGCATGCCCGTGTGGGTGCGTGTGCATGCCCGTGTGAGTGTGTGTGTATGCCTGTGTGGGTACATGTGCATGCCCGTGTGGGTGCGTGTGCATGCCCGTGCAGGTGTGTGTGCATGCCCGTGTGAGTGTGTGTGTATGCCTGTGTGGGTACATGTACATGCCCGTGCAGGTGTGTGTGCATGCCCGTGTGAGTGTGTGTGTATGCCTGTGTGGGTACATGTGCATGCCCGTGTAGGTGCGTGTGCATGCCTGTGCAGGTGTGTGTGCATGCCCGTGTGGATGCGTGTGCATGCCCGTGTGGGTGCGTGTGCATGCCCGTGTGGGTGCGTGTGCATGCCCGTGTGGGTACATGTGCATGCCCGTGTGGGTACGTGTGCATGCCCGTGTGGATATATGGAGGTCTGAATTCTCCTTATCTTGATTTTTGAGCCTCTCATTGAATCCAGAGCTTCCCGGTTTGGTTAGAATTGCCAGCCAGCAAGCTCCAAGGATTCTGCCTTCTCTAGCACCCCAGAGCTGGGATCACAAGTGTGTATTTTAACTTCAGCATTAGCAATTTTTGTCTTTTGAGATGGGGGGTCTCACTGTGTATCCTTGGGTGTCTGTCCTACAACTCACTGTGAAGACCAGGGTGGTCTCAGACTCACAAAGACTGACTTACCTCTGCTTCTCAAGTGCTGGGATTAAAGATGTGTGCCACATGCCCGGAACACTTTAGTAGTTTTAAATTGACCGAGTGACTTCAGCGTTCCTACCTTGCTGCTGGAGAATTTGAGGCCTACGAGCACTTAGCAGTATCAGCAGTGACAGGAGCATCAGCATATTTCTTTTGTTAGCCCAAGCAGGTATCCATGTCCAAACAGGAAGGGAAAACTCTTAGTGCTCTGTATCAGGAGATGGCACGATTCAACTCACTGTGTTTTTGTAAATGAGCGTTATTGTGACACAGCCATGCACACCCGCCCTGTATTGTCAATGGCTGTTTTGAGCTGTTGTAGCAGAGGTAAGGAGTTGCAACAGGGACTGAGTGGCTGCAAAGCCTAAAATATTGGCTCTCTGGCTCACTGCAGACGATATCTGCTGACCCCCGGGTTTGTGTAGCGCTCTTCAAAACTCTTGGCCAAATTAGGGAAGCTTAGCTTTTGAAAGACAGTGGTAAGCACCGTCAGTTACTTTTGCAGATATGAAACTTGGATACTAACGCTTTCTTCTGCCCTCTCTCGAGCCTCCTCCTCCAACTTGGAAAGAGGCCCAATAAGTGAAATGAAACTTGGCCTGATCAGCAGTATTGAGAAAGTGGAAGGTGAAAGTGTTGACATCTGCTTGTATTCTGTAGCCTCAACTTCTCTGGCAGCACATGACATGGTGAAAGTGCTCTGGCCAGCTAGCTAGCTCACTTTTTGGAGAAGCTGTCTGCTGTTATCTGACCTTGGTTGGAGTTACGTCCATGCAGAAATGCAGCTTGGTAAAAGATCTGCATCTTTTCCTGCATAATGCCTCTTTAGGTGAATACCTTTTTTTTTTCCAGTTCTACTAATTGTAGTAAATTTAATATTTAATATTGATATATTACTTATATATAAATAAACATTTATATTTCAGTTATATGTTTAAACATTGGCAAAATATATGTAAAATAAAACTTATCAGGGAGGGATGGGAGGATACATGGGATGGGCTAACAACTGAGATGTAATATGTATAAATTAATAAAAATGTATTAAAAAAAAAGAATGCAAAAAAAAAAGAAAATAAATTTTCAACAGCCAAGTAATAAAAAAAAAAAATAAAACTTATCATTCTATTTTAATCATAATTCATCAATGCTAAGTATATTCACATTCTAACTATGTTTCTTAGCTTGCAAAACAAAGTTTGTACCCCCTGAACAACTCCTATTCGCCTTTCCAGCACGTCCTGGAGTCACCGTTTTGCTTCTGTCTCTTTAAATCTTCACTTGGCGTTGTTGTACCTAAGTGGAGTCAAGTAGCATCTCTTTTAAAATTCAGTTGACTTTTCTTTTTTGAGAGTTTCGAACATGAGTACTGTATTTACATCATTTTACCTTTCTCTCTCTCCCCATTCAGCTCCTCTTATGTCTTCTCACAGTCCTTCTCAAGAAGTTTATGACCTCTTCTTGAATTATTATTGTGTTCTCTATGTACATATATATATACATACATGTGTGTATATATACATATAACGTACATACACAAACACACATGTATATGTGAAACTTATGAAGTCCAGTTTATGTTGCTCTTTGTACATGTGTTTAGGGATGAGATGATCACTTGAAGTTGAATAACCTGTCCTGGGGACAGACTGACTCTTCCCTTCTCAGAAAAAACTGGAATTTCTTCAGCTAGGGGTGGGGCCTTGTGAAAGTTCTCTGTTGTCATGACTCAGCATCTGTCATTTTGTGAGTGACTTATTTCATTTGGGCATAATGTTTTCAAATTTCACCCATATCCATGCCAGAATGTCATTTTTCTTTCTCGGCCTTCTTTCCTTCTCTCCCTCCCTCCCTCCCTCCCTCCCTCCTTCCCTCCTTCCCTCTCCTCCTCTTCCCATCCCCCTCCCCCTCCCTTCTTCTTTTCTTCAACTTTTGAGACAGAATCCCAATGTGCAGCCCCAGTTCTCCCGGAACTCACTCTGTAAACAGAGCTGACCTTGAACTCACAGAGCTCTGTGTGCAGGGTCTCAAGATATGAGCCACTACAGCTGCCCCCCACCTCTCTCTCTCTCTCTCTCTCTCTCTCTCTCTCTCTCTCTCTCTCTCTCTGTGATTTTGTTATTTAAATGTTCATCTGATGACGGCACTTGTGTGGTTTCTATGAATAACCCTGTTGTGAACATAGTTTGCATCCTTCCTTTAAGTGCTTAGGGAATAGATGCAGAAGTGAAGTTGCTGGCCTGTAGGGTAATTCTTGTTCTAGTTTTTGAGGAAAGAAATAGTGCTTTCATCAGGCATGCTTAGCTTATCCGCTCACCTCCTGCTAATCTACTCCCTCACCCCGCGGCTTCTCTGCCCTCAGAGAAGCTGATACCGTGGCAAGTGGAGAAGTGCAAGACTTTATTGGGAAAGGGAAAATCCCTGTGAAGGACAAAGGCGAGAAACAGGAGTTTTCAGGGAAGGCTTTATACTGCACTGAAGATCAGTCCAGAGAAAAGAGCAAGGCCTGCGCAGGTCTTTTTAGGTTGCAGGTAAGTTGGTAGAAGTCCTTCAAGTCAAAGTTGGAGGAACTCCAGGTTGCACAGGACGGGCTGGCCCTCCTATTGCTGCAGCACTGTATTTGCGGAGGCAGCTGGCAAAGTGTGCCTTCTGCATGGTGAAAAATTCGCAGAGCAGCAGCTGGCGGATGTGCTAGTTAGGTTTCCGTTGCTGTGACAAAGCAGCTGAGATAAACTAATTAAGTGATTACTTTGGTCCATGGTTTATGAGTCTTCAGCCGCTTGTCTGCCTCTGTTGCCTCTGGGACTGTGGGAAGGCAGAACGTCTCAGTAGAGACATGTGGTAGAGGAAACTGCTCATCTAATGGTGACTAGGAGGCAAAATAGAGGAAGGGCTGGGTCCCCTTCCACGTTTGTGTTACTCACTTTTGTCACATGGGACTTTAGAGAGAAGAGTTTTACTGAGCTCGTTTTCCCAGAGGTTCCAGCATATTACAGCAGGCTGTGCTTGGTAGTGGCCTCCGTTGGTAAGGACAGGGGGGATTGACCATAGAACGGGAGATGGGAGGATGTCTGCATCCATTGACTTCCTGTCCTTTACTCCAACTGAGGCCTCACATCCAGAACAGGCCTTCATCCCTTAGAGCATCTTCGCTGGGAACATGTTTATGCCGGATGCTTCTTGGTGCTGTTACGTTCCCACGGCTTCCCACCTAATTCAGTTCCTTTGTAAGAGCAGTACCTGCCTCTTACCCACTGAGCCATATCTCCAGCCCAATGACCGCATTTACAAAACAGAAAACCTGCAGGAGTCTCCTTAAAATCACCACATTTAGTTCATTGTGACAACAGGATGGCTCTCCTTTCCCAGGAGTATAAAGCCCAGATCATTTACATCTGCTCTGCCATCCAAACCCATGACATCAGTGCTAGCATACCCTGAATGTGCCATCCAAACCCATGACATCAGAGCTAACGTACCCTGAATGTGCCATCCAAACCCATGACATCAGAGCTAACGTACCCTGAATGTGCCTTATACTTTCTTGTCACGGGCATTTGTCCATATAATTACCTGTCTCTTACATGCCCTCTCTTTCTTAGTCACAACATTTAAAGTATTTCCCCACTGAATTACAAATAAAGCAGCCATATTCTTCCTTGAAAATCTACTTTACTAAGGAAACATTATATGAAGTTATATACTGAATGCCAAGAAAGATCTGAAAGTGAATCAGATATGGGTTCTTCCCAGAAAGATTAAAATTTCCTGTTTTATTTATTGTTTGCAAACTCCATACGCATTTCTTATATACATTGTGTTTTGATCAAATCCATCCCATTGCCTCCTCTCTAGCCCCTCCCATTTCTACCCACCACTTTTCCATCCTGGCCTCATGAAGACTTTTCAAAGCCCACTGTGTCTACTTATTGCTGCCAGATATGTGCATGGGTCTAGGGCCATCCGTGGGAGCACAGGCTGCCTGTCAGGACCAGCATCCCTGCAGGAAACTGATACTTTTCCTGTCCCAGCAGGCACCAATTGTCAATGGCTCCTCAGCTAGCGGTACAGCTTTGCTGGCTCCTCCCCCATCCATGTCGGGATTTTAGCTGGCTTGATCTTGAGGCGGTTTTGTGCATGTAGTCACAGCCACTGTGAGTTCGTGTGTAATAAGATAATGTGGAGTGTCAGCCCTAGGTGGAATTGCTCCCTCCGAGGTTCAGCGATGATCAGGGAAGGGAGTGCAGAGAGACTGCCAGAGCCAGAGGCAGTGGGGGGACACTGCAGGGCCGTGTTCTCTGGATGAGGCAGGGCTATTGCACACATGATAGATCAACCTCAGCATAGGGAAAGTGTGTATTATACATACTGTATTAAGAGGAGAAAAAAATCTGCAAGTGGGACATGGAGAAAATGTAGAGGACGGAAGATGAACATCAAACGCTAAGAAACCCACTATAAGAAGTGACTTTTTGTGGGACATGGGGGCACACACCTTTAATTCTAGCACTTGGGAGACAGAAGTAGGCAAATTTCTTTGAGTTCAAGGCCAGCCTGATCTACATTGTGAGTTCCAAGATAGCCAGAGCTACATAGTGAGACCCTGTCTAGAAAAAAAAAAGTACATTAAAAAAGAGGTGATTATTAAGTAATCAGTAGGATTTAGGGAAATGAGGGGAGGAGAGAATTTAGATGAAAGGATTAAGAATCATAAGTGAGAATTTAATTTTTAAATATTTATTTTATTTTTAATTAGCATTTGAAATAATTAATTTCATTATGACACTATCAAACATAAATACGCTTGTTCTTTGTTCATATTTGCAGCCTCCCTCTCTTCTCCCTGGCCTTCTTTTCTTCAAATAGTTCCCCTTCGACTTTCTTTTTAAAGTAATTTAATTTTTATGTTCTGTACATTGGTGCTTTGACTGCATGTATGTCTGTGTGAGGATGTCCAGTCTCCTGTAACAGGAGCGACAGACAGTTGTGAGCTGCCATGTGGCTGCTAAGAATTGAACTCAGGACCTCTGGAAGAGCAATCTGTGCTCTTGACCTCTGAGCCATCTCTCCAGCCCTCCAACTTTGATATAAACATGGTTTTATATCCTTCTAATTCTATGAAGAAAGTCATAAGAGTTAGGAGGAAGCACAAATTTGTTTCTAGAAGTAGTATGCTGCAGAACAGACAGACCTGCTGTGTGTGTGGGAGAACTGAGGCAGGGGACTGACGCTCTTGTCCTGGCTCATTCTGCTTCAGTTCTGAGAAGGCATAATTGCTTCCTTCCATCCAACTCACTTTCCCTACCTCTTTCTCTGTTTTCCTTTTTTCTTCTCTGTTCCATGTGCAACAGACATGACAAAGGAGCGATCAATACCACAGGGTAAGTTAGAGAAGAAAAGCAGAGGTCACGTACATGGAGCACATATCTTCCAGAGGTGAGATAGGATGAGATCATGGGAAAAACAACTGCAAAAGGCGAAGTTCTTATTTATGTATGTATGTATGTATGTATGTATGTATGTATGTATGTCATTTTTACCCTAAGTCCCATGATGGGAAGGGCTGAAGGTCTACAGGCTTTTCCACAGTGAGGTGAGGCTGGAGGGGGTATCGGCGGTGGGGTGGGGGGGCTTGGGGGGGGGTTGAGGGGGTGGGGAGGTGGGGGGCAGTGCCTCCATCCTGTGTACAGCTGTCTGGAGAGGAAGAAGTTTTTCTCCCTCTAGAGAAGACAACTGGTATCCAGGAAGTGATCTGGACTGAGATCCAGGGGAGGTGGCTTCAGCTCACGCTCACCCACTTCTTGTGTGACCTGTAGAGTCTCCACTAGATTCTCCACAGTCAGGTTTTACATGGGTGAAGGAAAGACTGAGGACGGTGCTCCTGCCACTAATACTCTCTTCTGCAAAGTCACTGTTTCTAAGTCAGGGCAACTGGAAAAAGCTGACAGAACCCCCAATACCTCTTGCTTTGCTTTATCACCCTAAAAGAGAAAATTATCGTGAACTTTCCAGTTTGTTGTTTAAAGACTGAAGAAGAATGAAAAAGAAAGGGCATTTCCCCCCCACTTCTCTTTGGGAGGATATCTCTGCCTCTAATAATCGCCTGGGTAGAATTTTCCATCTTAGCCCAAAGCAGCTCAACCTGGTTTTAACTAATCCCTTTCTTGTATTCCTCTAATTCAACAAGAGGAACCGGGAGACTCAGACACTGTGTGGGAAGATTGAAGAAAATAAGGAAAGTATAGAAACCACTAGAGATGGAGATAAGTTAAACATTCTGGCAAATTGTCACGGTGTGTTGCTCGCGCAGAAGGGCCAGGCGGTTGGGAAGGTAGTTAGGAGAACGGCTTTACATGCTTCTATAATTGCAAGCAGCTGCCGATTAGCGGCGCTTGCCCAACTGTTTCCAATTGCCTCAGTGGCCGTGAGGAGAATGAGACATGTAAGGGAACTGGCAGGGCTGGGTGGAGGCACAGAGTGCCTTGCACTTTTTCCAGAGGTCGCAAAGTACAGCAACCACTAAGAGATGCTCTCTAAAACCACTGCAGGCCTTCAGGATAGTGATTTTCCTAAATTTCACCAGCATCTTTTGAGGGTTTTTTTTTTTTTTTTGGGCAGGAGGCAAGCTTTCCTGTTATCCATATTCCAGAATAACTTTCTTGAGGGGGAGCGGGGAATGATTCATCGGCCAGCAGTGAGTAGTTAGTTGCCTCATGCCAGTTCAGAAGCAACTGTTTTCCTATGGGGCAGCAAATCCAGAGCAAGAAGTAATAATATCTTTTAAGAGTCCTCTTGGACTGTTTCATTTTATAAAATTAGAAAATAGCAAAGACTAGAAATATTTTAACTGGCCCTCTGTAATTATAAAACCTGCTACAAATGACCTAAATTTAAGAATTTCCTGGAAGATAAAGTATCCAAGTTCATCAAGCTTTATACCTAGTTACATAACTCTCTTTATTTTTATCTTTTCCCTTTCCCAAACAGATTATTCATCTCTTCTACTCCTACTCCTTTTATGAGACTTCACTTCCTGTCATACATTTCGGATGGTTATTTTAATGTTTCTGCACTGTGATTGAAGAGACAAGCTGGTGGAAAGCAGCTTCTACGAAACCAGGAAGGTCTGTTCTCCTTTGGCGTGGCCTAACCAGCCAGAAGTGTGTGGGAAAAAAAAATCCCATCATGCACAAAGATTTATCAACAAGCATCTTCACAAATATTGTTGATAAAAACACAAAACTTAGAAATGCACATAGTTTTTACAACTGGGAGTGGCTAAATATTTTATGGTGTCCAGATAGTATGCTCTTCCTGTAGATGTAACAGTGTTGAATATATTGATCTGGGAGATGGCTATAATAGAGAAATCTTTGCCTATGCATCTACCTCTCTAGACCTAGATCTGATAGGTGTCCAGTGTGTGTGTGCACACGTGCGTGTCCATGCATGTGTGCATACATGTGTACATGTGTGTCTGTGCATGTGTGTGTGCGTGCGGGAGTGTGTGTGTGTGTGTGTGTATGTGTGTGTGTGTGTGTGTGTGTGTGTGTGTGCAGAGTTAAAGAGCAACATAGAAGCAACAGTGCTGAGGTTACAGGCAATTTGTTTTATAATTTGTATTTTTCTAAATGCCTTGTGAGACACACATATGACTTTTCTATTTAGAAAAATAAGCTTAGTTGATAATGACTTTGCCAGAAGGTCAATTCTGTATCATTTGTGGCTTCGTTCCTTGTCAAGATAAAGCTAAGGAGGAGATTCATGACCAGCAAAGGAGAAAAAGAATTAGGAGGGACAGCACTCAATAAACACCCAATTTTGTTTCTGATCTTGTGCCCGTTTGAAGCGCTCACACTTACTTGACTCAGCCAGATAAGTCAGCCCCTTGGAAACACTCACAGTTTCCACCAGCTGCGGTGGATGTTTGAGGCTGTGCTTTTGCTGTAGTGAACTGCCTCTCCCGTGAGCTAGCGTATGAACTGCTGTAAAGAGAGTCTCTGAGGCGGACGCAGAGGAAAGCTGCTAATCTTATGACATCCACAAGCCCTGGAAAATGCAGCAGCATCTGTGCTGGGTTTGTTTTTCTTCCAGGGCAGGCCTCTTGATGTTGGAAAGATGGACCTTCTTAAGTCCAGTTGTTAGACGGACATTCAGTGGCTGCCGCCGTGCCTCATGAGCCTTATAGACTCTTAAGGGGGAAACAGGACAAAGCTTTGAGGAATAAACTGGTATTAGATACAACTTATAAATCCTTTCTGAGTCTTGTTTCCCAAGCAACAATTCTTTCCCGTGAATTAAGCGTTCAAGACTGCTCTGGAAGGAAGCTGTGGTTATTGAAAGCTGACAAAGAGGGGCTGCTCTTGTCTTTGCCCGAGACCTCTGGACTGCCCTTGGCATTTTAACCAGGGGGTTCTCACTGCATGATGTAGCAGGGTTTCTGGAAATAAATTTGGGGAAGAGGAAACTGACTTATGTGGGAGTCATCACCTCAGCCATCATTCACTGGTACCCCTCTGCTTCAGAATGATGTCTCAAAGACCAAAGAAATGGCAAGGCTTGTGGGAATTGGGGTCTGGTCAGAAATACTCATTCTAGGCCTGAGTGGTTTACTTCACTCTGAAGGCAGCTACTGGCTTAGTGTTAGTTCCAGTGTGCTTTGCTCCCCATGCCTTTCTTTAAGATTGCTTTGCTTGGGGGTACACACTAATGAGGCTAATTTTTGATAAATCTTTAAAAATGGTGTTTGTAAACAGTCACTTATGAGCTAGCTACCGGGCATGCCTGGAGGAAAACCGTTACAAAGAGGACAGTTCTTCCGTTCAGGGAGGTGACACAGGAGAGAAAGAAGGCAAACAATCAGGGGAGAGGCACAGCACAAAGTGTTATAATAAATAAATAAATGACATTAGCAAGAAAATTAATTGCTGGAATTATGGTGCACCTAGAAGGTTTGCCCATCTGGAAAGAAACTTCTAGAAGAGTTAGTTACTTAGTCATCTTAGACTAGAGCCATGCATGCTTTGGTTAGCAGAATTCTCTCTTATTTCAGTCAAGATTTTCAGAAGCAAGAGATGAAAGCCCATCTCAAGGTTAGGAGTCTAAATTCAAAGACCACGCTGACTACAGGCGATACTGTCACCCATGTCTCTCACATCTCATGTTAGTTTCTCCAGTATTGGTGTTATTCTCTGACACACACTTCTTGTTTGTTTGTTTGTTTGTTTTGTTTGTTTCGAGAAGGCAGAGTTCCTCTGTGTAGCCTTGGCTGTCCTGGACTTGCTTTTGTAGACCAGGCTGGCCTTGAACTCACAACAATCTGTGTGCCTCTGCCTCCCGAGTGCTGGGATCAAAGTGCTGCCACCACACCTGGCAGACACACACTTCTTAGAATGGCTGCTAAAACCCTCAGGTTTTAATCTCTTTGTTTTGGCAATCCCAAAGGAAAAGGGAGGTTCTAGTCTCAGCTGGCTCAAGAGCATCTAGGACTGATTCTCACCGAGTTAACTTATGTCACATGCCAGTTCTGCAGCCAACCACTGTGGACTGAGTGTGGCACATGCTTATTGAGCAGATCTAAGTTTGTGACCTTCCTTGGTCTTTCAGAAGCTAGAGTCTCTTTTTGGAATCTAAGGGTTGGGGGCAGGAGCCTAGTACCCAAAAGGAAAATGAAGAATTAAAGAATATAGATGCTTTATTTGTACTCTGAGGCCCGTGGTGTCCTTGTCACGAAGAGCTGCGCTAACTGGATGCTTCTCCTTCTCAGAGCTGCTCTGAGTAGTCCTCAGCCTCCACACAAGGACCTGGCTTTCCGTCTTCCATCTCCGTGTGTGTTTCTCCGAGGTTCTTTGATCCCTGTGCATGTTTCCCGGATGTGCGTTTCCTGCTTCGTGGTGAGGCCTTCCTCTCCCAGCTTCAGAGAACTGCCCTCACCCCGGTGTACTTTCTGTTTGCTTGAGTAAGAGGAATGACTCAGCCGATCAGGGCAGTGGTTCTCATGCCTGTGATGCCTTGATCGTCATCGTTAGCAGGAGCACCTGGAAGCTTGTTAGAAATGCAAATTCTGCAGTCTTGTCCCAGACAGGCTGAGTCAGAAACCCTGGGGTTAGGTCTAGACATCCGTGCTTCCGAAACCCTCCAGATGATTCCCATATATGCTCAGGTTTTGAAAACACTGATTTGGGAACAGCCTGATACGGTCTATTTCATGAATATTTAACTTAAAAAATTTTTTTTAATTCCACTTCCCCTAACACCTAGACACCAAAAGAGATTCTTTAATTCCCCCCTTTCTAAAGATTTATTATTTTTATTTTTTTTTAAATGTGTATGAGTGTTGACCTGCATGTATGATGTACACCAGGTGCTCGGTGTCCCCAGAGGCCAGAAGAGGGCTGCCAATTTCCTGGAACTAGAGTTGCAGACAGTTGAAAGCCACTAGGAACTGGAGCCAGGTGATCTGAAAGAGCAGCAAGTGTTCTTAAACTGAGCCATCTCTCCTACCCCAAACCACTAGTTCCTGATGTTTCTTTCTGAGAGTAATGAGATTCCTCTGTGCTTGACGTAAGAGGCTTGCTTTAAGGGAAAGGCTCTGGTTGGCCGTTCGTTGGGAAGGGAACATGGCTGGAGATGCTGCAGCTGGCAGGGTTATCTAAGATGAAGGACCTTTGGAAGTCTTCCCAAGTCTCTAAGGAGATGTCCCTGACAGATCAGATTTGATAAGTTCAGCTGCTGAGCACAGATCTGTGACTCATTACTATTAATCATTTATTTAACATATAACAACACCAGGCTGGGTTTTAGAAATACATTTACCCACAAAACAGATGTGCTTTCTCTTATGGAGTTTAAGGCTTAGTGGAATATAAAAATATGTAAGTAAGAACTAACAATCCGATGTGATTTGGGCGGGGGTGGAGGATCCAGGGTACTTGGAGAGAGTACACTGTGGAAGCGGTGCTAAAGATTTGTCAAAGAGAGAATTGTTTAAACTGGTACCAAACGGATGCTGGACATTGCTTGACATAGAAGAAAAAAAGAAAACAAGACTGAATGGAGGTGCATTCGCCAATAGGATATGCTAGAGGAATGAGTGTGCAGGAGAAAATTACAGTTCACTTTTAGATAAGTTGAGTTAGTGAACCTCCCAAGATGCAATTGCCATCCACATCTGCGCTCGGGACAGAGGTTGGTGAGAGAGTCAATATTTCACAGCCACTAACATGTGAAGGAGCCAAAGCTGCACCCGGGATTTCCTGGGGAGGGTGCTTGAGAGGTCCAGGAGCCTAGGGATGTTCCTGTAGAAGGAACCAGCAGGGGAAGGGACACCCGTGCAAATCAGGGATGGGTATCAGAGAGGGAGAACACGTGGAATGTGCCAGATAGCATGGAGGCCACGAGAAGCAGCAAGCTTCACTACTTTCTGGAAGTGGCTCTGGTGGTCATCTCAATGCTGTGCCTGCTTGATGGAAGTCAGGCCAGGTCATAGCAGGGGGCATCACACGGTGCTCCCCTTCACCTGCCAGCAACCCCTGTCACTCTTCCAAACCATCACTTTTCAGGAAATGTCTCTTCTGAGACAGATGAAATGGTGCTTGCTAAGTCATAATTTACATAGGGCGAACCTGCCCCAGTTCCACACTCGATTTTCGACTTGGTGTCACTTTCTGAGCAGAACCCGCCGGTGTCTTTCCTTACTTTCCTTGCTTCCCTATCTCAGTCCGTTCTCAGGTCATCGCCTCTCCCTCTGCCTTTGGTCTCAGCTTGTTTCTAGACATAGTTAGGGACAGCTGTGCACTCTGTACCTCCCCTGGCCCCTGCTGCAGTGGCATATTGTGTCTGGCTTGTCTCTTTGGCCATGGCTAACTTCCTCATCTTCCCCTTATGTCTTTCTCTTACTCCATCCAGACTCCAGGGAGTTCCTTTGCTCAGATGTTATCTCGAGCTTTACACTCTTTGGTTCTTTTTGCCTCTACAAAAGTTCTTGGTGTTTTGACAATTCACCCAGATGGCCAATAGTAGGGACAGTGGTCCTCCTAGACGGTCTTCAAAAACATTAAAAGTGCTTCTATAATTCCGTGGCCAGACTTGTCATTTGAAGTGAGTGGTGTCACCATTTAACAATATATAATGAGAGCCCCCCCCCAAAATCTAATGCTAGCAATTTCTGTTGTATTCTTAATGATCATACTAGTAAAATGGATGTGTCATGGTACTGGCCACAATATAGCTGAATACATGGAAAGGATTTAGTATATTAAAAAAAAAATCATCCCGAGAACACCATGCAGTCTAAAGATTATGGAAGAATATAACATGGGAACACACAGGATGTACTCATGGCTTCAGGTGTCCCCCTAGGCTGATGATTTCCAATCTTCTTCACTAGCCCATTTTCCTTCCTCAAGTGTAACCCGAGGTCTTCCTTCATCCGTCATCTGCTGGCTTTTTTTTTTTTTTTTTTTTGGTATTATCTCAATGCTCATCGATTTCCTTTGACATTTATTTTTCCTTTCCTATCCTTTTTTTTTTTTTACTGTTGTTATTGTATCTTTAAACTGTTCCAACCGCTTGCTCAAGAGTTCTCAGTTTTCTTTTCCTTTTTTTATTTTTTTATTTGTATTTATTTTTTCATACAGGGTTTCTCTGTACTGCCTTGGCTGTCCTGGGTTTGCTTCATGGATCAGGCTGGCCCAGGAACCCACCTACCTGGTATGCACCGCTGTGCTGGGCTTCTTTTGTTCCTGATGCTCAATCTGCTGCCTTGCTGATGATGCAACAACTTGTCTTGCCCCTCACTATGGTGGATGAATTGAGAAATGTACAGTCTCATGGTAGACATTTCTTAAGTTCTAAAAGGCCTCTCTTTCATCTATTCATCCTCCCTTGAATACATCACATAGAGATATCCAGTTAGTGTTTTGAAGTTGCAATTGTGACCCACCTGGCAAGCAAGATAAGCCCATGAGTGCAATTGTAGCATGTTACGGGGTAACCGACTGCTTTTGATTGGGTTTATGGTCCACTCTGCAAAGGGAACCACATGTGATATTGTAAATATGGCCAAAAAGTCATGTCTCAGGAGCTCATAGGCCACGGGGGTGGGGGGGGTGGGGGGGGAATTCAGGGCATTATAAAAAAAGATGTGAGGCTGGGAGGTGGATCTAGAGGGTAGATCTGACCGAGGGGGGGAGAGAGCCTAGTACTATGATCTTACTAATTGGACACCATGTCAAACTGCCTTATAAATAATGTATCTCTAAACTCACAGAGTAGTACAGGTCCTGGACCTCAGCAGAGAAACACCTTGTTCAGAAGATGATGGTGAATGCTGAGACCCCCGCCCTGTGAAAGCAGAGAGCATGAGCTTCCATAGGACATCCGTACCATAGTCCCTCACCCTCTGAAGCGCAGGGAACTTCCTGGAAAAGGGAGTGGAAAGATCTTAAGAGCCAGAGGCGAGGGAGGACTGGAGCAAAACAATACCTTCTGCACATGGCAGGGCTGTTATCAGCTTCCGGACATGACTTACAAGCTCACAGCACCTGGAGTCCCCTACACAGGGTCTATGTAAGACGAAGCCAGTCATCGTTCCAGCATGGATGGGGAGGGGGGGCCTGTGAGCTGCCACCCCTAACTGAGAAGTTGGAGAAGGGTGTGAAACAGTTGATGGCTGCCGGGGTAGGAAGAAGCAGTTTTCTTCAAGGAAGTGGTCCCTGCTAGGTTGCCCATGCTCTTACGTGTGCTCCATTATATGGATAGATAGGTGGCACTACTTGGGATTCAGGGCATTATAAAAAAAGATGTGAGGCTGGGAGGTGGATCTAGAGGGTAGATCTGACCGAGTTGGACAGGGTGGTATGGGTGGGTGTGATTGAATATACTGTATTCGTGTAAGAGGTGCTCCAAGAAAAAGTAGAAAATTAATTCAGGAAAAATAAATATATGTGGTTAAGAATACATCTTCATTTCATTTCCCCTTGTCCAATAGGCTAGCATTGGTGTTTAAGACCTCAGAAAGATGCTGCAGGGAGTTCCGGCACTTGGCAGCTGGTAATATGTGGGGCCTGTTATTACATAAGGCCCAGTTTGGGGTAAGAGACAGGTGGTATTTTTGAAGTCAGTGTCAACATGAGGCTGTAGCCACAGTGACCGCCTCCAGCCCATCTGCAGGGACATTTCTGTCTCCAGTAAGCACAGCCCCCCCTCCCCCGTTGACTGCCTTCCCAGGTTCCCCTTTTTCTAACCTTGAGTTTCAACTTGATGAATCATCAAAACGACTGGGTCACTGAATTCTACCTGGCAAGAACTTCAGACGCCGTGGCTGCCTTCTGGTCTTATCTTGCTGACATTCATTAAACAAATACTCATTGAGAGCCTTTTATGTTCCAAGCATTAGGCCAAGAAATAGAATTAGAAAAAAAAAAAAGACAATAACAACAAAACAAAACAAAAAAAATCCAGAGCCAAACAAGACCGGGTTCCTGCCTTCGTGGGACTTCCATGCCGGAACGCTCGGGTTACAACCTGTCTGACTTATACAGGAGAGTTGTGAGGTAGCTTGGAAAGTGATGCTTAGTGAGGTAAAGCTGGGAGCCTGAGAAGGTGCCCTGCGGAAGCAAGCCAAGCTAACAGCTACAGGATGCGTTGGTGTCAAGCAGGAACAGATTTGGGAGCGATCCAGATTTGCGTCTGATTAAGGAATTTGGTGCTATAGCTTAGAAGGATGACGCATAAAATTAGCTCGCTAGTCTTGATCCTAAGAGTACTAGAAAATACTGAAGTCTCTTCAGGGGGCTGATGCGAATAGCTGTGTTTCTCAAGGGTACTTGACACTGTTAGAAGATGTTCGCTGAGGCTTTCTTTCACTGGAGGCACTCGGCTGCCATAAGACACACCAGGGCCCATGTGAACTCTTCTTTCCCGGGGCTATCTCTATTGCACATGGATTTGTCTCTTAGGTGCATACCTGTGATCTTGACATGACTTTTTGCACGTCGCACATCATTCTGTGTTTGATTTTGTGTTGCTTGGGTTTTTAAAAAAAGATACTTATTTATTATATATATGAGTATGCTGTCTTCATGTACACGAGAAGAGGGCATCTGATCATAGTACAGATGGTTGTGAGCCACCATGTGGGTGCTGGGAATTGAACTCAGGACCGCAGGAAGAGCAGCCAGTGCTCTTAACCACTGAGCCATCTCTCCAGCCCGCTTGGGTTTTTTCCAGCCATATTGGAAGGTTTTTGGAGACAGAAACCATATCTTGTTTTCCAGTGCATCCATAGTGCCCTGAACAGCTCCTGGCCCATGACACATACCCAGTATTTACAGATGAACACTTGAGTTGTTTACTGCTCCAACCAAAGTGCTCTAAGAAGAGTTAAGCATGGGATCTGGTAAGGGGGCTCAGTGTAAAAGTGCAAACCTGACAGCCTTAGTTCGTTCCCTGGAACCCATGTGAAAAAGTCAGGTGCCTGTGTCTATAATCCCAGCATGCCCACAGTAAGATGGGAGTCAGAGGCCAGGAATCTTGTTGGTCAGCTAACTTGGACTATACAGTGTGGCAGAAACAGCAAGAGATATTCTTCCTCAACAACAACAACAACAACAACAACAACAACAACAACAACACACACACACACACACACACATGCACTCTTGTATGCATGTATGCATGGCCACACAAACACACACACTATGTCTATCTCTCTTTCTCTCTCTCACATATGCACACACACACACAAACACACAGACACGCACACTCACATACTCATACACTCACTCCAAACAACCCCAGACAGAAATAAAGTGCAATTAAAGAATATTAATCATCTCAGAAAACTTAAAAAGTTGATTTGCCCTTACCTCTAGCTTCTTTTCGGTGCCATGTTGTGTAGTTGCTCTTGTATGTATTTTGCATAGATGGTCTATTGTTGAATATAATGATTTTTTACACAAACTTTTATCTTTGGAACAAGTTTAGATTTACAGAGAAGATGCAGAGATAGTACAAGAAGTCGCTGTCTGCCAGGTCCTTAGTATTACTGTAGTATAGTATAAAACAAAGAAACGGACAGAGGCATGTTACTGTCAACTAAAGTACACATCATAGTTTTCTTCCACCCTTTTTCTGCTTTGGGAACATTTTCTGCAGCCTGTGACAATTTCATAAATATCTGTTCACTCTGACCTTGTGGCAGTCTTGATCAGGACTGACTAAATATCCTGTAAAATGTCCCACAATCTGGGTTTATCTGATGTTTTCTTATGAATAGACCATGGTTGTGGGCTTTTGGGGAAAATCCACAAAATTGGAACGTGTTTCTTGTCATATCAGATGACAGTCATATAGTGTCAGTGCTAGTAACCTGGTCATTCAGCATTTTCAGGCAGTTTTCTCCATTGTAAAGCCATTGCCTTTTCAGTTCCCCATTGTGTTCTTTGAAAGTGAGTCACTAAGTTAAACTCATTCCTGAACAAAGTAAAGGAAAAGGTTAGAACTCATTCCTAAGGCAGAACATAGATCTATGTGCATATATAATATAACCATATAATACGTGCTATATATAATTTAGAATTCCTTTATAGAGAAGATTGATCTCTATTTGCTTCTGTACTCATTACCTTATATTCCTATGTATGTATGTTTGTATGTATGTATGCGTGTGTGTGTGTGTGTGTGTGTGTTTATATTGTACTTTAGTTAATAGTCCCATAGACCATTGTTTATTTTGTTGTTTAAATTGTTAAGAGGCTTGGTCATTAACTCTTTCAGATTGATCCCTCACATCCCTTTGTTTCTAAGGGCTTCTTTATTTTTGGGAACTATAAGATTGCCCGCATGTATTTTATACTTTTCTTGCCCCAGTTCTAGATCAAGTGCCTCCTCAAGGTGTTCAGTAACTGAGTAGGTAGAAATCGCGATCCAGGTGGGAGTTGTGTCCGTTACTTTAAGGGGTCTCATTACCTCTGAGCTTAGTCAAAAGCAGTTGCAATTGTTTGTATATGTTAATCCTGTAAACGCATCTCATAATTATTTCAATCTCTCTCTCTCTCTCTGGTTTTGTGTGTGTGTGTGTGCATGTGTGTGTGTGTGTGTGTTTGTATTAAGCTATAAACACTGAGCTTATTATTAATGCTTCGTATTGAACTCTAGCTCCACAGCTTCTAAGCATTCTTGTTCATTTGTAATTCTCTTTCTGATAGTAAGAAACTTGATGCACACCATCTATTATTTAGCTATTTAGTGTCCCCTTGTACAAAGCAAGGGCAATTTCAGAACTATTTACCTATACTCTCTTGAGGAAAAAAGAGGCAAGGCGGAATACAGTGTTTATGTATGGCTCCTTTCTTTTTAATGTAACATTTATTTTTTTAAAGCAGGGCTTCAATCATCTTAGGTTGGCCTTGAACTCCCTATGGACTGAGGATGGCCTTGTGTTTCTGATCCCTTTGTCTCCACTTCCCCAATCCAGGCTCACAGGTATGCACTATCACTCCTGCTTTACGGGGTGCTGGCAACAGAGCCCAAGGCTTGGCACGTGCTAGGCAATCTACCAACCAAGCTACCTCCTAAGCCGAGCAGTTATTTTTTTAACAAACTGCCAACACCACAGTTGACCAAGTGTTATCTAAAGCCAGATCTTCTGGATTCAGTTCCTGGGTCCCTCAACTCTTAGCTGGACAATATCAGATGTACTGCCATTTTTCCAGGTTCTTCACCTATAAAGTAGGCAGGGTAACCCAGTCCACTCCCTGGTGTTATTTAAGGATCCAAGACATTCATGTATTCACCAGAATACCCTGTGGGATGTAGTAGACATCGTTACATGTTATCTATTACTGCTGGGAAGAGCTGAGGTCTTTTTGGTGTTAATTTTGTTTGGTTTTTTGAGGCAGAGTGACAATGTGTAGCCCTGGTTGGCCTTAGATTTGCCTCGAAACCCAGAGTGACCTTTATCTCTTGACCCTTTTTGGCTCCTCCCAAGGGCTTGGGTTATAGGATGTGCTACTGTGCCAAGCAAAGTGAAGTCTATTTTAATTGCTGTAAGAGTAATGTCAGGTAAATTGGAGTACCATGTTTTTTTTTCAGTAAGAGAATAATCTTTATGTGTGGCTTCCCCTATACATTTCATTTCACTCAGTCACTCAAGTTGTCTCTTGTCATTCTGTCTGGAATTAATTTCTTTTTATTTTCTCAGGATTTTTCTTTTTAATTTAGAAATTTTCAAATTCTGGAAATTTGTAAAATTTAAATTCAATATTCTTGATGCGTTAGTGTAGTCAACATTGGTCTCCTTGAGGTCATAATTAAAACCTTATCTAATTTTTCATCTCCAACTGAAATTTTAGAACACTGCTAGAAAATGGACGAAGGGTTGAGCTAGAGTAGCGTCGAGTCTCTTGTTTATCTGCTGGTCTGATTTTTTTTTTTTTGTAAGCCTGACTTCCCTATTAACTTGGAGGGGAAACCCCGTAGACTCTTTATACCTATCCTTTTGTTGCTTCACTTATTTATGGCAGTATTCTGCCTATTGTCATTGGTAGTAGGGTATGAGAAGACGGACACAGATCCCGCCCAGTGATGGCCAGTGCTTCTGCGCAGACCATGCATTACTTCTGTTTTAACCAGGCTTCAGTGAGCCCAGCTGCAGCTGTGCCAGCAGTCTCTGATAAAATGCAGTGTTCCTCCAACCCATTTTTCCATTTATACTAAGAAAGAACAAGACATGTTAACTAAAAACCAAAACCAACCCCCACCATACACATAACCCCAGGCCACATATAGTTAAACACCAGGTACTTTTGAATGTAAGTTCATTTATATAGAGTTACTAATTTTATAATCAGTAATAAGACATAAAATTTGGCAGACCAGATGGTTCAGTGTGTAAAAATACTTGCTGCTAGATTTGATGACCTGAGTTCAATCTTGGAACCTATGTGGTGGAAAAACCAACCCTAGCAAATCTCTGACTTTACAAGCACACCCACCCACCACACACACCCCCCCCCCACACACCACATACACATACACACACCACACTCTATACACATTTATACTCCACACATTACATACATATACACTATACACACAACACACACAATGCACATACATACCACATACACACATAACATACACACTGTATACAACACATACCTTCATTCACACAACACAGGTGCACACACAATTGAACCAGTAACTGAGATATAATTCTCTAGGTAATTTAAGCTTTTCCCATGAAATGCCCTACCTGTTTATCAGTAGCAAAAATGTTTTATTTGGTCAAAAATATCGGAAAGAAGAAATTCTCTGAAAATTTCCAAAGTTCAAAATGACTTTTTCCATTTTGTAGACAGACATCTGTAGGCAATGAAGATTTCAGTATTAGTGTTTGTAACTGCAGCCACAACTGGAATAAAGAGATCAATAAAGTGGCCCAAAGGGAATAGAAGTCTTTGGGGGACCCGGGGTGCTTTGGAGACAGATGCAATGGCTTACTGAAGTGATAGGCTAAGGGGGTGAGGCCTAAGAAGAAGAGGGTAGTTGGCAATGGCCACTGAACTACCAACTTTCTTCAAGAGTCATTTCCATCTTCAACAGGCCGGGTTTATTCTTGTTTAGCAAAGGTAGATGATTTGTTTCTTGGAGGGATTCTCCTGTGTTATATTTCACTTTTGTGAAGAAAATGATCCCTACTTTCTCCTGAGTGTTCCCACCCTTGAAGTTCAATTCTTACCTATTCCTGGTTAATGTGAGGAGACTGAGAAGCGCTGGGCAATTCATAACTGACTGCTAAGTATGTCCCAGTCAACAAGGTCTGGAAATCACATGCTCTGAGGGGGGGGGAGGGCTTCCTGTTGTGATTTATGTAAATGAGGAGGAGACCAAGTATAGGTAGTGTTCATCACTGTTCAACAGCCCAGGCTCCAACTGTGTAGACCACGAATTGAACCGAGTACTCCCCACTGGCCTCTGTTTGGGTGTAGAAGCCACAGGACTTGTACGCAGCTGTGTCGCCACAGTGGTTAACCTACCATGGGGGAATTGGTATGCGGTGGGCAACTTTAGTCACCATGGGAAGTGATTTGACTCCTTCTGGGAGCGGGGCGGGGAGGGGGGCGAGGGGACTTGTTATAAAATAGAACTTTTTATAGAATGCCACTTATGGAGTTGTTCAACACTTCACAGCATGAGAAACTTCCTAGCACCTGGAGCCAGGGCTCTGGATCTCAGCCATGGATAAGGAAACACTATGTTCGCTTTAGGCTGTGCAGCCAATCAGACAATACTCAGAGCCTGTCCGGTTCAGGCTTGTTGGTTGGATGATACTTTGTGGCCAGTCATGAGCTGGCCAACCTGCCCACTTAAAAGGCTGCCAGCACCGGGAGCCTGTCCAGGTGACTGTCTAGAAACTTCTTCCTTACTGCCCGGATTCTGACTATCCCTGGCTTATCTGTCTTCAGGCTCCTTGGAGACTCCAACCCACGTCTTGTACTTTGTACTTAGGATTACTACAGTGGCTTCAGAGGGCAGGAAAGGTTAACTTGTCTCATTTTCTCCAATTTGAGGCAACAATTTTCTAAGAAGGCTCTTCCCTTCCAAGGCCCATGACAAAAATCACTGGTTGTTGTGTGAGAATTACTTTGAAACAACAGCCATCTTGCAGTGTAAGGTAGAAGCAATCAATAGGACAGCAGGTTCTAGAATTCGGTTTGCTAGCTCAGGGGAAGGCAGAACAAGTCAGTCCATCATGACGCCTCGCCCGTCCTACCTTGGTCAGGCCTAGAAACCTGGGCCACATGAATCTAAATAGTCCCGAGAAACCCAAAGCACAGTCAGAGATGCAAGGCCCTAGTAGACTTTTCCCAGGAATCAGCCCCTGCCGCCTTTTCTCTATTCCAGAAGATAAATGCTGAAGAGCTGATGGAGTTGGCAAACTGAATTAGAAGCTGCTGTGCCATGCTCAAGTTTATTAACTCCTCTGAGCTTCAATATGTCACCAGTATAATGAGGTGACACCCACTGTTTTGTTGGGAACAGCCTGCACACTGACTAGCGTGTGCTGCCTATCTGCTGCCACTCACCCTGAAATGCACGCTAAAGTCAGTGATGGCAGATGCTGAAGTACAGAGACGTCCATTCATCCAGCTCTCCATCTGTAAATTTCACTAAGAAAAGTTTCTTAATGGTGGTTTTGTTCTCAGAAAACTAAAACATATTCAGTGGAGAGATGATTCAGTGGTTAAGAGTACTGGCTGTTCTTCCAAAGGACCCAGAGTTCAATTCTCAGCACACACATGGCAGCTTACAACTCTCTGTAACTCCAGTTCCAAAGAATCTGACACCCTTATCCCAATGCACATAAAAATTTTTTTAAATAAAAAAAATTAATATATGCTCAGTGTCAAGTTGTAAAACTCGAGGCTTGATTATATAAGTAGCAGTTCATGCATTCTTCTCTTATATATGGACTTAAATAAAATTCATTTCATGATTCAAATCCAATGTTCATTTAAGACTATTGCTTTCTGTCTTTCTTTCTTCATTTGACTTTGTCATTTGAAATGAATTGTTTTTAAGCAATTTTAGGTGTGTGTTTGTGTGTGTGTGTGTATAACTTTGAGTGAAATAAACCTTTTCTTCCCCAAGTTGCTTTTTATTTCAGCATAGCAATAGTAACCCTAATTAAGACAATAACCAAAACTTCAGCCAAGAGCATCTGTGTGTGACTGGTAAAATCAGCAGATGGAGTGTGTTTCTTTGACCATTCACATGGCCATTTTCAGTCACATTGAAAAGAGTGCACTTTGTCATTTGAGAAGCCACAACACCTAACATACCATAAATCACCTAGAGTGGTTGATCATGGAACCCTGGGCTCAGCATTCCTCTATCCCCCAACCTTTATGAGTTTGAATACTATACAGCCTTGGTTTACCCGTCCCCCGGTTCATTTCACCACCAACCACATTCCTAGATTATTTTGATACGGGTCTTATATACCATTTGGTTTTATGTATGGCACAGTTTTGGTACTCTTCTCTATTTGGTACATGCTTCATCATCACCAGTGCTGTGGGGAAAAGCCCAGGGTCTAGTATTAGATGTGCAGGTGTCTGGCTCTAAGACCAAATGTGAATTTGGTGCTGGAAATAACCCAGATGTCCCTCAACCGAAGAATGGATAAAGAAACTGTGGTACATTTACACAATGGAATACTACTACTCAGCTATTAAAAACAAGGGACATCATGAAATTTGCAGGCAAATGGATGGAGGTAGAAAAGATCATCCTGAGGGAGGTAACCCAGACCCAGAAAGACACACATGGTATATACTCACTCATAAGCTGTTATTAGCGATGTCGTACAGGATAGTCATACTACAGTTCACAGATCCAAAGAAGCTAAGTAATAAGGAAAGCCCAAGGGAGGATGCTTGAATGTCACTCAGAAAGGGAAACAAAATAGACATTGGAAATAGATGGTGAGGGACCTGGGTGGGAGAGTGGTGGGGAGGGGAGTGAGGGTGGGGACCAGGTGTCAGGAGAGCGGGGTTGAGAAGTGAGAGGGCTGGGTGACACAATGGAAGCCGATGGGGAGGGGGACGTCTCTGGGACAAGCTGGACACCCTCAATCGGGTAGGCTCCTTGGGGGAATATGAGGGTGACTCTAGCTGAGACTCCCAGAATCAGGGGACATGGAGACTAATGTGGCCATCTCCTATAACCAAGCAGGATGTCCAGTGGAGGGAGGGGACACCAATCCACCCACACAACCTTCAATTCAAAATGTACCCTGCCTACAAGATGTGCAGGGATAAAGATGGAGCAGAGGTTCAGGGAGTGGCCAACCAATGACTGGCTCCAGGCCATGGGAGAGAGCCAACCCCTGACACTATTAGTGATGCTCTGCTATGCTTACAGACAGGAACCTGGCATCGCTGTCCTCTGAGAGGCTCCACCCAGCACCAGATCAAAACAGAAGGCTGAGACTCATGGCCAAACATTGGGATTTTTTTTTTCTTCTATAAGTGGAAAGTGGTTTGTAGCAGCAGAAATTTTAGTGATCTGAGTTAGCTGTGAGGTCTGAAGGAGAGTGTGGTGCATGTGTGAGGGAGGAGGCATCGGAACAGGAGCTGAGCACTGAAAGCATTGATGAGTGAGAAAGGGAGGACGTAAGTGATACCACCCACAACAGACTAGAAGCCTTGGCAAGTTTCTTGGTGTCGTCTTTCTTACAACCTCGTATAAACTGTGTACAATCACTGTGGCAGTTGCTTTACACTACTCATGTTTTTAAAACTTGTGTACCAGATAGTTTGCTTTTTATAGTGTCGCCTGCCTTGTTCACTTGCAAAGGGCTCTCCGTGTAGAAAGATCCTCTCCTGGCTTGGAGAGTATTCATTGCCACAACACCAGCTGGATGACACCCCGAGGAAAGCCAAAGTGAACTCTTGTGTCTCCAATCTCAGATCAACCAGCCTGTGACATCAGCCCTGTCCAGTTGATGACATTTCCTGGCTCAGAACAAAAACAAGACACACTGGACGGGTTGCAGGTCCTTCATTTCTGAATTCTGCCAAAGCCTAAAAATTCTCTGGCCCCAAAAGATCATATTCACTAGAAATGTAGTAGTGAATTCTGGGACATCAGGGATTGCTTTGAAGTTTCTCCTCCTAAGAAAAGGATGTCCTTTTATGTGTCACGCAAGTCCATACAGGTTCCTTGCAGTTTTTCAAAACAAACCTACAAAAGGACTTTTGCTAATATGCCATGTACACCATGAAGTTGAAAGGTTGCCCATTTGGCCTAAAAATATTTTGTCTGTGAAAACTACCCGCGGGAGGCAGAAGGGAGGGGTGGTCGGAGAGGAGTCAACGCAGCTGAATTCAATATTAGATTTTTCTCTTTCCTGTGGTTCTGCCTTAGGAGTCAGATTAAACACTAGGAAGGTTAGTGAGCCTGGGACGTGTGAGCATCCGGCATCCGGCTTGGGGAAGGTGGCTCTAGGACTGTTTTCTCCACCAGGAGCTGTGGTAAGGTCCTTTCCCTGCAAGTCTCTCCTGTCAGCACTCTTGGTTTTTGCTTATTGTGAAAGTTCCTCTTTTGTAGAAGGAATGACATCTTCGCCTTGTAAAACTCATCCTGAATTTAATCTGCAACGATAAAAAGTCCCTAGCAAAAGAGAAGCGGGCTTTCTGATCTAAGTTATGGGAAAGTGGATTTTTCATTTCTATTTAAAGAACTGTTGATTTTTGTGGTGCATTAGTAATTCTAGTGAGAAAAAAAGTTTAATAGAGACTTGATATCCTTAAAAGATTATGATCTTTAAAGACATCCATCTCTGCCCTGATGCATCACTTACTTTCTCATCTTATGAAAAGCCAAAACAGTCTTGAGGTTGGGAATGAGGTCACTGACGATGCAGCAGTTCTCACAGAAAGTTTCAGCAAAGGGGACAGGTTTAAACCAGAAGAACGTCATCAGCTTTATGAGAGTGGGAATTTGGTTACTTACAGTCAAATACGGTAATATTTTAACCAAACTTTACTATGCTTATTCTAATGCAATTTCACTACTCAAAACATTCCTTTAATAGTCTCATTCCTAATTCTCACCAGACTATATTTTTTAAAATAAAAACCATATCTGGTGTGAGGCTGTGATGAGATTGTGACTCTCTGCCCTGTCTCTACCCACAACCCCTAACTCTTGCATCTGTCTTCTTTCTCTTTTCATGTCTTTTGTTTTATCTTTTCCTAGCTGACCTCACCTTCTCTCCATGTTTTAAACCCAAGGAACCTGAGATGTATTTATTGCTCACCAACCTTCCCCTCCCCCTCGACACGTTACACTTGAATGTGCAACAGCTGCCCCAATCTCAGCTCAACACCACAGGCCAACCCTAAAGTTATCCCCGCAGGTCTTCGCCCCGCACCCTGCACACCTGGCCTCTTCTTTCCTTAAGCACCTTTTGAGGTTCAACCTTAGAAGCCTGGCTCCAGCTCTGTCTTTTCCATTTCCATGGTAATTACCCTAGGTCTGTCCTGCACTCGGGGCTGTCACCTTCTACTTGGTCTCTCCTCTCTGGGCACATCTTTCTGAAGCACGTTTCGCCTTAGGTGACTGCGTCGTCTTCCAAGTTCCTGCCATTCCACAAAAGCGTGGGATAGAGTAGAAATTCCTTAACACCGTGTTTGTTAAGTCCCCCATGTGGCCTGGCTTCCCACTCTTTTATTTGGCATCTCTAGCCACCTTAAATCTCCAGGATTACCTATTAATCTATGTCGTTTTCTCACTGCCTGACATTTCCTTGATCAATCTATCTGCTTAGAATAGCTTTTCACTTTTCTTGATGAATTTCTTCTTAAAGTAATTTTCTTCTTTCCCTCTATATGTATAATTGTTAGCAGGCTTCAGTCTGCCTACTTGTGATGTCATTGCCTACCTGCCACGGGGGGAGTGGCCCTGCCCAGGGCTATACAAAAGGACAGACCCTCCTTGTGGCTCTCTCTCCTACTCCTCCCCCCCTTCCTCTGTCTCTCTGTCTCTGTCTCTCTGGGTTGCCTCTCCCCCTTTCCTACTCTCCCCCCCCCATGCTCACTTAATAAACCTCTTGTTATCTGATTTTCTTATTATTAAACATAAAATATGTGCATGCATATGTGTATATATGTAGGCATGTGTGTAAGTGCACATGTGTATTGCATACATGTTGAGGCCTGGTGTTGATGTCTGGGATCTTCCTCCCATCATGCATTAGTCCTTCCACTTTATTCTCTGAGGCCAAGTTTGTCAATCAAATCCAGAGTTCACCTTACCAACATGGCGACTCTCATTAGCCAGCAGAGATCCTCTACGTCTGCCTCTGGGGCTAGAATTACAAGCAAGCTTTCTCTTGCTTGTACAGCAAGTGCATTCACCATGGTGCATTAAAAAAGACCTGGCTAATGTCACTGAAGCCAAGGCGGCCTGACCCCGTCACCCCTCCCCACCAATACTTCTGTCTGGGTAAAGGTCATCATTTCCTCCTTTGTGCTGGTTCTGTACTGTGAGGTCTGTTTTTATTAATGTTTCTGTTTGTGTTGGTGTTTTGTGTGTTTGTTTTATGTTAACTGGTCTCCTGTACTGAGACACTAGCAGTCTGAGCTTGGGGGCATTGTGCTTCCATCCCAAGCACTCATCACAGTACCCCCCCTTTTTTTTTTTATTTATTTTTTAATTTGCTCTGGCTATCCTGGGGTTTATTTTATTTTAGATTGGTTTGTTTTATGCTAGATGTGTGAGTATTTGTTTGGAATTGGGGATGGTTGTCAGCCAGTGTATGGGTGTTGGGAACTGAACTCAGGTCCTTTGCAAGAACAGCAAATACACTTAACAACTGAGGTAGCGTTTCTCCCAAAGTCTTAGGTTGAAATCTCAACTCCTATGGTGAAGCTGTTAGGGGCTAGGCTGGTCATGAGGGCGGAGCCTTCACTCATGGCACTAGTGTTCTAACAAGAGGCCAGATAGACATTCTTATCCTGTCTACCAGGTGAAGAGATAAAGATAAGACTGTGGGTTCAAAGTGGGCTATCACAGAGACTCACTTGTACCATTATGTTAAACCCCTAGCTGCTCAAACGGTGAGAAGTGCACTTCTATTGTTAAAAGCTACCCAGCCTTGAGTTACTAAAACACACAGAGTTTTGGGCTTAAACAAATGCTTTAGTGATTTAAAGGAAGATTTTTTTTTTAAATCCCAGTGGAAGTTAATTTAACAACTTTAACACGTGTTACAGGATCAGGAGCTTCACACGTGTGTGTGTGTGTGTGTGTGTGTGTGTGTGTGTGTGTGTGTGTGTTCCATGTCACAATAGCCTACCAGAAGGCCAGCAGTTTGATGGCACATATGTGGTTTTATTCAATTTAATCTCTGTTCCCCTTCAGTTTGGCTTGGACTCACTCTCCATAGCTGAGGGAGGGAGTGTATGTGGCTGGGACAGTTCTGTCTCAGTCGGTAGCCCAGGGGCTGGCACCAAGTGAAGGCAGGTAACCCACACAGGAACCAAATTTAAGATCAAGGCCTCCAACCACGGAGCCCTAACCAAGGGCACAAAATTGACCACAGTCTCTGGAGGAAAACACAGACATTAATCAGTTTCCTCTGAAAAATTGAACTCTGTCTTTTCCTAAGCTTTTAAAGAATTGCGTTTGATAATTTGGGCAGCTTGCATTGGAAGCTGCATGTGACCTCCTCCAGACTAGAGGCTGTTATTTTTGTGAAAGTCTATTTTGACCAAAGGAAATCCTGTTTCACCAGCAGCACGGGCAGCAGCCCCGAGATGCAGTCTCGGGAGCGTTGTGAGGATACAGGCTCTCTTTAATCTCAGATTAAAAATATTTGATGTTTACAAGGTGTATTAGTGTAATTGGAATGTGTCTGCCTGTCTGCCAGCCTTCCTTCCATGATAGGACCTCATAATTAAAGAGCATCGTGTTCATGTGGCTGCCTGCTTAGCCTTTCATGGCTTCTCATGAGCAGTTATGGTCAAGACCGTTACCCTGGGCCCTTGGAAAGCGCATTCAGACACAGCTGTAACCAGAACAAAGAGAGAGGCCACATTTTCCTCACAGTCCTACCTAGTGCTCTGGGCCAAGTGGGAAATGAAACAAGTAAAACAGTGTATAAGAGGTGCTTGCTGTTCCAAGAGACTACTACTCGTGTGTGTGTGTGTGTGTGTGTGTGTGTGTGTGTGTGTGTTTTGGTGGATCATGACTTTAAATACATAATAGGCCAAATATGACTGCATATATTTGCATGCACATATATATGTCTGCATGTGTGTGTATATGTGCTTGCGCGCACACATAGGTATGTGAAGGCGAACAAGTTATGTTTTCTTTTTTCCTCTTCTGAAAAAGAAATACCCATCTTTATCTCTTTGTATGTATCTAATTCTATGCTTGTTATGAGCACACAAGCATATTATTTACCTGAAAACCAGTATCTGATGGGAAGGGAATGTAAGTACCTTATGGGACGCAGAGATTACTTCTGGGAGTTCAAAGAAAAGGTAAAACCTGTCAGGAAGATAAGAGTGGTAAAATTCAAATTGTAGAATAAAAATCCGTCAATATCATACATTAAAAAAAAAAAAAAAAGAACCACCAACAACAAAACCCAACAACCAAAACAAGCAACAAGGGCTAAGATGACCATATCCAGTGTGCTCTGGCCTGTTGCTCTGGGGTATTAAAGTGATTTTATGGCAGTTTTCTAGGGAAGTGCAGTAGAGAGTTTGTCGCCTTCATCTTTTTTTTTTTTTTAATCACTCAGCCCTGAGAACAGTCCTGCATACACAGTTTATGGAACTGAAAGAGTTCAAAATAACTTGTCAGCTGATCCGTCCCCATCACTTCATAAAAGGCACAGGAGAATTAGCTTCTTGACAGTTGACAGTGTCTTCTCTCTGAATGCTGCTTTTAACAGCCACAGTCTAAAGTGTGTCAAAAGAACAGTTTTGTGATTCATTTGGGGGGGATACCTTCTTTCCTGGAATGAAAGAAATTCTTTTCGTATAGATATTGAAAAAGGAGTCTGCCCTTATTTAAACTTATAATTGATACGGCTTTACAAACAAGAACAGCTCTCATTGTCATGGAGATCTTTTCCCAGCCTGCTGTCTGGGAGGAAGAAGCATACTACAGGAAATAGATCATCTTGAAGGCTAGACAAACAAACCCTTTCCTTAGGGGCAACTCACTGTGTCCCAATGTACTCGCTACTTTAGACTTTAGTTCTTCAGATGTTCTGGAATAGGACACAGGAACCCTCCTGTCTTTTATGAGTGTTCTTTAAAGCTTTATTAAATTGCTTCACATGTATATCAAGTTATGAGCAAGTTTTGTTACATTAATAAGGGTGATAGAACTGGTTAACCTCCCTTGATTATAGATGTTCAAGAGCCAGGCAAGCTCTCTTTGATTTAGCTTGCTTATTTATTTATTTATTTATTTATTTATTTACTTACTTACTTACTCCCTGTTCTCTACTACATAGCACAAAATTATATATCTATATCTATATCTATATCTATATCTATATCTATATCTATGTATCACTTCTTTTTTTCATGTTGGGCCAGTAACTTGCTGTATGCTTTGTAATATTCATCGTATGATCAGAAAACTAAGAACTTAAATTCCTTGGTGATATTTTGCATCAGTAAAAATATGGAAGAAACAAAGAAAAAAAAAGGCTGTAAGTTCCAGGAATTGTAGGTCTTGTCATTCTATTCTTTCCCTGTCTGTATTTCTGTCCTCAGGACATGTGGCACTGTTATCCATCAGTATGAAGTTTAGGACTGACAAGGTCGGGACGCAGACTTGTAGTTGAAGGACATACTTTGAAGCACTGTCAGCTTGCTCTCTCTCTCTCTCTCTCCCTCTCTCTCTCTCTCTCTCTCTCTCTCTCTCTCTTTCCCTCTCTCTCTCCCTCCCTCTCTCTCTCTCTTTGTGAAAGAGAGTGCTACATCCCACTCCACCCCCTCCCCGTCCCTTTAGAAGTGAGGTCTTCTTGAATAATTGAGGCCTTAAGAAATGTTACAACACACTGTCTTTAACCAAGGCTCTCTTTGCACGCAAACACTCTGTTGACGTCAGCAGATCTTGTGTGAAGTTCTTTTTTTTTTTTTTCCCTCTCCCTCCTATCTTTGGGAACTGTGGTGTGCGGGTGGGAGGGCCCAAGCATATGGATCTGACCTGGGTGGGGGTGGGGGGGGCGGGTGGGTGAGTCGACTGTGACGCCATTTGGAGTGTTACAGTTTTCTAATAAAATTGAGGTTTCTATTATTTTCCTATAGGGCAAGGGAAAAAAATGTACTCAGGATGACATTTATTCCAGGAACTGTTAAAATCCTGCCATTATATTTGATAGACTTGACGGCTGTTTTATGGTTTATGAGGACTGGCCAGTGTTAAAAGATTTGGCATTTTGTTTTGGAAAACAAACTGAGCTGAACTTATTAGAGTTTCCGAGGCTGATGTGAGCAGAGATAACATGTTTCTTATGAGTTGATGCTTCAGTATGGCTGATGACATGTTCATAAGCATCTATATCTTAAATTACAATGTTTTCAGGGCTGGTGGGATGGATTGGTGGGCAAAATGTCTTACCACCAAACCTGACAATCAGAGTACATTCTTCATGGCCCTATAGTGGAGCGAGAGGGCTGTTTGTAACACTGACATCTGCACAAATGCTGTGACACACACACACACACACACACACACACACACACACACACACACGTAATAAAAAATAGTTTAAGAAAAATCTGTAGGCCTCAACATTTTTGGTTTATTTGGTCATTTTAACGTAATGCTTTTCAACCATTCACCTTTCTCCTAAAGCACATGAATTCACTTCTACAGCTTTCAATTATGCTAATATTGAGCAATAGAATCATCTTATGTAGTAGCTAGAATTCTTCTGTTGGCTCAGCAGTTTCTCCCCGCCTCACTGTGCACTAGCTTGGGAGAGACAGAGCAGCAAGTCTAACCTGGCGGAGAAGATAAGGTACAAACGCGAAGCAAGGATGAGAACAGATATGCTCTCATATGGTTTGAAGTCTCATTTTAATTGCAGTTTCTAGAAAAGGGAAGGGGAGGCTCTCTGTAGGTACAGAGGAAAGCTTTACGGAAGAGAAGGAATGTGTAGTGGATTGTGAAGGTAGGATAAAATTTAGAAAAAATATCAACAGAAGGTGGGGAATTTTACAGTTCATTCTGGGTTTCCTGAGGGCCAGTCCTGGAGTCATGTGCAGACTCAGTTTCAAATTGAGCTTGATCTTCTTAAAGGACAGACATGTGCCTCTGAATTCTTATTAGACCACGTGGCCTTTATTTATAGCTCCCATTTGATTGTGCTCAGTAAATTGTTACTAATAACGATAAATTCTGTGGGTTCAGAAACACCCTGCAAAGAACCTTTTATGTGTTTTTAGTTCTTTGGCCAAGAAGAAGGGGAAACTGAACAACAACAAAAAAAGGGTAACCAAATATTGTGAAACCCCTAAATTTCTGTGCTTAGGCCAGGTGTCTGGCAAATCTTATCAATTCTAATCATTTTTAGCCTTATTTAAATTAAGTAACACAAAGACATCTCTCTTTTTTTTTCCAAGTCAGGGTCTCTCTGTGTAGACTTGGCTGTCCTGGACTCACAGCGATTCACCTGCCTCTGCCTGCCGAGTGCTGGGATTAAAGGCGTGCGCCACCAGGCCTGGCTACGAAGACATTTCTTATCCTTGTTATTCTATTTGGCAGAATACAGTTTTTGATAGGAGATCAGTTATCAAGGATTTGTTAAGCAGCTTCTTTGTGATCCGGATTTTTATTATAGATGTGGAGTGTAGGTTCTCTTTAGAGAGCTTAAGTGAAAAACACAAGAGAGTGCGCACATTAAAGAGGCGATGAAGGGATGCTCTGGTGAGCACTGCAGTTGTCAAGGGAGGAGGGGAAGGACATCTGGGATGACTGGAGATCTAGATGGACCATGAGGATAGAGGTCTGACAGGTGAGGGGAAGTGCAGTGGCAGAGGCCCGAGGGCACAGAGTGGAGTGAGGAAGTTGTGACAGGATTAGAGCTGTTTCCCAAACAGTCTCCACTAGACTTGTTATGTGTACAACAAGGACGGAGACGTGGCATAACTTTAACTCACCGTGCAAAGTATTCTTCCTTTCTGCGCACACCCCTACATAAGCGTTGTACACAGGAACAAGTGTAAAGCATCACACTCCCTTTGCGCTCCTTTGTAGCTGGCAGCAGGGATGGCATATTTTCACTCTAATGAGTGGAACACTTTTGTGTCAGTTGCATTATTTAAGATTAAAACTAGCATTTTATTATTAGTAAGTGATTAGACTTGTGATTTTATTTAAAAAAATCCTAAATATTCTAAATAAGTGAGCTACACAATCAAGGATTTCACAATATTCCTAAGAGAAGCCGAAACAATCGAGGCTTTTCCCTTTTCAATACATTTGGAAGTAAAAGTTAAAAATGAAGTATGAGAAATACAGAAGTTATAAAGGGAACTTGAGAATTTATTTTTAGGTTATTAGCCAGACAGACTTTTCTTGGCCAACTCTAAACCTCTTGAAATAAGTGCTCATCCAGAGAAACTATAAGAAAAAAATCTAAATTATCTTTTACAATTAATACATATGATATATTGGCATTTTTGTTCTTAGAGGTAGAACATAACTGCTTCTCTTAATTTTTAGATTGTCTTAATTTTTTAAGGGAAGGAGATGTCTCAAATGCCACTGGCATGTAGTTGGATGCCAGTCTGGTGCCTGGATCCTGCATTTCTTCGGCTTTCCTGTTCCTGCTAGAATGTAAGCCACACCCTTCACAGAGCGGTACAGGGAACACAATAACACTGCTGTTTATTTAGGAGCCTTTATAGTTTCATCATGGTCCAACAATTTGGACCATTCCTTACATTACCAGACTGTGTAATGATGCCTGTAGGCACAGACTGACCCAAATCTGTTCTCTCAGGTACCCTGAGTAACAAGCACAGAAGACATTCTCAGTAATCTGTTGTTGAGTCTGCATTTGGTGTTGGCCTAGGCTACCATTTAGCCACATGCCTTCTCTCATCATACAGACAGAAGGAAGCTTCCTCCGGCCTTTAGGAAGTCACGCTAAGAAGTGTAACTTAAGCCCTGCCATTGTTGAATGTACATCAGAGCCAAAATAGAAGAGGCTCAGGAGACGGAGAAGCAAGTTCACTGAACTTCCTTCCTTAACTTATTCCCAGGAGTCTTTGCCATGACGGCACCCATGAGCCTCTGAACTTTCAGCCAGGGCCCTTGCTGTGCTCTCAACCTTTCCCCTTGCTAGCTTTGCTTGCGTGACCCACTATCCCCTGGGGCTTTTCTAACCAAGCCAGAGGATGTTGCTGTCACTTACTGAAGCAGGATGTCCTTTTTTCTTCCTGACTGTCACCTTAGTATGACTTTAAACCTTCTTTAGAATCTTAAGTATTAAACGTTTAGCTACTTTGCGTGCTTCAGCCTGTGTCTTGGTGCTCCGTGTTACTGGAGCGCTTAGTATTTTACTTGCAGAGTTACACTGGAAGGGATATTACTTTTTGCTTTCCCCATATCATTAGTCCATAACAGCAAAGTACTACCTGCCACAAATGCAACCGAACTGCCAAAAAAAAAAAAAAAAAAAAAAGCATTAGTGACTTTACAGGGCAGGGACTTCAAGGAGTCAGGAAGGCAATTCAAAGTATGTTTCTATTGGCTTTACAGCATCATTGAAGTAGAAGCAGGCTACTTAAAAAAAACTCCTGTGGAGAACTTTAAGACCTTTCAGAGTCGTCGTCAGACCCCAGAGATTTCTGGAGGCCAATAGGGGAACTCTTAGCGCTCAGGGAAATACTCTGAGGGACCCTTACACCGTGCACTTCATCAGTAAGACACAGATGGGAGCCTGTGGAGCGCGGTGTGTATGTATTTGGCGCTGACTTTCTCCCCTCCACCTCCCAGTTAACTTCTTGTTAGATCATCCTGGTTCATGACGCAGAGTTCTTAGGCCTGGTCACGTTGCTGCTGACGCAAAGGGGTGCAGCTTCCTGGAGGCCTCGGTGAGTTCTTAAGTTGGTGGAAGAGGGTCTGGCCTTTCCAGTTGGCAAGCCAGCAACGAGCAGGAAGCAGTTGTGATCACCCCATCAGCCTACTGCTAATGGTCTAAGTTTTACCCCTGTTCTCTTCACTCCTGTGCGTGACAGCTTTCTCAGCCTGCCAGTCCACCCTGTGATGCTGTCTGCGGCTCACGGCTGTTTTGGGGCTCTTACCCATATAGACTGCCTCACACTAGCACTAAGCATTCTGTTTTATGCCATTTCTCTCACTTTTCTTGCTACCTAGGAGGCTCTATTTCTTAGCTTGACCAGTATCTAATTTTTCCTCTCTAGGGTCCTCTTCTTAGACTCTAAACAGCTGGAGAATTTAGCTAACCCTCTTTTAAGTACTCTTCCTCCCTAGATGAAATGAGTTCCCCCAGTACGAGAAACCAACTCGCTGCTCTGCCAGTATTAGCAGCATTGTAGTTGTGGATCAGCAAAATTCCAAGAAACAAATGGCTCCCAAGGAACAAATGAACACTCCTTTCCTGACTTAGAATTGTTTTGGTCATATATCATGAATTTCGGCACTCACTTCTGAATATTCATCTGGAAACCAAAGAGTCATCTTTAAGTTCCCATTCTCTTCTCTTCTTCTTAAATATATTGTTTTTATTATTTTTGCATGTATATAATGTGTTTTGAGTATACCACCGACACCCATCCTGCTAACTCCTCCCACATCCAATCCACCCCTCCCAATTTTGTGTCTTTTTTTTTTCTTTTTAAAAATTAATCCACTGGTTCCAATTTGTGCTGTCAATATATTCATGGTTATGAGTCTACCCACAGGAGCATGGTCAGCCTACCAGGGGCCACCCCCTTAAAGAAAACTGACACCTTCTTCCCCAGAAGCCATCAGCTCTCAATTGCTCCTCAGCTGCAGCTGAGGGACTCATGAGCCCCTCCCTGAGCTCTATGCTGGAATGTGGTCTGATTTGGTGTTGTGTAGGTGTTTATGCATGCAACTACGGATGCTGTAAGTTCATGATTTGTGTTCATGCGTGCAGTAGTGCTGTCATGTCTAGAGGACAGCATTTCCTTTCTGATCCTCCCTCTTAAAATACCTACTCCCGGAGATAGTCTCTGAGCTTTGGAGGGACAGATGTGTGATATAGATGTCCCATTTGTGGCTGAACACTCCACGGACACTTATTCTCTGCACTTAGACCAAGTGTGAGTTTCTGCATTAATTGATGTCCACTACACAAAGAAACTTCTATGAAGAGGTCTGAAAGCTGCACAAATCTATGGTACAGAAATACAAGTTCAGAAGGTAATTTCATACTATTTCCATCTAGCAAAATAGCAGCAGTAGGCTTTGCCCTTTAGGGTCAAATTTTCAGTACCTGGCATCTGTTTAAAGGTTGGTTACCTCTGTAACATCCATGCCACTACTGCAGCCGTGGGTGCATCTTGCCAAGGTGGTTATTGCTGTAGCTTACAAGGATCATCATGGGGTAAGGCTGTTGTGGATCTTACTCTGCTGTGCTAGTAGTCTGCACAGCATGTTCTGCTACCGAGAAAGTCAGTCAATAGGAAGGAAGTTTCCTGATCAGTACCAACTTGATTTTTTCCCCCATTTTCTGGGACCAAAGTGAGTTCTATCTTCAGCAGTATGGACTTACCATAAAGTCCTGGTAGGTAACCAAGAACAACGGCAATAGATTTTATTGAGGGAACAGTGCCTGAGATACTCTTCACCAACAGCTCAAGGGAAGGAAGCTCACAACTGGGCTTGGGCTTCTTATTTGGCATTCAGTGGCTTCTTTCAGGAGCATTATCTCTTGTATAGGGTACTGTTGTCCTTCACTCTTTTTCTACTGTTTATAACCTGACTTATGACACTATCACCATGGTCTCTGTGTACCCAATACCCATATGTACCTTCAGCCATAACCATAAAAGGTTATTTTGTAAACATGGATATGATCAGTCACACCCTGCCTTTCCATTGTTCAGTGACACCCTATGTCTGAACTGCTCTGTGGCTTACAGATTTTATGGCCACTTGTTGACAACACATTTTGCAATATTCACATACGTGTTCTTCTCTGGCCTGTGTTGAATTACTTTCAGTTCCTGTAATGAGCAACATTCTTTCCCACAGTTACTTGTTGCAATGTGCTGGTCTTCCTCTCCATAAGGCGTTTCCTTATAACTCTGATTCCTTCAGAGACTCAGTTTAAACAACTCTGCTTTCTCTTTACCTTGGAATTCTGGGCTGAATCCATCTATTTGTTTTCCCTACATAGGAAGGCAAAAAACTGAGAAGCAGGCATAGTGTTTTATATTCAATTTGCATCTCCTGGGATTCTTTAGGATTTCATTATTCTACAAACTCACAGTAGCCGTTTCCATGAAAGTGGAATTTTAGCAGGGACAAGGAGAAAGCAGTCATTTTCAATTCCCTAATAAGATAAATTTATTCTCTTTACCAGGTAAGCATTAGCCTACTGGCTGGCATATAATACAATGTTAATGTGTCATAGCTGGTAAATATTTGTATTGGAATTGTATATATGTGTGAGTTATACAGCTATCCATAATCAAAGGGCCAGTAGGTGATGTCACTTACTTAATAGTTAATTTCATTTCAGCCTATTCCCAAGGTGTCTTTCCTGGGATACTTATTTCTTTGAACTTACTCTAATCCTTAATGTGTATAACACTGTTTGCTTCCCACAAAAACAAAGAATAAAGTTTAGGAGAAAAGAGTGTCTTGTGGGAGTAAGAACTTCCTCAATTGTTAGGTCACCTGACTCGAATGGCCTATGAGCATTCTTTTAAGCCGAGTTGTGAGACGTTTCCAACAGTAAGTCCAAACCAGGTAAATCTAACTTGGATTCATTCTTGTCTAGAAAGAGCAAGCTATTTATGCAACCATGAAGACTTAAAAACTAACTAGAGTTAAAAAACAAACAAAGGACTTTTTAAAATATAGTTTATTAATTTATTCATATTACATCTCAATTGTTATGCCATCCCTTATATCCTCCCATTCTTCCCTCCCTCCCATTTTCCCCTTAGTCCCCTCCCCTATGACTGTGACTGAGGGGGGCCTCCTCCCCCTGTATATGCTCATAGGGCATCAAGTCTCTTCTTGGTAGCCTGCTATCCTTCCTCTGAGTGCCACCAGGCCTCCCCATCCAGGGGACGTGGTCAAATATGGGGCACCAGAGTTTATGTGAAAGTCAGACCCCACTCTCCACTCAACTGTGAAGAATGTCCTGTCCATTGGGTAGATCTGGGTTGGGGTTTGAAGTTTACTGCATATTATTGTCCTTGGCTGGTGCCTTAGTTTAGCAGGACCCCTGCACCCAGATCCCCCTGTCATAATGATCTACTTGTAGCTAGGACCCTCTGGTCCTTCTATTTCCCCATTCTCCCTTGATTCTCTCACCTAGACAAATGACTTTTTAACTTACTGTGATTGAAATATTATGTGGAATTATCTCCTTACACAATGTACACCAAACATTACATTTCCGTAGACACCCCTCCCCCAGGGATCTCCTGTGGACAATGGTGAATATTCATTTCTTCACTCACAGATACTTACTGTGGTAGAGGTACTGTCCTCACATAGCAGCTCAGTGCCAACAGGGTTGAGTCTGTGGCCGACAGGACTGATGGAGCTCTTGTCTGCAGTCAGAAATCCCCTCTGAGAATGTGACAAGAAAGAGCCAGGCATGTTGGGGAGAGACTGTCTAGTCGAAGAGAAGTTAGGTGAGGTCCCATGTTAGGACCTCGGAGACAGAAAGAAGGCCAGCGACGGGAGACTAGAGAGCAAAGTGAGTGCATGAGGTGACAAGGAAACCAGAGCTAACAAAGCTTCAAAGCAGAGATTGGCTTTTATTTGGAACACAGATGCCATTGGCGCAGAGAGCTAAAATCTGAGTTCCACTTCACCATGGTCATGGTACGGCTTGGATGCTGCCCCAAATTCATGCTGGAATTTAACCACCGCTGTAATGGTACTTGGGGCTTGGTGGGAACTGGAAGAGGTGATTAAGCTATGAAGGTTCTTGCCTCATAGCAGACTGAGGCTAGCACTTCAGAGACAGGTTAGTTATCAACAAGGGTGGGCTATGAGGAAGCGGCCTGAGCTTCCTGGCTTGCTCTTCCTCCTGCCCCTCTGTCACATGCTCTTCTGCCACATTACACCGTGGCAACTCTGCCGTGTTGTCTCGTGGTAAACAGAGCCTTACCAAGGCACCTCCTATTAGTTACTTTTCTTACTGCTGGGACAAACTACAGGACAAATGCAGCTTAAGGGAACGGTGATCATTTTAGCCCATGGTTTGTGGGTGCAAATCTATGATGGCGTGGAAGTCACGGCAGCAGAAGTCATGGCAGCACAGGTGGTCATATCGTGTTTGAAGTCAGGAAGCAGAGAAAACTCAATGCTCAGATTTAGCTTGCTTTCTTCTTTTTATTCTTCTGAGCCCATGGGATGGCAGCTCCCATATTCAGTGTGGGTGTATCTTTCTCAGTTAAAGGCCAGAAATGATGTACAGTCTTTTACTCACTTTTCCATACTGAGGATATAACAGCTGGTCACTGTCTACAGTTAAGGTAACTTTTATTTACCTATGTAATTGTTGTCTTGGAGGCTTACTGCCTCTGTCTGCTAACTTAGGTCTAGTCCTGGAACCTAGCCTTCATATAATCTAATCTAGGCCTAGAATGTTTTTGGCCTCTGAGACCTTATGCTGAATAAACTTACCCTTTCTAGCTCTTTCTCAACTCTGGCTAGCTGGTTCAACTCAGCTCTTCTGGCTCAAACTCCTCTCTACACTAACTGATTTGATCTGGCTTCTCTCAGCTTCTCACTGGATTGCTCTTCTCAGCCTCAAATTAACTCCAGAAATCTGTTGTAACTTTTCTGGCTCCTTCTTGTTCTCTGTCTCATTCTTTCCTCACTTTGTCTAGCTTATTCTCTCTTCAACCTGTAAAACTCTTCAGGTAAAAACTGCCTCTGAATTCCATGAACTGAACTGGCATGAACTCAACTCCACTGCACTGCCTCTCAGCTCACTGTTTCAACTGAGCTGCCTGAACAGCACTGACTAGAACGCAGAGATCTGCATGCCTCTGTCTCCTGAGTGCTGGGATTAAAGGTGTGTACGTCCGTATTCTACCCAGATCTCTTGTCATGTGATCTCTTGCCAGAGTAGCCATGTTCTGAGTAAAAATTTCACTACAGTCTGTCCTGATTAGATATCAACTTATTTAATGGTCCGACATGGTTCAGGATTTAGAAGAACTCTTCTTAGGTGTTTTACAAAGGTTTCCTAAGTAGTCAGAAGGTAAAGTCACCTCTGGGAGTTGTTCCTTCTGTGTGAGGCATGGATGCTGCACATCCACTGGCCCCTAGCATCTTGCTCTTTCTAGAATCTAGTGTATTTAAATCAGAATGGTAAAAAACATTTACTAAACATATAATATATAAATAATGAATACAGTTCCTACCTAATATTTAATATATTAATACTATGATATATACAAGTTAGATAGTTCCTACCTGAGGGGTGTGTGTATGTATGTATACACACACACACATATGAAGAACTTCTCTTTCTCTTCATAACACATGTACATCATAATGATAACAGGACAACCAACACAAAGAAAAATGGGCAGAAAAATGGAACAACTATTGTACAAAAGAAGACAGTTTATTTAAAGAAACTTTTATATTTATGCATCCATGTTTTTATTTTTATACAAACATGCAACAAGTATATAACATGTTTGCCTTCCTTAGTCGTTGAGGAATACAGAACAGCCATCATTAGCTAACCATCAAAATGTTTAAAATAATGAAAAAAATTGTAGTTTTGAGACAGGCTCTCACTATGCAGCCTCTGCCTCCCAAGTGCTGTGAATATAGGCATGCACCACGATGCCTGGCTAAAATAATAAAAATATGTTTTTCACCAAGGGTGTGGAAGGATGTAAGAGCAAATAGAATAATATATGTTGCTGGCATGAGTAATACAATAGTAAGACTTTTTGGGGATAATATTTACTATTGTCTACTAAACTTGAATCCAGCAATATTGTGTGTGTGACCCAAAACTTTCTATTTCTAATTCCAACAAAAACTTATTACATGTGCATCTAGACACTGACGTCCTTATAGCACTGTTTGCAAAAGACGATAACTAGAGACAACTAGATGACCAGCAATGGAGATCAGAAAATTGCAGCACATTCATACAACGGAGAACTATGCTGTAATAATAATTAATGAGCCTTCATTACCCATGGCAGAAGAGAGGAGTGTCATGGAGTGAAAGCGGCCACTAACATGCACAATGACCATCTCCCCCACTCCTGTAAAATCCAAGCACATAGCAACACACCTATTGCATTGGGAGTCAGCTTTTATGGGGAATAGTGGCTGAAATGTGTTCCGAAGGGATTGAGGTATCTTCTTTTTTTTTTTTTTTTTTTTTAATTCAGGTGGTGTACATGGTATTTTGTGCTGCTACATCAAGCCATGTGCTTATAACCTCTCCATTTTTCTGTTTGCATTCTTTTGCTTCAGCAAAACATTAAACATTAGAAATGTGAAACTACCTATTGGAGACACTATTAAAGTCATAAATGTCTGTTTGACTAATCTATTTCCCCTGGGATTCAGTTCCCAAGTCCCTTTGATCTTTCTCTTACCTACTGTTGGAGCATCAGCCGGTGGAGAAAGGCTGGTGGTTCTACAGATTAAGGGACTTGGTTGGTTTAGACAGACAGGCGGGGAGCCTCTCTTTCTGCAGACATTTCTCCTGTATCAGAGTGAGGGAGATGCCACGTTATCTTCCTCGTTCTCTTCAGAGACTTGATGTGATTTCTTCAGCAGAAGGCCCCCTGATTTTGTGGGGGGAGCTGGGAAGTGATGCATGGTTGTCTGGCAGCCTAGGAGCAGGGTAGAGAGCGGGATGCAGAAGAGGAGGCTACTATTTCCTCATCCCAACCTGCGCATCCTCCTCATGGACTCTAGCTTGAAGCACCCTTCAGTCTGGGTTCCTAGTCACTTCTCCACCCATCGTCCACAAGCCTTGTGAAATCTGCAGCTTCCCTCCAGTGAGTGTTCTGTGGCTTTATTGGTTTATACCTTTTCATTTTTCTGTATGTTTTACCACATTGGAGGAGAAGAGACAGATATGTTTTCATTTGACCATTTGGATAAAAAAAAAACCCATGTCATTTCATTTCAAACATTCGCACTAGAACACTGCCCTGCTTTGTCATGCGCTGGTCCATGAACCACCTGAGGAATCATAAACATCACACGGGCTTCAATTTCTGATCTTTATCATTTCTAGATTGTTTAGGCTTATGTGACTTATGTTTTCTCCTTTAATAAAATTAAACCCTTCCATTATTTCTCTATACACGTGTTCTATATGTTAAAATTTTCCAAACAGAAAGTCACTTGACTGGGCCCATTTGAAGGCAATGCGGTGTCACTGAAAACCCTGTCACTCAGAGTAGGTGGCCTCAACTGTCAAGGTCTGGTGGACCCTGTTAGTTATCCTCAGCCACTTTTGTTTCTTCTGGGTCATAATAAGATGCTACTGTTCTTGGATTTTCATGTCATTCTTTTTCTTTTTCCTGCTACAGTCTGTATATATTTTTGTTTGTGCCTGCTCTTATGCTATGTGCTGACTTTCTATAGCACTGGTTGTACCAATCTATAGAATAGGCCAGTTTAAGGTGTGTCCATAGACCTGCTTATCCTGAGTGGGAACGCACCACACAATGGTCGCCAAATGTAGCACTTTCATGTCATTCTTGTTCTTTAAAAACTATCATTTTCTTTTTATGCATGAAGAGGATTGCAGTGAATTTGGGGCCATCCTGGACTATACAGCTACGGTCATACCATAGTAAGCCTTCATAGTGAGACTTTACCTCGAACAAAGCCAAACAAAGCCAACAGGAAAACAAACAAGAAGGAAAAGGAAAGAGAGATGGGGGAAGGGAAATTTCAATTTACTTGAAGATCTCATTTAAAGGAGAATTTCCTGGATTGGTTTAGTTGGTTTTGGTTAAGACCAAATAGAACACAGGTTTGGAACATCATGTCTCCTGCCTCTCTTCCTTTCCTCCTCCACGTGTTGTCCTGACAGATGCCAACAGATGTAGGCAGCCCATAGTTCCTATTAACTCATTCCAGTAAGTGCTGCTGACAGTTATTATGACCACGTGGCCAGCTCCACTTTCCTTGATAGGAGGAGGATCTATTTTAGGGCCAAAGACCAACGTGCTGTTTATAGAATCAGCTACATGACTCTAATGACCCAGAGATGCCTGGAGTGGGAGAAGGAGGAAAGAAACTGGCTGGGTTAGGAACTCCCAGGTCTACTATTGGTGGAAAAGATTTTTGTCCTTGGCGTCAGAGTCTTGTAATTCTTCCTCTGTCTTCACATCCCAGCCCTGGTACATGCACAGGGTATTGCCCTGTGGACTCTGCTCCTTCTGTCCTCAGCAGTCAGCCTAAGTTGTTACTCTTGTCACAATTATTTTGTAGGCAAAGGAGTTTTAGACGTTCCTCTTGAGAATGCTGTCTTCTTGCTTGCCTATGCACAAATACACTGTTTTAAAACTTACTAGAATTTGTTGAGTAATGAAATGTTTTGCTTATTTAGTATCTCAGCATATGAAATATAAATGTCTTTAAGATGTCAACAAAGGGCTTAGTCATGTTCATCAAGTGCTCACAGAACCAATTCTTTTCCTTTTTGCTAAAGAACTGTTTTGAGTTAGGGTCTCACTAAGTAGCCTAGGCTGACCTGGAACCACGTAGCCCAGGCTGGCCTCAAATTCATACATCCCCCTGTTTCTTCCTCCTGCACGCTGGAATAAAGTCAGGTGCCACTGTCACGCCCAGCCATGAAAGTTTGTTTTTGGTAATATTAAATTCATCTATCATAATTCTGTTCCTGTAGTTGCCTTAAAATGTGCTAAAGTACACCAAATGAAGAAAGTGATGTCCTTTGTGACTGCATCTGTGATGGCCACATCTTGTGGGTAGGCTCCTTTATAAGCAGGTGGCTCATTAAAAATGGTAGGGAATATCTACTCTTCAACCCTTTCAGACCTAACTGATCTTATCTATAATATGCCATCCAAGGATCCTTCTCGCCTATAAATATCCAAAGAGATCCATTTCTTTGTTATCTTAAGTCCATTGGTAGAGAAGAACTGGGGTGTGGCATCCTGGCCATGGATGTTCTATACTGTGGTGCTTACCTTGGCACACAGGCAGCAGCATGGGGCCTGAGAGTTCCAGACCAACCTAGATGTCTGGAAATACCTCAGCTAAGGCCTGCAGCTAAAGTACAACTATGTGCTCTGTGGCACTTGCTGGTGTCTTTGACGGTTTCAGAGTCCACACACAGGTTGGTTTGGGAGGTTGTTCTCCAAAGTACAGCTGGCCAAACTGGAATAAACTGACACAAACAAAGTCTCAAGCTAACACCATGTTTCTTTGACTGCTTGTTTGCTGTACGGAGAGCAGACCTCCTACTGGCCAAGCTACAGGAGTCCAACAGGGTTTCTCATGGAGTACCCAGTGTGCCTCTGTTTCCTTGATTCAGCACAAAGGCTGTTTCTGATTTCTGGGCATGGTTCCTCACCATCTGTTCCAGGCTTGGCTGCTATTGTTTTATTTTGTTGTTATAGGACTTATTACTATTGTTGATTCATCATTACATAATGTTTTATTTATATACACAAAAAGACAATATCATGGGGTTGTTCTTTTGAATAGAAGGCAAATTAGTTGGGTAGGGTGCTGGAGAGGGATGTTCAGAGTTAGGGTAAAGGCCTGGCAATTATTCAGCTTCATCTTTAAGAAGGGATGCAGAAGTGTGCATGGAAGGGCTGTGTCCAGGCTCATTGTAAGCCTCTTTAAAGATAAGTGATGTTGAGAACTTGGAGGACATCTGGAAAAATGAATGCAAGGGAAAATCAGGATGTACTTGGTAGTGCTCTCATATATAGGGTGTGTCTGCCATACTGTGTGAAGAATGAAATGCTTTTAAACCCAGTGGTCCTGGTCCTTCTTGGGACCTGATGGCACCAGGGAAGGGACTGTCCAGCAAACTTTTTTTTTTTAGCAAAAAGTAAATAAGTGAATAAAATCACTATATAATATTTAATAATGCTTTCATAAGATCTCTCAGACTTGCCCTTAATACTTTACAACACCTTTTACTGACATAGCACTGATTTAAGGGGCAGCGCCAAAGAGCTGGAGACAATGTGAGAAGGCATTCTGTTCCCACACTGTCTCCACTTTTTGCCAAATCTCCTTTTAAAGTCACATTAAGGATCTCACCACTTGGCCCCTGGCACACTGTGTGCACTCTAGAGCATGTGTGAAGGGCTGACATGGTAGGGGTGTTAACACCCATAAGGGGAAAGACACCTACATATTTACATAATTTACAGGGATTTACATAATTTACAGGCATTGCAATATCAATATGAAAATGGAGGTATATTGGAAAGCCTCGTTTTAGGACATCCTTTTCTGGTGAAGATATTTGAATGCTGCACTTATAGCCGGGTGTCATCTAGGTTCGGACTGTCAGGGCATAGACAAAGCTCTGCTGATGTTGGAAAGGTGCCAGCTGGTAATGGACATTGTCGTTGTACATAGGCGTGGATTTGAGGTTGGGTGTGTGGCTGGTTCTAATCACAAGAACCCCGAAGGCTGGAGGGAGGGTGTGCAGCCACTGTGTGAGACGGGACCCAGTCACCAGTGACTTCACATTCATGGGTAGTTACTCTTGAACAGAAACACCCACTACTCCCTATATTTCATCTTCAAGGACAAACTTGTCCCTTACTGGAAAGCAATTGGCTCACATTTGGACTAAATGAAAAAGAGTTTTGGTAAGTAGTATCAATGATAAGCCAGATGCTGGGTGAGAAGTTTTCCATATATTATCTGTAATTCCCACAACGAACCCCAAAGCTAGAGCATGCCCTTTGTGTTCTAGAATCCATCTCAGAATGATGAGACAAAGCCACATGTGGGCAGGCTCACAGCACATCCTTGATGGGCACCAGGACCAGAACCTCGTCTAGGTCTGAAGACAAAGTTTGCTGTTGTCTTACTATTATAGAACTCTTTTCCTCATGCTACGGTGTTACCAGCTGAGCCAGGTAGTTCAAACTTCTTTCCCAATATTCTAAAATTAAGGAAAGAGTTGAGCTATCTTAATATGAGCTAAACCAAAGATCCAAGCAAATAAACAGATCCTCGTGAAATCATCTAAATATTTGGTTTTAAGGTAAACACAACGGGCTTGCTTCTTCTAAGACAGGATCTCGGCCAGCAAGCTGGCTTCAGTAGGCAGAGGAGCTTGCCGCGAAGCTTGGCAACCTGGGTTTGGCTCCCTGAACCACGCAGTTCAGCGCACTGCGGCATGCACGTCAATCAAACCATCCAACCGAGGTGAAAAAGCAAATGAAACAAAAGAAATAGGATCCAGGGCCTCCTAGAATGTAGCTCAACGGTAGAGTATGGAAACCAAACCAAACCCAAAGCCAGGGAGGGAGTGGGGTACTTGAGAGATGGCTCAACAGTTAAAACTGCTTGCCAGTGCTACAGAGGACATGGTTTTTGGTTCCCAGCACACACAGGGAGGCTCCCAACAGCCTGTAACTGCAGGTCTAGAGATGCCAGCTCTCTCTCCTGACTTCCGCAGGTACCAAGAACACTTGAGGTGTGCATGCACGGACGCCAAATGTTCATGTGTAGGACATAAACTTTAAACCTTAATTTCTAAAATGGTATGTGAAGAAAGCAGGACTCCCTGCAAGGGGGATGCAGATGGACAGAAATGAAATAGATTTGATGTCAAGCTGCAGTGGGCTTTGTGGGGTAACATCATGAAAACGTGTTTCTTAGCGTGTACGTCAATGGACTTCTTGGCAGGCTTGCTTAATGATCCTGTCCTTGCCCCCGGGTATGCCGGCCGACACAGCTAGATGATTGTAGCACACACAGAAAACAGAGGGGAAATATTAAATTAATCTGTACCACTTCTATCTGGCGTAGATCAAAAGTGAATGTGCCTTACGGGTGATGGGCTGGAGTAAAGTGCACAGCTGGGGAGGACAATGAAGAAAGTAGACACATGTTCCTGGAACATTACCAGAATCTTCAAGGCTGCCGCCTCAATCCAGACTTCTGCCCAGAAAATGGGTACACTGGTCAAAAGGGAGGACGGCATGCCGGAGAACAGTGGATGTACTTCTGGTTTCTTGGTAGATTTGCTATAGCATTATCACACTTATTTACACACACACATACACATCTACACACACACACATACACACACACATACACACACACATACACACACATCTACACACACATACACACATCTACACACACACACACACACATCTACACACACACACACACACACACACACACACACACACACACACACACACTTCCCAATTGTTCCCATGAAGGTTCTTTTGTAGCTAGTTTCTAGTCAAGTCCCCAGTGCATGTCCCAACCACTCAGAGACAAACCTGTGTTGCTTTGGGGACCGCCAAAGCATCTTTTTCCTACGTCTCAGAGTTGCCTGCAGATGTGGCCAACAGAGAGAGGTTAAGGAGCTAGCGAGGCAGGACAGCTGGGGATCGTTAGCGACAATCAAGGAGCGGCATTAAAAGGCAGCAGGGGTGAGGTCTTGGTTCTTGCGTTGGCCTGCCCGAGGAAGCCATCTGGACAGAGGAAATTCGCCTTAAACCTTGGCAAGACAACTTTGTTCTGTTTGAACTTTGTTTAAAGGCCCAGAGTGGGTGATCATTTTGTTTAAACTTTTCCTTAAAACAAAGAGTGGGAGATCCCCCGCAATTAACAACAGGAACCTTCTCCCCTCTTAGCAGACTTGATAGGAAAAAAAAATGCAAGGACTGTGCTGACATCCATTAACATGCCTCAGCTAGCAGGATGAAGAACAAGATGTAGAGGAAGGGCATTTTGCAGTCTCAGGAGAGTTAAGGTAATATAATAAAGGAATTTATACATTATGTATCATCCTTATTTAGATTTCTCATTTGGGGACTATTCCCCACTGCCATGAGGGTTTCGGGCTTGCTGCTACTTAATAGTAGCAATTTAGTTTTTCACCACAATTCCCTTAATTCACTGTTTGTCTTTGCACACATATTCACGCAGTGCTCACAAGCAATGGGATCTGGCCTGCATTACAGGAAGCAGAACCGTGAATGCAACTGCTTTTCTTCTAGCCTTGACTTCAGTGCAGATCCAACAGCAAACTTCAGCCTGGCTTCATATACTGATGGCAGCTAATGAGGTTAAAACCTGTCTCTTTAAACTCTTTAAAGGTTACTGTTATAATTTCCATATCAGTACCGTCTATAACACATACATTGTACATGAGAATATGTGGTAGAGGTCAGTCCTCTGATCAAAAGAGCTATGGTTTTGTTTGTTTGTTTGTTTTAAGAGACAGTTGCTTGTTTGATTTGCTTTTTATGGTGTCAGCCATGCCTGTTTGCAAGAGTGTATCCCAATGGGCTTGTTGACTGTTGACATTCCCTTATGAAAGAGGGTATCACTTAGGACCCTCACCTGAGATTATAGCTGCTCTTCAAAGCCATTTGTATATAACTTGCCCTAATTGCCCATCGAAGGTGTTGGGTGGGTAGAGCTTATGGGATGGAGGGGGTTAATTGAAGGGGCTTTTTCATCTAGGCAGCTACGGAGAAGCCTTCATCCATGATGGTGAAAGACTTTCAGTATGACTGTTTGGGCTCATGTAGGCAACATCTTAGCCATACTCTCTCTGTAAGTATGCCCCATAAACTCACTGGTTCCCCAGGTTGAATTTTGTTTGAATCATACTTTGGTATGTTGTTGGGACCTTATAAGGAATTGGTAGACATTATTTACCTCTTCCAATGGAAGGAACTCTCAAAACAGAGCATATGTATGTGGAGTCTTCCTAAGAAAATTCTTTGAGAAAACCAAAAATGCTTGGCTTTGGGGACTAGGGGCAAACCTGTTGCTATTTTGAGAATCACTTTCTACCACTGTCAGAGTCACACTAGAGGTCTGCCAGCGTCATGCAGTATCACTCTCTGATTGTTAATCGGGTCTGGGAAGTTACTTTCGAAACAGTATGAATATTGGCCTTCCAGTACCCACTTCCTGTCTGTTAACCCTGCCTTTTCTTCCTGACTCTCAACACCTAGAGTCCTGCGCTTTTGCTTGGATTCCTGCCAGTGCTTGTTTCATTCCTGGCCTTCCTCATCCTGTCTACCAATGACTTCGTGTTTGACACAGAAGCTACCACCACCTTGTGACAGGGAGGATATAATATGAATAGCTATTTTTTAAATAAATAAAAAAATCCCTGAGAAATAAATGCATGGATTAAAGAAAGAAATGGATGAGCTAAGCTTCCCTAAGAGACGAGGAAAAGGATCATCGCTGCTCTTTAACAGAGCTGCCAACCGTGCACAGAACTTGAACAAATGTCTAAAGACATCCACACCAGTCTCTCATCGCATGGTAAACATAAGAGGAGCAGAGACTCTGTGGACAGAGGTGAGGGCTGCGCAAGCATTCCTGAGAGGGGCTGTGGGAATTATGAACCAGAGGCTGCTTCTGTCCTGTGGCAGAGGAGGGGCTGTGGGGGGGAAGTGTGCTCAGGGCGGCACAGAGGCCAGTCGGTGGGAACCGCTCTCGCTTTCTCATCAGTGGCCTTGTTCTGTGCACAGAGAATTAACTTAGCTTTTTCCCTCCTGCCCAGCTGTCAAGACATCCCAGGAACCAGGTGGGTAGAAACTGGTTCACCAGTATGGGTACCAGAATAAAGAGAAACACATGACAAAATAGTAACAGAAAACTAAAAAGAATATGTATCTATAGATTTTGGAAAGTTAGTTTGCAAAGACATGGACTAGTCATGCTTAGAAAGAAGACAGGGTTACCAGAGATGGCAGTGTCGACAACCATGTAACTCTTTGCCTTGTCATTGCTCCTCACTCCCATTTCTAAGGCTGATCTCCCTCGTCCCTGACTTCCACCTCAGTCCCAGATGTATTACCAAGTAGGTTTGGATTATTAACCATAACCCATATTAATAAGTATACAAGTAGCTAGTCTTTGTTGCTGAAGAAATACTTAGAATCATTTATATATGTTAATTTCTTTATTTCATATGGCATCAGAATTTAATTTTAAATGTTAGATATTTTTGTGTTAAGAGAAGGAAAATATAATTTATCAACTATGGCCCAAGTGTAAACCTATGTGTATGTTAGATGTATGCGTAACACCAAACTGTCATAGTAACTGACCAATGGAACTGTGGATTTTTAATCTGCAAGCCATGCATTGGCAAAACATTATCATTTAAGTGTTTATTTTTATTACAGGAGAGGAGTTGTGCCATTGGGCCATTTAGTCTTTACTGTCCTTTATTAAATTTTGTTGTGCTGGGAATCAAACCTGGGGCTGTGTACAATCTGAGGCAAGCACTCTACCACTGAACTCTCTATTTATTATGCCTTCTTCTTCTTCTTCTTTTTTTTTTTACCCCAAAGTTGTCTAGGATACTGACAATTTAAAGACATTTTTTTCAGTATATATAAGCAATACAAAATTGCTTGTTAAAATAAAGGCATTATTCTCATATGTGTCTTGCTAGAATTGCAGAATGAATTGTGCTTTCCAAGAGTTTTCTTGGATTCAATACTTTGTGAATGCAATAGAAGTAGCCAGCGGGTAGCTAGTTACTAGGGTGTCTTGTGGAAAGCCTGCAGTCTTCACCAAAGGGAATCATGTTGTAGAGTATGTCATAATGCCTCGCAGTGGAAGCAAGGTGATTCATGTCTTGGCTAGTTACTTGGTAGAATTAAGTGGCACCGAACTTGGTCATTATGACCCAGTTTGGGATCGTCCTGCTCTCTTGCTTGTGCAGCAGTAGCCGGATGACTTTAAATTAGTGACTGCCTCCTTCAGGAGGCTGAGGCTGTAATTAAAGGGTTAGGTTCCAGCACATCCTCAGTTTGATGCAATATTCTGTTTCCTCTGAAGATGCTGGGTCAAGCACACAGTTCAGCTCATGTGTGGACATGATTGTGGTCTCCGCATCTGATTTTTATGCACATTTCAAAACTGCCGTGGTGTGCCACAGCAGGGGCCTCTTTCCAAAAGGCAAGGCTGCAGCAAGGCAAGAGGATAAGCTCTCCCTGAGCAAGGGACCGGAACTGCCTTTCTCTTCCTGCCTGGGTGGAATAGAGTCTTCTTTTACCCCACCCTACCCCAGCCCTTATGTGCTTCTCTTAACTTTGGCTAGTGAGGATCTTCACTCCTTTCAGTAGAATGACCAAAGTTTAAGAGCAGTCAGTCTGGGATGCAAAGGCTGGGGGAAAAAAAAAAAAAAAAGAAAAGAAAAGAAAAGAAAAAAAAGAAAAGAAAAGGAAAAAAAGAAAGAAAGAGGAATAAAAAGTAGCAAAAGACAAAACAAGAACCCACGCTGTCTTCTGTATATCCCTTACACTAGACCCTGCAACTCACAGACTGTTATCACCTTCCCGGAGAGGAGACTGAACTTACGGAACCCCGATGAATGCTTCTGAGTATCTCGCTGAATCATGGCAGACACCATTTGAACTCGGTAGAATTTTTTTTTTTAACCCTAGTTCATAGATGAGGTAAAGAAAGCACAGAGGAGCCAAAGTATAGATCATTTTACACCCTATGGGTCCAGGCATTGATTTAAGGATCTTCTGCAAGGATTGGGCATCGTGAGGAGTCATTTGCGGGGCACTGTATTGGAGACTTACAAGCACTGTGGTTCCCAAACTGCCTCGGCTAATCCTGTGCATTGAGTCACCACGGTCTTCAGTGTCCTTTCCCTGAAGTCTTCAACAATGTAGATAATTCTAGTGACCTCTGGACTAGAAAGACATCTGTACCTTTACTTCTTAATTACTAAAGCTAAGTCAAACAATGGCCAAGGAGCAAAGAGTCCAAGTTTGTCGGGGCATTCCTGCTGCTGTGTGTCTTCCCACTATGTTCCCCAGAAACACTGGGCAGATGAAAGCTGTGATCAGCAGCAACCATATTAGCATTGTCCCGCTTATGACTGAGACTGCAGTCACTTTCATGTGACCCTGAGACGGGTTGAATATATATTATTTTGATAAAAATGTCCAGTTTTGTTGGGTCGCATAGGCTTTTGTTTATGCCTGAAGACTGAAGTGTTTAAGAGAACACAAGGAGACTTTGTAAGCAAAACCTCCCAGTTTAAGTAACAATGAGATTTTGGAACCAAAATATAAACATCAAAGAAATGATGAACCACACAGGCCCATCAGTTAGTTACTAAGATACTCAGCCTCCAATCTGAAGCAAAAATTAAAAAAAAAAAATTAGAAACAGTTGTTTTTATTGTCCTTGGATATTATCAGTCTCGACAAAAATTGAAGTTTCTCTCACTCAGGGCAAGGTTCACAATTACCATAACTAATTCACATGTGAAGCACCTGGTGGGATGTGTGGATTTGTCTAAAGATGTTATAGTAAGAATTTAGTTACCTTTGATGGGGGTTAAAAACAAAAAAAACAAAAAACAAAAACCTGGCAATGGGCCTGCTTACTTCATGTGTTTAGTTACATTTTCAGGTTTTCTTACTCATTCCTCATCTTATAATTTATTTTAAAAAAAGAGGGTTATGTACTTACTCTTAGACCATCTGGAAATTCAGCAGTATCACCTTCCTCTCCTTCCTGGACACTAGGAGAATACATTTCTAAGCCATCACTAGCCAGCAGTTCATGGGGAGAGGTGGTGAGTGGTGCTAAGCCCTTTGGCAGTGGGAAACTTTTACTTCTTGCCAAGATCACCTGGATACCATGGGTTAACCAACAGCCCAGGCCTTAAGGTCATCAATTAACAAGTGGGACTTCATGAGGCTGAGAAGCTTCTGTAAGGCAGGAGACACTGTCAAAAGAACAACGCGACAGCCTACAAACTGGGAAATCTTCACCAACCCTACATTTGACAAAAGTCTAATATCCAAAATATATAAAGAACTCAAGAAGTTAAACACCATCAAACCAAACAACCCAATTAAGAAATGGGGCTCAGAACTAAACAGAGAATTCTCAACAGAGGGATATCGAATGGCTGAGAGACATTTAAAGAAATGTTCAACATCTTTATTCATCAGAGAAATGCAAATTAAAACAACTCTGAGATTCTATCTTACACCCATCAGAATGGCTAAGATAAAAAATTCAAGTGACACCACATGCTGGTGAGGATGTGGAGAAAGAGGAACACTCCTTCATTGCTGATGGGAATGCAAACTTGCACAGCCACTTTGGAAATCTATCTGGCATTTTCTCAGAAAACTGGGAATAGGGCTTCCTCAAGATCCAGCTATTCCACTCCTTGGAATATACCCAGAAAATGCTCCACCACACAACAGGGACATATGCTCAACCATGTTCATTGTAGCCTTATTCATAATAGCCAGAACCTGGAAACAACCTAAATGTCCCTCAGTTGAGGAATAGATAAAGAAATGGTTGTATGTTTACACTATGGAATACTACTCAGCTATTAAAAACAATGAAATCCAGAAATTTATGGACAAATGGAAGGAATTAGAAATGATCATACTGAGTGAGTTAACCCTGAAGCAGAAAGACTCACATGGTATATACTCACTTATAATTGGACACTAACCCAAAAGGCATGTCCCATGAAAGTTTTCGCTTACCAGGAGATTGGGACAGATGTGAGGACATCCCACTGGGATGCCATGTAAGAGAAATATAAGAGATGGGGCAATAGAAGGATCCAGAGGATCTTAGAAACCCACAAGAAAAACTACACAGGAAATAGATAACTACACCATCACAAAAGGAAACCTACAGGAAGAACATCGTAATGGGTGGAGCAGGGCCCAAGGGTGTCTGCTCAAACTATTGTACTAACTAAGGACAATACAAGTAGTAAACACAACCCTTACTCTGATCTAGCCAACGGACAGGACATTCTCCACAGTTATGTGTAGAGCAGGGACTAACCCTGACATGAACTCTGGTGACCCATATTTGACAACCTCCCCTTGGTGGGGAGCCCTGGTGGCACTCAAAGAAAGAATAGACAGATTACCAAGATGAGACTTGATAGGCTGTGACCATAAAGTGGAGGAGGAGATCCCCCTTGATCATGGACCTAGGGGAGGGGAATAGGCTGGGAGGGAGGTAGAAACAGGTGGATACAAGTGATGGAAGAACAATTGAGCTATAATTGGAATAAATTAATTAATAAAAAAAATACTGGAGCCAAAGATGGAGGTAAGCTGGTCCCTGGTCCCAGGTGGAAGGGCACTTCCTTGGACAGCTGTGGGACTCAACACAAACTCTTTAACAAAAACCAACACTTGTCTTGAGAAACCTTTGGCATTCAGGATGTGTCTCTTGATTTCTAACGTCTTCTCCAGGCAAGCATCAAATTACATATTTTTCTACAACTCTGTCTTATGTTTTGGAATAATTGTACGGTTGTCTGAACATAATGGAAATGAAGAGAAATGGCTGAAGATAGCAATCTCTGAAACTTGGAGGCGAATTTTAGATCTACCTTGGGTTGCCAGAGCCTTATTTTGTCAAAATGGTCTTGATAATGTGTGTGTGTGTGTGTATGTGTGTGTGTGTGTGTGTGTGTGTGTGTGTGTGTGTGTGTGTGTGTGTGTTCTTGGTCACAAATGACTTGTGCTTTGGACACCATATCCTCAAGCAAAGGATGAAGAACCCCTTTATCTCCATTAAGACCATCTAAGCCCAAAGTGACTTGCTTGCTTGGCTTTTTATTTTTTTTTTATTTTTTTTTTATTTTTTATTTTTATTTTTATTTTTTATTTTTTTTATTTTTTATTTTTTTGGTTTTTTGAGACAGGGTTTCTCTGTGTAGCCTTGGCCGTCCTGGACTCGCTTTGTAGACCAGGCTGGCCTCGAACTCACAGCGATCCGCCTGCCTCTGCCTCCCGAGTGCTGGGATTAAAGGCGTGCGCCACCACACCCGGCTTGCTTGGCTTTTTAATGAACTTTTTCCCTACTGTCTTTCCAAGTCAATAATATGTTTAGATTACTGGCCAGTAACAAGTTTAAAGTAAAGTAATTAGAAAACAAAGCTGTATGATAGATCTTTAAGGGATCTAAAGTCCAGTTCATCAGCCACAGTGATGATAGATAGGGCTGTCAAACTCATTATGGGATTCCTTGCCCCAAATAATTCCTCAGGAAGTGTGTACACATAATTCTAAATAGAACCTGCCAGATTTCAAGTAGGATGCTGTGTTGGCTCCAAGGATTGGAGCTCACAGCAAAGGGACATGATGACGAACCTGCACCCAGCAAGTGCAGAACACAGCTAAACCAGAACCCAACTGTCACTCACAAGGAGGTATCATCCAAGGATAACAGCTTGTGTTGCTTTCTTTCTTCTAATGCCAACTTTCAAAGTCTTCCATTTGTTACTATGTTCACCAATATGTTTCCTTCTTTAGCATACTGACTATCCTGTGGATTGTCAACTGAACACGTTGGTACCCCTGAGATGCTCAGGGTGAGCCAAAGGCTTAAATGTTGTGCAATATGGCCAGATGTTTGAGTATTAAAAAGACAAGGGGCATGCCGGTGTGGAGGCTATGAGGCTTGAGCATGCCTCCTTGCCCAAGCTGTTCTTTCCCATCTGGTGGGTAGGAATTGGTCCCCATATATATTGTAATGTTCTTTCTTTATCTTCAGTAGAATTGCTCATTTTATCTTTCATCTCTCCCTGGACCAAATCACCTCATCTCACTGTCCGTGCATTCTTACCTTTAAATCCCGTCTTGTATTCCCCTCTGGCCCTCTGAGTGCTTACAGCCACTGAAAGTCTTCCCCCTTTCCAGCTAAAAAGTCGAATTCCATCTGTCTTTCAACTTCCTCTTCAAAACCTCTTCAAAGTCTTCAGTTGATATTGTCTCTGTGTAAAGTGTGTAAACAGGGCCATGGGTGTCCACTGATGTTAGTGGATGTGTGTGGGCTGATCTTCCTGCCTGGGCCTTAGTTCTGACTGCTGACCATGAGGTGGTTTCTCTGAGATGGAAACGGAAAGGCTCTGGGATGTGTGCCAGTATGCATCTTGTCTCCTGGCTGACTGTTGGTGGTCTCCAGGAACCCAGACAGAACCTGGCTCACTTATCCCTACTGGCAGAGCTCTCTGCTGATTGTAAGCAGCTAATTGCCTGTAGTGTGTGTATGTACAGACTGCATTCTACGGCAGGGTCTCCAGACACACCATGGGAAAACTTATGTCAGTTAAAAACGTAATAAACTTCAAGGCCCGGTAACCATGTATTGGCTCACACCATCTGTAGTGAAATGCTCTGTCCTCTGTGCAGGTGCGCAGTCGGGCGAACTACTGTATCAGTAATAGTAATAAAAACTTAATAAACACTGCTTTTACTTGTTTATGCTTATGGCTAAAATACATCAGAATACAATACATTTGATAAAGTGTACATAATAGTGAGGCTTCAAGCATGTTTTCTGTTATTAAATGTTACAAATGACCTTTTTCTTTCACTGGGATAAATATTGATATTTTTAATGTGGGCAGGTGATTTACCATGTCAGTTACAGAAGATTATCACAGTATTATAATACAGATAATAGATGGTTCTTACCTGTAGTTACATGTTAATTTTGATAGTTTCTTGCTGCTTGTTCATTTTTGTCTCATTAGCATATATTTTATTCCACTGCCTCCCCCCCAAAAAGGAAATGATTTGGATTACCTGCCTAATTTGGAAAGAGAGTTTAGTTAAAAAATGAGGTGACATGGCTTGTAAGCCCCCACAAAACCATGTTCTGTGAGCTGTGGTATGTGGCCAGGGCCTGGTGTTACTGCTTGCTGAGTGACCCTTTCTCTAGGATCCTCTAAGTTATTGCTGAGGCTCTGGACTCCTGACTTTCAGATAGGACACAGAGGCCGGGGACAACCTCCATAGCAAATATTGGTAAAGCCTAACTTATAGAAAGATTTTCTTTTCATGTCAATGTCCTTTTTAAAGGTTAGGTATTCTAACGCCTTCTTTCCAAACCCCAGGGGGGCATTTTTGTGCACTTTGAAGACCATTAATTTTACAGCTGCCTTTCTGATGTACTCTGGGTTTGACATCATTGCGGACAAGCTCTCCTTGTCTCCAGCCCCTGTTAGTAGTCTCCTTGGTGATAGTTCTCAGGGATAGGTGTTCTCAAGTAAGTGTTGGCAATGGTTTTCTTTAAGCCAACCACCCTCATCTAGATATCCTAGGCCTGTCCTCAGGAGCACACAACAAGATTTGATTTTATGTAGGAGAACATTCTGTTCTCAGCTTAGCTGGTTTGAATTTAGCTCAGAAAATGGATGGGTGCTTAGGCTTATGCCTGGTGGTTTTTGGAGCCCATATTGTGCTATGCCATCTTCAAACCTGATGAGGCCTTGCTTGAAGCTCAGAGGTGCTACAAAGACGGCCAGTGGAAATACAGGTAATACACAGAACAGGCATCTTAATACTGGTCCTTTTTAATAACAAAGTCTCTGTGTGTTATTTGGATTGGAAGTGCTCATCCAGGAGCTGGCATGGAAGTAAAAATCTTTGTGAGTCCAGACCTTGAGATCAGGAGTTGTTCCAGGGAACACTGCCTATCTGCAACCCCCAACATCCATTCATATCCACCCATCCATGCGTCTGTCTGTCCATCCATCCATCCATCCATCCATCCATCCATCCATCCATCCACCTATTCACCCACCATCCACCAGTCTCTCCATTCGTCTGTCCATTTATCCTTCTATCCATATATCCACCATACATCCACCAATACTTGCATTCTCCCATCCATCCACACATCCATCCGTCCGTCTGTCCATCCATCCATCCATCCATCCATCCATCCACCCATCCATCCATGAATCTTCCCATTCTCTGACTCTTCCACCCTATACCCATCCATCCATCCATTCATGCATCTATTCATCATAAGTAATTGTCTTACTCTTACGATCAAGGCACTGGAGTAGACACTGGAGATATCACAGTGGGGAAACAACACGTGAGAAGCTGTTACAAATACGTTGAGAATGAGGGAGTAAAGCTCCTACTTGGATGGAGAGTTGTGAAGCCACACAAAATGCTATACAATGACAGAGATGGGGTTGGGAGGTCAGAGCTTGGAATAGCAGGTTATTCAGTTGGGGTGCATGTCTTAGGTACAATTTGCGCGTAGTTTAGAGGTTCATCTCAAGGTCTCCCTACTCGCATAGTGCACAGGCAGCTCAGGGCATCTAAATGCTGGGCCTTGGTCTGTTCCAACACCTTTCTTGAACTGGAGCTGTATGAGACCGTATCTGAATTCTTGCCCTCTTGATTTGTATTGTATTAAAGGTGAGTGTTACTGTGCCACTGGGGCTGATCAGAATGAGGTGCTCATAGGAGGCCATAATTTCCTCTTATAACAGCTGCTTCTTAAAGATCAGGTCAACTTACATGTTTTTTCCTAAACATCTAACCCAATTAAGCTTGAGGCCTCCCTCACACAACTCCAGTTGGGGCTCTCTATGATGTTTTATTCTGCCTTCTTCCTCAGATGCTCAGGAGGCTTACAAAAGTCAGTCATTCAGATGACTAAATCCAATTTTTTTGACAATAATTGAGGTATTTTCTCATAATACTAACATGTCAGGAAAGTCTCCTATTATGGTATATTTCATAAATATTATCCATTTCTATCTTATTTAACACTGACTCCCCTGAGCCCAGAAAAGCACCTGGAATATAATAGATGCTCAATAAATACTTATTGAACAAATGAGCAATGTTTCTATTTTAAAGATAGAGAATAATGTATTTTGTTTTGCCCTTTGTAATTAGGATATGTCACAGACTTTACCTGGTAAAGAAACTAAACTTTTTTTTTCCTTAAAAAAAATTTTTTTTTAAACTGAGTCTCTCTATGGAAGACCTTGCTCTGTAGACCAGGCTGGCCTTAAACTCACAAAGATCCACCTGCCTCGGCCTTGAGCACTGAGATTAAAGATGTGTGTCACCATGCATGAGTCTGCTTTTCATTTTAATTTGAATGAGAATGTGTGCTCTTGTGTTTAAATTGGGCTTGGTCATAGGAGCTAGGTCCCCGAAGACAGACATGCTGGCCTGGGAACAGCTGAGAACCGTGCCCACACTCTCAGATCCGGCTAGGCAAATCCCCTTTGTATGTTTTGTAAGTACTTAATTATTTTCTTTTAAGCACTGGTGGACAATATGCCAACTTTATTTTGTTGGGGTTTTTTTTTCATTCATTTCTTTTTTAAAAAAATCCATGTGTGTTTTTAGGGAAATGCAAGTCATAAGTTTTTGATTCGTTTACACTTAACTCACCACGATGTGGTTTTGAACACGCTTTGATAGCCAAAAAGCCTTTTTACTGCTTCGTGTGTTTTACTGTATTGCTTCAGCTTTTCCCAACTTAGCAACAGGAAGTCGCATTGGGACAAGGATAGACACACATAGGCATGCACCAAAACACTCAAGTTGGACTGGAACTCTAATGTTTGAGCAGGCTTTAAACTTGAAAAAAAAGTTGCCTCAACTCAATGCCTTTCTCCTCACCAACTGGTGCCCAGAATCCCAGAGAAGACAGTGGGACAATGTGCTGGCTCTGTCTCAGGAAGCTTTGACTTGCATTGGGAGAGTTCCTGGAAACTATTTTTTTTTTTTTAAGGAAGTAAATGCATGTGGCTTCTAAGAGCTCTTAGCTACAGACAGGAAAACCAAACGACACCTTTGCTTTCTGAAATTAAATGTTACTATTTTTTCAAGTGAAGGCAAATAGTAACATGATAAAAAATATGAATTTACAAGATTTAATGTTTGAAGCAATTCAAATAATATATACTTTGCCTTCTCTAACTGGATAGAATTTTTAGTCTATAAAATAAGCCTATCTATGTATAAATCCCATGGCTCTTGTATATACAAACAAAGACCTTTTTAAAATGTATTATATCATGTGGCTAATACAGAAGTACAGTCTTCAGTATTTCAGAATAATTTGTCATTTATCTTTCCAAAAATAAAAGCCAAAAATAAAGCACCAAATGTGAGAAATCAAGATATCTCAAAAAGAAGTGTTCTGAATCTCAAGTTCTCATCTTATAACCCAGAGAGCTAAAGAAAATCCCAAGTGCCTTACTTGGTCACATATAATATGCACTTAGGCCTCATCGTAATCTTTCAACCTTCGTAAACATGCATTTACCCCATTTTCTGTAACAAATTAGTCTGAATGCTGAGCTGGCAAACAGCTGCCATGGGTTGCATGAGAAAAATAACTCAAGAAATGAGAAACTGTTATTGGTTCCTTAAATCCTGGAGGTCAGGACTTTGAGAAGACGGGAAACAAAGTCTTTTGGCTTTGGGGTGTTGCCAGCAAGCCTCACCAGTCTCAGCTGTGGATAAAGGCCTTGCCTAACCTCAGGGTTTTTCTGTGCTCCCATGTGAGTGATCACGGACAGATTAAAAAACAACAACAACCACAAAAACATCAGAAGGTGACATCAATTGTCTTAGCCTAGTCTAACTTACGAAGACTTTTGAGGGCATTTTCTTCTTGGTTGCCTGTTGTTAGCTGGTTTTTCCCTGGCCACTTTTCCATTAGTTATTAAGGATCAGCATTTCGGATCCACACAAGGGAGGTCCCACAGGAAGATGAAAGAAGGCCACATTTTCACTTGCTTCTGTGACAAGGAGTGCATGTAGTTGAAAGCTGTTTCTGAATGGACGTTCAAGATACAGAATGGCTGTATCTTGCTCAAAGGGGCAGATGCTACAAGCTCAAGATGTTCCAGTATCCCAAGTTACGGAGTTATTCTCAAATACTGCCCATACTTGGTGCACAGTGGTGTGCTGTGAGCTTACACAGGTTTGCACGTCGCTGCCTGTTCTCTGTGAGTTACTTCAGCTGAGATTAATATTTCATTTTAAAGTTGAAGATGGGTCAAACAATGTTGTGTAGACCTTAATAAAGAGAGACATTGCACCTCTCTTCAGGAAAGATATTTTTCTGGTCTTTCTCCCTGCTACTCGTAGGTGAAAACAAAATCCCTCTAGTGCTTTGGCATATGGGTAAACTCTCAATCATTGAGTCAAAGTCATTGATAGGTCTTTTTTTTTTTTTAAGAAATTTTGAGAAGTTATCAATTTAGTTTGCCTTCCTTTTATGTACTATTCTTACCCTTGATTCTCAAAAGCATGGACTTCAATGCAGTGAATGCATTGGTTCTTATTGCTATGGTCATTTAAGAGATGTGCTAGGTACTTAGAAAGCTCAGTAGTTAAACCCATCTGTAATGGGATCAGCACAGAAATGATGGGAGATCACTAGCTGCTTGTTACAAATTAAGAATTTATATTTTCACAAATCCTGAATACTATCCTGTAGTGCCAGGTCAGTGGCCACAGCTTAGACTATGGAAAGAGAAGTTTCCTTCTAAGGCGCAATTGATGTTCAGTTTTCTCCTATATGGAGCAATGGTGAGTCACGCTTTCCCCCACTGTCTCACTGTCAGCATCTGCTAACCATAGCCCCATGATCACAGGCTCTGTGCACATAAACAATTTCCAGGAGGTACAGACCAGCCCAGGGACCACTCAGGAGTAAACAGCAGCTATTCTGTAACTCATTACGTCTCTTTCCCATTGTTTGACATGTGCTTGAAATACCAGCCCTCCTCACAGGGTTTGGACATATTAGTACACTAATTCCTTTCACTGTCTTTGGTCCTTACATCTTAAATATAAACCTGGCTTTTAGAGCACAGCTCAGTAGATTTTTCTTCTTGACGGAGGATGCCATGGTGATGTTGAAATTCGTATCGACTTCTCTTGTTTCTTGTTGACACGTTTTGGAGGACGAGAGAGTGAGGCCATTTGGTACTATTGTTAAGCAAACTCTATATATTGCTACTTAAGTGTGTGTACAGTTTTGGTCCCGTAGTTAGTTATGTCATTTGGCTCCTGCTTCTCATCTGATGGATGCTTATCTTAGGCTAGGTCTACAGCTGCTAGTAACTCCAATAGAGTTTCTGTAATCAGTCAAAATATGTTCAGTGAGCATATACTATGCTACCCATTGCAAAGGGCTTTTGTAACTTAGGAGATATAACAGTTTCCGCTCCCGTGAGAATCTTGAGTCAAAAAGGGACATTTACAATTTGAAGCCAGTCATGCACTTTCTGTAGTTTTCTGATGGTTGATTTCTAGAAGGGTTGGAGATTTTATGCTTTCCTAATAACATTGATCTAGGCTTCATGTATGCTTCTTCAGTGATTACAAAACAAGAAGGAAGTATCTCTTGTCAGTTCTTTTAGCGAGGGTTACATGATTGCGGGGGCACTTGCCTCCTTGGGGTGTGTTTCAAAAACTAAGTCAAAGCCTCTATCAGCTCTTACTATGGATTTGGTTTACCCAGAAATTTTGCATAGGAGTTAGTAGTATTATTTATCTTTGCAAAGGAAGACATAGGCTTAGCACATTTATTTATTTAATTTACCAGAATAAGTCAATTCAGTTGCTAGGCAGGCTTAGGGTTTGGCCCTATGATATAACACCGTTATCCTTTCTCTGGTATTTAGTAAGAATAGCAGTTAAGCATAACGAGAGTGAATATACATTAGTTGTGGATCATTTATGGACATCGAAGTGATTTCTAACTGTGTTTTCTTCATTCATCTTCATGAATCAACATTTGATTCATGGTACATAAGAGGCACACCACAGGAAAGACATTCCGAATTATTAAAGCATAGCATTAGACTGTTTTCCCCTTCACCCTCTGTGAATGCTAGTTTTAACTGTCCTATCTACATTAACTGTACAATTATCATGAACAGGTGATCACAGAACATATGAAGATATGGAACGTGTTGACTCAGTAGTAATGAGCAAAATGCAATTTAAACTTAATAATGTAGCAAACAACAAAATGGCAAACATTAAAATTCTATAGTTGTCCTAATGAAATATGTCTCCTATTTTGCTATTGGACTTTTATATTACTAAAGGTCCTTTGTGATCTACAATATATGCAAGACAAGGCCTGAGCAGAAGTAGAAAGGCCAAGATGCACAAGGTCATATACACTGTTTATATCCTATTTGCTTGATAGTGGGAATGTATCCTTCATTATGTAACGGTGCTTTACATACAGGGTCAACTGCAAATGCAAAACTCAAACACGTACAAATCTGCCCTGTGAACACAAGCAGGAGATAGCAGATGCACAGTGGGCTGGACGGGTAGAAGGAACTTGACCCAACAACAGAGGGTGCGATCATGGGACATGATGTTATTTTGCTATTTTCCAAAAGCTCAGTGATGCTATTTATGTTGCCTTTATTCAAATTATCAACCAAAATATATCTCATTGAGTGGTCCTCCACAGCTGCGAAGCTTGGTGGTGAGACTGGGAGTGAGTGGGAGGGAAGGAGTGGGTGGAGTCAGAGCCAACAAACAGACCGTGGGGCACCAAGCCCTCCAGGAAGCCGCCCACCACGAGGGACAGTCACTGAGAGGGGAGAGCATTGTGTAAAAATCATTCAGAAATACTGCTTAGCAGAAATCTGAACATAGTTTACCTTATTCCTCTGAAATGGCGACTGTTTGTCTTGCTCTCGTTGTGGTGTGTCAGTGAAATTGAGATGTACACATTTAAGCGCACTGAGCATCAACATCCTGTTCGCTGTTGGCTAATAGTATCTTACTTAAAAGATGTATTCATCATACTGTTTTTGGGGTGCCACAGATTGAACTCAGGGCTTTTACCCAACGCCAGTCTTTTTTTTTTTTTTTTTAAATATTAACAACACTAACCATGGTTTGAGTCCTGCCTTCTTTACAGGATTATTGTTAGAATGAAATGAAATAATGCATGTAAATGAGTTTTGTTGACTCAAGTGTTATAGAAATGAAAGCAGTTATTTTTGACATCACACCTGTTTCCCAAGATATTGTGGATTTCCCAGTCAGCTGAGGGCTAACTTTACAAAATGGTGCCGGTTTCAAACCTCTGGGTTTGTCCTCTGCTTTTTTTGTGATGGAGAAATACAGTTTCGGAAAAGTTCTTTTTTTTTTTTTTTTTTTTTTTTTTTTCTATTTCCTGCTGGGCCAGGTGAAGATCTGTTTATGTCAATGAAGTAACTTATTGAAGCAGATGCGTTCTCGCCATGAACATAATGTTCAGTCCAGACAGTCCGTGCCCATACGATTTAACCCGTTAGAAGACAAAGAGGTCCACTGTACAGGCTGGTGAAGGAACCTGCTACAACTGTTGGCAACTTCTGGAAGTAAAAAGTGACAACTCTGTGGCCATATGGTGGGGGAGGAGGTCTCCTGTCACAGACCTAGGCTAGGGGAATAGGGTGAAAGTGGGAGGGAGGGAGGAACAGGAGGAGACAAAGTAGGGGATAACAATTGAAATGTAATATGAATAAATTAATTTTAAAACGCGACAACTGCCAGTGTGCTTGAAAAGCTATGAAGTATAAAGGAGGCATGCCTGCCTTCCGTTCCAACACCTGATAAGACATCACTCGGTCAGATGTCTACAGGAAAAAAAAATAGTTTTAAATAAATACCCTTTAAATGAATCACTTCCTGCCAGCTTCCCTCCATCCAAAAACCTGACGTGTAACAGAGACCTCTGAAAAGGTCTTGTTACTCTATGTACAGCAGCTTGGGAAGAAAGTAGAGGAAGGGTTGGGAGTGATCTCTCAGCGCTTTGCACTTGCGCATCGTTTGTTCTCAAGCTGAAGCCTCATGCTAGGATCCATGCCTGCAGGAAGAAGTACATTAAAAGGCAGTGCTACCAAGAAGAGACTTGATACCCTATGAGCATATACACGGGGAGTAGGTCCCCCTCAGTCACAGTCACAGGGGCAGGGAGTAAGGGGAGGATACAAGGGATGGGATAGCAATTGAGGTGTAATATGAATAAATTAATAAAATATATATTTTTTAAAAGGTGGGTGCTTAGCAGGTTAAAGTTTGCTTGCGGACTTAGAACAGAGAAAGCTATCAATTGGGAAACAACCATTTGGATTCATTGCTTCTGTAGGATGACACAGAATCACTTAATGATTCTTTAAAGTGAGAGGAAATGGAGGCAAACCCCCTGACATTTCCTATAAAATGAAAACTACATCCATAAATGTTTATTTAACAGAAGATTACAGTGTGGAGCCATATCACATATTGCACATATATGAGAAAAAAACCTTTGAGCCCCTGCTGAAGAAAATCCCCCTCTTTCTCAAGAGCTGGCCATCATCAAATAGAACTGCCCAGTTCATCTAGGAAGCTCTTTGACACTTCAGTTTAAACAAAAAAGCAAAAAACCAAACCATTACCACCACCAACAACAAAAATAAAACAACAAAAGCAAAACACATAAAAAAGCAGCCAACTAAAACAAACTCACAAACAAACAAACAAACCCATTTTCCAAGAAACTGTTTAAAATTCAAACCTATCAGAGAAAACAATGACAACAACAACAACAACAACAACAACAACAACAACAACAACAACAATCATTTAAATTAAGAGTTTTAGGAGTGAGAGGAGTAGAAAATAACTAAAATCCAAACTTTTTTTAATGTAAAAATTTATTTTGACAATTTCATACATGAGTCCTGTATTTACTTCATTTTACTTCTCTTTCTCCCTTTCTAACTCTTTTCATGTCCTTCCAACTCCTCTTGAATTCATGACCTCTTATAATTATATATATATATATATAAAATTTTATACACACAAACACCATTTTCATTTATTGTTGCCAATAGGTACATGTGTTTAGTGCTGAGCACTTTTGATTGGATAAGCTATCAAGGGAACTTGTCCTTGGAGAAAACTGATTCCCCATCTCTCACCAGCCATTGATTGGCTGTAGCGTTTCTTGTAGGAGTGAGGCCATGCGAAAATATTCTCCTCCTTGTTGGCATGTCAGTTGGTACAGTCGTTGTGCGGGTCTTCTGTAGGCAACCATGTTGTTGACATTTCATGGGTGCAGCAGCATCCCAGTCATGTCTAGAAGCTACTATTTTGAAGTAGGCATCCCAATCCTCTGGCTTTTACAAATTGTTTTTTTTTTTTTTTGCCTCCCCTTTCTGTGATGCTTCCTGAGTGGAGGGAGGGGTTGTGTTGTACCAATTGGGAGTGGGCACTTTAAAGTCACTTATTCTCTGCATTTGATCAGTTGTAGATTTCTTCATATGCTTAAAAAAGAGACTTCTTTGGTGAGGGGTAAGCACTATATTTAACTGTGTGTAAAGACAAATATTTAGAGTACAGTTAGAAACTTTATTGATTTAGGAAAATGGTAGTAGTAGATCCTCCTTTAGAGTCTATGACTACTCTAGCCTTTGACTATGTTCGCAGCCAGACATGACTTACTTCCTATGGAGAGACTTTAAGTCCAGTTAGACAACTGTTGGTGGCCCCCAAATATGAGTGGCAGCATTGTGCCACTGGTGCTTGCTGGGCCAGTCATTACTTTATAGGTAGGTAAGGACTATTAATGGCTTCTCTCTCTTGGCACCCTAAATAGCACCTTTCAATACTTTGAGAGCTAGTCCGCAGGGAGGAGGTTTCCAGATCAATTCCAGCTACTTCCTCTAAGAACTGTGCCTGAAGTACGTGGGGGTCCTCAGGGTTTTATCTTCAAGTTCTGGGAAGTTGCTCAAAGTCAATATTGTTGTTGTTTTGGGAGTTGCTTGAGAATCCCCTGATAAACAACGGAAATGGAGGTTTGACTTGCTTGGCACTATGGTTCTTGTTAGATTGTCTATGGATCTTTTCCTGGGCATAGCATTATAATTTCATGTGGTATAACTCCATTAAAGTACATACATACACATGTATCTGTATACACTATATATGTATTTTGAATAAGCTTATAAATATTGCTTCCCTGTGGCTTTTTCAAACAACCTTAGTGCTATTTAACTCTTCCTCCTGCCCTCTGTGCTACCCTCCTCCCGCTCCCAGTTAGGTTCCCCAGCCCTGCTTTTCCTCTTCCCCCTTCACAGCACCAGTCTCCCCCTACCCTCTAACACTCCTTGACAGCTGCTTCCTCATGTCTTTCTGCCTTCTTGGCTCCTGCAATTGCTCCAGGCTAAATACTCAAACCCTAAGATTTGAAGTGAGGATCTATAAGGAAGAGAGCATACAGCATTTACCTTTCTCGGTCTGAGTTCCCTTACTCAGTATAAGATTATCCACTTCCATCCTTTCATTTGTAGTTTTCTTTATGGCTGAATAGGAGTCTATTGAGTGTATGTACCACAGCCTCTTTATCCACTCGGTGGTTTGAGGAACACCTGGGCTGCTTCCATTTCCCGACCATTGTAAGTACAGCGCCAGTGGACGCCGCTGGGCAGGTGTCTGTGGAGCAGGGACTCTGTAGTTGAAGGTGTGATTAAATAGATCTCTTTTTTGTGATAAAATTGGGATTTATTGGAACAAAATTCTATAAAGCAAAAAGGTATAGATGCTACCTTCACTTCCCAGAGAGACCTATGTGGGGTTCAGAGACTGGTGGCGGCTCACTCCTGTGTACTTTAAGCAGAGACAGAGAGCTAACCTTTTTCTCACCTCTAAATTCCAGGTTGTTGAAGGCTAAACTTTATATTTTCTGTGAAATTTTCAGAAATCACTGTGTTTGTTAGATGTTAGCCACCTGATTTGTGCATGCTGTAGACATACTAGTCAGACACTTTCAGGGCCAGAGTGGAAATTATTCATAAGCTTTTTGTGAATTGACTATGAAAAAGATCTCTTTTACACAATTACCTTATCGTCTTATGACATTAAGATTTACCTCTTTTTCTCCCTTTTGGTTTTTCCAGACAAGGTTTCTCTGTGTAGCATTGGCTGTCCTGAAACTTGCTCTTGTAGACCAGACTGGCCTCAGAGATCCACCTGCCTCTGCCTCCCAAGTGCTGGTATTAAAGGTGTGCGCCACCAGTATCAGATTCAGACTTTTCCTCTTGGTAATGTTTGTAAATCAAGGTTTTTGTCTTAGTAGAGGACATCATACTGTTGTTAAAATTAATTAATGTTAGAATTAAAATAATTTTCATTTTATGTTTCTTGTGTATGATAAGTAACGATTGTGTTGTATAATTTGTTTCCTAATAGGAGGCTGGTGAGGCCTGGGGAGGTTTTGCAGTGAGACCTAGGGAGTGCAGACTACCACTTTGATTTTGTTGAGCCAGTTTGTTGCTAACAGTGTCTTCGGGGCTCACAGACAATGCCCTGTAACCCTTTGTAAGCATACATGGCCTGGCAAGAGTAGAACTGTTGCTCTCTGAGCACCTCAACATTGGCTTCACATAATTTCCCAGGAAAACTCCCTTTAAATTTTTCTGCAACAAGTAATCTAAAAGTGATTTTTTTACCTCTTCAAAGAAAATCCCTGTAGAAAGAAGGAAGTGCCCCATGACAAAGGTAGCCAACTGAGATCGGTGACTCAGTGTTTTCCTTAAATGAGGGCTCTGAAGTTGGTTTGAATGGGTCCTGGCATTTCTCACCGCCTGCCAGGGCACCTAAGGGCATAAAATAGCTCAGGAGGCAATTAGCTTTAGAAAACAGGGTTATTAAGAGAGTGATCCCCTAAGTTAGGTACAAGCTCAGAAGTGTGTCTTTAAAAGGGAATTGCCAAAGGGCCCATGGTACATTGAGAAATCCTTCCCCTGATTGGTGGTGAAAGTGTGTGATGTAAGTGGAAGAGCAGAGCTTGCCTGTCTGTTCACCTTTTGTGACCCAGGCTGGTGAGAGGGCGGAGCTGATGTGGAGTGGAAAAGCCTGCCTAAGGGGTCCAAATTATGCCTTCCTTTTGGTGTTTCCCTTTATATTACTAAGTCTTTTTTTTCTTTTTAAATGAACCGAGGGTCTCTCATGTGTTCTACCCTTGAGATGCATCTGTAGACCCACTTCGTTCATAGTAAAGAAACTTGTATGAGAGACTGAGCACTGGCTGAGCTGAGTCCTTGGATCCTGCACAAAAGGGGCCTGTTACAGTGTACAGACCCGAGGGATCCCACAGACAGACAATCCCACACTTTCTCTTCTCTGTTCTTACCTTGCTTGGCCATAGCAAACGTGGCCGTTGAAACATGCTGTCAGAGTCCTCAGTCAGTTCTGTGGGTGTGTTTTCAGAGAAGTCTTTCAGTTTTGCCCTCTCTCCTGATGCGCTCACTTTCTTGTGAATTCTTTTGCTCATCCCACTGTCATGTCTGTCTACTAAGTTCTCGGAGATGCAGTGATGACTCAATGATTGGTATTGGTAGATTTCATTTCGGCCCAAGTTACAGAACTTTCTCCTTTAGGTACTTTTCCTGCTGCTGAGAAAATCCAGTAATGGCTTCAATCTCTACCCAACAGTTGCTGTAATTAATGGAACAGACCCGTGTGCCTTATTAGGAGAAGGAACTGAGAACTTTCTAGAAAAATACATTAGGGTTCCACTGAACTCCTACATATTTTCAGTTTGCAATTTTTTTCCCTTAAGTTTCCCATGATAGTTTCATTTGGAAATGCTAGCTTCTGTGGGGCTGCAATCTGTCCCACAGCAAGCATTAAAGGGCCATACAAGCTGAAGCTTTGTATGTGTCGCTTGTTATGGACTCTGCACAGAGAAAAGAAACATGCTTTGATTATGTTTTATGGCTAATTGGAGAATTTTGAGACTATAATAAATAATTTTCTTTTAAAGTCAAAATAAACTTGTCTTCATTTGGCCAATTTCTATTGTAGTTGTTGTTTTCATTTGCTTGTTTGTTTTTTGGTTTTGTTTTGTTTTTTTTTTTTACCTGAGAGAAATTAATGAATCCTTTACCGTTGAAACAATCTGGTAATGAACTGCTGCCTGCCTGGCCTGCTCTCTGCTCCCAGGTGCCATTCTGAGAAGGTTGAGGTGGCTTATATGGTTAAGTTACAAGCATTTTCATGGTGTTGCTTTGGAAATGTCAGGCCTGCTTTGTTAACCAGTCAGGTTCACTATTTAGACAAAATGGTACTTTTTGTCATATGTGTGTCAGAGCATCTCTTTTTCAAGTCCTCACTCTTTAACCCCATCTCAATAGACTGGAAAGATTTTTTTAAACTGCTTAGTGTTGGATCTTTAATATCAGCATATGGAACAGCCTGTTGAGCAGGAAATTAGATGAAAAGCTGTTCCAGGTACATGATGGTTTTGTGGTATAAGATACTGACTAGACGCTTTGCAAATGCTGCCGTATCCTGTTGTGGCTTGCTGCAGCCATGGTCAACCCCACCGTGTTCTTCAACATCATGGCTGATGGTGAGCCCTTGGGGCCACGTGGTCTCCTTTGAGCAGTTTGCAAACAATACTCTAAAGACAGCAGAAGACGTTCGTGTTCTGAGCACGGAGAAAAAGGATTTGAATATAAAGGTTCCTCCTTTCACAGAATTATTCCAGGATTCATGTGCCAGGGTGGTGACTTCACACGCCAAAATGGCATTGGCAACAGGTCTGAAAAGTTTGAGGATGCGAACTTCATCCTGAAGCACACAGGTCCTTGCATCTTGTCCATGGCAAACGCTGGACCATACACAAATGATTCACAGTTTTTTATCTGCACTGCCAAGACTGAGTGGCTGGATGGCAAGTGTGTGGTCTTTGGGAAGGTAAAAGAAGGCATGAGCATCATGGATGTCATGGAGAGCTTTGGGTCCAGGAATGCCAAGACCAGCAAGAAGATCACCATTTCCGACTGGGGACAACTCTTTTAACTTGCAGGCATCTTACCCACCAGACCGTTCCTTCTATAGCTCAGGAGAGAGTCTCCATCCCATCTGCTCACAGTGCCCTGTAATCTCTGCTCTCACTGAAGTTCTTTGGGTTCCATACTTTCCTCATTCCCCTCCAAGTCTAGCTGGATTGTAGGGTTAAGTTTATGATTATGAATAAAAAGTAAATAGGAGAAAAAAATGAATAGATCAGGCTGTTATTTCCATGAATATGAAAGGAAAGATGTAATTGGCTGAGGCATCCTGTGAGTGTCTCTGTGTCTTTCTGTCTCAGTACTTTTCTTGCCCTTTTCATTTAGAGCTCTTCTTACCTTTGTGCAGAATGCAGACATTAGGAGCCCCAAAGCCCCAGGGGCATTCTCAGCTCCAGATGAGGCAACCAGGCTCTGATCAAGGACCTTTGTCTCAATCTGTACATACTGCTCAAAGATTTAAGTGTTGCTATCAATTAAACATAAGAATATTATGTGTTGATCTGTAGATATAACCCTGGGCCAATCCGATCTCAGCTGCTAACCTGAATCACACAGGAGAGTATTATATGTGGGAAACACGGCAGAACCTTTGAAATGAGGGCTAACCCACAAAATCCACTATAAATGTTGACTTCACTCTTTTTAATGATACCTCATTTGGATTATACTGAGTACATTGTGAAATACAAAGCTTTCAAATTGGAGGATGGTGACGACCAGGCTTTGTATAGTATACAGTTTGGCAGATTTCTTCTTCCTGCAAAAGGTCGGAGAATATATGTTTTGGGCAGTACAGAGCATATGGTCTCTGTAAGAAGTACTTAACTTGGCTATTATTTGTTTTTTTTGTTGTTGTTGTTTGTTTGTTTGTTTTGAGAAAGGGATTCTCTGTGTAGCCTTGGCTGTCCTAGACTTGCTTTGTAGACCAGGCTGGCCTCAAACTCACAGCAATCCACCTGCCTCTGCCTCGCAGGGCTGGGATTAAAGGCGTGCACCACCACGCCCAGCGGCTATTATTTCATAGAAGCAGGCAAAGACAATAAGAATATTACTGTGTTGGGGCTGGAGAGATGGCTCAGAGGTTAAGAGCACTGACTGCTCATACAAATGTCCTGAGTTCAATTCTCAGCAATCACATGGTAGCTCATAACCACCTGTAATGAGATCTGGTACATGCAGACAGAACACTGTATACATAACAAGTAAATAAATCTTAAAAAAAAGAATATAAGTGTTTGGCTATGGGCCAATAAAACTTTATTTAAAGATGCTGACAGTTTTAATATCACACAACTTGCATTACAATTTTTATATTATTTGCTGCAAAATATTCTCCTGATTTTCTTCCAAGTACTTACAAATTTGAAGCCATTCATAATTTAAATTTTATACAATGTGTACCACGAATTGGGCATGGCCTGTGGGCATGACTTCCTCTCTATGTCGTGATATCATAAGTTGAAGAGCTGAACTAAAGAGAAGACAGAGAACATGGCATACACATTTCATCGCCAGCTCAAGCTCTTAAATCCTCTAAATATCACTCTTGGTTGTGGTTTGGGTGTCAGTGTCTGGTGTGGAGCCAACGTGAGTGGTTTAGAGATACAAATTTAGTCCCAGTCATGGGACTGTTGCTCTTGTGAAGAGCTTAGTCTTTGTGTGTCCCAGAACATGCATATTTAAGTCATATACAAGTTCAGCCCACTGTTAACACTTAAAGATCTGTTTCCTTACTAACAAGTTTACAACTGAATTGCTACTGACTACAGCACCCTGCTGTACAGGAGCCTTCCATTTACCCAACAGTCTCCCTAATTGCCTCACTCTCACCAGCCCCCAAGTCACCATTTACTGCTCTGCTTCTACAAACTCATATATTCTCAGATCCAGTGACAAGGATATCAGATGGTATTTGTTTTTTCTGTGGCTTTGTTACTTCACTTAAGTCTTCCTGTTTGTCCAGACTGTCACAAATTCTTTATTGAACTAAGTAGACTCCTATAGCATGTAAGCACCACATTTTATTTATTTACTTATCTATCATCAATAGACACCCAGGACTTCTGTATCTTGGTTATTATAAATAATACTATAATCCACATGGATCTCCCTCCCCCTCTCTCTGTCTCTCTGTCTCTGTCTCTCTGTCTATCTGTCTGTCTGTCTGTCTGTCTGTCTGTCTGTCTCTCTCTCTCTCTCACACACACACACACACACACACACACACACACACACACACTGGTTATTTGTTAGCAACACCACTGGACAGTGGCTTCCAGCATGCCGAGAGGGGGAGACTGCTGACAAGCAGTGGGTCTAACTTCTTCCACTCATTCTTGTTGAAGTCTGAGTTGGCAGAGAAGCCTTGAATGGGCTTGGCATTCATGTCCAACAGTGGCTTAGTCTGCATGGCCACCCAGTCATGATCTAATGTATGAGGAATAGAGCCTTACACATGGCTTTCCTCCTAGATCAAAATGAGAGCAATAAAGTCCATGAAGAACATGGCCATGGCCACAGCTGTCTCTCACTCCTTGGTGAAGCCGATGATGAAGAACATGGCCATGGCCACAGCTATCTCTCACTCCTTGGTGAAGTCGATGAAGAACATGGCCATGCCCACAGCTGTCTCTCTCATTGGTCATACCCATGAAGAACACGGCAATGCCCACAGCTGTCTCCTGCTCATTGATGCTCCTGTTCATATCAGCGAAGCTCTCCTTAAACTGGATGTAGTACAACTAGATATTCTCATTCCTGGACAGGCTGCTCCCGTTGGCTATCTCCTTTTCCCTCAGGATCTTCTAGCTGGCAGATAGCATCTTGACCTGGGCCACATCAGGCAAGGGGCAGTCACACTGATCGACATTAAGTAGGGGGAGCATAGTCTTCACTGTTCAGAACATTCCCATGTGCTCAAACACACACAGAAGTGGAAATGGCTCTTTTCCCAATTGGGCTAAGTACCTGGGTAGCCAATGTTCTGCCACCACTGCCCTGGCAACCTCTGTGACTGTCATCTATACCCCAGGTGCTCACACATGGATGTCTCTTTGATGTACTGATTTAATTCCCTTTGTATATATGCCTAATAGCAGGATGCTAGGTTGTACAGTAGTTACGTTTTTCTTTTTTTAATTTTTATTAGCTATTTTTTACATACACATTTATATTATTACTATATATATATATATATATATATATATATATATATATATGATAAACTACCTACAGCAAGAAGAACCACAAAACAATCAGGAATTATATGTATGTTACATTCATAGTGTTTTGGTTATTTGTATTTGGCAACCTTGGAGAAAACATCTTTCCTATCTTGGTGAGTCTAAAATTCTGAATGTAAATTAATACCTATCATGTTTGATCATTATAAACTTAAAACATCTATTTAGACCTAAAAACATCTTAATCCCTAAACAACTAAGCTTAATTGTAAAACTAAGCTATCTGGTCTTCAACCCTATCAGAGACTTGAGAAGGAATAAAATGAATTACCTTAGTATAAAGGGAGTGCAGATTAGCAGCTTCTCAAATAAGATGATAACAGAGACAGCTTGCTGCCTGAACACTCACCCAAAACTCTATATAACATTGGAGCATCATCTTCAGCCCTCTGGCCCAATATATCTGACAGACATATTTGTGAGGCAGAAACTATTGAGAACTTGCTTACCCTGTCTTGGCAGAGTTTGGCCATCAACTCTGCCTGCATCCAAGCTTGCCTGTTTTTAGGCAGAATTCTGTCTGTGATAGAAATTAGCACATTTTGACCTGTAGCTGGTTTGCTACACTTGAAGCCATCTCCATATGGAGGTTCTTTGATGCTCATTGTCTTCTTTGAGGTAGTCTGGGTGTTGCCAGGAGTTAACCTGTCTCATTGTAAATGTGTCTTTGAAATAATAAAAACAACTTTAAATGCCATATCCTGTATGTCTCTAAGATTTTTGAAGCCCTTATCTAACTATTTTACCTTATCTTTCTATAGAATCATATCTATCTGTTATACCTATGATGTATATTTCTGTGACAAAAATAGACTAATAATTGTTATGACCATGATTTGATCAACTAACAATTAACTTGTATAACTTACTTATCCTAAACAGTCTGCAATAGCACTTTCAAAGTACTGGAAGTAAACCTTGTATTATAATTAAGTTGTATGGGTACAATGCTGCATATCAGAGTAGAAATATATATATATATACATATATATATATACACACATACATATATACATATATACAGATATATATATATAATGTGTTTAAAGATTAATCTTAAATTTGAATTCTATACCAATGTATGTAAAATTAAACTTATTTTGCATCTAGATATAAAATTCTATATCAGTGAATTAAAAATAACCTTCTGAGTAACAGTTAAGGCAGTAAGGTGCAGAGTAGATTCATCAATCTACTTTTTGTCCTATCATCTCTATATATTTTTATATTCCCCTTCTTTCTTTTCAACCACTATCTCCAAACCTAAAAATGAAAGATAAGAAGAGGAGATACATCCTACATCCAACATTGTTTTCTCTCTAAATAAGACCAATAATATCTTATAACTAACTCCCAATGAAGATAAACATCGATCACTCAAAACCTACCCAATCCCTCTTAAGGGAAATGGAGCATCATTCTTTTAAGGTTTCTTCTGGCTGATTTGGGATGAATAATACCTTTCTAGGGGCTCAAATAAAATTGGGGAAAATGCTTAAACAAGCTAGGAATAGCTTTTGTGGTCCAGTTTCTAAATGTTAAGAAATTCTAGGCTTAATTAGAGTCCTGGGTAGGACAGTCTAAGATGTTCAACCAATTGGGATTGGAAGCTTTCTTCAGAGCTGTCCTGGGAGCTGTCCTGTTCAGATGAGGCATAGCAACTGAAATACTTGGTGCTGGAACATGAAGGCTGCAGGATGTCAGTGTCCAGCATGCTGAGAAGAATGAATCCTGTCAGGTCTGATCCAGCATCAGTGTCCCAATATTTTGTTCTGAAAGCATATAATTTCTCACAAACATTATGCAGTCTTAAAATTATAGGTGTATAAGGTATGTGTGATACACAGAATAATTAAGGCTGGTTCTCTGCTCTTTGTATGTACAGAAAAAAGACATCTGTAAATATTCATTTATACCATATGAACAATGGCATCTAAAAATAATTCACAAGGATTTTGTAGCCAACAAGAAGCATTGTCTATGCATAGACATTAATGTCTCAGCCAGTCTCAGAGCTATTCCGATATAGTGGGATTGGTAATATAAGTTATCTGCTTGTTCTGCAGTTTGAATTCTTCATATCCTGGTTGTATCTCCCTCCCTCATCTCCTTTCAATGCCCCCTCCCTCCCTCATCCTCTCTCCCTCTAATCCCTAGCTCCTAAGAAAGGAGAGCCCTCCTCCCCTAACATCTGACCTCTACCTATCAAGTCTCATATGTACTACCTGTATCCTTTTCCTCTGTGGCTTGGTAAGGCTGCCCTGCCAGGGGGAAGTGATCAAAGTTGGGGGGCCAGAGTCTATGTCAGAAATAGTCTCTATTCCCCATATATGGGACCCACAAGGAGACTGTACTGCCTATCTACTACATCTGTGGGTATACGCCCACAACATATATGGTCCTTGGTTGGTGCATCAGTCTGTGTTGTAGTATTATGTGACTAATATCCACTTATGAGTGATATACCTTGCGTGTCTTTCTCTGTCTGGGTTAGGTTACCTCACTCAGAATGATCTTTTCTAGTTCCATCCACTTGTCAAATAAGATTTCCTTATTTCTAATAGCTGAGTAGTGTTCCATTGTGTAAATGTGCCACAGTTTCTTTATCCATTCTTCAGTTGAGGGACATCTAGGTTTTTTCTAGATTCTGGCTATTACAAATAAAGCTTCTATGGACATAGTTGAGCAAATGTCCTTGTCTGATGGAACATCTTTCTGGTATATTTCCAGGAGTGGTATGGCTGGGTCTTCAGGTAGAATTATTCCCAATTTCCTTAGAAAGCACCAGACTGTACAAGTGTGCACACCCACCAGCAATGAAGGAGTGTTCTGGTTTCTCCACATCCTTGCCAGCATGTGCTGTCACTTGAGTTTTTGATCTTTGCCATTCAGATGGGATCTCAGAGTCATTTTCAGTTGCATTTCCTTGATAACTAGGGATGTTGAACATTCTTTAAGTGTTTCTCACCTAGTCAATATTCCTCAATTGAGAATTCTCTGTTTAGTTCTGTATCCCATTTTTAATTGGGTTATTTGGTTTGGTGGTTCTTGATTTCTTTCTATATTCTGGATATTAGCCCTTTGATGGATATAGGGTTGGTGAAGATCTTATCCCAGTCTGCAGGCTGTCATTTTCTTCTATTGACAGTGTTATTTGCCTTATAGAGGCTTTTTAGTTTTATAAGGTCCCATTTATTAATTGTTGATATTAGAGCCTGAGCTGTTAGTGTTCTATTCAGGAAGTTGTATCCTGTGCCAATGAGCTCAAGGCTCTTCCCCACTTTTTCTTCTAACAGATTTAGTGTGTCTTGTTTTGTGTTGAGGTCTTTAATCCATTTGGGCTTCAGTTTTGTGCAGGATGATAGATATGGATCAATTTGCATTTTTCTACATGTAGACATCCAGTTCAACCAGCACCATTTATTGAAGATGCTATCTTTTTTCCATTGTATGGATTTGGCTTCTTTGTCAAAAATCAAGCATCCATAGGTGTGTGTATTTATTTCTGGGTCTTTGATTCAATTACATTGATCAACCAGACTATTTCTATGCCAGTACCATGCTGTTTTTATTACTGTTGCTCTGTAGTATAGCTTGAGATCCGGGATGGAGATTCCTCCAGAAGATCTTTTATTATACAGGACTGTTTTAGCTATCCTGGGATTTTTTGTTTTTCCATATGAAGTTGAGAATTGATCTTTCAAGGTTGGTAAAGAATTGTGTAGGTATTTTGATATGGATTTCATTGACTCTGTAGATTGCTTTTGGTAAGATGGCCATTTTTACTATATTGATTCTCCTGATCCACAAGCATGGGAGATTTTTCCATCTTCTGAAATCCTCTTCAAATTCCTTCATGGGAGATTTGAAGTTTTTTTCTTGGTTAGATTTATACCAAGATACTTTATATTATTTGTGGCTATTGTGAAGGGTGTTGTTTCCCTACTTTCTTTCTCAGTCTGTTTGTCATTTGTATACAGGAAGGCTACTGATTTTTTTTTACTTGATTTTATATCCAGCTACTTTGCTGAACATGTTTATCAGATGTAAGAGTTCCTTGATAGATTTTTTTTTGGTCACTTATATATATTATCATATCATCTGTGAATAATAATAGTTTGATTTCTTCCTTTCCAATTTGTATCCCCTTGATCTCCTTTAGTTGCCTTATTGCTCTAGCTAGGACTTCAAGTACTATATTGAAAAGATTTGGAGAGAGTTGACAGCCTGGTCTTGTCCCTGATTTCAGTGGACTTGATTTAATTTTCTGACCATTCAGTTTGATGTTGGCTCTAGGCTTGTTGTATATTGCCTTTATTATGTTTAGTTATGCACCTTGTGTCCCTGCTCTCTCCAGGACTTTTAACATGAACGGGTATTGGATTTTGTCAAATGCTTTTTCAGCATCTAAGGAGGTGATCATGTGTTTTTTAAAAAATTTGTTTATATGATGGTTTACATTGATTGATTTCTGTATAGTGAACCACCCCTGCATGCTTGGGATGAAGCCTACTTGGTCATGGTGAATGATATTTTTTAATTCTGTTTGTATTTTATTGAGTATTTTTGCATCAATGTTCATAAGAGAAATTGGTCTGAAATCATCTCTCTTTGTTGAGTCTTTCTGTGGTTTAGGTATCAAGGTGACTGTGGCCTCCTAGAATGAGTTTAGCTGCCATCCTGCTAGCAGCTTCAAGCTCTGTCTCTCTCTGCCTGCCTGAAGCCTACTGCTCTGACACAGCTAGGACACAGAGCAGACAGACAGGCTGAAAAGAGGACCTGAGAGAGCCACACTCCACATTAGCTGCCATCCTGTGAGCAGCTTCGGGCTCGGATTTCCCTTCGCCCACCTGCAGCTTACTGGCCTGGCCCATCTAGGTCACAGAGCAGACAGGCAAAGCAGGGACCTGCACGGGCCACACTTCACATTACTTGCCATTCCTTGAGCAGCCTTAGGCTCGGATCTCTCTCCGCCTGCCAGCTGCTAACCAGCCTAGAACATCTGGGAAACAGAGTAGATAAGCAGAACCCTGCCATCTCGAGAAGGCCTTTTGAACACTCCAGCAGCTTCTGGCTCAGATCCCCCTGAACCCCCCAGCTACCTACCAGCCTCGCCCATCTGGGACACAGAGCAGAAAGACAGAGAACTGAGTCCAGCATGGGCCACAACTCACATTTTCTGCCATCTCAAGAAGGTCTGTGGGGAACATTAGCCCTTTGGGCTTGGATCTCTTGCAGTCTCCTAGCTGTTTACTGGCCTAGCCCATCTGGAACACAGAGCAGAGAGGCAGAGCCCTGCCATCTTGAAAAGGAGTGTAGGGCACCTGAGCCCTGGAAAATACATACAAATAGATGAAAGAATTGAATAAATCCTATAAAGAATTACAGGAAAATACATCCAAACAGATGAAGGAAACCCTATAAAGAATTACAGTAAATTTCAATCAAATGGGAAAAAGGAATGAATAAGACTATTTAAGACCTAAAGAAGGGATTAGAAACAACAAAGAAACACAATCTGAGGCAATCTTAGAGTAGGACAACTTAGGGAAGAGAAAAGGAATGACAGACACACACCACACCAACTGAATACAAGAAATGAAAGAGAGAATCTCAAGTGTGGAAGATACAATTGAAGTTATCGGTTCATCAATCAAAGAAAATGGTAAAACTCAAAAGTTCCTGACACAAAACACCCAAGAAATCTGGGATACTATAAAAAGACTAAGTCTAAGAATAGTAGGAATAGAAGACTCCAAGCTCCAAGGTCCAGAAAACATTTTCAACAAAATCATAGAAGAAAACTTCCCCAACTTAAAGAAAGAAATGCCTATAAACATACAAGAAACCTATAGAACTCCACATAGATTTGACCAGAAAAGAAAATCCTCCTGCCACATAATAATAAAAACATTAAATGTACAAAACAAAGAAAGATTATTAAAATCTGCAAAAGGAAAATGTCAAGTCACATATAGAGGCAAACCCATCAGAATTACACCTGACTTCTCAACAGAGACTATGAAAGCTAGAAGGGCCTGGACAGATGTCATGCAGACACTAAGAGACCACACATGCCACCTCAGACTACTTTACCCAGCAAAACTTTCAATCACCATAGCTGGAGAAAACAAGATATTCCATGACAAAAAGAAATTTAATCAGTATCTAGCCACAAATCCAGGTCTACAGAAGGTACTAGAAGGAAAACTCCAACTCATGGAGGCTATCTACACCCAATAAATAAATAAATCCACATCCATATCCACAAATACAAAAGAAAGGGAACACACACACACTCTTTCCCACCACTAACATCAAAATAAAAGGAACTAACAATCATTGGTCATTAATATCGTTCAACACGAATGGCCTCAACTCCCCAGTAAAAAGATACAGGCTGACAGAATGGATGTGAAAACAGGAACCATCTTTCTGCTGCACACAAGAAACACACCTCAGCAATAAAGATAGACATTAGCTCAGAGTAAAGGGTTGGAAAACAGTACTCTAAGCAAACGGACCCAAGAAGCAAGCTGAAGTAACCAGTCTAGTATCTAATAAAATAAACTTTTAACCAAAACTAATCAAAAGAGATGGAGAAGGACACTTCATCCTCATCAAAGGAAAATTATGCCAAGATGACATCTCAATTCTGAACATCTATGCCTCAAATGCAGGAGCACCCACATTCGTAAAACCTTATTAAAGCTTAAATCACACACCTTAATAGTGTGAGACTTGAACATTCCACTATCCCCGATAGACAGATCATCAAGACAGAAATGAAATGGAGAAACAAGGAAACTAATAGACATCATGAAGCAAATGGACCTAACTTGTATCTACAGAACATTTCACCCAAAGACACGGGAATACAGCTTCTTTTCAGCACCTCATGGAACCTTCTCCAAAATTAGCCATATACTTGGTCACAAAGCAAACTTCAACAGATACAAGAAAATCAAATAATCCCTTGTATCTTATCAGACCACCACAGATTAAAGCTGGATCTCAACAACAAAAGAAACAACAGAAAGCCTACAAACTCGTGGAAACTAAACAACTCTCTACACAATGATCTCTGGATAAGGGACAAAATTAAAAGAAAATTACAAACTTCCTAAAATTCAATGAAACTGAAGGCATAGCATACCCAAACTTATGGGACACAATGAAAGCAGTGCTAAGAGGAAAGTTTATAGCACTAAATGCCTTTATAAAGAAACTGGAGAGATCTCATACTAGCAACTTAAGAGGTCATCTGAAAGCTCTAGAACAAAAAGAAGCAGACATACCCAAGAAGAGTAGACAGCTAGAAAGCATCAAACTTAGGGCTGAAATCAATAAATTAGAAACAAAGAAAACAATTCAAAGAATCAATGAAACCAAGAGCTGGTTCTTTGGGTAAATCAAAAAGATAGACAAACCCTTAGCGAAACTAACTAAAAGGCATAAGGAGAGTATCCAAATCAACAAAATCAGAAATAAAAATGTAAACAAAAGAACAGACATCAAGGAAATCTAAAGAATCATGAGGTCTTACTTCAAAAGCCTATATGGCACAAAATTTGAAAACCTAAATGAAATGGACAATTTTCTTGACAGTCACCAACTTTCAGAATTGAATCAAAATCAGGTAAACAAATTGAATAGTCCTACAACACCTAAGGAAATAGAGGCAGTCATCAAAAGTCTCCCCCGCCCCCCAAAACAGAAGCAAAACAAAAACACAAAATCAAAACAAAAAACAAAAACAAAAAAACAACCCAGGACCAGATGGATTCAGCACAGAATTCTACCAGACCCTCAGAGAAAAGGCTAATACCAATCTTTTTAACTATTCCACAAAATAGAGTCATAAGGAACATTGCTCTGTGACCCAGATGGGCTAGGTCAGTAAGCAGCTGGCGGTCAGAGAGAGAGGTCCGAGCCCATGTTTGCAAGATGGTAAATAATGTGGATTTTGCCCGGCGCTGGGACTCAGCTCTGCCTGCCTGCTCTGTGTCTTAGATCAGGTAAGCAGCAGACGGGTGGTGGGAGCCCAAAGCTGCATGGTTGTCTCACAGTTTTTCTCAAGATGGTGACTAATGGGCGTTATCCCCCGGGACTTTTCTGTGGATTAGCTGTGTGGCCAGGTGTCAGACTCACCCATCCTCCACACAGTATGGATCCCTCTCACCTGGGAATCAGCAGCGCTGGTCTTTTATAGATCTCAATTTGGTCTTTAGGTCGCTGTGCAATCCTGGTCGTCCTGCTGATCAGAGACGGCGTGTGATTGGCACCGCCATCTTGGATCCCTGTCTGTTTTTCAATAGAGGGAAATGAAAAGGATTTGAGGTTGCAAAAGCATGTTTTGCACCCAAAGATGATGCGTTGCTGGGAAGATGGCTCAGTGAATAAAGCACTTGCCACTCAAGTGTGAGACCTGAGCCTACAGAGCCTACTTAACGTTGGGCACAGTTGCACATGTCTGTAATCCCACCGCTTCTACAGCAGGATGGGCATCAAAGACAGAAGAACCCCAAGGAGCTTTCAGGGAAGCCAGCCTGACAAGTGTGGTGGGCAATGAAAGACAGACCCCGTCTAGCACAAGGTACAAAGTGAGGGCTGAAGCCTGAAGTCATTCATCATCTGAACTTCACATATGTGCCGTGGCATGTTTGTACCCATACTCACATGAACATGCACACGTATAAAGCAACCGTTCATTTATTTATCTATTTGCTTATTTATTTGTTTTTTTTTAAATATAGGGTCTTATTATGTAGCTTTGGCTGGCCTAGAACTTACAATGTAGACCAGGCTGGGTTCAAACTCACAGAGATCTGCCTGCCTCTGCCTTCTGACTACTGGGATTAGAGACCTGTGCCAACCCACCCTGCCTCAAAACAACCTTTTAAGAGTTGTTGTTGATACTTCTTTTTTTAGTAAAAGTACTGTTTTATCATATGATTAAACATTTTAGAGTATAATTTTATGATATAGAACTATGTTTTGAAATACAGTTTTTTTTATTTTTTATCAAAAACACTTTATTTTAAAGGCTGAAATAAAACATGCCATAATGGTTTGCATGAGAATATTTATAATGACACTGTTTTTAAGAGCCCAAAATACAGACAACACAAATGCTCATAAATAGCACTAAAAACTCAAATGTGACATATGCACACAATAGAATATAATGAAGAAAAATGAAGGACCTGCTGTGAAACACAAATGCAGAAAAGCATTTCACAAACAACATTGCTGAGAAACAAGTTAGAAAAAAAGTAGACATAATATAACATTTTTGTGTTTGGTTTTGTTTTTTTTTTTTTTTTGAGATAGGATCTCAGTATGTATTCCTGGCTGGCTGGCATGGGACATGCCATGTAGATAGGGCTAGTCTCAAACTCAGAGATGCATACGCATTTGCCTCCTTGGCACTGGTTTTAAAAGCATGTGCCATCATGCCCAGCTTACAATTTTTTAAAGACAAAGCCAAATCAGGCTGTTCAAGAGTGGAAAAGGACAGAATGGCTGCCTCTTAATTATTTCCTGGGAAAAAGCAAGGGGACATTTCTGGGGTGGCGGAGGCCTTTTGTTCCTTAAAAGAAGTTACTAGTTTACAACAAAATGTTCATTTTTAAAAACATATCCTTCAGGCTATTTATACACTATGAAATGTGCATATTGTACTGCACAGAAGAAAAGCAGAATGAAATTCAACTTGTGATGCTTTAGTTGCCAAAAGTTCTAAAAGACAAGGAAGCGGTCTGGGAAAGAACAGTAATCTTTTAAAAATATTTTGGCTGTGAATATTTTTCTAAGCACAAAGTTGTGATTAAAAAAAAAAAAAAAAAGAAACCACTAGTTGTAAGAAGCTACCAGGGACCAAGCTTTATGGTAGGAAAGCGAGGCTCCAGAAACCCATTTGATCGCCTGCTTTGGGGGCAACCTCTGCTTGCTAGGGATTTAGTAACTCGGGGAACTGCTGGCCAGGTCTCCTTTGGCAGTTCCATATAAAGCACTTCACTTACTTCTGTTCACGTTGGTGTGGCCTTAGTCTCAGAGGCATACCTTACTGCGGCTCTGTCTTTTCTCCCCTTTTCAATCTAAGTCACTAAAAACCTGCTTGTGCACTAGGGGAAGCTCCCCTCTCTGATTTCCTATGGAGTCTGCCTGCCCTCCCTTTCTGCAGGCTGGAGGACTTCCTGAGCGGGAGTGCTGAGCTGCTCCCTGATGCACACAGGCCCTGGGTGGGAGCACCCCACCCACAGTGCTTTTCAGAATGGGATATTTGAAAACTGTAGATAGGGAAAAAGTGGTACTTGGGCAGATGTACATCTATGACGTCTGGTTCATCCATTAGCACAGCTTTCCCAGGAAGGCCTACAGCAGTGGCTATCAGATTAATTAAATGAAGGATTAATTAAATCTCCAACTTTCTGATACTGTAGACTTAATTGTCAGCAGACTTAATGAGTAATATAAATGTATTTCATTTTAAAAAAGGCACAGTGCTTTTGTCCTATTTGTACATATTTCATCATTTGAAAATATTTTATTAGTAATGTGCATGTACATTAATTAATTGTATTAATTAATTAATTAATTGTAATTAATTAATTGTATGTACGATGTATGTGTGTTTATGTGTGGGACTGTGTGTATGTATGTGTGTTTGTGAGTGTGTGTGTGTTGGGTGTGTTGAGTGTGTTGGGTGAATTTGAGTGTGTGTGTTTGTATGTATGTGGTGTGTATGTGAGTGTATGCATTTCTGTGAGTGTGTGTGTGTACATGTGTGTGTATGTGTGTGTTCATGCATGTGTGTGCACACATGTGCCTGCTATGGAGGGCATGTGGAGGTTAGAGGGTAACATTGAGGAGTCTGTTCTCTCCTTCCACCTTTTTGTGGGTTCTGAGGATTAAACTCATTTTATCAAACTTTCATGAAAAGTATCTTTACCTTCTGAATCATCCCACTGGCTCTAATTTAAGTACAGTAACAAGTATGAACTCATAGAAATTATGAAATTCTGTCTGTGCTTTAGCCCCTCAGTAGCCAATTAGGCTGTGAGCATTAATATAGGCTGAAGTGTTTGTGTTTGCTAAAGGAAATTAAGGCATTGGCGGTCAGAAAAAGCTAGGGGTGATTAAACACTTCCTGCTTCAGGGGGAAGGTGGTGCCAAGTTTTCAGATCTCCAGCAGGTACTAGTGTTGATGCTGTAGGCCAGGACAGAATAATACTCAGCATCAGTATCCTACTTGAATGAAAAAAGGTGGAAAAACCATTGATTTTTAATTCCAAAATACAAGTTTGCCAATGTACGGATCATCTCTGTAGAGCCAGTTCTGCCTTCCAGATCACTGACTCAGATAGATAGCGAGGTCCATCTGTATAAAGATGTTCTTTGTCTCTGCATATTTTCAGTGCTGGATTATGGACCCTATACCTAATTGTTAGCGTGGCACTGCCTCCCTAGCGAATGGGTGATGCTTCACGGGGGTCTTCTAGACTCCTGCCCTGAAAGTAGCATTTGCCTCTTTCACTCTGGTGGCGTGTGGATGGGAAGATGTTCGCTGTCCTCTCACAGCTGTCTGGGAACTCCCTGCATTCAGATGCTCCTGAGTTCAGATGCTGCGTCCCTGCATCCCTGCATCCCTGCATCCCTGCATCTCTGCATCCCTCCACTCCTCCACATCCATTTCCCACGTCTGAAGGACATGAACCTGAAACTTTGTTGCTCATTTTCCTCCGAGATTTCCCTCCAAAGTAAATAACATGTACAGTGAAAATACAGAGGAGACCCATGAGAGTGTGCCATGCAGGCAAAGAGAACACGAATCTAAAGTTAGGACCCTCCCATTAAAGACAACTACATCTCTTTTAACACAAGTATTCAACATTAGAAACAGTGCACTACAATGTGCAAAGAAATATAAGTAAGTATTATGACAATTGGAGATCTAATGGGGGAAATGCCTTTATTTGTGAATTACATGAGTATCCACCAATGTAATAGAAAACAGTCAAATCTTTGAGCTAATGAGAGTCTAGCAAGTGTGCAGACCCAAGAGAAAACACAGTTAGAAAAGGTAACCAAAAAAAGATGGCACACTCATTTAAATATAATTATATATTAACTTACTGAGACAGCTGGAGAAAATTTCTTTAGATATGAAGCATTTTTTTTTTTTCTGGTTCTAATCGTCAGGTTAAAAACCTGCGGGCAGCCTCATACTCATGAGCATGTGGGCTGTACTTGTTAGCCTTTGTGGATTAAACTAAACAAAGAAATTTTAAAAGGAGGATATGGAGTTTGTGGGGGCAGCTATGATGGGGGTCCTGGGAGAAGCAGTGGGGGAGTGAGGGGTGGCTATGATCAACATAGACTATATCTGCACATAAAATTTTCATAGAATGAAAGGTCATGTGTTCTATACTCGGCTGTTTACCTAGAAATCTACAATAATGAGCGTCATGGCAAGATGTGTGTAATTTTGCAATAGTGGCGTGTTATGGAAGAAACTGCTTTCCAATTGTGTTTAAGGCCCTGCCCCACAGGCTAGGACTAACGCTTGGGACCATTAGCTGGACCAAAAAACCCATGGTGTCTTAAGTCACAGGTGGTAAAGGCCCCCTCCCCAAATTTGCTAATTTCCTGAATAAACATAATAACAAGCTGCGCCCTAAGCTCTTACCCTTCTGCCCATAGACGTAATACAGAGACCCATGATGGCTCATCATGAAGAGAATGGGAGACTGCGCAGAGTTCAGTTGTCAATAGGGCATCTACATCACACTCCTTCCCCCTAAGACTTGGGGATCATGGCGGAAGGAAGGGGACAGAAAGACTGTAAGAGCCAGAGGCAGTGGGCATCTGCTGTTGGCACAGTGCTAATGTGCACTGTGGAAAGATTATCCTTGCATAGTTCAAATGCTGGCTTCTTTGCCTCCCTATCTCATTGGGCTTGCTAAAAAAAACTCACTGGTGTTTGACTTCAATACGTGTAGCAAGCTATGCAATGCCTTGGAGTCTCAACTTCCTCATCTGTGAGGGTTTGAAACTAGCTCATTGGATTTCTGTGATCAAGCCCAGTTGATGTTTCTTTAGTGCCTAGTGCAGGAACTTGAAGGCCAACTACTCCTGCCATGTCTCCCCCTCCTGCCTGCCCCCACCCCCCCACCCCCACCAGCTTCTGGCCCTGTAACTCAGGGTCAACATCTTGAAATCAAACAATACGTCTGTTGATGTTTATTTTCTTTTTGGAGGAGTATAACATAGATCCTTAAAAAGCATACAGCTCCTAAGTGCATAGAATATATAGATTTTGTAGATACGTGCGTCTCCCTTGTATTGTATTGTATTGTGTTGCTTCTCAGTCCATAGCTACATTACATGCTTATGCTTGACCTTTGACTTGCATTGCTGGGGGACACGAAAAAGCAGAGGGTTTAGGCTCTGATGCTGGCAGCCAGCCTTAACCTTTAGTGCCGCCTGACTTTTGTTGTAATGGCCAACTTGTTACATCTATCTGCGTGGGTCCTTGAGTATCAAGTAGGGTTGGGTTTTTTGTTTTGTTTTGTTTTGTTTTTAATTTTTTTTTAAACAAGGTTTTGTTGTCCTGGCTACCCTGAAACTTGCTCTGTAGATCAGGCTGGTTTCGAACTCACAGAAACCTGCCTGCTTCTGTCTCCAAGGTGCTGGGATTAAAGGCACGTGCCATCACCATTGGCTTGAAATAGGTTTTTACATGAGCCAACATTTGACAGACTTCATGGGAAGTGTTGAGATTAGTTGTCTTAGAACTAAGATATTTACAGTGCTGTCAAAAAGTCTGAAGTGTGATGAGGATTCTGGGAAGGAATCTTAGGCAGCCCAGACTTCTGCATTATCCTTTACAGATACCACTGGATTTGATCACATATCTTTTTGCTTGATTAAATTTTAATGACTTTATCATTCCTCAGGGGGGAAAAATGAAAGTCTCTACAATTGGAAATAGGATTTAAAATGATAGAGTAAAAAAAAATTTTTTTTTCCTGAAGAAAAACCTGGGATGTTTTCTAGCTACAGCACGTTCCTCATCAGGACTCACAATTCAAGTCCTATTAATTGGTGATTGTTCCTGAGTTCTTCTTTAAGAGTAGAAATCGGGACCTGTTATTCTTAAAACATCGCCTTCCATTAGCATTTGCTGAGTTCTTTTCTTTCCATTTCTCTCAGCCTGTTTCTTTTTGGTCTTCTTGAAAAGGAAGACTACATGTCCTGTGTGGGCACCGGTGAGGTCCCTACAGCAGAAGCTAAGGCATCAGCCTGGACCACCTCATGCCTCTTAAACCCTTATCACAAATCTATGTGGTCCAGCATCTGTCTGCTTCTCTCCCACCCCTTACTCCTCTAACTATGTTTATGTTCCGGCTGGACAAACACAGCGGTGACTCTCCTCTGGCTTCCTTCTAGGCTTGCACACCACAGTTTTAGTGATCTGTCACAACAGTGAGTAAAATCACCGCTCTGGGTGCATTTTGTGCCCTCTACCTTCCCCTTGTGTCAAAAGCATCCCAACGCTGTGCTCTAGCCCGCTAGTCAGCTTCCAGTGCTACAGAGCGTCATTCTTCTGCCTCTGCACTTCTGCGTACACTTTCCTCTAACTGGAGAGTGCTTTTGCCCATCTCTGAAAAGTTAATCCTGCAGAAAGATTAGCTCAAACACCAGTTTCCCAATAAAACATCCTCAACCCTCCCATCTGTTAAATTTCCCAATGATAATGTTCCCACATAGCAACTTTTCAAAGAGCGTACGTAGATTGCATCTTCATAATAGTTGGCAACTTTTTAGCTGAAAACTTATATTCTTTATTGGGCCACAACATAATGTTGGTTAGGTATTCATTGGAGTAGATACATAGGATCCACTTTTGCACTGAGTTACATAACACCAGGACCCTAATAAACAATTACAAAATACAGTGAGCATCCCAAAGTGAGCATAATTGAGGCCAGTTATTTTGGTCACTGGCCAAGCTGTTATGTCTTTTGCTATTCAGCAGCCAAAGCTTACTCATATTTGTTGCTCTGTTGAAGTCAAAGAAGAAGTATTTGTCTCTGGGGACCTGGACGTATAAAGTGGCTTCATGGGAAGGCAGTAGTAGTGGGTGCATCTTTTCTTCTGGTTTCATCCTCAGTTATGATGCCTGTTAATAGTCCTTTGGTTTACTCATCAGGAACACTTACGATAACAACAGATGTCTATGGTACACCCCCTGGAATCCCTATTCAATAATTAGGGCATAAGGCCCAATTGAGAATTGATACTTGGAGCAACCATAAATCAGATGATGCTGGTGCTATAGGTGTAGAAGCACACTTATAGAAGTGACTTCAAGTAAGTCTAGAACAAAGCTCAGCCCCGGGCTCATTTCCCTTAATGAGAAGGGGTTCATCTGCCAATACCTGCATGTCTTAGTGAGTCTGTAGGTGTGGTGGCTGAAGGGGTGCAGGTGGCCAGAGGGTGGCCCCTGATGATCCCCACCATTATAATTAATCATGTTATTGACTATAGCACCTCCTGGTCTTTCAAGAAATTCAGTGTCAAGTGGAGCACAATGGCTTCTTCTGGCAGGGGCACACCGCCCGCTGTTGTTCAAAGGAAGGTGCTGCAAGCTGCCCAGGGGTTAAAGAAGCACAAGGGAAGTAGATGCACATGGGTGAAAGCAGCCACTTGTGGATAAAGTTGACTTTTAGTTCACATGTCAGTTTTTTATGGAAGAACATAGGTATGGAGATGGCAGGGGCGTGCTCTCCATAAGGTGTTGGCCGAAGGATGCTTTGAGGAGTGCACATGGTTCTAGCTCTGTTTTGACAATTTACTCCACATCTCCAGCTTTCAATTCCATGACCCATAGAAATGAGGTTAGTCTAGACCAGTGGTTCTCAATCTGGGGACCATGAAGGAGTCACATGTTAGAGCTCCTGCATATCAGATGTTAAATTATAATCATATAGTAGTAGCAAAAATAATTTTATGGTTATGGGGAGTCACCAAAACATGAGGAAATGTCACAGCAGGTTGAGAATCCCTAGTCTAGATCAGGGGTCAGCAATATTTTTTTTTCTCTATAAGGCCAGAGACAGTACATATTTTAGGACTTACAGGCCATTCTGTCTTGGAGACATCTTCTGAACTAGCCCTAGATACTATGTAAGTGGATGGATGTGGCTATGTCCTAATAAAACTTTATTTTAAAAACTAGGTGGTAGTCAGACCCAGTACTAGGTCATAACTAGTTAGTGGTTTTTAAAATTTTTTTTTTATTTTATTGTTAGTTTTTCTCTGGTGATTGAAATACTAGCCAAGACCTCTGACATGAATTTTTGTTTGTTTGTTTCTGATCACATACTCTTAGAAGTAATAACACCAAATATTTTAGCACAGTGCTTTAATGGATATATACTAATTTATAAATGGCATACCTACAGGGTTCTGCTATATTATATGCAGTACAAAACATGGGCCTCAAAAATAAGTTTAAAAGGGACATGACGGAAAAAATAAAAGCAGATGATCTATTTGCCTGCACATCCTTTGGGCTCTTGTAAATCCTGTGGGACGTCGGAGGCCACTCATCTCGATCGGTTTGAGGGTTCTTTGGTGGTACTGTTATGTATGTGGTACACCACGTAGGATGCAGAGCTGCCAGGTGATTTTTGGCTGAATCAACTAGAGAGTTAGCTCTGGATCATCTGTATTAACAGGAAAAAGAAGTGCAGACAAGTGAAAATGAAAGAAGCAGACCAGAGGCTTGGAGGTCATCGAGGCTGAGCATCTGGGTGGGCTACGGATGCAGTGGACAGAGCAGCAGGGAGGGGTTAGCTGTGGGTGACTGAGTAGTTTGAACTTTCCATGTTCCACAGGAGATTCTTGTGTCCAGAAAATCTCAGTGATGTAACTGGTTGAATTGGGAACTCAAGATTTTAAACATTGTATTCCTTCAGTGCTTTTCATTTAGAAAAAAAAATCTCAACACTTTTCAAATCATTGTGAATAAAATGGCTAAAATTATTCATCTCCATATGTAAGTGGCTATTTAAATGACTCTGGTCTGAAACCCAGAGTCTGGGGGAAGACATACATATTATGGTTTCTTTTCTAACCTCTCCAGCTTAAATTAAGCTTGTGTGTCTTCTCTGGGCACATGCGGCTTAAAGAAAACGTCGCTGAACCAGCAGGGCACCCCAAGAGCACTGTGGTCATCAACACACAGGGAATGTGTTCAAAAGGAATGGGCAAAGATTTGTTACTTTTCATGGGACCCTTTATAAATTCTTTTATGAACAATCTTTCAAGGAAAGAGCAGTATGGAGATATTACTTGCATATAAAAGTCACCAGCAGTCCTTCTAGGTTGCCTATCAAATGGGAGCAGTTTGGGGACACTTTAGAAATTGCAAGTTGGAGATTTAATCTGTGGTGGAGGGATTTGGCTTCAGAGCACCTAACTCTCCACATGCGTCTAGTACTTGGTCCTGGTTCCCATGGAATTGGTGAGGATTTTAAATGTTGGAAATAAGATGGTTTATAAAGGATATGAGAGGGCGTTTAAGCAATCTGAGTAGGAGAGACTAGCAACATGGTGTTTCTGCCCACTGTGGACTCTGATTTATGGTGGCCAGGACAGCTGTGCTCAGAATGCTGCCTGGCTCCTTGCTGAGTGGCTAGCCCGTCTTACACAGTCACATCTAGCGCCCTGCTTCTGAGGGCATTTCTGCACAAACCCATTTGCTGTCTCTTCCTTTCTGGCATTTCCCTCTCAGCATCTTCGGGATGGAAGTCCCCAAGGGTCTGTTCCCTTCCCCTAAGCTAGTGTTTCCACAGTGAGAAGAACAAATACTTTATCTGTGGGCAGATGGCAAGGAGAGTTTACCTTTTTTTTTTCTCTTTCCCTTTCCTCACCTTTCACCTGAGCACCACAGCAAACATCTTCTGTCATCAAAGTCTTTGGCACCAAAATGCTGGCTGCACTTTCTGGTCTGTTTGCCTACTGGCTCTGTCTTTTGTGATTTAATGACATCAGTGACTAACCAGGCTGACACACAGCACACCGAAGAGAAGCATTAAAGCTGTCCACCTCACCCTCACTTTGAAATCTTCTAACACTTGCTTCTGTGCTTTGCTTTTTTTTTTTTTTTCATATACATTGTGGCTATTTTTGTCCTGAGGATAAATTAGAGTACTTTCCCTCTCCGGCTTCCACTTTTCTATCACTCAGCGAGAGTTTACGTCAGAAAAATTTGGAGTTTGAACTCCATTTAAAAACTAGTGATTTTGAATAAGTGTCAAAGGAGGAAGAACAGTGGGTGCATTCCCAATGTTCCTTGATGCAGCATGAAAATCTGATTTGTTGGAGTCTGTCTTTACTCTCCCTTGGAAAAACTAAAACATTATAGCATTGTCCTGGTCTGGAATGTTCCAAAATCTAAAGGTTAATGGGAGAAGCTCGCTGAAATGCATCCCAAAGAGCCAGTGAATGTGCTTTCACGTCTTCAGAGCTGGTAAAAGGGTCACCAGAGATGACCTGATGCTAAATATCAGAGTTTATCATCCTCCTGTAGCCAATCAGAGGGGACTTGCTGGGGTGGGAGGAGAGGGAGGATCTTCCAGGAAGAGCTCAGCATTTTTCAGGACAGAAAGTAAATTAGGGGTTTTATGTTGGCCTCTGAATGCAGAACTGATAAAAGCCCCAGACAGAAAAACAACAAAATGTCCCATAGATGGGTTCTAGTAAGAGACGTCATGTTATCTGCCTCCATCCAGAAGAAGACAGAGGGCACAATGAGAGCAAACAGCGTCGCCAGGCCCTCGCCTTCAAATGCTCCGCTGCACACCTGAGCTGGTTGATGGAGTTTCCTCCTCGGGTTTGAGAGCCATTGTTCCTATTGTCAGGGCGTGACCTTAGACCCACAGGGAACTGGGTGAATTGTCTGCTTCTGAATGGAAGCCTTCCTGTCCGTAAAAGTTGTCACGAATCTAATCACAGGTGATATATGGGGACGCATTCCTTCTAAATGCACCTTTCGTCTTAACTGAGTGTTTGCACCTTTGGTTGGGAAAGAATGCCACATTGTCCCCCTTCTCTCAGCCTGCCCTCTGTGGTTAAAAGAAAACCTTAGAATAGATTCTTCAAGTCTTAAAGACTGGAGGGGACCTGTCACCTTCTGTTGCCTAGGTGATTTTTTTTTTTTTTTTTTGTCGAGTCTATTCAAGATCCTTAGGTGTAACAACATCTTTGAAATGGTTGCAAGTTGAACGTTTAAAATTTTTTTTAAGTCAAATACAGAAACTTTTTAAAAATAAAATTTCCTCCAGGGGTTTGAGAGTCATTGGTTCCACTGTCAGGGTGTGACCTTAAGCCCACAAGTAACTGGGTGAAATGTGAAAACCTTCCTGTTTCTGACAGTTGTCAGGAATCTAATTGCAGGTGATGTATGGAACTCACAGCCCAAATTTTAATGTGATAAATTCTGCATAATGACACCAAAGTGCTGGATTCTCTTTTAGCAGATGTGCTGTATGTGGGCAACAGAGTTCACTTTGCACATTACAAGGAGGAGAGCCGTGTGCAGGCCTCAGACACTGTCCTGGGACCAGACAGGGATGATGAGACTGGTGCCTCTTTATTTACAGCAAAGTGAATCAGAACCATGATCCTATCTTTGCAGGCCAACTTTCTAAAGTCAAAAATAAGAACTTGTATATGTTTATTGCTGCCCTTGGGGAAAAAACAAAAAAAAGTAATTAGAAATAAAGACGGGCGTTTCTGAGGCTGGTGCATGCAAAAATTAAAATACTTAAAATTCACTGCAATTTTTCTTTCTTCAAGAAATAATTCTTACGTAGTGTGGAAAGCTGAGGGTGTGACTGAACTGTCGAGGTTGTCGTTCATCTTTCTCCATCCCAGGGTGAGCACTGATCTGACGGGATTGTTTCCTGTCTGGGGCGGGGGGATCTTCTCTGTGATGTCAGGTGAACTCCTGAGTGAGACCTCAGCGTATTCCTCATGCTGTTCAGCAACCTTAGCGTTTCTGACAGCCGAAGCATTCCTTGTCTTTCTGAATTCATTCAAGCATTCCTTCTCTACCATCATTAGGAAGACCCCCTCTTATCATCCTAGCCTATAATTACTGATGCAGTCATCCTCATTTTTTTTCAAAAGCATCTTCTACCTTTTCTTTTAGCATAGAGTCCCTGGAACATCAGGGCCAAGGCTTTTCATCTTTTACTTTTCACTCCCACCTATACATCAGCAGAGAGAACAGCACTATATAATTAGCGCTTAGTTGTAACTTATATTTGTAGGGTACCTCATGAGGTCTCCCCACCCCCACCCCCAGATTGCCTTCTACTCAATTATCTGAGTGGAATTCAAATGAAATCAAGTAACTGAAATTGAGAAATCCTGTTGGGGTTAAAAGCCAAGGTACAAGGAAAGAAAGTGGGACTAAGATATCCAGAATAAATGTTACTAACGTCCACAGCTACATGAGTACTCACAGCCCTCAGGAGGGCAGATGGGCTTCCGCGGGTGCCTTGTTCTTGCTCCGAGACAATTATTTCACTCTCACGTCCACACTGAGGTACTTTTATGTTATAGGCACTGGATGGCTGCACTACAACTGTGAGGTTGTAGATGAAGACAAGTGTTCTCTCTCTCTCTCTCTCTCTCTGTCTCTCTCTCTCTCTCTCTCTCTCTCTCTCTCTCTCTCTCTCTCTCTCTCTGTGATAAGAAAGATGCTACCATATGGTCTAACCATCTTACTCCCATGTATATATGCAAAGAGAACAAAGTCATACAAGAGAGAGAGCACTGCATGCCTGTGTTTACTCAAACACTATTTACAATAACTAAGATATAGAGTCAGCTTAGGTGTCCATCAACAGATGACTGGATAAAGAAAATATGATTTATATAATATATACAACAGAGCATTATTTAGACATAAATACAAAGAAAACTGTCATTTGCAGCAAACTCGATTAAACTGGAGTATATCATAAGTGAGATAAGCCAGACACACACATTCAAGGAGCAGAATATTCTCTCTTGAATATAGAAACACAGAAAAAGATCATCTAAACATAGGATGTTGATAAGAGATTGGGAAAGATGGTAGGGGAAGAGATGAGAAGGGTTAGGATGGTTAGATGTGGTCCAGGTATGTTGTATGCATGAGCATATGACAAAATCACATGGAATCCTATTGATATGTATAACAAATGTGTTAAATTTGGAGAAGAAAAGAAAAAGGGTACCTTAAGGAAGAACTGTCATGATCAAACCCAAAGCTTTCTTGTGGTTCTATTTCTTTTGATAATGGTTGTAGCTAAAATCACAAGAGAAGAGCCACACATCATGGCTGTGCAAGTAAGGCAGTGGGACAGAAACAGGACTGTTATAGTCCAGACGCCGCTGAAGTCCTAAGGAACTGGAAAGCCTTTAGCCAGAGATGAAGGAGGAGGAGGAGGAGAAGGGGGAGGAGGAGGAAGAGGAAGGAGAGGGGAAGGGAAGAGGAAAAGGAAGAGGAGGAGAATGGGGAGGAAAGGGAGGGGGAAGAGGAAGAAATAATAATAACAGAGATTGAAAAGAACTTTTTTGTTGTTTTGTTGTTTTTTGTTTTGTTTTTATTTGACTTTGTTTTTCAAGACAGGCTTTCTCTATATAGCCTTGGCTGTCCTGAAACTCACTTTGTAGACTAAGCTGGCCTCAAACTCATAGAGATCCGCCTGCCTCTGCCTCCCTGAGTGTTGGCATTAGAGATGTACATAACCACGGCCAGGCTAGAACTTTCTTTTTTAATGATTTATTTATTTTTGTTTTGTATGTGCATTGGTGTTTTGCATGCATGCATCTTTTGTGTGAGGGTGTGGGGTCATATGGAACTGGAATTACAGAGAGTTGAAGCTGCCATGTGGGTGCTGGGAATTGAACCCAGGTCCTCTGTAAGAGCAACCAATGCTTATAACTGCTAAGCCATCTCTCCAGCCCTGAAAAGAACTTTCTTTAACAAAGACAATCAAAGGAAGGAAAACCATATCTCAGTTCTGTAGAGATGGGTCTCAAAAGCAAGATTATTTACTAATCCACCCTAGATTATATCGTGAGCCCATGAACCCAATGATATATTTTTCTATTATTGTAAATATATTTTCTATTGTTATGTATGGTTCTGAATGGTCTCCTAGATCTTAGACATGGAAGGGTTCTTAATGCTCAAGCCAGCAATGTTATGAGGTAGAGCTTTCAGAAACAAGATCATGAAGATGCTAGCCTTGTCAACAGTTTAACACTCACTAGTCAACAACTTGGTAGACTACTAGAAGGTGATGGAAACTTAGGAGTAGGGCCTAGTTGAAGGCAGTGATTCTTGGGCTTGTGTTCTTGGCTACTGTATCTTAAGCATGCCTCTTCCTTTCTCTGACATCTGAGTACAATGGTGTGAGCACCTTGCTCTGCCATAGTCTTCACGCCATGATCTTCTGCCTTGCCATGGACTTACAGTAGGACCAAGTGACCATGGACTATGGACCTTGGACTCTGAAGCTGTAAACTGGAAAAAAAACCCCACTTTACTCATTTAAGTTGATAGTTTCAAGTATTGTGTTAAAGCAATTGAAAGTGGACCAATGTAAATATTAAAAATGGAAGAGGACCATTAAAAAATATTTTTCTAGTCTTCTCTAGGCTTCTACAGTTGAAGAGCATTTTAGTATTTGTCAAGCTTAGCACACAAAGATATAAGAAGGTAGGGTTCCCAGGAGAAAATAGCCAACTATGATACGGCTGTTCTTGTCTAAAACAAATTCACTGAGGTTGACGTCTCATCTTCTCTCTCCCAATGCCATTCTTTTTGTACATTACTTACCTTACACATTTTAGGCATTTAACATCAAAAGGCATTGATTGTATCTATTCTGTCTTGGATGGGGCAGAGACACTGTAGAGACTTTTTTTTTAAATAGTTGTAATGAGACTGATAAGCTGTCAACATCCTAGCCAGTTTTCCAAAGGTGGCTGGTGAGGATGTATTCCCCCCAACACAACCCATTTTAAAAGCATGGATCATTTCTGGACTATTTCATGGTGAGGACAATTCTCACACTCTTGAATTAAAATGGAAGCCAGTGGAATTAATAGAATAGGGTCTTGAAGACTTGGACATGCTCTTTCATTACTGAATTGTGGGAGGGGTCCTGGAGTAGAGTGGTGATGAGTGCATGGAGTACATTTCAGAGTCATTAAACAGCAGCAAATGAGAAATTGATGTGACCAGTCTGTTTTGACCAACTATGTTCCCAAAGAGCATCTGCAGTGGGTGAGCTTGGAACTTGGGACCACACAGTTAAATATTCACTCTGAGGAACATGTGCAATTGGAGATCTAAAGATGAAAAATACTTTACACCTTAGGTCAGTATATCTCTAGCCAGTACAGTGATTTATTTGCTTTTTCATTTATTTCTTTGTTTGTTTATTTCTACAATGGACACCACCTTATTGTTTATATTAGCTTTTTTATTCTGTGACCAAATGCCTGAGTCAAACAACTTGCAAGGAGGAATTAATTACTTTTGCTCCCAGTGTCAGAGGGTTAGTGCGTCATGGAGAGATGACATGTGGGACAGAGCAGGTTACATCATGGCAGCCAGGGAGCAGAAGAGACATTCCTGGCCTTCTTCTTCTTCTTCTTCTTCTTCTTCTTCTTCTTCTTCTTCTTCTTCTTCTTCTTCTTCTTCTTCTTCATCTTCCTCCTTCTCCTCCTCCTCCTTCTCTCCTCCTCCTCCTCCCCCTCCTCCTCCTCCTCCTTTTCTTTGGGCCTCCTCACTATGACACGGTGTCAGCAAGATTCAGAATTTCCCCTTGAGTTAATCCCGCCTAGAGAAGCTCTCCACAGAGGTATGCTTCAATCTCTTAGGTTCTTCTCAGTGCAGTCAAGCTGAAATAAAGAATAACCATCCTATGTCTGGTGATTTCCTGCACAACCCCCATGATGTATGGCTTGGATATAGAAATTTGGATGCATATAGGATTCACATGAGTATAAGTGCTTATTCTCAGACTTGCCTGTGGATATGAGCTAAACATTTATCTTGAGTATCTGTAAAAGTACCAACACTCTATGTGCAAATAATACTTACTCAGCAAATGAGTGGTCATAGCTTAGTTATCTGACTTAGTAACAGCCCCAAAATGTGTCTGTGGAGAGAGACTCGGCTGAATGACTCAGGCCTCCGTGATCACTTAAAGCCATGGACTCGAGTCCCGGCAGCGGCTTCTTCCTGGGTTACCTGGAGTTAGGCATTCTCCCCTTCTGTTGTTTCTCTGTTTTCCTCTATTTGACTCACTTTACCCATCCTTGTAGACATGACAGAAACAGCCTTTTGGTATTTCCTGTTCTCTTTTATTAACTACATGGGCCCTGGAGTTCTCAAAGGAAAATATATGAGAGGCATCCCGAAAAGGATGTTGAACTACCTCTGGGCTGTTTTGACCGTCTCCTTGAGGGTTTACGAATCCTGAAGATCCGAAGGCATGGGAATCTTGCTGGCGTCCTGTTCCCTCGCTAAGCCCTCGCTAGGTCCTCCCCTTCTCTTCAGCGTCTGGTTCCCTTACCCAACCCTTCCTTTCTGCGGGCCCCTGGAGGGAGGCCATGAGTCAGCATGTAGGCTTGAAAGTGTCATCTGCTGCTGAGTCCTCCGAAGGTAATCATTTCAGATCTAGGACATACAACTACAGAGAAAGCCACCCTCCCCACCTTCTTCTGCTCTGCAGCCAGGCACCGACTCCTGCTTTCTTAATGAGCTTTAGCTGGATCTGAGCTTGAACATTAGAGCAACAGCAGTGTTGCAGTAGGTCAGGGGCGGGGTATTAGAAGACCAGCAATTACTATCCCCCAAGTGCAGTGAACGGAGAGATCTTTCAGAGAACTCCAGCAACTTGAACAGCTGGTGCCTTGGCAGTGTTAGGTTTGGGAAAGAAAAGCCAGACTTCTCTGCGTTATTCTTCCAAATGAGGAAGCACATTGGAATTCTCTTTCTCTGTATTGTGGTAAGACTTCAAGGCACACCTTTCAGTCAATCGATTCTTTTGGGAAGGGAACCAAGTTCACCAGTGATGTTGTTTAGCCAATACTCTTTCTGCCCTGTATTCTGTTTTTCACTTTGCATGGGACAAATAAACCAGCAGGGTGTTTGTTGCCAGCTTACTGTCACATATTTTTGGGCTTAGCTTTATAGGAACAGGGCAAGAAGGGTCAACACAGGCCTGCTACAGACCTTCCTGTGGATCAGGAAGTTAGGCGAAGGGAAGGTACGTAGGATCTCTGGGTTGTGACTAGGAGAAAGCCACACCCTCAGCAGCTCTTGCAGGCAGCAATCTGGTAAAAATGTAGTCTAGAAGCTGTGGCTTTCCAGCCTACAAAGGAGCTAGCATGGCTGAGCTTTTACCCTTCTGCCTGTCCAGCTTGACATGGTATCTTATTCTCCTTATCAATCAGACTCAGGGGAGGAAAGGGATAGTGAGAATTGAACACTACGTAAAATCCAGGGGCTGGGCTCATATTCCCATTGTCTGTGGCTAAAACTGGCAGGAAGTACTCCTATGGTGCTCTTGTTAAAATGTCAAATATGAATTTTTTTCTATAAAGTATTCTGAAACTTGTGTTAAGGGAAAGGAATTCAAATATTTTAATCACCCCCTCTCCCACGATACATCTTGTAAGACTTTAATGCAAATGTTTTAATTCCCCAATTAAGGTCCACTCCTCTAGTCTAGGAAGTTGATGACCTGGAGCAGCGACCCTTTTCTCCTTGGAGCAGTGACACTTTCCCCCTTTCTTCATTTCCTGTGCACCATTTCCTTTCAGACTAGCCAACTGAATTAAGTCTGTGAGGTCGGACCACAGCCAATGGGGAAAAGACACAGACACCATCAGAGTCAGAAAAAAAAAAATCCAAATGCACTTCCTGCCTGTGTGTTTGACCAAGAGGAAACTTTGCCTCATCCAGGCCCTTCAGTTGGGATGGTTGTCTCTTTCTTAGCAACCCCAAACTTGTTTCTCACACTCTTATTTAATAAAATGACTTTGTTTGTAGCCAACCTCTAAGTGAAGAGAAGGTCAGATCTCCCTCTGGCTTTGAGGTGTCCCTGTGAAAGCTGAGAGACAAACGATGGGAGCTTCCTCCTTGCGAGGGACGAAGGCTGCGCGAACCTTTGTCATCACTGAGGAAACGGAGAGCATCTACTGAGCGAGCAGAGTGAGGCCCTGAAGGCAAGGCCACGCAGCTGCTTAGCAATGGGACAGGCGCAGAGGTTTAGCCTTGCTCTCACGTCCTGACACACTTCCACTCTTAACGGGGTGAAGCTAGCCAGCTTGTGGCTAATTAGTGAAACACAGAGTGATGTGTTCCAATGCTCACGAATATTTTGTAAGAGAGGGAGAATGACTGTGTGTGTGTGTGTGTGTGTGTGTGTGTGTGCACGCTGTGCATTAAGAGGATAGGAGTATACAAGATGTTAGAAATATGGTCTAGGTGGTTGGAGATTTCTACATTGCAAAGAACAACCATTTTCCTTAAGTTGTAGACAACCTGCCACTCGCAGTATTATCAGGTTGCCCTGAGGATGAGTTCTATTCAGTAACTTTACAGATACTGCTCTCTGTGACTAGACAAAGGATTAGTAACTTTTGAGTTTCATAGCCTTTTTAGGTGAACTTAAACAGCTCAGCCCGGGAGGACTGAAGAGGGTCACCACTTCCTCAGGGACCTGGCCTGTCTCTGCAGTTCTTGAACTTGAGGAGATGGGGCAAAGCCACTTGAGAGTCCTCTTGGGTTGGCTTTAGAATGGGCTTTTTAAGGAATGCCTACACTGAAAGGAGAGCCAAGCAAAGAACTAAGTGATGGGTGGCCTTGTGTCTTATCCATTTGCCTTTTTCTCCTGAAGCTTTTGGGAGGCTTTCTAGGAGTTGGTATACAGTTAATTCACATGGCGACCGAAACCTGAAAGCATTTTAGGGGCATTCCAAGCAACCAGAACCCAAAGCAACCAATCTTTAACACAGTGGAGGCATACTGAGTCCTGACTGCAGATAGGCACATGTCAATGTTTTATTTCATTTATGTTTGTTTATAGCTATACCTTATTTTACATGTACAAAATATACCTATATGTACACAAGTGTATATATATTTGAAAGATTCATTGAATGTATTATCCCTCCAAATTGATATACTTGCAAGAGAACTAAAGTCAGTTAAAAGTTTCCCCACAAATGTTCTTTTGTTGTTAGATGTGTATTCCTGATGCATACAAGAATGCTCTAAGCAGTACTGTCTGTAATGGTCCCCAACCATGCATCGCTCAAATGTCTATTATTAGACGGCTGGATCGAAATCGCAGTGTAGTTATATAATAAGTAAATTATGACAAACTACATTATAAATGAATCTGAATCTCATATCTCTCTCTCTCTCTCTCTCTCTCTCTCTCACACACACACACACACACACACACACACACACACACACAATTAAAGTTTCATTTCTTCAAATCTCCCATTAGGCAAAATTACCAGGTAGTATTAGCAGCCATGGTAATTTTTCCTTTGTAGAGAGTTAGTGTGTCTGAAAAGGCCATGCAAGGGGCCTTTCTTTTACAATTTAAACTTTTAAAAGAATATTTTCAAGAACAGAATTTTATTTATGCTTTATTTATGTCATCCCTCCTCCTCCTTTCAAGTTTTTCGCTCCCTCTCGAATTCATGACCTGGTTTCCTTTCATTACTGCCACATATTGGTAACCTATCAGGAAACTTATTCCTGGCTGGGGAAGAGGTAGATCCGACCTTCCCTCTTTCAGCGGCCACTGAAACTCTTCGTCTAGGGTGTGGCTGTGTGACGTTTCTCTTGTCCGTACTGGTACATCAGCTGGAGTTACCACTATGCAAGTCTTGTTTTGTATCCGTATTGTTGAGATATTTTTAGGTGTGGTTTGCACTCTGTGCCTAGAAGACACTCACTAGCCTAGGTGTGCACCCCTCTCACACAGTGTGTATGTATTTTAAAGAAACCTTATAGTGCTGTTTCCCAATGACTTCCTCAAACACCCTTACTATTATTTGCATCTCCTTCCTCACTCTTTGTATTACTCTCATTGATCCTCAGTTAAAGCCCCATGTGACTCTGGGTTTGTTTTTCTTTCCCACTTTCAAAGCACCTGTTTCCCAGCACCCCTTCTAGAGAAAACCTGCCCCCACCCTCAAGAGCTCCTTCTTTTTTGCTTCCTCCAAAGTCCCCTTTAAGAGGATTTGCACCTATTGCCTGAACCGGGTCCTGGCACACTGGCTTCTTCTGTGAAATTTCTCTGAGCTTCAAACTAGTATTTATGTACTTCTCTAGTTACAGTTTATAATCTATAAGCGGGATTTTTAACTCCTGAAAAATCATTATGGATATGTTTTATTTCTATGTCCCAAAGTATTTAATTTTGATTAGTCTCAGATTTAGGGAAAAGTTACTTTTCCTTTCCAATCTAAACTTATAGAAGCTTACCTTCTATTTTCAAATGAAACTTTCACTTAGCAGCACATAATTTTATAAGTACCAGAATTGAAATGATATTGGATATTTATACCATTGTCTATATTTTAGGCTCTCACATCCCATTTTCTTTAGTATCGAAAGTGAATGGGGCATTTAATGTTTTGGACAAGGTAAGGGCAGAGTGACAGGGGACAGTGGGTTACTATGTGAGACATGCCGGCCTTGGTAAAGTGTTCTTGCTGTTTGTTCCTCAGCACAGGCTTAGAAGTCTGTTCTTTGGCTTCATGGCTTTCTGCAGGACTGTGTGGAAACTACCACAAGAGTGACTGTTCAAAGAATGGTGGAATTAGTCATTTTCTTAAAAATTCCTAATATGGCTAGATTAGTTGATAGATAACATTCACATTGAGCTTGGAGTCCTAGTTACACAATAGGAGGGTTGCAAATTATATCAAAAGGCTCAAATAATCAAACAAGACACTGTTGTGATGTGTGGGCAAGCCCGGGCATTTGGTGCTACCTAGCTTTTATATCCTCAGAGGCACAAATTACCCATTTGAAGGAAGTGGTACCCTGATTTAACCTCAAAGCTAGGATTCTGAAGAATATAACCTTTAAAATATGAGTAGAGGTCTGTGAACTTTTTTAAGGGGTGTGTGTGTGTGTGTGTGTGTGTGTGTGTGTGTGTGTGTATCCATGTCTATGTCTATACATACGTGTGCCTGTACATGTTTTCCTGTGCATGAGTAAAAGAGGGCTAGAATATTAACCTCTATTTCAAGGATAATAAAAGTCTATCTGCATTTTCATTTGCCATGTCAGCAAACAGATACAGGAATTCAACAATCCACTTAATGATATAAAAATATTTATACAAAAAGTGCCCCACATGTAAAAGCCATGTGTGGTAGTGTACATCTGTAATAAAAGTATATATTTGGCACTTAAGAGGCCATCAGGATAGTCACTACAGGTTCACAGCCTGGGCTTCTGCGCTACTTACCAAGATCCTGTCTCAGAAAAACCAAAACAACAACAACAATGAAAGTCCCCACAAATAATAAGTGTAGGTGTTTGTGTTCCAGAGCCATTTTGTTTCCTCTTCACTGGTAAGTTTGAAGCTCTGGCTCCTATCCTGTCTCCGTCTCCTTTGATTTAATCTTTCTTTAACTTCTTTTTTGAAAAAAAATTTTTATTTAATTTTTTAAAATTTATGTGCATTGATGTGAGGGTGTCAGATCTTGGAGTTACAGACAGTTGTGAGTTGCCACATGGGTGCTGGGAATTGAACCCGGGTCCTTTGGAAGAGCAGATTGTGCTCTTAACCACTGAGCCAACTCTCCAGCCCCCTTCTTTAACTTCTTGCACTCTGATCTCCATTCCTCTCCTTTAACTCTTAGTTCGGACTGGCTCCTGGAAATCCCCACTTGCCATTTTGACATCTCATGTGTTTTCACTCTATCTATCCAAGCCATCTCTCCCATGCTTCTGAAAATGTCTCATTTCTTGCCTCTCTGGCTCTGTACTCTTTGCTTGCTAACCATGTATGTATTCATTCTAAAGTCTCCCGGATGCCTTTGATTCTGTCTTCAGGCGCCTCTTAGCCGAGGTTTGGATGTACGTCTTTCCCTGTCCCTACAGGCCACTGCAGTGTACAGAGATTGTCTCTGTTCTCATCGCTGCAAACATGTGGTGCTGGTGACTCACAGACTAACAGCTCACGTCCTGTCCCTTGCTCAGAGTTTATTCCCATCTCTGTGACTGACCACTGGTCATTTTCACTTGAAACTCTTCCCAGTGTCTCAGATTCAACACTATCTAGCTGAGCTTGCCCTCTCCCCCACAAAAACCAGTTCCCTTTCCCAGTTCCTTGTTTCTGCCCTGCAGTCCTCTCTCACGGTCATTCCTGCTTAAAACACTCAAATCGTCCGTAGCGTGCTCCTCACGCCCTTATCTTTGCGTACCTGAAGCTTTCTCCACCATGTCTGATAACTCAGTTCTACTGACTTGTTTCCCTAAAGCTTCTCTCCTCTTGCTGAGTTTCTTCCTACTTCCCACTGGGTTTTCATCACGACAGAGCCTGGTTATTTCCTGAGCCTTCCAGCCAATCCCGCTGCCTGTAGCTTCCGGTCTGCCAGCCTTAGCGCACACAGGTACCCCACACTTCCCTGAAGCAATGTTTCCTCCGTATCCAGCTTTCGGTACTGTCCTACTATTTATTACTCTCTCTTGATAGCAGATTTTAAAGCAAGTGATTGTTCTTTGCTTCCCAATAGGTGCCATATACCATGCTAAATTGTTCTAGGAATCAAAGGAAAAACCTCTACCACCCAGGTCGGAAATGAGATCAGTATCCAAATGCTCGGATATATGGGGAAACCATCAGTGCTGTGCATGCTGGGTACAGAACAGCAAGACCACAAAGCCAAGTCTTAGGTTTATATGACTCTGTTCATCTTAAGGCTCAGTGGTGGTAAGCTTGCCTAGGAAGGGGTGGGAGGGTGGGGTCCAGCGATTCATCAGAGGAAAGAGATAAAGCGAGCTTGCAGCTGGTCAGCTTTCCCTCCCAGCTTGCCAGTGTCTGCAGAAGCTCTCCCTCTCCCCTGAGATTTAGCTGTAAATTTTATAGTGCTAGAATAATTGATGAACTCAAGGGACTTTTTAGTGGATGCCTATTTGCTCATTTTTTTTTGTTGGGGGGTGGGGAGAGAGGGTGGACTTTTAAAAAAATTTATTGCTGACTCTTTGTGACTTATGGGACCTAGAAAATAACTAGGTCCAAGTTCAAGTGACTTGAAGGTAAGTGTTTATGTGCAATGACAGTGTTAGAGAAGGTGCTAGGCCTTGCTTTTGAGTATGCTTGGCCGGACTCATACACACAAACTTTCTTCAGAAAAAGGAACCAAGAAGAAAATATTTCAATTCAGTTATACCAGATGTTGGGGAAGAAGATGTTGGAAGAAGATAAAATAACTAAGCAAATTAACTTAAGAAGGAAAAGAGAGGCTTAAAAAAACGTTCTTAAGAATCTATTTTTATTTAAGGAGGGAGCTGGTGTGTGACTTTGTTCTTAAAATCACTTTTATTTTTCTAACCACACCAAGTTGATAAAATCCAGATGAGTATTTGGATAGCTTTGTCAAATGGCGTCCGTCCATAAAGAGGCTCGCCATCGCGAGTCTCCAGCACAGCCCACTGTGAACTGTAGAGACAAGAGGGATGAGCTGGGGCTCCTAAACTCTATTGTTATTGCTATTCTGTTGATGACCATTGCCCTTGACCTAGCCACGCGGATCATAGAGAACCACTCTTTGTGTGTGTGTGTGTGTGTGTGTGTGTGTGTCAGTGTCTAATGGTATGTGGGTGCTTATGCTAACAGATGGAGCCACGCTTGGCAGCCCTGCTCTTGTGTTTACAAATCTGGGTTCAGCGAGATACCCTGCCTCAATAAAGTAGATGATATTCAAGTGAGGTACCTGGTGTGTACTGCGGAGGTGGACAGCTAGGCCAATACTGCCAGAACTGCAGGTAGGACCAGAGCAAGAGACTGTCTAATGGGGTCAGTAGCCTGGAAATCCCCAGTGTGACATAGTGAGGACAGCATCACTGTCACTTGCGTGTTGAGGACAGAAGCCAGCCAGGTGTGGATTGAAGAGATAATCGGCATGTGGGGAAATCAAAGCAGCAAACGTGGATGACTCTCCACAGTGGAGAGGCTGGGGAAAGAAGTGGAAAGGAATGATAATTATGGGTGCAAAGGGGTGGCATTTAAGGTGGCTGATTATAGAGTCTGTTTATAGATGTACATGAATGATTCAGAAGGCAGGGAGACACTGAGGATGTAGAAAAGAGAAGACAATGTAAGGACAATTCCCCTAAATGAAGAAGAAGATAGAGTCTGGAGCCCACTGCTGGAATCGCCTTTTGATGCCTCTTTCATCATAGTTAGGGGTTGGTATGAGTGTAGCTGTTGACCAGGCATAGCTAGATACGTGGTATTGTAAAGAGAAAGAGGGAGTAGTTTACAATCCTTTGGCTACAAGAAGTAGATGATATCTATGCTTAAGGAAAGGATAATGCTCTGGGTGGATTACAGGTAGCTTAAAAAACAAATAAAAACCCACTATTAACCAGTGATGGTCCTCCTGACACCCAAGGGGTCTTGACTCCATCTCAGTGCCTCGGACAGGGGAACAGATAAATGCAGTCTAGTCAAAGGTCTAGCTCACCTCCTAGAGACGAGTAGCATAATGCGATCCCGAGTTTCCTGATTCTTCCTCTGTACAAAGGTGAGACGTCTCCACGGAGTGGGAGTCGCACACCTCCTCCTCTCACTCACTTGTCCTCCTCCTGCTGTTCAATGTCAGAAACTTCCCAGAGGCGGTGTTCCAGCCTCTTCCTCAGGAAGTGGAACACCTGTTGCCAGGCACCTGGTCAGAAAGTGCCGCGTGTTGACAAGGCTCTGCTTCATCTGCCTCTTGGAGCTAGGCCAGGGCAGAGTTTGAGCAAGGAAATAGGATTGATGGGGGCATTTCAGTTCCTGTGTGGTCTCTCAAGCAGTGGGCGGAACAGAATAGCAGCATTTTCAGAAACAGGACCTGTACTCGAAGGAAGTGCTGGGTGCCCACAATGGAGCACCATGGAGTCCTGTACCCAGAAGACACATCTTTGACACTTTTTCTTGCTCAACAGCTATCGTGATATTACTACATTAAGAATCACTTTATTTCATCCAGAGCCTCCGTTATTACCACTTTGAGCTCTTGTCACTGTGGGGCACATCCTCAACCAGCCAGGATGGCAACGTTTCTTGTTCAGGTTTCCAGACCTGTTTGTCCCTTTTCCTGTCAATGAGCTTTGAAAGCTGCATCACAGATAGATATCAAGAAGAAAAATAAAATAACTAAAGTAAAACCCCAAGTCGTCGTAGTGGCTCTAGGTCTGCCTTGTAGCTTCCTGAGTTAAAGGGTTTTATCAATTCTCTGAAAACTTTCAGTTTCTTGAGGACTCACACATGCTTATCAAACTCCAAGAGACTTTTTGACATTATTGAGACAAAATCTTCTAACTTATTAACCCTCAGGAGTCAGAATACCTGTGTTATCCGAGGAGCAACTTAAGAGCCACAGAAAAGGCTTCATGATGCCTCCTGCACCTCTGAGAGTCACTGGGTGGGATATAAGCAAAGCAGGTCTCAAATATAACCCAAAAGCTCGTTCTGGATCCTTGAGGTTTGAGATCTTACCTGGTCCTTTCCCCTCTCCCTTCGTTTATCTCATTAACTTTCCTGGATTGGCTGTTTGGATCTGGTGACTTTTTGTCCTTTCATGAACTTCCTTTGAGTCAGGACAGTATTATGTTCACCCTTGGATTGCTACATCATCTTCCCGGAGGCCAGGACAGGTTTTGCATACGGTAGGTGTTCAAGACTTTTTTTGTTGTTGTTGTTATTGTGTTACCTACTTGGAAAAGTATTTTCCACCTTAATCCTCAGGAGGCTGGGTGAGCCGTTTGGCAAGCAGTGGATTTATGCACAAAAGCTTTCTGTTTGATTCCTGGGTCTACCGCTTACTCGATCTATGTCTTGGGGTTAAATCACCCAGGACCCTTCAACCTCAGTTTCTTCATCTTCAACATGAACAGTCCTTATCCAACATGATTGCTGAGACGATCAAATGAGATCAAGATGCCAATGTGCTTTAATGCCTATATAAAACAAAGCACTGAATAATGATCATGGAGTCAGAACAAAGGAAGCAGGATGAGCTAATGACTATTGTTAACACCCACCTGTGGTCTACCTGTCCTTTCATCTTTACATCCTCAGCACCGAGCACAGAGGTTTACAGGTGACTTCTCAATAGCTTTTGCTTTTCCAATGAATGCCAATAAAATCTGTTTCTATATGATCTAGGTGCTGTCTTGAGGGGGTAGAAAGTAAATGGTTGCAGAGCAGCATTTCATTTGAATGTGTGTCTGGAGGAAGCAAGGGAGTTAAGAGATGGGACATGTTCTTCTTGCTAGGGGTTTCTGGGGTGTAGAGAGGTTCCAGAAGCTTCCGGGATTCTGAGCAGCGGCCTGCCGAGAACAGTTTGCATCATTTCTGGAGCAGATAGTCCTGATTAAAGCTCTGTAGTGTGGCTCTGTTACTGGAACCACTAATGCCCGGCCAGCTACTGCACAGAAGGCTGCAGTACTTGGACTGATGCTCTGGAGCTCGACTGAGGAGCTTCGGTGGCTCCGCAAGAGTGGAGTGATCCATGCCACTCTTGACCAGAGTAGAGGGAAGAGCAGCAGGGTAGGGAGGAGAGGTTAGTGGGGACAAAGCATACCTTCCTGTGCCTTTGGAGTGACCACAGATTCGGAATGCTCAGATTTTCCTGGTATGCTCTTTCAGCTTTACCAGCTGAATAACCAAACTCTTTAATTTGTGTTCATAAAGTCTTTTCACTCAAAACATCTTTCTGATAAATCAGAATAGCAATCTAACCAAATCTTATTTGTGTTGACTATTCATTAAAGAGTTACCTAATATAAAACGAATTCTTAACATTTCACAAAATATATGCTGTTTTAATTTTATTCAAGCCCTCTTTCCTTCCTTCTTGGGATAAATAGCCGATCAGGGACAAATTCTTTTCCTTTCATTCCAACAGACCAATTTGCCAAGGAGTGGGGTGTTTTCTTTTCTTCATCGACCTGCCCTAGCAAGTGATTCACTGTCACCGACCCTGAGGCCCGTGAGTGTGTTCACTTTCAAGCTCCGGCCCAGGCCTAGATTGGGAAAGTCCTTCTCAGCCCTAGTTTATGGGTCTGCTGAAAGCCTAGAGGGACTGTGTGTTTGTTAGACTTTGGCGACTGTCTTTCATCAGCCAGCCTCCTGCTCAGCTGGAAGCTCTGCTGTCACCTCAGCACGTGCCTTCCCCTTCCCCGGGCGGTGTTTTGGTTACTCTGTGGATGCGAGGTGCAGTAGAACTTCATCCTCCTGCAGAGCCTTTCCCAATAGTAAAATATGACCTCTGTGGGAGGATGTGGGACAATTTGAGCCTGGGTTGACAGAGTAACCTGGAACACTGGGAGGGAACACAAACAAGGACATTGCAGCTTGAAGAAGAAAACGTGACAACAGCAACATGGATCTAAGAGCCTTGGCTTTGAACCAGAATAAGAAATCCAATTATAATTCTCCGTATACAGGTTTGTTTCTTCATTAAGTGCTTTTGTTTAGCTTTAATCCCATGGAAATAAATGAGAGAATAAAAACCAGACTGAGAGTAAGCCTTCCATTCAAGACTTTTCTTTAGAGGGCATCAAGATGGAAAACATCCTTTGGAGCTTGAAGAATGCTCTAATTTGTAGAACAGCTAATTAAAGCTTATAGCCTGAGTTACCTCTCTGGTACTCTAAAAGCTAAGCAAAAAGTTTACTCCCAAGGGACCAGAGCATCCTTGCCCCATACACATGATGCATTCTGGGTATTAAGTAGGCCAGTTTAAGGACATACTGTTCCAATGCCTTTGATATCTCTGGTTGTAGTTACTCCACTATAAAGGATGAAGGCGTTTACAGCCAAGTCTGAATGACAGTGAATGCCTGTCACTCACAGCTTGAGGCTTGCATTTTATCATTCTTCACATGAGTTATCTATTTGTAAGAAGATATCTAAATCTATATTTCTATATCAATAACCACTTTAACCTTCAAGTCTGTGTTTTATAATAAAAAAAAACTTACCAAAAAAAAAAAAACCAAACAAACAAAACCAAGCAAACAACCCACAACTGTGTCAAATCTAGGAATTTCATTCACAGCATTTGAAATGCTACAGATTGGACATCATTTGTGAAGAACCTGTTACCTTTATTGTTATGACTCTCTAGTGCAGTCCTTACCCTATGATCTTTCCTTGGAGCTTGCAATTAAATGAGTAATGATCTTGGAAGGTTAAGTAGATAATATGATTGTGAAAACCTATTAAACCCAATTATTTTTTTTCCATGACCATGAAACAATCTCTAAAAGCTGAAGTTGCACAACTCCCGGGAAGCCTCATGGCTCAGCTCAGTGTTGCATCTAATGAAAACAAAACCAAAAATAAAACGCCAGCGATCCATGAGGCTGTCTCTTTGAGCCTCATTGCCTATAATTGTAAACATCTGAACTTAGGATTTTCAGGAAAAGCTCTGCCCTGCAATCCCTGCAGAAAGTTAAGAATAGCCTCAGCAAAATCACTGTTTTTGTCTGATGCCTTTCCAGACTACACGCCGTGATTGTTTCAACACAGGTAAGTGAGGCATTCCTTTTGGGCACATAAACTCCTTTCTAAGTAGAAGAGCCATCAACCATTGAAGTTCAGGTCATTTGATGCTCTTGTTGGTCAATTAATGACTCTCAGCTAGAAGTTTCAATATGACCTTTCTGGTCTGTCTTGAGAGTGACTGTTCATCCTGAGGTGAGATATTGACCCACGTTGGCACAGTTGTCACCTGGGCATGGGCGGTGTTCTGGTGGCAGTTGCACCCGATACTAAGGAAAGGGTGACTTATGCCACTATCACCCAGTCTTGCTTCAAAGTGGGAGGCACTGCAGTTGCCTGGTTACTGTGCTGTCACAAGATTTAATGACGTTTATAGGGCGGAACACCCTGTGATGAGTCGCCTTTACATTGTTAACATTGGCTTCGCTTTGTCTTCTCAATATGGATAATAAAAGGTAATGCTTCCTTTTCTAAAGGCATAAGCTCTTAGACACAAGCTTATGGTATATTTAGGCCATTGGTGCGCTTACGGATCTAGTTTACTCCATTCTTAAGAGCAGTGGTTCATATTAAAAGAAAAAACAGGAGGGGGAGGGGTTCATTCACTTTTAGTGCCCATTAAGTTTTACTAAGCACCTTTCCGTGGCTCCTTTCTCCCTCAGGCAAGCCTGGGACCCACTGAAGGTATATCTTCTCTAAACACGGAAGGAGTGCCTTCCCCTGTTCCTGTCCTTGTGAGCTGGGGACTGGCGAACACCATAGGCTACCTAAGAAATAAGTTTAAAATCTTATTTTTTACTTCAATAATACAGTTCCCCCCGCTCTGTTCCTGCCCGCCCCCCACCCCGTACCTCCTTCCCTTCCCTCTCCTCTCCTTCCTTCTCTCTCTCTTTCTCCTCACCAATACCTCGTATATTTGGCTCTAAAACTATTTATTGATATTTTCAGAGCAAAAATGACTTATGGCTAGCGACATGGCTCAGGGGGTGAGGCACCTTGCCACTATGCCCGGTGAGCTGAGTTTGATCCCACAGGTGGAAGGAAAGAACTAAATCCTGTAAACTGTCCTCTGGCTCACACAAGCCCCGTGGCACTAGTGCTATCAATAAACAAACATAGGAAAAAAAATTAAATGACTGGATAATACCCCAGGAGAGTAAATATTGCTGAAACAATGCACTGACAGTGTCTCTGGGGCTTCTGATGTTTTATTGATCTCAGGTACAGGGGAAAAGGTGGTCAATAGTTTTGGGAGAAGCTAGATGATGCTGTTTTATTGGCCACTCAAATATTCAAGGACCTGAACTGCCCTCAGGAGTAGATGGTGAGCCTCTCAGTGTTGTTCTCTGCCTTAGGGCACACAGAGTTTTAGGTTGGATTACCCTCAGAGGGGATAAAGGAAACTCAGAGAGATCATTCTGCCCCCTGCTTAAGGGTTCTCTACTCCTGAGAAAACTGAGGCCAAAAATAAAAAATGTGATTTACTCTAGGTTATAAGTGTGTCCATCAAGGGAGAAATCCTAGTTTCACAAGCCATTTCTATCTAATCAATAAAAACATCCTTTTCTCCAATGAAGAATGCCATTGTGAATCGCAAGGCATGTACTCTCCCCAGTGGCAACGAGTACAGAATGCTGTGTGTGTATGATAGTTTTTCCTGGAAATGGCAAATCATGGCACAAACAATCAATTTCTAAGGTATTTCATTGTGTGTATCCGTGAATGCTAACAAAGTGCAGAATGGGTCTGTCTGTCAAAGAGCTGCACATTCTACTGCAAGGATGAAAGGTCTGGGGAAGCCAGGGGCATTTACAGTAAATGGGGTATGGGCTCTGAGCCTAGGGGACCTATGGCTGTACACTGGTTTGTTTGCTCTTGAGACTATATTTGCCTAAGTTGTTGATCATAAACACCAAGGCAGAGACTGTTTCCTGACTAAGAATCCCTTTGATATTTGAGCAATGACTCACGGAGTCACGCATGCCCAGAGTGGTCAGTGTCACCTTCTGAGGTTTTCATGAAGGGCACATACAGCACGTAGCACATGAGGAGGGATCAGATCTCTGGGTCAGCCTGAATTCCTGGCAGGCACCCTCTCCTCCTGTCCCCTAATCAGGACCTTGGAAAGTTGGGGGTCTACAGACCCTTTGACCCCACAGAACTTTCCCTGGCCCACGGCTTTGTAACTCAGCCCTTTGCCTAAGTTGCTGATCTAACACTATCAGACTGTCTGCTCTGCCTCATCCATGTTTGTCCCCTTCTGCCGCTCTGTCACTTTCTCCATGGTAGGAACCCTGATGGACATTTCTCCTTGGTACAGAGCAGGGGTACATCCTCACTTAGAGATGGATAGCTACCTCAATAAATAGCTGACTCGTGAAAGAAGGTAAAATGTATGTGTCTCTAGCCGTCTACTGTTTCTCTTCTTCCCTTCTTTTCTTCTTTCCCCTAACCTCCCCTCTCTTCCCCTCCTTCCCTCCTTCCCTCTATCCCTCTCTTTGCCAAATATATATTGTGACAAAATGCAGGCCCTGCACTCGGTTTGAGGAGAAAGTGGCAAAGAAGGAACCTGTCACTGTAGAGTTATGACCTCACCAGCAGCTTAAGTCAGTGGCTCCTCTTTATGAGAAAAAGGCTATAGGGACATTTTGTCTCAAATGAGAGATGAGTACAAGTGAGAGATACCATGGCTTTCTTTCACCAGAACTGTGGAGAAAGGAGCATGTATTTTAGAAATTAGGAGCGAGTTGGTTACTTCTACCTCTCTGCTGGCACTTTGTCTAAAAACAAGGATGATTTTGAGGATAACATAGGAAAAGGCTTCTTAATGTTATACTTTAGTTCATATTATTCCTGTTATACTTGGGGTATGCAAAGAATTAAAATGTTGTTTTATAAATGTGAATTAATTTAGTATATATTACATTATCTGCTCTCCCTCCCGCCCTAAGACATCACTCTGTCACTGCCCGCACTCAACAACTGTCTCCATTTCAACTGGAACCTGGTTTGCACATGTCCCTGATACTCAAAGCATCTCTGGAAAGCTTTGCTGTTTTTTTTTTTTTTTTGAGTATGTGATAGCAGAACATAATCTAGTTCCTTGTGTGAAGACTTAAAGCCAATGAGTGCATTAGATACAGGGTACCACATAAGCACCCCAGTTTACTACAGTGAAAGTGGGTAAATGACACCAGCTTGTGCCTGAATGAGCCAGTACATTTGCTGGTGGAGTCACTCTCAGGAGGCTTTACTGTGCTGACTACAGTCCTATAACATTTACAGAACAACAACAACAAACAAACAAAAACAAAAAAACAAAAAACAAACCCCCCCAAAACCCCTAAAAACCAAAAAAAAAAAACAAAAACAAAAACAAAAACCAAACCAAACCAAACCAAACAAAACAAAAAAACACCAACCCAAAAAACAAAAACAAAACAAAACAAAAAACCAAGCAAAACAATCCCCCTACAACTTAAAAGTCATACTATTTAGGTGAAGACGTACATTTTTGAAATGGTAGGAGGCCACCCCGACTACACCAAAACAACAGTAACAATAAAAATACCCCAATCAAAATATTACCCTAGTCTTTCACTTCTGACACGTCAGGGGCCACAGTGGCTGGGGGAGGGTGGGGGCTGGGCTGCAGCACCCTAGATGTGATGTGTCTCTAAATGACTCCCTTTGGAATGGCTCTGGACACAGCTCCTGCCCTAATTACCTGACAGAGGACTTGGGGAACCTAGCAACCAGCCCTTTTGTTTTTTCTGGAGCGGAAGGGAAGGATCTCTAAAGTCCTCTCAGTGAAACGCAATGCTAAGACCACAGGACGGGACTGTTCAACCAGTTCCTGTGGAGGACTGAACAGCACAGACGCTTTCACTGAGAACTGCTCTTGCCATGTTGCGAGATCACTTCCTATTACGTAAGCAGAGGGACTTCTTCCCTGGCTGCGGCCAAGCTACCAGACAGAGCTCACAGACTCTGCCCTGTGAACTTTAGACCTTGCTTTCTCCACGGCAGGGGACAGACAGACTCTCTTTAAGGGAAGCCTGTTGTTGAGTTCCCGTTTGCAATTTACAGGCTCACTCCTTCCAAAGTGGCTTCTAGAAGGGTATTAAATCAAATTCATCTGAGCCGTGTTTTGAGTTTGACGGAACAAAGCTTTCCAGAGGTGCTTTGAGAAACAAAGGCATATGTAACCAGTTCTTAGTTGAAACGGAGACAAGCGTTGGGTGCTGGTGCTATATAATGTGTGGCCTAGTGATGTCTTGGGCACTGACACTTGCTCTTGACCCTCACCATTTCTGGGAATTACTTGACCTGCACGAGGTGATATGTGATGCCCATCCCATGCAGGAGATGGGCATCAGAAGCACATATTTTCCCCAAGGCATTTGTTTTGGACAGTAGGCGGTGCAGGTAATGCTGATGTTGTTGCTCCCTGATTCTTTATTTATTTTATGTTATTTTTTCTGACAACTGGAAAGGCAGAATAAGATGTTCTCAAAGCCCCTGCTAGGGTAAGTGTGATACTATGATTTAGAGACAATCTTCTGAAATAGCTGGAAACGATAAACACATCTCATACTCTGCCTTTGCTAGTGACCTGCCAGAAGGCCAGTGGCTTCTTTAGTTGGCCACCGAGCTGTGTGCTGACTTCCGGCCCTCTGGTGTACTTTCCAGTGTAGTCTGAAATACTTGCCATAGACAGAGCTCTCTGATGTACTGAAGAAAACTGGACCATAACAGCAGACTGGTCCTGCCACATAGGTGACTCTCGGGCTAACTGGCAGAGAGGCGCTACTTTTGCTCTGAGCATGGCCTGCTGGGGTATGTTATTGTGTCATCTGGAAACAAACACTTTCCTTCAACTTAGAAGATCACTTTGATTTACTTGATGGTATTTATCAAGTTAAGATTTCAAATCAAAATCCCAATTTTCTTTTTTTCTGAAAATATCTAGCCATGTTTGGATGTGAGTTTCTCTAAGTTCCCCAGGCAGAGCTCAGAGGTCACTGTCCCCAAAGTGTGCTAGGTATTTCTACAGTGACCAACCCTACCTGACCTATTTTATAGTTTCCTTTGTTGGCCTGGCTCCTTTAGTCACTTCAGCATGGCTCTTCAGTGCACTTGATAAGCCACGTCCAGTATCACTTGTCCTAGGCAGAGGAATTTTGCATCCAGAAGCAGCAAGTTTACCGAGACTCCTTGGGAGGGAGGCAGAGACTGACAGAGGAAGGACACGCCACCTTAGCTCAGGGTAGCACAGAGGTTGTAAGCTAGGACAGTGGGCAGGTGCTGAGCAGGAACTGAGCTCAGCAGGATCAAAGGGTGGTACCCCAGGGTGGAGGGCCCTGCTCTCCTCCTCACTGGATGGCTGGGGTCAGCCCTGAGGTGATCTTGCCGCCATCTCCTAGTGCCAGAATTTGTCAGTCAGGGAATATTTCGTCTTCTATTTCCAACTCTGGTCATTTTGTTAAAATGAACCTTAGACTTCCCCCAGCTATTAGTGCCCTGGATGAAACATAGCGACTTATGGTATCTCAAATTTGCATGGTCCTTCCATTTCACAACCAGGATCTTGGCTTGGCTAATATTTTCATGCCCTAATAACAGCAATCAACACTTGGGTTGGTCATATGGTAATAAATAGGCAGCCATCTGGGACATGGCCTTGTAAAACAGGGCAGGAAATGCCACATCATATGGAAAGTTGTATTTTTAGTTTCATAACTCAACTTTTGCCTAACAAAGATACTTACTGAAACAGCCCTTGTAGCATAAGGCATGTATTGCACTATTGCATGACAATTTTATCTTTGTACAAAATATTTTCCCATAAATCTTCTTGAGTTATCATGATGAGTCTCTGAGGCAGATGGAGATGTTGTTACTGTAACTAGTTTATAAGAAAACGAAAACAGGGACTCGGGGAAATGAAGTGGTTCGGTTCATGTCTTATGGTCAGAGATACAGAATCAAAGCAGACTCCTGACACAAGCCTTCCCGCTCTGCACCCTCTACCTCTGTGTTGTGCTGTGTGTATTTGTGTGAGTGTCCACACAGCAAAACAATGCATGCTCTGCAGAGAGGTGAAGGTTGTGCATTTTAAACCGAAGAACTTTCAAAGAGCTTGCTTGGGAGAATGGCCAAGTGTCTCATAGACTACATATGGCTCTTAAGAAAATGGGAAATTACTGTGAACCCCACTTTAAGGTTTTTCTTACACTTAAGGGACAGGAGTCACAATACAGATAAGCTTGCTTCCCTTTATGGATTCACTGCTTCTACACAGAGTACTTTGACGAAGTGGTCATAAGAAAACAGCTATAATGGATGACACCATGCAGGAAATTCTCTCCCTAACTCTAAAATATGTCATGTTGTTCACTGTATAAAATGTTCTATATGGGCCCAGGGGTCCCGCTCAAACTATGGCACCAGCCAAGGACAGTACAGGCCATAAACTTCAACCCCCTATCCAGATCTAGCCAATGGACAGGACATTCTCCACAGTTGAGTGGAGAGTGGGGTCTGACTTTCACATGAACTCTGGTGCCTCATATTTGACCACGACCCCTGGGTGGGGAGACCTGGTGGCACTCAGAGGAAGGATAGCAGGCTACCAAGAAGAGACTTGATACCCTATGATCATATAAAGGGGGGGAGGTCCCCCTCAGTCACAGTCATAGGGAAGGGGAGTAAGGGGAAAATGGGAGGGACAGAGGGAGGAATGGTAGGATACAGGGATGGGATAACAATTGAGATGTAATATGAATAAATTAATAAAAAAATAACATTAAAAATAAATTAATAATAAAAAATGTAATTTGAGGGAAAAAATGTGCTCTAGAAAACTTGTAAGTTTACAATGTTATTATTAAGTGCTGGTAGAAAATATTCATATATTTCCCAAACCTACTCCCCATCTCCTTCCTTGGCTGTTGTTATTGTTAGGTTATCATACAAAAACATGCAAAAGAGATTCCTGGCTTAGTGCAGGCCAAGGGCAGGAGCAGTGTGCCCGGGCTTTGTCCCTTTTCTAGAGCTCTGGTCCTCCATTCCTGAGGTGACTCCAGGGGTCCAGGGCTGGCTTTCTTCACTTTTTGGCATCTTCGATGTGTGTGTTTAGAGGGCCCTGGCAGAGGTCACTGAGAAGCATGCTGTTGGCTGTCTTATAGAATTTGTTATACAGTTTTCAATATTTTGAATTTTTAAAAAAATATGTGGACACTTCTGCAGAACTTTCTGTTTTATTGGAAACTATGGCTTATTTCTTAGGAAATATTCTTGTTTATAAAGGCGAAGTACTCACTTGAGATAAACATTTCTTTGAGATCATTTTAAGTATCTATTTCAAATGCTTACTTTTGTGAGGTCATAATCATTTTTAAAGCCATTAGATGCTCTGCGATCCAGTGACTTTTGAAAATGCTGTTTTATAAAGTGAGAATGGTTCTTTCAAAAGCCACGATCATCTCAATATGTGAAGCTGTGGAGTTTTCAGGACGGGAGGTGTGGTTTTGCCTTCTGTGCTGGGCTGAGATGAAAGTGAGCTGCGGGGCACCACCACTCTTCCGCTTCTCATTGTCAAGAAACCTAGGGTTTATATGTTCAGTATTATTTTACATGTATGGATGTCTTACCGGTGTGTGGGTGTGCATGCATGTGTGTATGTGTGTGTGTGCATCATGTCCTTGCCTGGTATCCAAAGAGGACAGAAGAGAGCATTGGATCCTCTGAAACCGAAGTTACAAATGACTGTGAGGCACCATGTAGACGTTGGGACTCAAATCCATGTCCTTTGGAGGAGCAGCCACTACTCTTAAAGGCTGAGCCATTTGTCCAGCACTGGTATGTTCATTTCTCCAAGTTAAATCTACAAAGAACTCCCAGAATTCCCAATCTCCCTTCATTTATAGTCTCCTTTGTTTCTTTTCATATAAGCTGTATTAATGTCCACTTTAGCACTGGTCATCCTATTGTGTTTTGAGTGTACCTTGAGGATTCCTGTGTTTGTGCCTTTGGTCATGTCATTCCTATATTTAAATTAAGGTCAACTCTGCTTCTATTCCTTCCCATGTCTTTGAATCTCCTCCCATCTTAGTTTGTTTAGCTGAGGATGGTGATGCTTAGCTAATCCCAAGACTCTAGGGTCTGAGGAAGATGATGAGTTCCAAGGCCATCCTGAGCTACATAGGGAGATGCTTTCTCCAAAAACAAGGAGACAAAACACAACAAACAAACGCACGCAAGCTACTCTCTTTCTTCATCCATTTATTTTTTTGATATTGACATTTCCTCTGAGGGCTTGTATAGTTTCTGTCTAAACTGTTTGGGCATTTAGTGCACAGTCATTCATTTATCAACTTTTGGGGCATGGAAGGTAAGCTCAGACTTTTCAAGGAACTTATGTATTAATAGAGTAAATGGCTTATATAGTAGGAGGAATATTGCAAAATAAGAATATTCCATGATAAATGGGAAACTGGCAGATCCATGACTAAGAGGTAGTATTTCATATATACTTATAATATAGTATTCATATATTTATAATGCCCTAGGGTAGTGCTTGACACATACCATGTGTATGAATTCTCTTTCTATGTGTTTGATAAAGGGAAGGGAATCATTGAAGGCCTCATGGAAGAAGTAGCCTTTAGTCATGACCAAATAGGTCAAACATGAGTGAATGGGCTGAGGCTAAGAACTTCACGGGCAGTATGTCTCAAACTTGGGACTCTACATGTGCTTTATTTATAACGACAGCTTCTTAAAACTCTGCTTATGTAGATTTTATTTATCTGTATGCACCAATATGTCAATGTTTAAGTTACATATTAGAAATGAAGGGAGAAGGGGCTGGAGAGATGGCTCGGCAGTTGAGAGCGCTTGCTGTTCTTGCAGAGGATGTGGGCTTGGTTGACTGCACCCACATTCTGCAGTTCACCAGCACCTGTTATTCTGGTTCCGAAGGCTCTGATGACCTCTTCAGGCCTCCCTGGGCACCTGTGTTTATATTGTACACACACATACTCTCAGGCGCGCACACACACACACATACATATAAATAAAAATAAATAAATCTTAAAAAGAAATTAAAACTAAGAAATGAATTTGTATTGATTTATTTAAAAAACAACTACAAACTTATTACATGCTAACGTTAATAATATTTTTAATGGAAAAATATATTCTAAGAGCCAAATATTTTAGCAAGGTGAAATAATTTTTAGCAGTTTCTTTAATGTCTAGTTTAGTAGAAGGAGGCAGAATTCCTCACCTACTTCTGCATTCAGTCTGTTGCTATGGCGCAGACCACCTACCTCTAGAAGCTATACTATATATTTGGGAAAATGAGAGTGAAAAGTACAAATGACACATTAATATCTTTATGGACATAGATCTTACTTGTTTAGAGACCCAAGAGAGCCTCAGGTTTCCCTGAGGACTGTGAACTACACGTTAAGCATCACTTCATTTTGTTATATAAGGGAATCCATCTCTTTATAAATGATTTCATTTTTTAAACTATGTGTCTGTGTCTGTGTCTGTGTGGGCATGTGCATGTGACTGCAGGCGCCCATGGAGGCGAGAGGTCTAGCATCCCTGGAGCTGGGGTGGCAAGCGCCTGTGAGCTCCTGCCATGGGGTGTTGGGAGAAGCATCTGGATCCTCTAGAAGAGCTGTGAGAGCTAGTAACTGCTGAATCATCTTTCCAACTGCTTAGTCATCTCTTTGTATGAATATTATTATTCACTTTTGCCCTTTGGCTTGTTAATTAATAAATTTCCAGAGGGCAGACATTCTGAGAGGTTCCCAATAAAGTAATTGGCTGATGTTGATGACAATGGTTCCCATTAAAACTTTATGCATGTACGCATATAGAATAATATATGTATGTATATGAGCACCTATTCATCTATCTATCATCTAATTATCATGAACATTTTAAGTACATACTCAAGTATATAAACACACTCAAGTATATAAATATACATGGAGTCAGCTATTAATTATTTGCCCAAAGCAATAAGGGCAATTACTCTTTCTACAAAATAAACTAGTCAGAAAAAGGAAATAAATATGCGTAGACAGGCTGGTGACCTGCCAGCCTTACTTCTGCAAATTTTAAATTCCTGGGGCTTTTAGCATCACCTTTTCGTGTTTTGTCACTGTCTCCTGGCAGCTGCAGCTGCGTTTATATTTGTATATGACTCAAATATACCTGGAAACCCCAGCCATGAAGTCCGCTATGGGGGAGCACGTATTCTTTAGCTGGTTCTAAAGGAAACTGCATCAGGAGGAGCCTAGCAGAGGTTTTCAGAGGTCATGTTAATACACCAGCCTCAGAGGTCCTGAGTCTGTCCTGGCCACGGGCTCCTTCCTTAGAACACACCATCCTTTGGCATGTCAGGATAGGGCCCAGCCTCCCAGCACCTTTCTCCAGTGCATGACTAACCAGACTTGACATGCTTCAGCTCAGGTGTTTGAGATGCAGTGTAGCAACAAGGAGTTTTACAATATCCTACCATCGACACCTCTGAAAACATATACAGTAGACCTTTCGGGTATTACGTTTTGCTTTACTTTATAAATGCAAAGAACAGATTAGAACAAATTGAAGACTTTGAATGTACTGAATAAACCACCCACCATATGTAAAGCTGGAAGAAGATGTAAGACTGTACAGTGAGACCACTGTTGTGTCTTACAGTGAGGATGCTGGGGCCAGTGAAGACAGGCAATGTGCCTAGGAGCTGTGGCCTTGAGTGGGATGGCTATCCTTTGTGTCTATGCTGCACCCCATCCCAGTGAGGGTGTGCGCTGAGGCTTCTTGACAACTGAAGAAGCCTCATCAATAGGGGCCACACCACACCGTTTCCTGTCTTGAGAGTGTGTGCTCAGAGAAGCTTGTTTTCAGCAAGACTCTTGGCAAGATGCTCAAAAGAGCAAACACACCAGGTGAGTGGTTCTTAAACATTCTTGCCCCTTCCAACAAAATCCTGAGACTCTGGCCCCAGTATTGATTCATAACATCAAATGCAAGCTGGTGAATGCATGCGTGTGTGTATGTGTGTGTGTTTATGTGCACGCATGCCTATTGGATGATGTAGTTCTCACACAGGCTAGAAGGGTTATGCTCTACTTTGACATCCATTAGTTGTTGACTTTGGCCCCTTCCTTATTTCTTCCTCTAAGAACTGAACTAAGCGGCATGTACATACCCTTTACAAGGGACAGCACCCTGGTGGGCATTGCATTACATGCCCAGTGATAAACTGTTGTTGAGGGGAGACTGTACCATCAAGGCAAATGACTGTATCTAGCTGCTTTTGCGCACAGCAAGTGATTCTCCAGCATGTGGCTTCCTGCTTGTCTGTATACTCCCCACCACACCACACGTCTGGCCTTCCATGAGCAAAAGTTTCACTCTTGAAATTAGTGGGTGACCTTTCTTGTTTTTCACATACACAAAGGAAGAGAGACACTTTGCTATCAAGAAGTTTGACGACCTGTTTCTGCAAGGCAGGAGGCAGCCTCACAGTGAAGGCTGACCTGGGTGCCCCCAGGGCCAGGTGGGAGCCTGGCCTTTTCGCTGCTGACTGCTGAGCAAGTGCTGGCTTCCTGGATGTTCCCAGCAGTTAAGGCATACCAGTAGCATGTCCAAGTGCCACGTGCAGAGACAACTGCTCTCATTAGATTCTGTTCCAAGGGTGTTAGTATCGTGGAGAACCAAGTGGAAGAGTAAACTGTAGTGACTGGAGTGTCTACCCTTCCCTGGAGGCTTGGGATGTGAGACTCATCAGGAGATTTACTGTGTCTCCTCTTAGGCACAGCCCACTGTTTCAGGGAGTGGGAGCAGGGTAAAACCCTCATGCAGAGAAAGCTAGTGTGAGAAACGGAGAGGAGCACATGTCAAGCAGAAGAGACAGTAAGCCTAACTTTTTTCAGCTTTGTTATGAGATAAATACAAAGTAGTGGCATTATCATTAATGGCTCTGACTTCTACCTGTGCTAGAGTTTTCTTTGTAATAAAATGCCTCTTCCCCCCAGAAGGAAAAGACAGCGCATTATAATTCCAAGGAAAAATTATCTTTTAAAATAAATCCAATTCCTTTTGGCCTAAATTTTAGTTTCATTTAATCCCCTCAAAACAGGGAAATTAACAATCAGTGCTAGAACCTTGTCTATTATAATATCTTTCTTTCTTTTCTCTGAGACAGGGTCTCTCTGTGTAGCCTTGACTGTCCTGGACTCACTTTGTAGATCAGGCGGGCCTCAAACTCACAGGGATCCACCTGCCTCTGCCTCCTGAGTGCTGGGATTAAAGGCGTGCGCCACCACACCCACCCTATGATATATTTCTAATAACATTATTTTAAACTTACATGCCATAAGCCATGGCTACTCTGATAAAAAACAGAGCTGCATTTCTAATGAACAAATGTTTAAATGTCATATAGTTAGGAAATCACTGACATAATTTAGACCCTTTCTCTATCTGTAAACCTTCCAAATATGTTTTAGGACACTTGTAAATATATTCAGATGATATTCCAATTACAGCATTAAATAGTAAGATCTTCAAGTAAGGATGTCCAAACATGGTGCTGTTTTGTACTGAATTTATTCTTTTGTTTTTTTGTTTTTGTTTTTTCCTCTCTTGAGACACAGTTTCTTCTGTGTCGCCCTGGCTGTCCTAGAACTAGGTCTGAAGACCAGGCTGGCCTTGAGCTCACAGATGCCTGCCTGCCTCTGCCTCCCTTGTGCTGGAATGAAGGGTGAAAAGCATACATCACTAAAGTTGTTTTCTGATGACTAAAAGCTCAGTCTGTTTGGAGGAGTTCGTGACTACGGGTCCTATTCACGTTCTCATTCCCTTATAAGCACCCCTTTACTTGCTCTTCCAAAGAGAAGAGATGCTCGCCTGTGTCTTCTGGCATAGCTTTCTTAGTAGGACCTGCAAGTTCAAAAAGATAGTCTGTATTTCTTCCACTCTGAGGCACTTCAGCCCCTGTGCGCCTCAGCCCTCTCCTATCCAATGAAAGTGTTCTTGGATTAGTTTGCAAATACATTATTAATTTTTGCAAACTATGTTCAAAAGGGAAATTGGTATGTAAATTCTCTTTGTTTATGTGGTTTGGGTATCAGGATAACTATGACCTCATAAAAATGAATTAAGCAATGTTCCTTCTCTTTTTATTTTGTGGAATAATTTGAGGAGTATTGATGTTAACTCTTCTTTGAAAGTCTGGTAGAGTTTTACTAAAACCACCTGGCCCTGGCTTTTCTTTTTTCTTTTTTCTTTTTTTTTTTTGGTTGTGAGCCTAGGCAATAACTGCTGAGCCATCTCTCCAGCTTTCCCTGGGCCTATTATTATTATTATTATCATTATTATTATTATTATTATTATTATTATTATTATTATTATTATTATTACTATTATTATTATTATTTTGATTGGGAAACTTTCAATGAGTACTGTTTCAGTATTTTGTTCTAGAGCTTTCAGTGTGAAGCTAAGCTTCTGGTATGAGATCTCCCCAGTTTTGTATGTTTGTTTTTTGTTTTTGTCATGTAGGCACTAAGTGCTATGAACTTGCCTTTAGAACACTCTTCCTTGTGTCCCATAAGCTTGGGCGTGCTGTGTGCTCATCTTTATGCGGTTCTAGAAAGTCTTTCATTTCTTTCTTAGTTTCCGTCTTGATCCATTTTTCTCTCAGTAGAGAGTTTGTCACTTTTCATGAGTTTGTAAACTTCCTGTCATTTATGTTGTAGCTATCTAGCTTTTGTCTGTGGTGGCCTGACAGAATGCAAGGTATTATTTCAACTTTCTTGTTTCTGTTGAGATTTGCTTTGTGTCCCAGTACATAGCCAGTTTTGGAGAAAGTTCCATGAGGTGCTGAGAAGAAGGTATGTTCTTTTTCTATAAGTATCTCTTAAGTTCATTTGTTTTATAACATCAGTTAGCGCCAGCATTTCTCTGTTTAGTTTTGTTTGAATGTGGGTATGACAATAATCATAATAAGTCTATAATAATAGTATAATATATAATAGTATATAAATATTAATAATATGTTAGTAATATAATATAATATAAAGTCTCACAATATCAGCATATGAGGGTCAATGTGAGATTTAAGCTATAATGTTTCTATTTACTCCAGTGCCCTTCTGTTTGGAACATAGATGTTAAGAATTGTAATGTCCTCTGGGTGAATTTTTCTTTGAAGAGTGGGTGGTGTGCTTTCCTAGTTTTTCTAATTAGTTTTGGCTTGATGTCTGTCAGATATTAAAATGGCTACCCAGCTTGCTTCTTAGGTTTATTTGCTTAAGATATCTTTTTCCATCTTTTTACCCAGAAGTGATATCTATACTTGATTTAAGGTGTGTTTCTTGGATGCAGCACAAGGACAGAGCCCGTTTTCACATCCATTCTGTTAGTCTGTGTCTTTTTTGTGGCAGGGACTGAGACCACTGATGTGGAGAGATATCAATGCCAACGATCAGTGCTTGTTGATTCCTGTTGTGTTGTTGTTGTTGTTGTTGTTGTTTTCGTGGTGATGCTGCTGCTGTGTGTATTTCTTCTCTTTCGACGTGCTGCTCTGGGATTATTTATTCCCTGTGTTTTCTTGGGTGTTGTTAATTTCTTTAGGCTGAAATTTTCTTTTCAGCACCTTCTATATGTCTGGATTTATTGATAGATATTGCTTAAGTTTGGTTTTATCATGGAATATCACATTTCTCCAACTTGTGATTAGAAGTTTTGCTGTGTATACTAAGTAGTCTGGCTGGCATTTGTGGTCTCTTGGAGTCTTCAGAACACCTATCCCAGCCTTTCTGGCTTTTATACACTCAGTTGAGAGGTAGGGTGTAATTCTAATAGCTCTGTCCTTATATGTTACTTAGTCTTTGTTTCCCTTGAAACTTTTAAGATTCTTTGTTCTGTCCATTTAGTGTTTTGATTATGTGCTGAGGGGACTTTTTTTTCTAGTCCAGTCTACTGGACTGGTGGTCTATATGAAATATAAAATATTTGCCACAATAGATATGATAGAGAGAAGTTTATTATATGAGCATGGAGGAAGAAGGAAGTGGGGCACGAGAGAGAGAGAGAGACAGAGAGAGAGAGAGAGAGAGAGAGAGAGAGGAAGAGAGAAGAAAGAAAGAGGTAAGATACAAGAGGGCAAGAGAGGAGAAAGGTAAGAGGTAAGAGAAGAGAAAGCTGAGAGAGAGAGAGAGAGAGAGAGAGAGAGAGAGAGAGAGAGAGAGAGAGAGAGAGAGAGAAGAGGTGGGTTTGTTCTTTTATATACTGGGTAGCTGGCCTACCTAGTGGCAGGCAGGTAATGACATCATAGGTTGCTAGGCAGACTAGGGTCATAGGTTGCTAGGGAGACTGAGGCAGTATGCTAACACTGTATGCTTCTTGTATCTTGATAGGCATCTCCTTCTTTAGGTTAGTGTAATTTTCTTTTGTGATTTTGTTATAAATGCTTTCTGTGCCTTTGATCTGGGTTTCTTCTCCTTTCTCTATTCTGATTATTCTTAGATTTGATCTTTTCATGGTGTTCCAGATTTCCTAACTGTTTGCTCCCGGAATTTTAACATCTAACACTTAACATCTTCTTTGACCGAGGCGTCCATTTCTTCTATCGGGTCTTCAACTTCTGAGATTCTCTCTTCCACGTTGGTGAGGCTTGCCTCTGCAGTTCCTGTTTGAGTCTTAAATTTTCATTTCCAGATTTTCCTCAGTTTGGGTTGCTTTTTTCTTTCTTTCTTTCTTTCTTTCTTTCTTTCTTTCTATGTCTACTTTCAGATCTTGAACTGTTTTGTTCATTTCCTTCCACTGTTTGCGTCTTCAAAAGTTTCTTTAAGAGAGTTATTCATTTCTCATTTAAGGACATCTATTGTATTCATAAAGGCTATTTTAGGGTCTTTGTCTTGTGCTTCAGCTATGTTGCAATTCTCAGTACATACTGTAGTAAGGTTGTTGGGCTCAAGTGGAGACATACTGTCTTGGCTGTTATTATCTTTTTTACACTGGCATTTGAGCATCTGGGTTTGGGAGGATTGTATCCTAGGTCCTGATATCTGGCCCTGTCTTTGTTGGGTGGGTGTTTTGTTCCTTGGCTTCTTAGGAGGGTGTGGTAGTCATATGCTACCTGTAGGAAGTTCTTATGGTATCCTGCTAGTTGTGGCCAGTGAGGGTTTCCAGTAAAACATGTTTTCAGACATTGGGATTTGATTCTTAGGAATAAGAGTAGGCTATAAAGGGATCTGAGGGTGTCCATTGGTGGGAGGAAAGCAGGGTGTCCCAGGAGGGCCTGCTGTGCTCATGGAAATTGAGCAGAGGGTGAGGTGGGCAGAACATTGTCTGCTGCAGAGCCGGGCATGAGACTGGGGGGTTGGATGGAGAGATGAAGGGCTATAGTTAGCTACCTCTTCCCTGGCTGGAGTGGCAGTTGAGTTTCCAGGGAATCCAGATTTAGTTGGCAAATGATTAAAACCTGGAAAAGAGGGAAAATAGTTGTAAGCAGAAGGAGGAACTATAAGAAAGATTTTTTTCTTTTCTTTTTTTTTTTTTCTTTCTTTCTTTTGGATTCTGGGCGGGGAGGTGGGTTTTTGTTTTTTTTTTTAACAAAGTCTCTGGTAATTCAAAAGGATTGTGGAAAGCTGAAACAATCACATTTAAAACTCGAGCCACTGACCTGATGATGTTTTCACGCATGTTAAAAAAAGATGTGTTTTTCATTGGTAGCATTGTGGCTTTACATTTTTCCTTATCAAAAAGCAAGTGGTTCCTGCTTTGCACCTTCAAACTTCGCAACATTATTTAGTCAGCCCAAAAGTCCCTTGACCAAGGGAAAGTCACCTAACCACACCCCACAACAGGAAAACTAGAAGACATTGTGTGAGCCACTTTCCTTCAGCAGTGTGTCCTTTGACAAGTTATTTCATTTATTCATCATGAGCTGGAGCAGTCATGGCACCTTGTTTACAGGAAATTCTTTCAGGAACCGGCTTTATAAGCTTAACTGAACTTAACACTAAATCATACCACTCAGAACCCCACCTGTAACTATTTTCTTTCAAGTAAGGTCAGGTGAGGAGCAGGATGTGTCTAGTCCTCTAGGGAACCACACAGTGTTCTTGAGGATTTCTGTCAGTTTAAAAATAAGTAGGAGGAATGCCATAAACAGAGCTGAGCATTTTAGGCAAATTCTGTGGCTTCTACTTAAAACTATGTTTACTTGCAGTGTCATGTGGAACTTGTGTTACCTATTTATCTGTCGGGCTCCTACCAAAGTACTGAGCCCCTTGAAGCCTGGAGCTATGTCTACTCAGCACTGGCTGGAACTTACTAAATTATTATAGTCTTAGTTTGCTGTATTCTGTATGATACCGCCAAAGAAATTCATCCCTGCTGAATTAACAAATATTTGTAGATCACATGTACCTTGATTCCAAGAAGGCAAAGCTCTGTCTGGCCACACCTTGATGACATGGCAGAGATGAGTAATGTGTCAGCTGGGGGTGGAAGGGGGTGGCGAGAGCTTCTGTGGAGTCATAGGGTGGTAGAAGCCTCCCCAGCGGGAGGGCTTACCCAAATTCCTTCTTATCCCTGTTCATGGATTTCCCCTTCTGACTTTAGACAAAACCAGACAGTTGTCTGGCACCATCTTTGTCTGTTACACAACCAAGGTATATTTTAATGCAAGCTTTTAATTTCCCCGAGCAAGCAGGTTTTGGCTTTCCATACCTTGAAGGAAAACAAACTGGCAGCGTCCTGGAAGGGCTGGAGGTTTGTAAACGGTAGGCAACAACAAGACCCAGCACAGGGAGCCCCACCATTAGGATGAAGAAATCGGGGCCTGGAGGTGGCTGTCCTGCCCTAGATCAGAGAGAGTGCCAGCCTTTGAGAGAGAACTGGACCTGCTTGTGTCTGCTCTTTGGCTCTTTGCCTGGTGCAGGGTATCTTGCAGTTCTTTGGCGATCTCCCTGCTATAGAACTGAAGAAGTGGGGTCCTCTGTTAGAAGACACAATTCACTGGGAATCAATTGATCTCATCACTTTGCCCCCCACCCCCACCCCAGGGAAAATGCTGGGTGGGACACCACAGTTCCACGGTGGAGCCTAAGCGTCTTGTACAACAAAGGATGAATTTAAGGATGACCACGGGAGAACAATACTTCCTTTGTTGTGGAAAACCTCCTCTAATTTTTTTTTCCTGGTTGTGGTTGCTGCTGAGGCTGTTTGTTCATGCGAGTGTTTATAGCATGCCTTTGCACTTTGTCAGGGAAACTGGCCTTCCATCCTGCCATCCTGGGTCTAATAATAGGCATTGTGGCCACCACCTGTGCTTAAGATCATTGCCCCATGGGTTTCACTCTAATGCCAGCCTTCCAAGTGTCATACCCACACATCTGAATGGGCACACCCCTTCCTAACAACATGGAAATGTGTCATTAAAAAAAAAAAAAAAAACCAAAACAACTTGCTCCTCCATGAACACCTTGTGACTGACACTCTATGAGACACAGTGTTAACAAACCAAACCTGTTGTTCTTCTTTCTAAACCAGGAGTTAGGGAGCACTGTCTGAATCACCAGGAAACCCAAGGAAAGTATTTTCTATGATTGTTACACTTTGGTGTGAAACGTTCAGTCGTTTTATACTGACATCACACCAATAGACTCAGTTTCATGGACTATAAGCCAAGTAATATTCCCTCCAGGTAACTAGTACTTATGTCTGTCAGACACGTATGTCGGCATCTGATACTTGACTTGTGAAATATGCTACGTTCTCAAATAATGAAAATGGAGATAGAGACTTGCTGCAGGCATCACAGCACCAAGAACAGTATGCAACACCTGAGTCAGGTTACTAGCTTTACTTGTCCTTGGTTAGCTACATGAACCTAGTTAACTTTATCCTTTTTCATTTGTTTCTTTAGTTGTTTCATCTATAGAAAGATAACTAATTATAACTAGCTGCCTACCTTATGACAATCTTTTTGACTCCTGATATTTTAAGTTTCCTTAAAAAAAAAACTCATTCTGGATTGTATTTCTATATTACCAGTATAAGATTTCCCTGTAGAGCTTTTGGGCCTTTCACTGACAATGAGATTTATTCCGCCTCCATCTTTGCTACTGCACAGTCTCGATTCTGTCCAATATCAGTCCAGTTGGCTTTGAACAGTACCATGTCACAGAGGGGTCATCTTTAGGGATGTTCTCATGTCATGTCGAGGCCGTGAGGTTAAAATTTTCATCCAGCTGTATAAGGCGGGCTTGACTATTCAAGTTCCAGTGTTTTAGTGTAGGCATTGTCTTCATGGTACATTTCAGCAAATAACAGATCTCCAAACCCTATCACCTCCACAGCTTCCTCTCACCCAGGGTTAAACAATGGCCCAGATGTTATTTGCTTTCGGTCCAGCTGGGTAAGCTGCTTAAAGAGATGTTGGAGATGAAACTCGAAAACAATAACAACCAAAAGAAATGACTGTTGGGGATATATTTTAATGATCATCTGCAAACGGTTACTATATTAAACGTGTCATTAATAAACTAAGTTGCCCAGCAGTCCTTTTAGCTGGCTGAGCTGCGTTTCCTGCATGTGTGCCTGGTTTTATCGTGGGCAGGCATCATTTTAAAACACATGGGTCCTGATAAAGAGAACTCGGGCACCAAGAATCTTACATAAGGTAACACAACTCCCCCCCCCCTTTTCATGGCCTCCTGTCCCCCTCCAGAATGAGGAGCGACATATGAGGTTCCCACCCGAGAATATTTTCCCCAACACGGTTCTTTTCTTAGCTTTGTATGCCATGTCCACAAAAGATTTTCTTGCCTCCTGTAACTTTGTGTTTTCCATGGTTTTTATTATAATCAAATACATACTTTTAATATTTCATTTAACAAATATTTATAATAATAGTATACTCCAGAGACTGTTCTAAGTACCTTAAAGATATTGACCCACTAAAGCTTTAGATCCTGTGGGGGAAAATATTATTATCCCCATTTTATAGTTAAGGACACTATGCAGACACATGCATAAATAAGCACCCCAAATCCAAGTGGGGAATGGCAGAGCTTATTTCAAACTCAGCCATGATCTGTACTCAGTTCTGCTCTGTTCCAGGTTTTGTTCGGCTGGATCCTATCCCACTAGATTCTATGATACATTTTGTCCGTAAATGTTGCTAAAGACCTTAAGTTTCTTTAGCAACATGAAAACCATTTAATGTTGTTTTGTCTTTCCCATCACTGTGGTCTGATAGTATGGGATACATTGTTTATGTGACGAGTTTGGTTTTTTGCCAGTGCTGTTACAACTCCATTTGTGGATATGTAATAAGTAGATCATGGTGAACTCCTCTATGAGTCCGACTTTGAGTAACACACTGGTGTCAGTTGTTGAGCCAGGGTCATTTCTGTGTGTTAGGGTTAGATTACACACTGGTGGCAGGAAGCAATAGTTCACTGTAGGGGGAGCAGATGTGTCTTCCTTCTGTCAATCTGAAGCGTCCGGGAGAAGGGGTCTTAGATTGGTGTGGAGGTATGAATACATCTTTCTGAGCTGGAGATGAATTTGATAGAGATCTTGAACAAAGAACTTGGGTTGGGTCTTTGTGGAGGAAGGAAGGTCTCCCTAACTCTGTGGAAGTGGACTAAGGAAGTATGTAGATTCAAACAAAGGTGTGATTACTAGGCAGTATGGTTCATCAGGTGACAACAAAGTTATAGCTACCTCAAGTACATTTAGAAACTGATTTTATTTCTGTTAGAGAGACTGTGATAGATAAATAGCTAGAAGGATCAAAAAAATCATTACACGATGCTATACATTCTATCTATGACTCATGATAAAATTGGACTTGATTGAACAAAAGATTTTTTTCCTAAAATATCAGTTCCTTATTATAAAATATTATTAAAATAATGGTAGTTAACAATTAATCTATCATAAACTGACTACTTTTCTCCTAAGAATAGTAATAGTTAAGACAGTAGCAGGAATTCTGTCCCCACCATTTTTTCCAGTCTGAGCTTCTGTTAGAATTTGAAGACACATCTAAGCTAACTACTACTGAAGTAGAAACCTGAAGGATGACGTCAGCTAAGTACCTTGGTGCTGTCACTGATAATTAAGGCATATCTGATGAGTCCTACCACAGAGGCTAGAACATTCATCAGGCACACAGGTCAGATGAGTAGCCTATGTATTCTATGAGATGAAACTGAAAAATAAAAACCATAAAAATACAAGTGGCAGTCAGTATCATATTGTGACAACAATATAGCAACAGTGATGCTTCATAAAATTGTGTCTAAAGAAAACTAAGACCATTTTATGGACCAGATGATAGCTGGGTGGTCAAGGTGTCAAGTGTGACAGCCTGAGTTTGGTCATAGAAAAAGTGGAAGGGTCATAGAAGACAAGATGTGCTTGCTGGCGTAGTAGTGGCGCAAAGGTTATGGGAGTAACCAACTATGTTTGCGTTGGACTTGAAGCCTGTTCCACAGGAACCTATGACTAGGGATGTCACAGGTTCTAGGGAGGAATCCACTACTGTTGTCTTGCTAGTGTGTAACAAAATATGGACCAGTTGTCAAGTTGCCTTCTAAATATATATGTTTATACACATAGATTAGTGATGCCCTCAACCTTGGCCAGAGGAGCTTTTCCTACGGTGACCAGCATTTAATTCAGACTCCCAGCTGGACAAACTACTGAGAATAACTGACTATGCAGTGTCAATCCTTTAGTGTGATATTAGTATTATTCTTCATCCCAAGGTTCAGGGAACATCTCAGATGAGGGGCAGAAAGAATGTAGGAACTGGAGGATGAGGATGAGGGCATAGGACATGGTCATTGCACTTATGACCTTAGTGCAGCCAGGGTTACCTGCAGAAAGAAGGCACAAGATCAAGTTAAGGGGAGGAGCCAACATTTCAAAAGATAGCCGTTTAGTCACAGTGTGTTACAAAGTAAAGGGGAAGGCAGAGAGGAAACGTGAAGAAGGGAAGAGGATATATTGGGTCTGGGGGAGTAAAGATCATTGAAATACATTGTTTCCATATACAACACCCTTAAGGAATAAATAAAAGATATTCTATCTTTAAAAATAGATACTGATTGTGTAGAAGAGTTCCAGAAAGGTTCACATTTGTTAATCAGAATGGTAGCTGTTTTCTATTATTATCGTCCTTGTATAATTTTTGATGGCTTTCTACTATTTACCATGAGACCTTGTGGTTTGATACATTTTAAAACATGTATAAACCTGTTGCTGTGTGTTTTCTGTGTGAGTATGTGCAGGTTAACATGTTATAAAAATATTTTAGAATAGTATTTCATTTCATCAAGGAATTAAAATGCAAACTTTTAAGGGAGCAAAGAAATGCTTATTGCCTATTCCTACTTAATAAAATTTTGTTGGGAATGGCAGCAGGAAACATTGACAATTAATCAAAGGTATCAATGATACAAAGAAACATCATTCAGAATGGTATAAGTTGAGTCTCAGTAATTTGGGACTAGGTCTAGACCCCAGTAGCTGAGAAATTTTCACAGGAGTTGAAGTGAAGACACAGAAGCTAGTAGTTGTGAAAATACTTTATCAAGCACTGAACCCAAACTGTGTACTGAGTACTCCAGGGTGCTACGATGAAGTTGCAGGCCGTAAAAGATATTTTAACCTTTCTTGGGAAGCAAAATAGTATCTATCAGACAATGTGTAAGTTATTAGTAAAAAGTTGTTTGGTTGTAACTACAAAACACATAACAATTTAGTATAGGGCCCTGTAAAAAAAGCAACTAGGTCATTAAGGATATTGTGAATGGGGAAGCTACGTGATAAACATTCATTCCACAAAAGCCATGTTGATATCTGTGTTACTTATTACTTTTTAGAGATCTGTTAGTTCCATAGTCCTTTAAGAGATACTGCAAACTACATGAAGCCATCTCAGGAAACTTGTAACCATCAGAAATACAAATGACCTGCCAGACTTCCAGTCTTCTCTCCTCTACCCTCTTCCACAAGCACAGAGACTGCTCTACTTGGCTCAGTGAGCTACACAGATCTCACTTGCTCTCTGCGCTTCCAAGCCAAGCTCTGCTCCATCTCCTGAGAAGCCATTTTAACATCTGTGATAGGGTGAGCAAGCCGTCTAAAGGGACTAAGACTCTAACCAAGAGCCCAGAGCTAAGTGACTGGCACGCAGTGCCCATCCCTCATCCGCCTCCATGCTCTGGAAGCTGAGAGATGCAAAAGAACTGTAAATCACCTCTGCAGTGTTCTGTATATATTTTAAATGATGTCATTACGGGACTTTTCAATTATATGACGACAAAAATGCTGGATGGGATCGGCTAGCACTTAACTGTCACCATCACCACATCCTTAGTACTCGGAGTGTGTATTCTTGTAACCGGCACTTGGCTGTACCAATCTTTGTGTAGTAGACCCAACAAAGCATTGATTAAAAAACACAGTCTTTCTAAGTGCAAAATGTTGCACGTTATTTTCCCTCAATGTATAAAAAAGTAATAGAGGAATAAGATGCCCCAAATAAAACTTCAACCTCTTTTTTTTTTTCAAAGAAAAATAATTAATTCATGATGTGGTAAATTGCCTTCATTACCATGAGGCATATGGTTTCATAAACACAATTGGCGAACAACGGAAAGGATGTTTGTTCAAATGTTCAGCCTTGCAGCTTTCCAACGCTGCCGTGATGCCTTGATAAGGAGGAGGCCGAATTTGCCAGAACTCACAGCTTTCTGAATGTTGTGCTGTCAGTCAAGGAAGTGACTGTGCCTACGTGCCTGAGGTGGCTCCTGCTTCCTGTTTTGTCACCTGTCACTCTCCCTCTCCTGGTATCCTGCCCTCCAGCCAGAATTAACCACCTGCAGCTATTTCCCCAAACATTTGCTCACGTGTCATTGCTCTTTGGTGGATTGGGTTTTAGCATTGTTTAGTTGACAGTGTCTTGTAGAACTTTCTGTGATGACATAGGAAATGTTATTTGTAGGCTTCGATGTGGTAAATGCTAGCTACCAGTGAATAGTGAGCAAAGTGCTACTAGAAACAATGATGATGTGTACATTGTTTAATTGTAATTGATCTAGGAGCACGGAAGTAGTGAGTAGCTCAGGGATTGGACAGTAAGTGCATCTTGGTGTTCTTTTGCCTCCCAGTTCTGAAATGGAACTGATTCTTCAAGATTTAGGATTTTAAGCATTTCTTGGCCTTGCTGCCTTTGCTTTATTTACCACCACAGGTAGAGTTCTCTTATGATTATCGAGGAATGGAACGCAGCCCTCTCTTTGTTTGCTTTGAAGTCCTAGTTGAACGTCTGCATCTCTAAGAGCTAATGCTCCAGGAAGCAACAAGTTGCACATGTTGGGGGAAATCATAAATTGCTCCCTTAGAAAACTTCCCTGGGTATCCCAAGCTCCTCGCCTCCTGTCTGTTTCTGACAGGAAGGAGTGAGTCAGTGTACTGAATGCCTTCCCTGGTGAATCTTAAACTAGAAGTTTATGTACAACCAATGACATATCATCCGTCTTCGAAAGCCAGGTGTGCCTTTTGTTCTTAATTTGATGAAGATTTTTCTTCTGTCTCTTTCTGTTTCCCTGAGGATGGTTAGAAATACTAAATCTTTGCCCCTTTTATCAAAAAGGCCTTTATCTGACCCTTTAGTGCCAATATAGATTGCTAAATCCCTTATGAAGACAGTGACAGTGTTTTATCAATGAAAATACAAAAATTAAGATATTTTATCAAAAGTACCAATACCAACAATACAGAAACATTAAGAACTCCTGCCTGCTTTATCATGTTGGCATCTTGCAAATCTTATGTATTGTAAGAAGGGGAGTAAATTTTCATGCCTTGTAAGTTTACCATATGGTTCATTAATACATGAGGCCCAAATTCAAACAGCATGCCATTATTCTTAGCATTTGGAAAGATGCTTTTATACTAAAATAATAGATTTGGACTAGCGACACTCAATTAAAATTATGTGTATTTAGTTTATGATTAGCAAGTCCAAATTTGCCTTTTTCCTGAAAAAAAAATTATATCCAGACATTTGAAAGTCTCTTCAAATGGTTTTATTTAGTATCAAAGGGTTTTCACTTGAAAATGTTAACATTCAAATTAGTCACTGCACAACTGGTTGGAAAAGATACAGCGTGAGTCTTGTTCAGGGACGAGCAGGTTCTAGTTCGTCAAGTTGAGCAAGATGCACATGAAGACAGCTGAGAGCTGATTATGGACATCCAGGTGGAATGCCTGGGACATAAAACTGACATTGTCACTGCTACTTTGAGTCATCCGGGGTGCACCAGAGCAAAACTCGCTCAGCAGCATGTCCCTGCGGCTCAGCCCAGTGAGTCGTCAGCTGGCAATGCTAGCAATGGAAAACCCAGCTACTGGTGGCACCAAGAGGACAATGAATTAATTTAATTATTTTTTTTATAGTTTTCTTTCAAACACTCCAAAGTCTGACCTACTCCTTTAAATTAAAAACTTTTAGTTTCATGTCACTAACTGTGTATTGGATACAAGACTCGTCCGTTTATTCTGAGTATTTACTGTTGACTAAGGGGTCTCTTTTAGGCTTTAAACTAACCGAATGATTAAAATTAAACACTTTCACAGGACTTATATTTTGGAGGGGAGTCTACATATACATTCTTTCTTTAAAGTTACTTATAATGTGCTTAATAGTGATCTGTGCTAACAACAACAATAATTAGGGGGTTTAAAAAGATGGACTTAAAGCCTTTGAAGAAGAGAGGACACCAGGGAAATTAGAGCCGGATGGTGGATAAGAGAAACAGAGTGGCAGCAGCGGACAGGCAGGAAGTTATTGGAATGGAAATGCTACAACAAGGAAGTCCCTGCAGGAGGGTGATTTTATACAGACAGCAAGCTTCAAGTCCTTCACTCTAAGTGAAGTGGAAAATTCACTGACGAGTTTTGTATGGCAGACTAATCTGACTGGTTTTTTTTTTTAACAGTTTTCTCTGGCCACTGTGAGGAAGAGGGTGGAAGCATAAAAGAGACGTTGATTTAATAACCTGGAGGCTGGTAATTTAGATAAGGGTTATGTGGGAAGAGGTGAAAAGCAGCTGTTCTTTAGAGATAGAACCTTAGAGACGTGCAGAAGGAGTAGACACAAGATGTGCTCGGAAGGTTGAAGTCAAGGACCACTTACCTCCGGCATTGGCCTGAGCCACTAAAAAGGCAGTGACAGGCAGCAATGCTGTTCCCTAAGATAAGTGAGTCTAGAGAAAACAGAGGCTGCATTTTGTTTAGGACAGTGGATAATCCTGTCTAGTCATAAACATTTTGAGTTTGGAGCTCTTATGAAAGAGCTGGATAGAGGTGCATGGTTGTTTGAGAGAATGCACATCTGTGTTGTAGTGATGGTCAATGTTCGAGCTTTAAGTTATGGACAAGATAGAACACCACAAGAATAGAAGAGATCATTGAAGACGTAAACGTGGATGCGTTATAAGGAGTCCAAGGACTGAAATATAGGAAGAACATAAAAAAAAAAAAAGCTTGAGAAGGACTGGCCAAGGGAATGAGAGGAAACCAAGAAAGATGCTTGTAACAAGGCAAGGAACACAGTGAAGGAGGGGACAGGCATGTTCGAGGCTGCTGGGCTGAGATGGTAAGGCAGAGGCGAGAGGACTGGGGTACAGGTGGCCGTCGCTGTCGCAGGGCGCTGTCGAGAGTCTGCAGGGAGGAGTTGGAGAAGGCACATGTGGGGGAGGGGAGGACGGAAACAATGAGCACAGAAGGTTATTTTGGGAAGTTTTCCTGTAAAGGACAGCAAAGAAGTGAAGCAACAGGCTGAGGAGGTAGGTATGTGACAGTCAGGGCAAAAGGCTTCTAGAATGACGTGGTTACTGCTTTCGCTTTTCTCCTATTTTTCACCTGAGCAGCAATAAACTGTGATTGGCTCTGTCTGTGCAGCAGCAGATACCTTCAAAAAGCGCTTACTACGCACCTGAAATGTTTAGCTTTCCTAATTCTTAGTCACCGAATAGAGTGCTTACTCTTAAGTTCCTGACACGTTGAAGAGGAAACTGAGGTTTGGAGAGGTTTTTGCTTCTATCCAGGATCACACAATGGAGATTTGTGTTCAGGTGGTGTTTGGTCACATTGGAACTCTTGCCGCCCTGTGTTCATGTCTGCTCTGTATAACTACATTCAGATGGAATGTGCTCGTGCCTTGCCTACGTACTGTTTTTCACCTTTTCCTGAGCTCTTTGGTAGTTTCCCGTCTGGAAGCTATCTCTTCTCCCTGGTGGCTTGCTCACATGGGAAAGCATGGCTTGTCCTAAAGGGGAAGTGGAACAAACCGATGGCAGTGACAACAGTCTCAGAAAGCTCTCAATAACCCAACAAATGAGGAGTATGCCAACGCTCCATTTCAAGCTAATATAATATATTGGGTCAGTGCTTTATGTTCTTCAAATAACTGACAGAGACAAGAATGCACTAACTTATCTCTGTGCACCAAGGAGAGAAGATATTAAAGATAGGAAAAGTTATACCAGGAAATATCCAATAACAACTTAGAGCATCATACCACAGTGTTTAAAATGTTCTGCCTATAGAAAAATGAAATGTCCCTCAGTCTACTTTGTAGGTAACATTTGTCCACCTTTAAAGACGTATTAGAGATATAATAATGCAATGAAATGGGTTAAAGTTGGATTCAGGTGTGCCTTTAGGCAAGAACACAGATAATCTCACTTAACTGCAACAGCTGCTATAAGTCCTACAAATCACAGGGTACTTGGGGCTTTACCTTTATTTCATTGGGTCCCTTCAAAGCTGTGCTTGAAAAGAAGACTCATCTGTGTACATTTCATTGATAAAGGGGGGAGGGATGAGTGAAAAATAAATAAATAAATAAGTAAATAAATAAATGGAAAAATAGAATATATTCCTTGATTTTATCCTCTTCACTCTCACTTAAGAGAGTATAAGAAGCTAAGGAAATGTTTTAGTCTAAACACATCTCCAAATTACTGAACATAAGCAGTTTGAGTCTTTGGGTTGGGGAGTATGGTGGCTAAGAACACAACTAAAGAGAGATCACGTTACCACTGTCCTCTTCCACACTCCAGAGTTGTTTCTCATAGACCTACAAGTAGGAGTTGAATTCAATGCCTTCACTTTGTGCCAGAGATTATTTTAGAACTTTGTAAAAACTAGGATGTTGTTCTGATGGTTTTGCTTGTTTTATTTTTCTTGTTGTGACTCGGCATCTGTTATTCTGTTGATTTTTAAAACAAATAAACCTACAGTGATCTTATGACTCCATTGAAAAGGCAAATACAAGGTGCTTGCAAGCAAATGTTCTTCATTGTCAGAGCTGTCCCTTTATCCCACCAGGAAACACACCTCCCCTCATCTCGGCCTGGCACAGCCACTGCTTGCCTGTCCTTTGTCTTCATAATTGGGGATGACCTGCATCAAGGCTTTTTATTTGGTGGAAGCAGTGAAGGAAACACCTTTGTGATGATTTCCATAAAACCACACCCCTAAATCCCGTGAGCTTCTGTGGCTAAATAAAGCCTAGCTATACACACCTGGGCCAGCGCTCTGCTGCTGATTTTACAGTCACACCCGAGTTAGGTTCATTAGTTCGTTAGTATATTGTCTATTGCTTTTATTATTACTATTTATTTTTTAGTTTTTTGAGACAGGGTTTCTCTGTGTGGCCTTGCCTGTCCTGGACTCTCTCTGTAGACCAGGCTGGCCTTGAACTAACTCACAGTGATCTGCCTGCCTCTGCCTCCAGAGTGCTGGGATTAAAGATGTGTCTATTGCTCTTTAAACACAAAAGTAAAAATGTAAATAACTATGAAGTGAGGACTTTGTCACTGAGAGACAGCTGTGAGTGTATGTGACTGGTGGTAGAAGTGGGCACTAGGAGGGTGGGCCTACTGAGCATGATTCTACAGTAAGGTCAAATGTGTAAGTCCAGTCATCAACCTAACCATTTGTTTGCAATTATTTTTTCCAGAGGAAGTAATGTTTGAAATAGTTTTACGTGACTAGAAACCCTGCGTTCTGGGAAGAATCATGTCAGGAATGAGTGAGCTTTGAAGAGAAGGAAGAAGGATGCTTAAACATGGTGATGCGAAAATCCCTAAGATCCAGATTTAGAAAGTCATTTGTAGATGGACGGAAAAATCAAACCTTGTGTGTGAGGGATTAGAAAGGCAGTAACAGTGGTGGTGGTGTTTTTGGGGAAGCTGTTCTGCATCAGCCGAACCCTAACTTACAGGAGGGCATTGTGCTTCCACAACCCACTTTTGCTTTGCAAAATTCCCGTGCGTGTTTTCAAGGGGTGAGCTCAAATTGGATTGCCTGAGAAGCACATATGTCCTCTCTTTCTGAACCAAGATGACTCTCAGCTTGAGGAATTTGGAACTGAATTCCAGAGAATGTCCTCGGTCTAAGATGGGTTGTGTCAGAGCAAGCGGTTGGTGATATCTGTGTTAAGTTGTGTGCATGTGGAAATGTGGACACAAAAGGAGAGTCGGAGTTGAGGGTAGGAGAGAGCGGGATGGAGAGAGCATAAAGGAACAGAAACAAAAAATCAAAAGCCTGGGCCAGCTGAAGAGGAGGAAAATTCCTATAGGTAATAAAAAGCAATGGGTCAAATGAAGTGGCAGATATCATCTGTCATCTCTTCTTTCCTTAGCATGAACTACGTGATGTCATGTGAGTCCAGACCTGCCTTTGAGGAGGGCCATGTGTGGACACATCACATACAATTTGTCAGAGGTTTAGAACATGCCTGCAGGTTTTTTCCTTTGTCCCACTGGAAGTGAGGCTGTGTTTCATCTACTGATACCAGGGTGTGCCAGGAATGGCTGTAACCAACACAGCATCATGGGACTTCGGAAGCTTAGTTATTTGACGTTCTTTTCTTCCTTCTCCATCTACCTTTCCCTCTTCATTTTGAGACAGCATCTCACTATGTAGCCCAGGCTAGCCTTGAAGCCAAAGCAACCTCAGACTCCCAAGCACCAAGCTTACTTGTGTGGCCACCACACTCAGCTAGTAACGTCTTACATCTTCTGCTTGGTTCTTCTGGGAGTGCTCCCTATGAAAAAGACAGATTCCAGGAAGGGAGCCTTAACTGTTCTGAGTCCACCATTCTTGAGAGACCATGTATGTGTTCTGGAATCAGTGCTCCAAGAGAACTTTGGTTCAACATTTGATATCACCTTGCACCACAGGAATGAGCCATTCTGGATGTCTGTTCTTCACATAATGGCATCTCTAGCCAACATCTTTCTGCAACTACCTAAGAAATCACCAACCAAGAACTTTTGGGTGCTCTTCCCAAATTCCTGACCTAGAAACCCATGAACAAGAGAGAAAGGTTGCTATTGATCGTGCAAACCAATAGTGCTCAGCACAGTTGACTTAACTGGAGATAATATCTTCTTGCTCTCAGTGAAGGTTGTCTAGTGGGCAAATGCCTTCTCTTTCTTTGTGCTGGAGGCCTCTCAGTTAGGGCGCTATAACACTGGCACTTAGGAAGGCCAAGACTAAATTTTGGAGTTAAGTGTATGGAAGTAGCAAACATCCCTCACTTCTATGCCATCTGTTAACTGCGCATGCCCATCTGTCTTTTCACACGTTTATAGTAGGAATTGAAATCTTTGGGTGGGGAGCAGGGCCTGAGAACTTGTGAGAGCACACGTAAACCAGTGAAAAGTCATCATCACTACTTGGAAGATTCAGGCAAGCGCCTCACGACAGTGCCGGGAACTGTTAGAACAGCGAGGCCTGGGAGAGGAAGAAAGGGAACAGGGGCAGTGCTGCCTTGACTCTGTGCCAGCCACCTTGGTCTTCAGAGGACGTGGGAATTCCAAAGCCCCTCAAGCCGAAACACATGACTTCTTCAAGACAATTGCTTCATTGGTGCCCAGCTGTATCAGATCGGAGCTGAGTATGCTATTTCATGACCTGCTTTCTGATTCATGGAATCAATTATCCAGCCTTTTAAAGTACCATCTGAGAGCAAAACGCTAAATTGACTGCTATCTAGATTTAGTACAAATGAAACAATTTACGTTCAAAAGGAACCCCGCTGGCTGTGGTGGCACAGGCCTGTAATCCCAGCCCTTGGGAGGTGAAGACAGAAGATCGTAAGTTCAAGTCTACCTTTAGTGACATGGAGTTTGAAGCCAGCTTGGGCTCTGTCTCAAAAGTCCAAAATGAAAAGAAAAAAAAAAAAAAGAAAGAAAGAAACCAAAAATAATCCCAAAGGGATGCTATCTGTTCGTTTTTCTAGATTAAGGTTCCCATAGGCAAAAGGCACCAGGAACCAGGCTGTATGACAATGCAGGAAGCTTCTGGACATGACTGTGATCTATAAATGGCTTTCCCAAGGCCAGCTAGTGACTAGAGTAAAACTGTTATAGTTTACCAACTATTGTGGTCAGTTAAACAAAGCTTGAAAGCTACATCTACATACAGCTTCTATGCTTTTTAAAATGTTGACAATGAACTTAAAATTTTAGTTTGCGCATGTATATGTGAATCATTTGCGCTCTCTCTCTCTCTCTCTCTCTCTCTCTCTCTCTCTCTCTCTCTGTGTGTGTGTGTGTGTGTGTGTGTGTGTGTGTGTGTTGGATGTAACTAAGGTAGGTCATCAGGCTTAGTGGTAAGAACTTTACCTGTACTCGAGTCATCTTTGTTGGCCCTGAGTTGAAATTTTCAGAGAACACCCACTGTTTTGTCTTATTTTGTTTTGGAGTTCAAAACTGAGCAAGTGAAAGTTGGTTTGAGTTAGTTTTCAGATGATTTCCAGATGATTGCTGGATTAAAACTTTCAGGTTCTTTAAGGTTTTGGTTTACTGAGTGAGCTTACCAAAAAGCGACGTCTGAAGACTACATTATTGAGGCTTCTTATAGACATAAAACTTCGCTTTAATTTGGTGTCCTTGGTTCCTATCAAAGATCAATATTCATTTTGCTGGACAATATTTCTTATGTAGAAATACGCGTGGGGAAGTTCTACTGGAAGCCTGTAGGCGGAAGTCGGCTGCCTTTCCAAACAAGCTTGTGTGTTTCCCTTCGCCGTATAATTAGTGTAGCTTTTCCTCGTTTGGCTTCTAAGAGGCTCCTGGTTAGATAGAGAGTTCAAATAAAAATATCCCGTTTCTGATACTGTGGACTTTCGCTTTCTCTAACCCCCAAATTCTCTTAAGTTTCCTTCATTATAAATTTCCCTGCTTCTCCTGTGTCATGTGGCAAATCATTTGAGGACATGGGTGACTTACAAATAGCAGTTTGTATGGCGTAGATTTGTGAGTGTAACACTCCTTTTAACATGTTTTTGTTTGGGGAGACAGGATCTCATTCTGTCTTCCCACAAGTGTAGCTGAAGACTGCTTCATGAAAAAGCACCCATTTGCCATCAATTCAGTTTTCCAACTGGGACTTTCCTAGTGGGGCTTTCTTGCCTCTTACTCATTCTTTTCTTTCCTGACTACCCCACCTCCTTCCTCTAATAATTTAGAGTTCTCTTTCCAGAAATATCAACCAGGCGGGTTCAAGTGTTCAGTGCTTCCTATTCTAGTGACGTAAAAACACCCACAAAAATTTTCTGCTAATCCTGAGTAAAACAAACAACAACATGTCAGCAGTGCTCTCGAGGCCAGATCATGCAGGCCAAATCCACACATGCTGGTAATACGACTGTTGTGGTGTGCGTGTTCTTGAGTGGCAACAAGTGAGCTTTTGCTTTTCACTGGATGGGCTCAGGACTCTAAATGTAATTATTTAAAAATATTGAAGATACTTGTTTTGGTTTTGGAGGTTACAACTTATATCTCAAAAATGGCTTCAGTGTTCTCAGAATTTATGATGACCAAGGAACAAGAGTCTTTTAGTTTTCTTTCTTCTTTATTTTATGTGCGCTCAGCTTTAATGTTGTATTTACACAAAGTATTCCTTTTTAAATACTGTATCTTTGACAGAAATAGGAAAAGCATTTGTATCTCATCACTCATTATCTGTGAGGGAGACAGGAAGGGGCACAGCTTGTCCTAGTCTTTTGGACTGGCTCTCAGACCTACACCATGGACGGGTCCTCCTGACCCTCCCTGTCCTGCGAAGGTTTGTGAAGGATCTTAGTTTACTGATTCTGTGTCCTGAAAACTATCTGAAGTGTGCAAGAGAGTAAGATAGATGGAACCCAGCTTCCCTCTTTGAGTCCATGAACACAGCTGGGCACATCCTGCTTTAGACAGGCATACACTCTCTAGGGCTGATGGACCCACAGGGCACACATTCCGGACACTTGACCTAGAGTTCCAGAACCAACTCTGGAACACCACAAGTAGTGTTAGAGGAACCATTATTGAATATAAGCTATGCCCAGGTGTGGTAAAAGGGGTGAGGTACCCCTGAGTATCGTGAGAAGTTCTTGAGTTTTTTGTTTGTTTGTTTTTGTTTTTGTTTTTTCAAGACAGGGTTTCTTTGTGTAGCCTTGGCTATCCTGGAGACCAGGCTGGCCTCGAACTCATAGAGATCTGCCTGCCTCTGCCTCCCTTTAAGTGCTGGGATTACAGGTGTGCACCACTGGACCCAGCTCTTGTTTATACCTCTCAATCTGAGGGGTTTTTTAAAATTCCATTTTAGACCCTGAGTTCTCCGAAGACTATGTTCACGAAGCTTGGTCCTGGCTGGTAGTGCTGTGTAAAGGCGATGGAGAAGCTAGGGCGTTTATTAGACCTAAGAAAGAAGTAGGACGCTAAGGAGGTATCTTTTTTTCCCCCCCGCTTAAAAATTACATATTGTTTATTTTACATTTACTGTTTTATGCCTTTTATTATTTAACAATGACAATATTTATTATTTCATACATGTACATTATATATTTTGATCGTACGCCACTACACTCTCTTATCACCCTCTTTTTCCTTCTGAAGACCTTCTTTCCCCCCAAACGAGTCTAGAGGCTCGTCTTCTAAGGGTGTGTTTCCCCCTCTCCGCTACAAGGAAACGGCAGGCTTCTCTGCTGAAGTTCTCCATCGCTGTACTGTTCTGTCTCTTCTCAGGTATAAAGCAATGGAACCCGCTTGCCTTGCTCTAAATGGAGCCTCTGAAACTATAAACTGAAAAGAAATCTTTCTTCCTTTAAGTTGACTTGTCACACTGTCACAAGGCTGACTAATGCCTTTTTAAATATTTTTTTTAAATTGGGCATCTGTTGATCTGGACTCTTGATTGAGTAAGAGGAAACCAAAAGACAAAACAAAACATGCAAATGAGCTTAATCAGTCAAAGCAATTTGTTTACATAACTATACTAGGTTAGGACTAATTTCCTAGTGGTTTTTTTCCCTCCCCCAGAGATTGGGTCTCATTATGTATCTCTGCTTGTCATCAAACTTACTATGTAGATAGACCAGGCTAGCCTGAAACTCAGAGATCCAGTTTTGTCTGCCTCCCAAGCTCTGAGACTAAAGGTGTGCGCCACTACACCTGGATGACTAATTTCTGATACGGTTTAGTCAGAGACTTTAATGTGATTTGTTACTCCCTATCTCTTTGGAAACTGCCTCTGAGTGCTGGCCAGAGGATGTCAGCCTTCAAGCTTTACCGTCTTAGAAGGCGGAAAACTCCTTTCTTCAGGAATGAAAGATAAGCAAGAAAGGGAAGACCTACTCAGCTTGAATCATCTAATCCTTTGATACAAGGGAGGTCTACATCCCAGACAACATGGCCATTTCTAAGGAGGAAACTGGGATGACTCCCAAGGAATAGAGAGGCCCATTGTCAGAAAAAGATGACTTCGTTCCTAGAAGATCAAAAGCCATTGCTGTCCAGAGCATCATGACTTTTGAGCAGAGACACTATGAGTATTGTCTGAAGACCTGGTCCCACTCTGCCTCCGTTTTGTTGTTACTTTCTGTAAACCAAGTCTCCACGAGCCAGACATCTTAGCCTTTCAGTGAGAATAAGACAATCACCTCACTGAGGCACGGACATGGCACGAGGGATGTAGAAACAACACAAAACGTAAGGTTTACTATTGTCATCTCTGCTGCCGAGACCTGGTTATGGCCAGGCCATCTGTTTACTCACGTGTAGAACAGGATTTAATTTGCAAGGTTCTAAAAGGGAAGGTGATTGCTCAACGCCCCAGCTCTGCCAACCCTCCCAGGTGTTCAGGAAACACATCTGCTTCCCACCTGCTTTGCCCAAACCAGGCAGAGAGAGAGAGAGACACTGTGTTGCTTTCAGCTTCTTAATCACCGTCAGCTCCCCCCCCCCGCCCCTCTCTCTCTGACACAGCTCTGAAGTGCTGAGCTTCTATTCCTGGGATGCCTGGCAATGTAGACTTTCAAAAGCCGAAGCATTTGAAACATTCATCCTTTTATCCCTAAAAACTGGCCAAGGAGGACTGATCAGCCTCCCGACGCAGCAGCCACACCTGCTGTTGATCCTGTACTCATGTGGTGATGACTCTCGCCTGGAGTTCATGGCATTTCCTTTGACACATCAAAGTGAAACTCCTAGAAGACAAAAACAACGTGTCTGTTGTTAGAGGAAGAGCACCTCCATTTCAAGGTAAAAACTGTAGCACAAGGCTGAGGTTTTTTTTTTTTTTTTAAGTCCTAATACCTAGCTGTCTAAATTTTGGAGTTAAGGACCACTGAACGGATGCTCGTGAGAGTTCAAGCTGTCACCCTGGCAAAGCCATCCCTTTCAAAAAGGACAATGTCATAGAACTCTGCGAAGAAGTTGAAAGGCCTATTGAATCCACAAAGGCATTTCCCCCAGAGGAATAAGTCACCCACCAATTCAGCTGGTCATGAGGTTCCCTGGATTTTAGGTTTTCTACTAGTGTGCTCCCTTCTCTTTTCTCCCTTAAAGCCTTATTTCTGGATGTTCTCTCATAACTACTTAAAATATTTTCCATTTTTCTAATCTGTCTTTTCTCTAGCAATCCATCCATATAAAAACATCTGTCTAGGGCCTTATGATATGACATGTCCTTGGCACCATCCACTGACCCCGCTATGTCTTAGCTGTTACTTAGTTCAAAGGGTTGTGACTGAGTGCATTGATACACTTATTTTATTTTTGATTTTGAGTTTTGGGTTTTGGGGTTTGTTTTTTTGTTTTGTTTTGTTTGTTTGTTTGTTTTTTGACAGGGGTTTTCTTGCATAGCCTTGGCTGTCTTGGACTCACTCTGTAGACCAGGCTGGCCTCGAACTCACAGAGACCCACCTGCCTCTGCCTTTTATTGCCTACTATTGCTTTCCCTCATGAGATTCAGCATAAGACTTCAACCATCTTCTGAGAAGGATGTAGCCGCTATGTGCGGCGCACATGTCCTCAGAACCCAAGCCCTTGCTGTGCTTATCTCTTCCTCTTCTTGTGTCTGTCATCTGTGTTTTATCCATAGGCAGCATTAGACACTTTCACCCAGTGAGATGATTCTTCCTCATTTCTCCCTAGATGCCCTCTGTACGAACACTCACTGACCTGTTCCTATTCTTCAAGGCTACATACCGGTGAAACATCTTCCAAAGACTCAAAATGGCTTTTGGTGCTTTCTTGTATTGTTGAGGATATAACTCAGTAGAAGAGCATTGGCCAAGACCCTAGGTTCACTTTCCACTAACACACACACACACACACACACACACACACACACACACACACACACACACCAAAAACAAAGCGACTATGGTATTTTTAAAAATGTAAATTATTGTTGCTTATTAGGCTTATAGGATGTACCTGGGACTTTAATCGCTTCTATTTTACCTTCACAACAAAAATAAAATTTCTTTTAGATGAGAAAGATGAGGCCAGAGAGATGAGTTTACCTCTTTTCTAAGGATGTGGCCATGTCAGGATTCTGGAACCCGTAGTCATCTACCAAATGCCTTGCTCTTTCTCAGTATGATGACCACTTTCCTTCCCTTTCTATTCAGCATCACTGTGCTGTCTTTTTGCCATGAGTAGCATCCTTGAAAGCTCTTCCTCTGCTCATGGAGGAATTATTGGCCCCAATTAAAGAAGTACCTAGATATTAGCTCAATAAGACCTCCACATTCCCCTAAATGTGAGCATCTGCTTGCCTTTGTTTCCTTCTGTTTTCAGCCAGCATATGGTTGCCTCTTTTATGCCAGAGACCCTTCTGCCTTCTCCTTTGGCTTCCTCGACTCCTTTGGTATGTACAGGATGACCACTGGCTCCACCTGGTGAACTACTGAGTGCTTCTTGGCTAAGCTGGTTCCCTCGACTCAACTTCAGGCCGGCCAGTGCCTCTCCTTCCATCTTCCCAAGGAGATGAGAAAGGGAAGAGCCCTCCTTTTTGAGGGCAATGATTGTAGATTTATTGTGGAGTAGGCACCTGGCACCTAGCGAACAACACTTAGTGGCCCAAAATAAACCATCGACAGAAGTTATAATAAGCTGCCACCAATACACATTACACGAAAACTGAAATTCAGAAGAGTCAAAAGGTGACGGAACTTCTGTTTCACTTCTAATGAGGAGCTCATTAGTGGAGGCACCTGCGTGAGGTTTATGCCGACAGTCTGAGGGATTGCTGTTTGAAGGATGGATTAATGCTGTTCATCATCTCCCAACCTGCTGATCAGGAAGACAGCAGCTACCCTGATGGTGCATGCTTGTAATTCTGGTACTCAGGAGGCTGTGACAGGAGGAGTACAAGTTCAAGGCCAAAGTGGACCATCGATCAGATTATCTCAAGAAAAAGAAAAAAAAGAAATTTCTCTATAGAGCCAAATTGAGCTAGAGGATGCTCTTCTGGTAAACCTTTCTCTCAATTACTCATCTATTCACCAGTCCTCTGAAGCTTGACTTTTGTGATTTGTATCAATTCCAAAACACAAAGAAAAGAGTTTTCTTTTCTCGAGAAAGTAAGATACCAAATAAATGAATTAACCCACAACCTGGTACATGCTAATTTTTTTAAAATTTATTTTCTCTTCAGACAAAATTTATTTTTATGTAGCTCTGGCTAATCTGAAGCTCACAATGTAAACCAGGCTGGCCTCAGACTCACAGCAATCCACCTGCCTCTGTCTCCTGAGTGCTGGGATTCAAGGTGTAGCTACCAGGTCTGCCACACTTGCTCATTATTTAATATTCTTGCTTTGTTTTTCCATTCTTCTTAAATAATAATTATATATGATTTGTTGTTGTTGTTTGAGATAGTGTTTCTTTGGATAGGTCTAGCTGTCCTGGAATGCTCTCTGTAGACCAGGCTGGCCTGAAATTTACACAGCGAGAGATCCACCTGCCTCTGCCGCCAGAGGGCTGGGATTAAAGGCTTGTGCCACTACTGTCCCTCCATGTATGATTCTTCAAATTCATTTTTGGGCGAATAGATTCATTGTAGAAGCTAGTCAGTCTTGAAAATAATAAAATAGAGTCTTTGACAAATGCATCTTTAAAGAGCTACACATCATTACATATGCCCTTGTGTCAGGGACATATGCACTTTACTTCTAGCCTGCTCACCTACCGAAATGCTGATGTCTCTCAAGCTTCCTGAAGAGCGTAGATGGTTAAGACTGATTTCCCGGGCCTTCTCAGAATTCACTCTGGTCTGGGAGAAGTGGGCCGTACTGCAGATGATCTGCATTTGAGCTCTTATATCTTCAAGAACAACTCCCTTCCTCAAGACTATATGATCTTAGAGCCTGCTCTAACCCTTGCCTAACCCTTCTGGAGCTTTCCCTAAAGCCATCAGCCTCAGGACCTTATTATTATTATTTTTTTTTCTTCATAAAAGCCTCTAGTCTCCCATTCAGAACCATTTCCTCTCATTCCATGAGAGAATTAATGTCTGTCACTGTCCCAGGCAGCCACGTTCTTGAGCAAGTGTTTGCAGGCCTTTCCAGGCTCAGGAAAGTTTGGCAGGAATATTTGGCAACTCCCCAGGGCTTACTAGAAATCCCAGAAGCCCACAGTTCAGCTAATGCCAATTGACGTTTCAGCTTAGGAAATGTCTTAGCACAGAGATTGCCTAAAGAAGGCACTAATTCAAAAACCGGCAATGAGAGAAGGCAACGGGCTTCACAGGTCACCCTACTGAGCTGCAGCCAATACCTTCAAAGAAGGGCCCTTTTAAGTCTTAAAATGTCCACTTGCAGTGCAAATCCTGCCTGCACCCTACGGCTTCCCAGCGTCACTTCCGGAGGCACCTATGTAAATCTACTTTCTTTGCCTTTAGGAGTGTGTGGTTGCCACTGAGCCCTCACCCTCACCCTCACCGTCACCCTCACCCTCACCCTCACCCTCACCCTCACCCTCAGTGGGTGTGGTACTCTGGTATTCTCCACACCTCAGGGGTGTGGCAAGATGGGGTGCCTGTGCCAAGTGGCTTCACCCACCTAAGGTGTGGTGCTGGCTTTTATTCTTACCACATCTTGGAGTGTTTTAGTCTCTCACTACAAGTCATCCAGAAAGAAAACAAACTGGCTGTAGAGTTTAAACCTTGCTTTTAAAAAAATATTATAATTTTTAAATATTATAATATAATTACATCATTTTTTTTATTCCTTCCCTTTCTCCCATTAATCCCTGTCCCAAATTCATGGCCTCTTCTTTAATTGATGTGTATGTGTGTGTGTGTGTGTGTATGTAAATACAACTTATTTAGTCTATGTATTGTTACCTGCATTTATATGATTCCAGAGCTGGCTATTTGCTCTTGGTTAACAAATTTGAAGAAGACCATTTCTCCTGATCGCAGCATTTTTTATTCTCCCATGGTTCCCTTTCTAGGGTTGAGGCCCCGCAGGCCTCCTTTCTTCTACCAAGTCAGCATGCCAAGTCAGTTGAGATCACAGTTCATGTCTTGTTTAGACAGCCATGTTGATAAGACTTCATGGGTGTAGTTTCCCAGACATTTCTAGGGAGACACAATCTCACACCAAGCTTTCTGTTCCTCTGGCTCTCAAGATCTTTCTGCCACCGTCTGCTGCAATGACTCCCTATGCCTCGGGTGCAGGAATACTGTAGTAGATTTTTATCTGTTGGTACTAGGCACCACACGATCTCTGTTCTCTGCATTTTTATCTTTCATGGTCTTCTGCAACAGTCTCTTGTCTGTTGCAAAGAGGAGTTTCTTTTATGAGAGGTAGGACCTACACTTATCTGTGGCTAGAAGGCTAAATATTTATAGTGTAGATAGGCAATCGGCTGGTTTAGTAAAGAGGTAGTTGTACCTGTATGGTCTCCTCCAAGATTCATAATAATTAACCCCAAGCCATTGGCTGGATTTCTAGTGTAAGGCACGGCTTCCCTCTTGTCGAGTAGGCCATAAGTCCAATATGAGCAGTGTTGGTTACCACCAAGGTATGCGTGCCACTATTGCCCCCTTAGGGTAATCCTGTCGTGGCGGTCAGTGTTGTGGTTCACAGGTGTCAGAGCTGGCTGGGTAGGGCTGTTGGTTGCTTCCATCTGAAAGCTGGTCGTCAGGGAGGAGGTTTTCAGGTCTCATCCCGCTCAGCGGCCTCTGGGGCCTGTGTCTGAAGTGCATGGTGCCTTCACTAACCGGGATTTGCCTTCCACTTCTGGAAGGTAACAATGGAAATGAGAATAGCCTGTAACGGCTTGGGGGTGTCTCTTGAACAACCCTAAGCAACAACTCAAAAGGGGCCTTCCTATATCTGGTGCTGAGGTTTTTGTTAGGTAGCTATGGCTGTCGGAGGGAGGGATCATCAGCCCAGATGGGAAATTTTTCATTTGAACTATACGCATATATGTATATGAACTATCTATGTATATGGAGACATATATGTTATACATAATTTTAGGTAGGTAGATAATAGTATGTTTCCTTATGACGCTTTCAGATGTCCTTACTGATGTTTTACTGTGCTCTCTTCTGTATTTATCTCCATCCTCCCCGCTAATTAAAGCCTCCCATTTTTCGCATTTTCCCCTTTAAAGTCACTGGTACCCTGCTATTCCCCTGTCTATCGCCTCCCACAGCATCGTTTACTTTTCCAGTTTCTGTAGTGAGTTACTCCAGGTTAATCCTCCCATCAGGAGACTTGAAGCTGGAAACCACAGATGGAAGGAAACATGCAGAATTTATCGTTCTGGCTCCAGTGACTTCGCTTAGGATGCTCTTTGCTGGCTCCACCCATTGGCCTGCCAAGTACATGGCTGTGCTTCCCTTCACAGCTGAGTAGTGTGTGTGCGCCACTGTTCATTGCCCACTCATCAGGTGTACGATGTCTAGCTTTTTTTCTATTTCCTAGCTGTTGTGAATAGACTGGCGGCTCAGCAAGTGTTTGTGGAGTAGGATGTGTGTTGCTTTGAACATACACTGAAGGGTGGTATAGCGGGGCCATGTGGTGGGTTTATTTTCAGCCTTTTGAAAGTTTTTCCACACGGAATTCCAGAATGTCAGGGAACAGCCATGCATGCTTATCAGGAAGTCCACAGCCTGCCTTCTCTGAGGGTTCATTGGCTTCCGGGGTAAAGAGAAATAACGATTAACACCTGTACCTTTGACTGTGTGTTTGAACAGACAAACCGGCCATGAGTATTCATCAAAGGGTATGTGTTACATCCTGGAAGACAGACTGTGAGCTCAAGGGAGAAGCACAGGGCATCAGCTGCAGAGAGGAGAAGACTTCGTAGAGGGCCAAGGGTTGGCCCCGGCTCAGAAAGCATGCCTTATCTTTAAGTTCATTAACACACATACACACACACACACACAGAGAGAGAGAGACAGAGACAGAGAGATAGAGACAGAGGCAGAGGCAGAGAGCCAGAGAGAGAGAGAGAGAGAGAGAGAGAGAGAGAGAGAGAGAGAGAGAGAGAGAAACAGACAGACAGAGACAGACAGAGAGAGAATTATTTGTAGTAGGAATAAGAAACCGTAGTTCTAGGACCCAATCAGTCCGGTCTCTTGTTTATGTGTGGCCTCTGAGAGAAGAATGGTTTTTGTATTTGACATTGTTTTTTTTTTTTTTTTTTTTTTAAGAAAAGAATAATACTTCACGACAAGTGAATATTATATGCAACTCAAATGTCAGGGTCCTTAGTGAAGTTTTCTTGGGACCCAGCCACACCCAATAGTTCACACGTTGTTTCCAACAGCTTTTGTGGTACAATTGCAGCTAAAGCGGCTGGAACTGAAGCCAGCTGTGGCGCTGTCGTCACTGTGTGCTGCTATTCCATTAGCCACCAAGGCCAGTGGCCTGCCTGTAAGCTTGCTCCCTGGGTGCCACCAGCGGGCATCCCCCTTCTGAGTGAGAAGGTATTTTTAAAGAAGTACATTTAAATTCTTACTGCAGCTCAACATCAACAGACAAATATTTGCAGTCAATTTTGGTTATGGAAAACATCAAGCTTAAACCTCAGTTATAGAAAATGGCACCTTCTCTCTCCAAGAACTACTATTTTATTTTCGTTTGTAGACCCACACTACAAAAACACTCAAATATTATTTTATTTTGAATTGATTTTTAAAAAACTGGATAAAACTTTCTCCTATTATAAAAGCTATACTATTGATTTTTGCCTCTGACCCCCAAAGACTAAAATATTTATTATCTCCCCCCCAAACTTATGCTCTCTAACAAGGTTTTATACTTGAGGTGAATTTTAGAATTTGCAAATTGGTGTATGTTCTTGTGTATACATAGGGGTGTGTATGTGTGTGTGTGTACATGTGTGTACATGTATGTCTATTGTGTGTGATTTTGTCTTTGTGTGCATGTGTGAGCATGTGTCTCTGTATTTATATGTGTGTGTGCCTATGAGGGTGTACATGTACCAGGTGCACATGTGTGCATGCATGTGTATGTATGCCTATGTGTGTGTGCTTAGTATGTTTCTTAGGTAATTTTTATAGTAACTTTATGATATAGTCCAAACAATTACTATTATCTATTTTTGTGGGTGATAGAAGTTGACAGATGTTCTGTCATTTGGGTAGCTCTCTCAGGCTTGGAAATGTTCATTGTATCATCATAACCATTGCCTGGGGTAAAATATTACACACTTTAAAAACCCTGGTGCATTATCTTGTCTCAGAGGAAGAAGTTGTTCGGTCCTTAACTCCTGCTTCCTAGGATTCCAAGTCTGGACGAGCTAGTAAGAGTCTATAGTGCTGATGAACCTGGTAATCAGCGTGAGTGAACCTGAGTGTTCATTTGACCCAGTGTTAGGCATGACTAGTGTTATTCCAAAGATGCTGACATTCTCATGGATAGATCCTGTGCATGTAGTCTTACTAGTTTTCTCTGTCACCTAAGCTGACCTTGAACTTGTGATCTTCCTGGCTTGGCTTCCCAAGTACTAAGGCTATATACTCCTGTGCTACCACACTTGGCTTTGACACTAGTGTCTATACAGCAGTAATCAATTGTAAGGTTATTGGAGTATACTGTAATCTATGATATGTGTTCTTATAAAAGACTGAGGGGCATCTAAAAGCCAAGAGACACCTGAGGCTACCAGAACCTAGAAACAAAGTGTGAAGTTGATTCTTCCTTGTAGTCCTCTGAAGGAACCAGCTCTGCTGACACGCTTGTCTCAAACTTCCCAGCTTGTAAATCAGTAATTCAGTATATTTCTGCTGTGTACGCCACATAGTCTGTGGTGCTCTGTTACAGCAACTCCAGAAAAGTCAGATGCCCATAGCCTCTTTGTCATAGTGGACATGCTCTGGGGACAGCCTATGACAATATGCTGAAAGGGAGGGTCTGAAAAGTTCTTTCCCCGGGCTGGGCAACTAAGCGAGACAGGAATGGCCAGGCAAGCAGGGGTAGTCTCAGACAGGACCTTTTGTGACACTAGGTGACAACATTCTTCATCGGCTACCAAGACTCCAGTTCTCTGGGTTGGCATGTGCTTCTGAAATGACTGCTCATTTACCTGGCACTGGTCAAGAGGCAGCTGGATGATTTCCAGAACAAGCTAAACATAAAGATAAATAATAATAAGAAGAAGAATACTTTCTGTGCATTTCCATTTTTGGAAATATACCATACAGTGAAACTTATAGGTGAGAAATTATCCACATAAAGGTTTTGATACTGTGCATATATAAAAAAATGAAACCAGCAACACCCAAAATACCCAGGTGTCTGGATTCTGGCACGGCTCAGATTTACCACAGCACACTGTGGGCTAGTTAGTAGCTTTTAGCTGACTTATGCATAGGCACAAACATGATCTTCGTCAAAAGACAACTGTATTGGATTTTGCTAAAAATTACAATATTAGCTACAGAAATGTATTCCTGTGGGAGAGTTTTAAGCTCTCACAATTTATGCCATTTATTCACTAATTTGGTTCATTTTTCTAGAACTGAACTAGATTTGTCCTGAGCACTGTTGGTGTTGACAAGCAATAAGTTACAGCTCTTGATTATTTCCCTGTCCCCAGACGTGAGTTTCTCTCAGCATTACACAAGAAGATGCTTTCTCGTAGGTCTGTTACGGATATGAGGGAGTGACTTTTCCATTTTTCTGCCCTGTCTGTTCAGTGTCAGGGAGGCTGTCTACTGTCTAGGTGGAGTAAAATTTAAAATACCAAAAGCCATTTTTAATTATCTATGATATGTTTGTGAAATAGCAATGACTAACTTTTAATCCGAACCAATCTTATAGGCCACTTTGAGTTGACAGTTTAGCCACAAATGTGTTTTCAGATGTTTTTGGCCTGGTTCTGAATATTATGGGATGTCTACTTGTTAGAAACTCCTAAAATAGCAGGGTGTACTAACAATGCATTTGAAACAAAAAAGTTGACCAAAGGTGGCCCCGAATCTATTACTGGCTATACAGGACTCTCTGTGTCTGGGAGACAACACTATTTCTGTCCATGTCATTTCAAGATACAGGTCGTGAAGATCTGCTGTCTCATTTGGCTAAGGAACAGTGACTTTCCTGGAACTAGGTAATGGCCAGATGAACTTGTCACTGATAGATGTTTCCCTCTCTCAGTCCCTCCCTCCCTACGCTGTGATTTGCTAAACTGAAACCCAGGAAAAGGAACAGAGATGGCGGGACGCAGGGAAGAGTCAGACACAAATTGCAAGACACCATTAACGCATGATGCAGAGGGTAAGATGCACGCCTCACGTGGGCTGTGAAGCAAACAGCACTAGTTACTGAGAAGAAATAATATTAGGAGCTGCCCTCCAGACGCTGGTCTTCACATCACTCAGTAAAGAGCGCTTCCCTCAGCCTAGGCTTCTCCTTCTTATCTGCACATGGAATGTGTGTGGGGGTAGGGGGTGAGGAAGAATTAAAATGAATACTGTAGGCAGGGGAAGTGATAAGTAATAAAGTGAGAAACAGAGAAGTGTGTTCATGCTCATTGCCCATAAATTAATGATGAAAGGTCATGAGCCGTGGACCGTCTCTCTGGCACTGGACTAGGGACTTGACATGAGTTCTTTTGTTTAGTTGTAAGCCCATGAGAGTTTATGAAGAAACTGAGGTTTAGAGGATGTATTGAGTCTCCAGAGATATAGAAGCTATAGGATTTGCCCTCCTTTCTTCCCCATCTCTTTTCCCTCCCCCTCTTCCTTCCCCTTCCTCTCTCTAGGTCTCTTTGTCTTTCACTAGTTCTCTCTTCTCCTCTTTCTTCCGTTCTTTCACCCCCTAAGTGATTGACTCACAACTGGGAGCTGGAAAACATGAAAGCTACAGACCTGGCCCATGGTTTGTCAGGCATAAGACCTAGGGAAGAGTTCATTTGAGGTAGCCTGGAAGCAGAATTTCTAATTTCCCAAGGAACCCCAGTCGTTTGCTCTTATGGCTCTTCAACTGATCGATGAGGACCACCCATATGATTGAGGGGGATATGTTTTATTCAAGACTGCCAATGTAAAATGTTGGGTTTTTTTCTTTTAAAAAATCTTTATTTATATCTAGACTGCTGTTTTATCAAGTATCTGGGCTCTGTAGTTTAGCTACATTGACATATCAAATTTACTATCACAGAGAAGCAAAGCCATATCACTCAAGAGTCAAGATTTGAGCTCAGATGGCCCCACACCAAAGATCTATGCCTGTCACCTTTGCTGGTTGCTAAGGTTGCTGTGTGCAAATGGGCCAGCCTTCCTGCTATCAGCTGCTCAGCAGTAAAATGCTCAGGGTTTCTGCTTTGCCTACCTCTCAGGATAGCCATTAAGTCTCAGATAGTGGGCGTTCATCAGATCTCTTAGTAGGATGCCAGTTAATAGCAGTAACTTTAAAATTCAGGTAAACTTTTCACCTTTACCTTTGTTTAAAACAGTGTCTTTGTGCTGTCTGTGGGTCTTCCATACCTTTGATAAAATTTATACTTAGAAAATGATTAGGAAAAAAACTTAGTTTCCTGTGGCTCATTAGAAAACTAGTTTGATGCTTCAGGGCAGTTTTTTAAGCAGATTATTTCCTAAACTGATTCCTTGGTCAACTCGTAGGATGTACACACAGGAGTGTTTCCCGGAAGTTCTTAACCTATGTGTGGCAATATTGAGACTGAGGACAAAGTGGGGACTTTATAGAAAGGCAATTTCTGGTAGAGGTGTGAGCTGCTGGTCCCCAGAGGCAGAGGTGCCAGCTGGAAGCAGATGGCTCAGTGGAACAAAAAGGCCTCACAGACACTTGCTGTCTGCTTCAGGAGCGATTTGTGCATACCTACAAGGCAAGGGAAGGAAGCTCCTGAATGATTACATGTTGCTGTTGCTCAGTATCCTTGTTGTAATGCAGAGACAAGATGGTTTCTTTCTCTGTTACACACACACACACACACACACACACACACACACACACACACAGAGGGGGAGAGAGAGAGAGAGAGAGAGAGAGAGAGAGAGAGAGAGAGAGAGAGAGAGAGAGAGAGAGAGAGAGATTGAGAGGGAAAGAACAGTAGATTTTGGGCAGGACACTGCTCCTTTATTTCTGGGAAGAACATTTAGAACATTCTTCGCTTAAGTAGAGCATTTGAATGGTTACTATTGCACACTGCCTTAGCACAGGGCTGCATTCTATTATACCCTTCTGTTATACCCACTCCCAAGAGCACTCTATCTCTGATGTGGGAGTGCTTCTTGCCAAGCTGAAGTGCTTTATCCCCTGCAGCTTGGTCACTCTAGAAATCATGTATGACTCAGATTATAACACCTTATTAAAAATATCTCTGTGGGGTTTTTTTCCTTATACTGGGTATTAAGCAGAGAATGTAAAACGTGTCCTACAAGCCCTTTCCTTCTGGCTGATGCCCAGCCAGTCATACTGGTTGCACCGTGCAATTTGTTGACACCTGTTGTCCCTTCTGGTTGGCCAGATCTGTGCCTCTCTACATTGCTGAGTGTTCAGAATCTCACCATACTTCTGTGACCTGGTTCTTAGCTGCCTCTTAGACTAAGCTCTGGCTCACCACCCTGATAGTCATAGTCTGACTTTCCTTGTTCTCTTACATGTGTTATGGTTCATGGAATTTTGGTCCACACCCATTCTTATGTCTCTGCTGGTGAGCCTTCCCATTTTCTCCTCACATAGAACCTCATTTGCTCTTTCTCTTATTTTATTCATTAATTTCTTTGTTCATTTTTACATGCCAATTGCAACCCCACTCCTTCCTCTCCTCCCATTCCCACTTTCTCACCCACTTCCCCCATACCCCTACCACCCAATTCCAGCCCATCTGGACACATCAGGTCCCATCAGGATTAAGTGTCTCCTCTTTCCCTGAGGCAATAGAAGGCAGCCCTGCTAGAGAAACAGGATCCAGATGGAGGCAACAGAGACAGCCACTGTTCCAATTGTTAGGGGACCCACTTGAGGACCGTGCAGCCCATCAGATTCATATCAGTAGGAGGCCTAGGACTAGTCCATGCATACTATTTGGTTGGCGGTGGTTCAGTCTTTATGAGCCCCCATGGCCCAGGTTAGTTGGTTATGTAGGTCTTCTTGTGGTATCCTTAATTCCTCCTGCTCCATCAGTCCTTCCCCCAACTCTTCTGTAAGACTCCCTGAGTTCTGCCTAATGTTTGGATGTAAGTCTTTGCATCTGTTTCCGTTATCTGCTGGATAAAGCCATCCCTACCACTACTGATTATATACCCAAAATATGCTTCACCATCCCACAAGGGCAGTTGCTCATCTATGTTCATAGCAGCTTTATTCATAATAGCCAGAAACTGGAAACAACCCAGATGTCCCTCAACCAAAGAATGGATAAAGAAACTGTGGCACATTTACACAATGGAATACTACTGAGCTATTAAAAACAAGGGATATCATGAAATTTGCATGCAAATGGATGGAACAAGAAAAGATCATCCCGAGTGAGATAACCCAGACCCAGAAGGACACACATTGTATGTACTTACTTATAGGTAGATTTTAGCCATATAGTAAATGTTGAGGCATCTCTGGGACAAGACCTGGGATGGGGGAGGCTTCCAGGAAGATATGGGGGTGACCCTAGCTAAAACTCCTAGTGGTGGGGATACTGAGACTGAAGTAGCTACATCTGCAGCCAAGCAAGACTTTTAGTGGAAGAAGCGGACAGCAAGCCTACCCACAAAGCCCTCAACCCCAAATTTTTCCTGCCTACAAGATGGGTAGGGATAAAACATTTACTCCTGACTCTTCTAGCCTCCATTGTAACCCCACATCTACTGGTGGCTTCCTTGACTTCTTATCTCCAGATAAATTTAGATATCTCTCTCATATGTGCTCAGAGTACATCACAGCGTTCTTTTAAGCATTGCTCATTACTTTGGTAATAATATAGTTATTTGTGTAATGGTTTATGGTAGGTTACGTGACACTAGGAAACCCACAGCACCACTGTTTTCTTTACAGGAGAATCTTAGTAAATATTTAGTGGGGGCAAAGGCATAAGGAAAAGTTTGGACCAAAGCAAGAGGAATAATCAGGATTTCCTTCCACAGCTATTCAGACTCTATAAATAACTTGTTGAATAACATCTATGATTCAGATGTTTGCATCCTAACTTCAACTATCTTTAAACCAAGGCTCGGAGGTTTCTTAGCATTACTGCAGCTAGACAGATTTATGTGAATATCATTGGGTGCCCTCTCCTCCCCTCCTTATCCCCTCCCCCCACAGCCAAGCATCATGGTTTTTTCTTGTTGTTGTTTGTTTTAGCTAGCATCTCTTGACCATAGTTCTAGTCTTTGGAGTCATGGCCACATAATAGTTAAGTTTTGTTCATGTATCCCAGTCCCCTAAGATCCAACTTTGAAACAGCAATGAAAGGTAAAGCATGCTGGGTTTCCTCTAGATTTTATGGCCTGATTTGCTTTAGATCCTAGGAGTTGATCATGTGCTAATTTGTCTGACTGTTTTGTTTGCCTAGATCAATTAAACTTTCCTGTAATTTTTTTTTTGAAGTAAAAATATTTTCCCACATGAAAGAGTCATTTGGGGGTAGTGTAACAAAACAAAGTTGGCCATGCACATCCTGAATACTGTTGCCAAAATTTGGTTTTAATTAGCTTTATGACCCATCAAATAGCCATTTCCATGAATGGACCCTTTGCCATATATCCCTACCAGTTCGTTCAACATTAACAGGAAAGCCTCCATATTAAAACTTTCAACATACCTCTGCAGTCCCAACCAAAATGCCCCAAACCAAATAGCACATAGTGTATTTGTTGTTCAGGATGGAAAGCACATTTTTCTCTTGCATGGTGTTGAAGTTCCGTGTTAAATGCTATGTTCATTTTCTAAGAGTCTCCTTAAAATGAAATGACTGATTAAAATAAAATATTCTAACCAGATTTTCACGAGGGCAGAGAGGCATTCAGAATGATGGTGAACGAGAAAGAAAAAAGAAACATTCATTTTAGGAGTGTGACAAAGAATTTTCATTTTTAAAAAGTAGAAAGAGTATAAATATCTCAAGGGCTGCAATTCAGGGTGAGGTAGAAGTCAGCAGTCGCTTGCTCAGGGACCACACAGTAATGAGGAGGCAACTTCTCATGAGGTTCCCATCTCTACCCTCTAACCCCACCTCCCTAGAGAGTATAGCAAGCCCAGGCTGGGGCACAGTCTCTGGCTGGTCCCAACTCCGACTGTGTGTTGCCAGGAAACCCAGAAAATGTGGGCCAAGGAAGACAAGTTCATTTTTAATTCAGTGTTCATCTCAAATGGGGTCTGGGAACCTGGTGGACTCTTTAAATGTTACCAGAATATTTTCCATCCAGATGGGCGTCACCTGACAAATAACCGAAGCAGCACAGTTTCTCTCATTGCTAAAGAGGAACGTGGGGACGATGTCTACCCACGTCTGCGTGTAATTGGAAAGGAAAGAACACTTTTATGACCTCTGTCCATGGCTCCTCTTTAAATGGGGTTTCTATCCTGCCTGAAACATTTTATACTCAAAAGCAGCAAAAACTTCATTTCCTCTGGTGTGAAAGTTGTCTCAGCAATGACCGTGTCCTTGAGCTCTGAGCACACACCACATATGACTGCTGGAGAGGGACAATAGAATTAGACATTTAGTGGACAAGAACAATTTACTTGTCACAAGATCACAGGCCAGCATCTCAAACACAGATTTTCCCAGGAGAACAGTCTTCTCACCTGCTTGATCATTAATAAAATTTTGGCCTCAACAGGCTCCTATATTCACAAAGAGGTGAGGCTGGGGAGAGGTGAGGTTCGGGGTTACCTGAGACGTGTCTCAACCCTTCATACCTTTTTCCTTATGTAAGAGGTGCTAAGTGTTTCACTACTGTAGCTTTTCCCTCTCGAAGTACACCTATAAATCAGATTTCTGTTCTCTATGCATTGTGCTCCCTCCTGGAGCAGTACCCAGAAAATGAAAGAAAACACAAGTGACCATTTTTTCAGGCAAATGGAGAATGCCAGGGGACTTGGAACTCAGTGTAGAGAGACTGAGAGCGCCTCAGACTTGAATCCAGAGATCAGGGCTCCCATCCGCTCCCACTTACAATGCCAGGTGCACTGCCACAGGACGCATCTGATCAGTTCATTTGCTACATAATGATTCTTGCTCTTGGTATGCAACCAGGAAAGACAACAGAAAGAGATTCTCCTGAGGGAATCTGAAATGCCAAGGCAGGGAAGGGCCGGCAAGCGGGCAAGGGCGACGGAGGGTGGGGGTGGGGGACCTCACATGGCATGCAGTTCAGGAGCTGGAAAGAGGAAACTCATACGCAAAGAACAATTGGGAAACACATTAAAAAGTCTATTTCTCTGACCTACTTAAAAACAAGAAGGAGATTACTTCTTGTTCTGTGGTAGTAGGTGAACAGTTAAAGGGAGGAAATAGGACAGAGAATGCTTAATTTCCAGGTTACGATTTGAAGGGGAAAAAATTAGATATTCAATGCTCAAGTAGTGATTACACGAAAGCCATTTAATTTGGGCCAGGTTTTTTTTTTTTTAAATCCCTGGATTCTCTAATTCCCTATACAGTTTTATTTTTAAAGCCTTTGTACAAGACAGAATGACCAGAGAAGAGCTGTTTTTTTTTTAAAGAAAGGGTTTGAAGTTTGTTTGCTTAACAAAGTGTTTGCAGTCATAATTAGGTTGCATATTAAAGTTCAAAACCAACTCATGTTGGAAGTGCCTGAAAATTGTTACCATCTGATGGCTTTGTGGGCAGAGCTCTCACAAACGACACTGCACGCACCAAGAAATAAAGGCCAGTTTCTGGGTATTGCCCCAGGAGGCTTGCAGGGTCTGGGCAAAGCTCAGAGTGCACATTTCCCAGGGTGGCATCATAGGCCTTAAATCTAACTGTCAGAACATAATGGCTTTGTTCTGCGGCAGCCATCCCGACGTGATTTGGCTTTTTTTGCTCCTTTCATCTCATTAGGGTCCCCGTGGCTTATCTATCAGTGGAGACACAGAGGCTACAACAGTAGTAGTTTCTTTCTCTAACACTCACAGTGGAAAATCCTTCTCTATGCCAGGCTTTCCAAGAGAGAGAGAAAGAGACAAAGAGAGACACTGGTTAGTCCAGGATGAGTCAGCTCTGTTGTGTTGAAAGGCCAAACTGTCTTTAATTTTAACAGTGCCCTACTTCCATCTCAGCTGGCATATGAAGCTGATTTGGGAATAGAAAGAAGAGTTTTATATGGTACTTTTCAAACATCTTGCCTTAAGCAAGAACCCGGCTGTTTCTGAGAGCGAGATCTTGCTGTTGGCATTCCCCGCCTCTGTCTTCGATTTCTTCGTAGGAGTGAATGGACAGTCCAGGTTCTATCTTCGGATGGTGAACATCTGGCAAGAACCAAAAGCCTACTAGGTGCATGACGGGACATACAGAGGAAGTAGTACAGATACCCGGAGATGCTTGGAGCCACCACACATGTGACATTGGGGGGTGGTAGTGCTTGCGCTAGCTGATCTCTGGCACCCAGGCTTACATGCAGTAGGAATAAAGATTAATGTCTTCCTTTTCTTAATAAGCTCCCATATGAGATTCATAGCTGAACTCCCATCAGGTGAGGCATGAATTCTGTCATTAACTCATTTGTTCCCTTTTCATTCTTCTAGGACATACATACACGCCAGGACATGCATGCTGCTTAGTAAAATAAAAAGCATTACATGAGAAAGCCCGACCTCTACTCTAGTGTGTGTGTGTGTGTGTGTGTGTGTGTGTATGTGTGTGTGTGTGTGTGTGTGTGTATGTGTGTGTGTGTGTGTGTGTATGTGTGTTTGTGCGTGCGTGCGTATACATATGTCTGGCTCATAGCACACATTACCCATGAGCATCTGTGAACCATCGGGGTCTACTGGGATGAAGAAGCATAGTCAAGGAGAACGCTTCCGCCTCGTGTTTACGCTGAGACTACGCCCTCCTTTTACTGAAGATTTGAGTGACAGATGGAATTGTCTGTATTCAAAAGCAAAATTTATGGCCTTGCTTAACATGTTTGAAACTTCACATTTTATTTCTTTTTATGGAGGTTTTATTTTTTATAAATAAGGCTCCATGGCCCTTATTTATAAAATGTGTATTACTCACAGCCAGTCTTTTAAAAAATTTTTCAGAAGTTTAAAGATGAATGATTTCAGTGATGTTCTATGAAATGCCAGTCTCAACACGAAGCATGTAAGACCCTTATGTAGGTACCAGGGACTACAACAAGTTTGCTTATTTAAGCCTGAGATAGAATTAGCCTGTTTTTACAAGCATGGACTCTAGCTTATCACTCACATCATGCGTATCAGCCCCCCTGTGCAGTGTGTTATTTATTTACAATGACGGACAGAGAGGGGGTCAAGTGGCAGGTGAGTCCAGAGATGCACTGAGACCCAACTCTCAAATTCAACCTCCTTGTTAAACTCCAGTCATGAGTACAGAGGAATGAAGGGATGAGTGAAATTAGCCCGAACTGGGGAAAAAAAAATCCATTGTAAACTACCAGATGAACTCAGCATGGCATCCAAAAAGGAGGAAATGGGGGTATCACTTTTTTCATACTTCACAGTACCAAGGGAGCGTTCACACTTTCACATCTGGGGGGCGGTTTGTTCCTCTTCCTTCCTTAAGCAATGTTTTGGGAGGATGCCTCGCCAGTTTTTGTCACTTTTGTACTTGGTTACGTCCACCCTAAATGGTACTTACTGTAGTTCTATCAGTAATCCATGGCTAGGGCATATTCTGATTGGCCGACGTCTGTGCTGCACTAGTTCAGAAGTCTATTAAATAGCATCACCACTTTCTAATGTTAACAGGAAAGCCATAATTTCAGCATCCAAAAAGATGGTGTTAAAATTCAAAGCTCCCACTTTGTACCACCCAGGCCTGACACGCCTCACTCCTGGGCCATGACTCCTTACTCTTTCAGTCCCAAAGGTACAGCAAACTTGACGGGCGGCTGGTCTGTCTCTAGCCTAAGGTTGTCTTTTGGTGTAAGAGCTGTCACCTAGACTATCGTGACATGTCATGTCATCTGAGGTGTGAATAGTCCCAGAGGCCTGCAGCCCAACACACGGGTGTGACATCACCACTGTTTTCCTGCCATACCATTCTGCTCCCCTCAGCTGTATTCAGAGATGGGGGTGGGGATGTGGGGTGGGGTGGGGTGGGGTGGGGTGGGAGGACAGGGACAGAATAAACCAGGCAGCAAGGCCCTCTGCAGCAGGATCCCAACTACGGTCCTTTCTTTCCCAGGGACTGTACTGACTACTCTGGGTAGGCTCATAAACCTCTTCTTACTTCTAGGAAAAGAGTATTGGACGGGTAAAAACTCTACTTCCCGCAGAATTCCAGACGTGAACTCATTTCTGTCCATTGGATTTGCTCACCAGGAGTTTCAGAGGCCAGGAATCACGTTGGGGCCATCAGCTCAAGGGTTTCAGGCTACTATTTCAAACAAGCAGAAGGAGGAAAAACGTGCTCTTCTCCCACCGCGTGCTATTTCGGGGTCCACCTCTAGCTGCAGTTCATGTAGTCATGGCCCTGTAATGAAACCTTCCGTGTCATTCTGTGCAGTATTCCGGGAAGCCAGCTTCCTCTGTCGTTCCTAAACTTTTGCCAGGCACCTGTATTGACTGATGCAGGGTGGGGCATGTGTGTGTGTGTGTGTGTGTGTGTGTGTGTGTGTGTCTTGATGAGGCCACACTTCCCAAAAGGATCTCCAGCACTGGTATTCCCCCAACAGGGAATAATCTTCTGAGTGATTGCTTGCTTGCTTGCGTGCCTGGCCAGACTCTGCCACTGATGGGACACCTACACAGACACACCCATATAGACCTTCCAGGAAAGAATTCGATACTAATTCAACACCCCCAAGAGGTACGTGAAAGAAAATGAGAGGGAGTGAGAGAGGGAGAGGAGAGCAAAGAAAACCACAGAGAACCAATCGGACCAGGAGAGCTGAAAAAGCAAGCCAAGGGAGGAGGAGGGGCGGAACGGCAGGCTTCTATAGGAAGCTGCGGGAGGGGAAGCGAAGACCCTGGCTGAACAGGCCTGGGGGTGGGGCGAGAAGAGCAGAGAGGACCCACAGGTACTGCGGCAGCCAGAGCAGGCTTTGGAATGCTAATAGACCCCTCAGTTGGCCATTTGCCATTCCTCCCGGGTTCTTTGGGATCCGACAAAACGTACACAAACTTTTCCTAAGGGTGCTAACTGTAGAGAGGCTCTTCTGGATCCCTCTGGGGAAGAGAGTGATGTTAAGATGCTCGGATCGTCTCCTGGCAAGACCTGCAAGTCCCACAAGCAGTTCTTGTAAAGGCGTTCTTCATTTTTGCAGTGAGAAGACACAGTCCTGTCCTCTAACAGAGCCCCTCAAAGATAATCGGCCTCGGGTGAGGACTATCTCCTCGGGGAAAATCTGCAGAAAGGGCTTGATCTTTCTCTTTAGAGATGGAAGTAGCTGGGCTGTGTGCTGCTCCGCTTCAGAACCTCTGCTGACTGACCAGGAGCAGCATGGGAGGTCCCCTTTGGCATCCAATTTTCCTGATCAGGTGCCAGAGTTCTTCTTTAAAAGATGGAGGTGGGGGTGTGGGAGGGAGGCTGGTAGCCAGTCGTGTTTTTTTTGTTTTTTTAGCAAGGTGAGAGTCTCTTAGCATGGTTTTGTTTTTTCCCTCCATGTCCATTTCCAGTCTCAACTCTGCCATTTTAAAACAATTTCTGTCTTTTAATTTTCACTTTTGTGATTTATATCTAAAAATTAGTGATAAAATCAGAGGTTGAACCCAATGACAAGAGATCCTTACATAGTACTAGTCATTTAAAAACAAACAAGACTCTGAACGTTTCATAGCAAAAGCCAAAGTACACAACAAAACCAAGAATGAATTCCAGCAAGATTTGACTTTTTAAAAGAACTGGAGCGTTAGCAGGCAGGTAACGCAGTTCCCTAAAGTACCCGTTGAGACTGGATTAGGCAGCAGAATTTCTTCCGGTTCTAACCTCACATGGGTCTGAGTCAGCAAACCCCCAATGGCAAATACTAGTCTACGTGCAGCTCAGACGGGCTGAAAATAAAACAAGCATGCACATGGATTGCAAACGCATAGCTACCCAGAACAGGCACAGTTTCACAGCAGCTAATCCACAGTTACCTGAACTTGGGAGCAAACAAGATTTCCTTCAGTTGGTGAATTGGTAAACTCTGGTTCTATCTAGTCAAGCAAAAACCTTTCTCCATTTCATTTACTGGCCTCATTGCCCATCTTCAGCACTAAATAATAATAGTTCATTGGCCACATATAAGTACAGCTTATCAACTGCATAATTCCCACTAGATGACATTCTGGAAAAGACAAAATTATGGAGAAAATACTAGGGTCACTAGTTACCAGCTGTTGTTAGGAGGGAGGTAGGGGGGGCACGAATGAGTGGAATGTAAAATTTTTTAGCTTAGTAAACTCTTCCGTGTATCACAGTGTTAGATATAGCCGTCTTATATTTGTCAGGTTTCACCAAGCCTGAATACTAATGTATGCTTTGGGCTTGGGTAGCATTAATATGTGGACACCGGTTCATCAGTTTTATAAATATGCAAGCCCAGTGGAGGGGGGGGTGTGCTTGTATGGAGACAAGAAACATGCTCTGCTCAGTTTTGCTCTGAACCTAAATCCACTTTGGAAGATACATTTGTTAATTAAAAACTATAACCCAAAACTAAAAGAACAATTACGCCAAATAAACTTGAGAAGTTACGTGTTAAGTAAACGAGTATATTCATATTTAAATCAAATGTGTTTATACCTACAAGGGGCAGAGGGGAGGCCACAACCAGGCCTGGTTATTCTTTGACTAGTGTTTTTGTGAAACCTAAGTGAAAGAAGTCAAACAAGGTATTAAAGTCCAGTTCTAACAACTCTTAACAATCTCTCCTTAAATCCCAGTTAGCAATGAACCTCAGGCTGAGCCCCACACACAGGTCTCATCAGTATGTTGTATGTGAGCATTGACAGTGGCTGCCTGCGGAGTATCACTTAGGTGAAAGTTGCTTCTTGGCTCATAACACCGCAAAGAAAAGTGATGGAACATTTATAAATTGTTAATTGTTTATACATTTGTTTATTGTCGAGGACTGTATTTTCTGTTGGGTGTAGCCGTACTTTTCTTCAGTGAAGTCTCCTGGTGTGTGTGTTATTGGCCCTGGAAATATGCTGAATGCCTTTTAATGTAAGCTGAGGGGGATGCAAATTAATTTTTCTATCTCCATTTTATCCACTTAAGTGAGAATAACAAATAGCATGGGTGTGGTGGTGCATGCCTTTCATCCTAGCACTTAAGAGGCAGAGGCAGGCAGATCTACATCGGGAGCTCCAGGACAGCATCTGTAAAGGGACTCTGGCTCAATAAACAAACAAACAAACAAACAAAAAGGAATTAGCTCAATACTAATCAATACTCAGATTTCTAAGCCTTTAGCATCACGATGCCCTCTAGTGGCTAGCCCACAGGAGAAGTACACGTTCTTTCCTACAGGTGAAACTGTGTACCTGTCCACATGTGCTGCTGATCTTTAATGAAATCAATGGGCCTTCATCTTCAGGGCCCACTGCCTTATTACCACAATGCCACAAAGACCAAGGCACATAAGAGTTATAGTCCTTATTGTGTGAAAAGCATTAAGTAAGGCCAGTGGGTAGATGTGGCCTGTGTGACTTGCTGGTCCTCTTCAGGTATGTGAGGTGCGCTGAGGGATGCTGAGAAAACTGCCTTGAGATTCACAAATGTGTCACCTTCGCTCCTTTTTCGTCACTTAGATCAGTGTCTTGGAAACAGACCGTGATTTCTGGGTAGGGAGAGGTAGGTACTAGTCAAGAAACAAAATAAGTCACAGCAGGGACATAGTCGTTTCCATCAGCAATCAGTACCTCGCACACGCAGTGTCTCTTACGCATGCGGTTTCCTGTAAACAACAGAGTAAAGATGATCTGTCTCTTCAATATCTGTATGTCTCTCATATAGGAAATAGGTTTTATAGGATCCTGAAGAAATATTTACTCAAATCATCAAAGGTCTTGAAGGTTTTTTTTTCTAGTTATTCAGTAGTTTCAGGAAATAAAAAAACTTAAAATGTGCATAAATTGTTTATTTGCATACATTCTCTGTATCCGTTGAAGCCATTATTGGAGAATGCTTGATGACATCCCTTCAGTTATTCCTCCTGTGTGACAAGTCACAGACTTCTCAGTTGTTTTGCTCTCTGATAAGTCTGTTTTTCAGATATTTGAAGTTTCACGACAAAACTTTTAAAGGTGTTCTCTTTAGGAGAGCTGTTTATAATAGTTGACAGACGTTGCTCTGTGGTAGAAGAACTTTGCAGAGAGTTGTTGAAACATTTACTTTATAATAGGCTCAAGAGATAGTTTTATCAGTCTCCCTCCGTGTGCGTGCTACACTGTATAAGAAAGTTAACTAATGCTTGGCAGCTGGCATTGTGGGGGGATGACGGGAAAAGCACTCTGCAACACGGAATTATCAGACTCCCTGTCCTGACACTAGGAAGTAAGAACCTTTTCCACTTCCCTTCCTCATTTCATGTGCAGTATTCTGTCTCCATAAGGAAATAACAAGAAATAATAAATATGCAAACTACCCTGAAGTGTGTGTGCATATACACACTCACAACCAAACAACTGGGATTAGAAAAGTAAAATGGAAAAAAAAGAAAAAAAAGAAAAGAAAAACCCTCCCTAAGGAAAAGCCTTCTTTTCTATCATGTGTGTTTAGTTAGCGGATTTATCACTTTCTCTGCTGTGAACCGTCTTTTCTGTCTGACTTCCAGCAATATACCTTTTTCCATCAAGCCACCCACCGGTGAGTGGGGCACTGCTCAGACCTACATGCTTGTTTTATGAGAATTTACCGCCCTCCGGTTGGTTTTGTTCGGACACTCACCCCTGCTGCTTCTAGCACGAGCACAGTACTGATCTTTGCCTCTTTCCTTTTCTGAAAGCAGTCTAAATCCATGCTGTGGAGTCTATTTCTGATTAAATAGGTCCCAAGTTCACTAAAATCAGATGATCTTTGGTTTATAGGAGTCTTAGAAAAGCCAAGCTGTTTTAAGTGGAACAAGAAACCAGGTCGCTCCGGCCTCCTTCCTTGCATGTGCGCTTTATTTGGTTAACCTTGGTTCTGACCCTTGCCTTCTCAGTAACCTTTAACTGGCCGGGAACCAAGGCTGGGCTGGAGCTCCTGCTGGTCTTCAAAGGAGGAATTAATTAATCTAGTGGTCAAATTTGGAGATAGGACAGCTGAGGGAAAGGGCATTTTTTTTCCTATTCCTGAAAAGGAAAGAAAAAAATATTTAACGAGTTCCTATTGCTAAACTAACACACTATTAAATGGGACTGTATATACATATAGTAAAATTTGATTTACTGCAAATTGATCATGTGAAGAGCACTGATTGTAAGAATATATATATATATATATATATATATATATATATATATATGTTAAACACATTGCCAGTATTTTACTTAAATTGACTTAAGCACCTGCAGTTTCTATTATAGTGTCACTTGAAGGTATCTAAAGTGATTATAGGTAAGTGTAAGTTGTTAAGGAGAGTCAAGTGAAAAATAGAAACATCAATTCTAAATGAATAATAAGAAGTTTTAAAAATCTCAATTTCCCTTATCAAACTGATTTAATGCTCCACTATTGCACATATTTAGATGACAGCCCTAGCTCGATGCTCAAAAATTTACCTTGCATTTAATGATCAGAGATGAGAGTTTGTCTATGAATATTTTATATCTGAAGTCTGTTTATATAAAACTGATATTTTTATCAAACTGGTATTTACTTTCAGAAAAAGCTTCAAAAAATGCAAAGCATTGGGGGCAGATCCCAGATGATTGTGTCCTGAGTTTTTTTTTTTTTTAATAGACACTACTAAAATTTCTTACTTTGTTTGTTTGTTTGTTTGTTCTTTTGTGTATGTCACCCCATTTTTACTGTCAGGGTTTGTGGGGGAAGGAGGGAGCGGAGGGAGACAAAGAGAGGGAAAGATTTCTCATTAAAAACAAAGCAAATGAATAGAAAGCTAGCATATTAACCTACAGAAGATGTATTCCCTAAACCAAGGGGAGAATTAGGTCCTTGGGTCTAAAACTTACAAACTCTGAGGAGAAACTCATGAAATGATTTCCTTTGGTCGATCTTTCAAACTTGAAAGGAAAGAAAATCCCCAGGCTGAAGCAGGAAAACAAGAAAAAAACAGTTTGAATCCATTCATCTCCTGAAAGAAAAGCCCCCAAGTTCTATACTCACCCCTAATGTTTCTAATATATAAAATATTATATATCCTGGTACATATATGGAGAAAGAACAGAAATCTTTCATCCATTATGATATTTTGAACTGAAAACATATAGCAGCCAACTAAGAAACCACTAAAAAGAACAAAGTTGAGAACAGTTGTTTAGCTGATACAATTATGAATAATAATCTTTGAAAAAGACAGTATAGCTAATGGAAAGGAACTATAAAATATAACAAAATGAGGTCAACAAATCAATTGAGCAGGCAGAAAATTAAAGAATACTATTATTTTATTGAATGCAAAGACACGAGTAGTTTTATATAAATGGCCATTGGATATGAAATATCCATATATAACAAACTGTCATGTCCAATCATTAAATGCAGGATGAATTCTTTCACTGTTGCTTAAGACCTATCATCTAACTATGTGAAATAGTAGAGATTTAAATCATTAAGAATAAAACATAAAAAGGACCCCTTATGCGCTAAGGGACACTAAATGACAGAGGTCAATAAATACTTTAATATTATTGTACTTTTTGACTTCCTAATTTTTGTATAATTCAGTTGTAGAATAGCTTTTTAAAGCATACATTCTAATTTTGATAAGTAATTTCTCTTCTATTTGCAGTTTGCTTTTATTTCTGGCTTCCAAACAACTCGTAGACAAGGTTGTATTTCTGATGTTTCTGATTTTATTTTATATTTTCTCTTCCTTTTGCAAGGCTTGGCACAGAGAGCATGGTTGGAAAAAAATTTATTGACTTACAGTGCCGTAAAATGATTCAGTCACACATTAGACAATGACTTTACTAGCAACAACTATATATTGTAAATTGATATCAACTGACTGATAAAAAATATATTCACCAGGAAGACACCAGAAATTATGACTTTGTGTATCAGAATCTTATCCCAAAGCCTCTAATATCCAGTAACTTTAAAATCAAGCCTGCCCGGTTCCAGACTGCAGGCACACAATTGCAGTATAGATAAAAAGACAAGTAACAAAGTATTAATGTAATGACTAACATTTGCCTGGGCTTGTTAAGTGGAAGGGCCTAGCCAGGGCTCTGTGTACGTAATCATACTTAGTCTTCTCTACAAATTTCTTAGGCCTTGCATTTACTGATAAAGACACTAAAGGTTAGAGGGTAATTTGCAAAGGTTCACATAGCTAGCAAGGAGCTAAACTGGGATTTAAGCCCAGGTCTGGTTAGTTTCAATGTCTGTGATTTAACTATTGGGCTACATTGGATGTCCTTTCTCCCATTCTCCCAGTGCTAAGATGCCAAGGTTCAATGACAATGTAATGTTTCTTGACTATGTATTCACACTGCTTTCCTCCCCCTCCTCCTAGCCTCCCTCCTTTCCTCTCCCACTTCTTCCTTTCCCTTCCTCATTCAAGACCTCTGATTTGGCTAGAACGTAAACCTTTTGGATTATGGATCATGAATATGAGAGGTTCAACCTAGGCCTGAAACTGTCAAATCAGCATCACTGCCTTCACCATATTAATTTATAGCCACATAATGAAACGCCCATTGTTTACACTGGCTATGAAAATGGAGAAGTTGGGCATGGTCTCCCTACAGAGGCTTGCCCACAGTTTCCTTGCATAGGACAGCATATGTATGTAGAAAGAAATAATTTTCTCATACAGATCATTTTAGAGTATTTGGTGAATAGCTTGAGTAACTGAAATTTCACATTGCTTATAGGGATTTGCCTTTTAAATATGTTTTTTTATTTTATTTTTTGATAACCTAATATATCCTTTCACTAAATTTTTCCTCTGCAAAACATTGGGCTGAGTAACTATTGATAGCCTATAGTCAATCCTTTGCATTTATGTGTTTGGAGTCTTTATCCTTGATTTATTCCTAGAACTCTATTTGATCAATTACTCTGAAATTGATAAAATAGAACCTTATGAAAGTAATTTGGTAGTTACCCATAGACGTTTCCTATGTTGTGTAGTATTTCCCTATGGAGTGAACCAATTTTCTCCAAAGTATTCCCGACTTAATCTAAACCCCATGCCATCGACAGCAACCTCATTCATCATGGAGTGCCATGACTCTCGGCTCCATGGCGTGCACCTATGCCCCAGCCTTATCTGTTTTCTAGACTGAACCTGCCTGGGTTATTCATCTTCTCTCATAGGGTTTTGGTATCAGCCGTTTACTATGTTGGTTGCTCTCCTCTGAACTCTTTCTAGTTAGCTGGGAAGCGCATTGTATACAGTAATGCCATGCTATCAGAGAGAGCTCAGAGGGCATCTTTTGTCCAGAGTGGAACCTCACAGCCCCACAGGCATGAATATTTCCCTTCATGGTTGAGGTGGAGGTGAGCATTCCCACTGTCCCTGCCTAGGCACAGCCCAGGCATGCAAGCACGTGGCTAGTGGTTAGGAAGCAGGTGTCTACATGTTCGGAAAGAATCATTGCTTATTCCTAGGAGTGCTAATCAGCTCCATTTCTCCTGTGGCTACTTTGAACCACTGCCCTTTCCTAATTCCAAACACAAGAAAAAAAAACTGAGTGATAACCAACAATTACTGAGCGTTTGTGATGTACTGGGCAGTGTGCCACATGCTGAACATCTATGAACTCAGAGCCCCGTATGTTAGGTCATTATTTTCACTTTACAGGTGAGTTCTACTGACCCAGGTTCTATGTCTAGCGAACAAAGCAACATGACTTTGAACTCCCAGACTGGACTGAGAGCTTCATTCCTTTAACTTTGTAGACTTGCACAGGGGAAATTCAAGTTATACTCTTGGCTCAGATCATGACTCTCCTGATTTGTAAAATGTTGTTCAAGAAGTAACATGGTTTTTTTCTATATTTTTCTTCTATCAGATTATTTTAGTGTCTTCCTCTTCCTCCTCCTCCTAAATTGAGAATGTCTTTTTAACATTTTGTTTATTCATTTATTTTTATTTTTATTTTAATCCTTTTACTTTATCACTTTTATTTTTTGACAAGTTCATGCATCTATATACTAAATCATGGTCACTTTCATCCCATCCCCTGGCCTCACCTCACTTCCTCTTCATACTTCTCCTGTTCTGCAATCTTTTTCTGTGCGGGTGATCCACTGAGTTTAATTATTGCTTGCTTGAGAATGAGTTGGCGCTAATATCTGGAACATGGGTAACGCACTGGTGACTATACCCCTGAAGAGAATGACCCTTCCTTCCCAGTATCCATGAACTGCTAAGAGTCCCCCGTTGACAGCGGGATTCATGCATTCTTCCATCTGTGTGACACGGTAATAGAGCCAGTGTGGCAGACCTGTGTCTTGTATAGGTGACCACAGTTGCATGGGTATCTGAGTGCAACTGCCATTCCGTGTCCTGTTCAGGGATGTTGTTTCTTTGGTTTATATAATTTCATCATCATCATCATCATTTATTATCCGTCTTGGTGGGTTTATATTTATTCTGCTTAGGGTTTGTTGCATTCTTAGAGTTGTCTGTGGTTTTCATCAAGCTTGAAATATTTTTCAGACTTTGAAAACACAGTTTTTGATGCTTGGAGTGGTGGCACGTACCGGCAGTCTAAACACTTAGAAGACAGTGGCGGCAGCACTACAGCTCATTGCAGTCTGGGCTGCTTGTACTGCTCTGCTTAGTGAGTGTAAGTGCCAGCCATGGCTTTCGATCAGACTTGGAAAACAAACAAAGAAACAAAGTGAGCTTTTGTAGCTTTTCCTTTTGGCACTTATAATATACATTATTCCCCTGCCTCAGTTATTTTCTCAGAGTATTACTGCCTCTGTCTGCTAACGTAGGCCTAGTCCTGGAAACTAGGCCTAGAATGTTTTCAGCCTCTGAGACTTACTCCTTGATAAGCTCACTGTTACTTGTTCTTTCTGAGCTGTGGGCTGGCTGGTTCAACTCGGCTATTCTGGCTTACACTCCTTTCCCAGCTGACTTAGTCAATCTGGCTTTTCTCTCGGCCTCTGGATTGCTCTGGCTCATTCTGTCTTCACCTGTGTCTAGCTTGGTCTCTCAGCCTCTTGGTAAAACTCTGCCGATAAAACTGCCTCCTCCCCCCCTTTCTCTCTCTCTCCTCCCCCCTCCCCACTCTCTCTGCATTGCCCCTTAAGGAGCTTCCCTTTCCTCTCTGTTCTTGTGAGAGTTGGACGTATCCTATTCTGTCAAATCTTTCTCTGATTCGTCATTTTTTTTTCTTCTGCCACTCAATTAAACATCACTTTCAAACATGGGCACTTCTTTCTACAAGCTAACTCTGCCTTCATTGATTGGGATTAAAGGCATGTACCACCACGCCTGGACCTAAGCTTTTCTTTACCTGAAACTTGATCTATATTAGGCTGGCCTTGAACTCAGATCTGCTTGCTTCTGTCTCCTGGACTAAAGGCGAGTTTGTATTTCAGACAGATCACACAGACATAGAAGGTCTTTGGATGTGATCTCTTACCTGAGTAGCCATGTTCTAAATTAGAATTCTTCTACAATGTTAGACTTTTGTTGGACTTCTTGATATTGCTCCTGTGGCCAGTGACAGTTTGTTAGTACATGCACGCACACGTGTATGTGTGTGTATGTGTGTGTATATTTTTTCTCTTGTGCTTCATTTTGGAAAGTGTGTAACATACCTTACTTTTGTTTGTTTGTTTTTTAACTCTTGGTGAGGTCTAATTCGACTTTGATCATATTGGCTTCATTTTTCTCTTGCAATTTTCTTCCCATATCTAAAGTAGCATAAGTTAAAATTATTTAGGGAATACGGCCAAATTTAGCCATGTAAGTCATGGAGAACAGGAAGAGTGGATGGTAATGAGAACAAAGGGCCAGAGTAGGCTGTGACAAGGAGTTTGTGAAGGAATGTTACTGGCGAGTTTGCTGCAGAAGGATGGTATAGTCACAATTACATTTTATGATTTGTATTGTAGTTGACTGTAGCAGTTAGAAGGATTTCCAATAGGTCAGTCTGGAAGACTGAACTCTGTACAAAAAGTTGACAGATGTTTGAGAGAGGAGGGAAGAGAAGATGAGTCAAGGAAGGGAAATTAGTCAAGAGGTTGAGTTCATGGCAAAAATAGCTAGAAGGAAAAAAAAAAGCTAACGAGAAAGAGTAACTGGTAAGATCCTTAATGCCAGTATATTTGAGAGACATTTAAAAATGAAGTTGTCAAGTAGTCAATTTTCTGTGGTTCTGTGATGTAAGCTTCTTCCATGATTCCAGATTGTAGTCAACTATGACGTACATGCTGTCCCATATTGATGGTACTTTATAAGAAGAAAAAGTCAGGCTGGTGTCCAAAGCAAGGCCACACTGTTTAGAAGGAGGTGCGTGCAGGGAACAGCATGAGATGACTCATAAGGTGAACTAATCTAGTGGATTTTGGAATATGAAACTGTCAGCGATGAGCAAAACTCAAAATTCTTCCAAGACTTTCAGAATGAGTAAACCCTGGCATAAACACTGGGCTTTCCAGCCCATGCATGATAATGGTTTGAACCAATCCATTTGAAACTGAAAGGGCAGGGTGACCTAGATTCCAGGTCACACGTATAACTGAGGAACCACAAATAGTCTTCTGGTGTGTAGCTATGTCAGCTGCGCAAATTTTTAGGCAAATATTTTCCCGACAGTTGCTTTCATTATCAATTACTTTACCTGTTCACTTAACAAATATATACCGAACACCTACAATGTGCCAGACATTGGGCTTACACAATTGGCTTATTACAGTTCTAGTTACATTGACCTCTGTTCAGTGTTGGCATTTGGCACATGGAGACCACACTGAGCCTGTATGGAAACTTCTTCCTGGGACTCTGGATGTCTGCGATGGGGCAACGGTGGGGCGGTCCATCACTGCTGACAGGAGTCTTGACTTTTCTGTTACCATTCTCTCTTACCCTTCTGGGTTTTCTGCATTACATGAATACAAAATATAAAATAGTTTCCTTAGGGGTAAAAATATTTTTAATTACTCTGCTTACCCCATTTTGGTTTATTTATTTATTTGGTTTTTGTTTTGTTTTGTTTTGTTTTGTTTTTTTGAGACAAGGTTTCTCTGTGTAGCCTTGGCTGGCTTGGATTCGATTTGTGGACCAGGCTGGCCTCGAACTCACAGAGATCCACTTGTCTCTGCCTCCCCGAGTGCTGGGATTACAGGTGTGGGCCACTTGCTTGGCTGCTTACCTCATTTTGTAATGACAAAATTTACGAAAGATTCCTGGAAAGGTAAAGATCAGTTGTAGAATGTATCCTGAATATTTGGTATGGCAAGGGTAATTTAACAACCACTTTGGAAGGATGTTTGTTAGTATCTTCTAAAGTTAAACAGACACTTCTATGTTTGGTTTTGATTGTTTGTTTGTTTTATTGTTTATTCTGTTTTTTTTTTTTTATCATATTGACACAAGCTATCTGGGAAAAGGGAGCCACAGTTGAAAAAAATGCCTCCATAAGACTGAGAGAGCCTGTAGGAAAGCCTGTGAGGGCATTTTCTAATTAATGACAATGTGGAAGAGCCCAGTCTGTTATGGGCAGTGCCACCACTGGGCACATGTTCCTGGAATATATAAGAAAGCAAATGAAGCAAGCCGTAGAAAGCAAGCCAGTAAGCAAAACTCATCCACAGCTTCTATCTCGGCTCCTCTCTCCAGGTTCCTGCTCTGTTTGAGTTTCTGCTCTGACTTTCCTCAGGAATGGATTGATACTTGAAAGTGTCAGATGAGAAAATCCCTTTTCTCTCCAAGTAGCTTCTGCTAATGGTGTTTTATCACAATACGAACTCTAAGATGGACACAAAACTTAGAATCTGGGAGTATATATGATTATTGATTGGACCTATAGACTGCCCATAGCATATAACCCAAATCAAGAGTGATAGCAAAATGGATCAATGAATTGTGGCATGTTCAAACAATTAAAAGATATACAGAAAAATGTAGCACACATAATAATATAGATGAAAGTCACAACACAAAATTGAGTGAAAGTTTCTTGTTGTTGTTGTTTACATAAAGATTGTAATAGCAAACTCTGCCATGATACCCACAGTCAGATATCAAGTGCTCCGGAGTGTCATGAGTAGAAGTGTGCTCAGTGAATTCTCTGGAGTGCTGCCCAAATTCTGTTTCTTGACCTGTGAACAGGTTACATATATAGATGTAAATTGTAACAAGCCACTATGGCAAGTCTACACAGACATAATGTCTGAGTCAAAAATTTACTTTTAAAAATTAGAAGCAAAATCCAGGCTGTTCTGTGCCCTAGGTTCGTAGTTCATTTTTAAATTGTTTTGGATTCACAATGTGTGTTCGGTGATTATCATGTTTATTTATATTTTTATTTTGTCATTTTCTTGGGTGATAATTTTTCAGTGAATAAATGTTGGAAAGTCTTGTGCCATATACAGACTGCATATATAAATACTTACATTAAATAATCAGCTCTATGTAAACATGAGCTCTAATTAGGCAGAAACAGCTGGGTCATCATTACAGTTGGCTACTATTACAAAGTGGTGTGTGTGTGAATAAACTCTTCAGCAGGCAGAGGTGATAAGCTTCATTGAACTAAAGATTTAATCTGATCTTTTTCAATATTAAATTTCAAATTTGCTGGGTGTGTTGACATATATCTATAATTTCAGGATCTGGGAGAATAAGACATGGAAATTGCAAGTTTGAGGCCAGCCTGGGCTATATGGCAAGCTCAAGGCAAGCCTGATATATCAAGACAAACTATCAAACTAACATACTTGACATGACTTTTTTTTTTGGCTAGAGTTTATTTTTATAAACACAAAATATACTTTAGTTTTGTCACATACATAAATATTTCTTGAGTATGTTCTTTTATCTGCCCTCGGTGTCTTTGTTCTGTTACCCTCATTCTCTCCTACAATTTGTCAAACCTGACCACAGAATTATTCTCTTGAAATACACCCCATCTGACCTCCAAGTGGCAAAAACTCTAATTATTTCATTCTTTGCCTTAAAACCCTTCAAAATGAACATTCTGTCCTTAGGTTCTCTAGGCAAATAGTTTTATGCAACCTTGACTCCTTTCTTTCTAGCTGTCAGAAAACTCTAGTTAATTTTGTTTTTAAATTATAATCCAATTATGTTTAATATCACCGGCATTACTATCATTTGTTTTCTTGTCTAGAGTTACAAGGGCCTCCTAACTGACCACTCCATTCTTGTTCTTGTCACACAGTCTATGCTCTGCATAGTGCCAAAGTGATTAAAGTAAAAACAAACAAAACATCAGATTATGGTTCTTTGACTCCCTAACTGCCTGCATATGGCCCCCAATTTGCATAAAGATCCAGAGCACTTCTAATAGTTCAAAAATATTTCTCTCCCCACTCTTGTTTCTTCTCCTCTATTTATCCTCACTCACAAGGGTTCTTTGTTATTGGGGCACTAATTCTGGTGTCCTATGAATGCATTAGGTACATTTATATCTTAGATATTTTGCACTGATGTTGACTCTGCCTGGAATGTCCTTCCCAATATCAATATACCTTGTTTCATTAAATCCATACAATGTTTAGACAGATGTTCTCTTTTCTAAGTGAGCATCCTGACTCTTTCTGAAGACTGTTGGATGATGGATGAAGAAATGCTGGAAGGAGAGAAGACGTGAGTCCTGCCTTCTTGGACTTGAACCCTATTGAGTACCACAGGTACATACATAGACAGCTATAATGTTAGAAAAGTAGGACCAGAGCATATGGAATCGAGAGTGATTATAAATTCTGTATATCTGAGGAGAATGTAGAGAGCAGAAGACTGAGGTCTGGGTGCTGCCCTCTTAGGGGCAAGAAGAAACCTAACTGAAAAATTAGGTGAGAATATTAACTATATTCTATTACACACGCACCATGGCTGTTTTTTTATTTTGAACCTGACACAACTTAGAGTCAAGAGAGGAGCTCAACTAGAGAACTGCCTCAGTCAGATTGGCCTTTGGCCATAACTGTGAGAGACTGTCTTGATTGACGGTTGACATAGGAGGGCTCAGGCTACTGTGGGCTGTACCGTCTCTCCCAGTTAGGCCTGGGATTTATGAAAACAGCAACTTGGCATGAGCCTGAGGTTGAGCCAGGAAGCAGCATGCCTCCATGGGTTCTGCTTCAGGTCCTGTTTGAGTTCTTGCCATGACTGCCTATATAGTAAGTGTGGCCCAGAAGTATAAGTCAAACAAATCCTTTCTTTCCCTGTGTTGCTTTTCACCACAATGGGTTATCACAGCAGTAGAAAAGCAAACTACAACAATCTAGTCTTTTGTCTACTACATCACTGACACCTCTGAGCATATTTAACAAGGTTCTGGGCTTCTCTGCTGAGTAGATAGCTACACATCCAGAAGGGATTTGTAAGTCCAACTGATTTCAGACACTTTCTGTTCCCCACCCACTTCCTGCCATTTGAGACTTGCATTAACTTATTTTGAACCAGAGGCAAATTTTGGTTTGATTTGTGGAGCTCGCCAAATTTGTGTTCAAAGTGTGTCTAATGTTATTGGAGAGAGAGGAAGTGAATTACACTCAAACTTCCTTTTGAATTTTCCAACCATGACCTTAGGAATCATGGATAAAACCATAACACTGAATATTATTTGTCATTATATATTATTACCTGTTATTATGGAGCAGTTATTATTTTATATGATGTGTGATGACTAGTGAGATCTCCCCTTATAAAATTAGAAAGCAGACTTGCATTTTTGGTAATTCTACCCTTGTGTTTGGTTTTGGTGGTTTTTTTTTTAATGCTTTGGACTTTGCAAAAACATTAAAATTTTGGAAATAGACAAGAAATTAGGAAATAGACTATAAAATTTTTCCTTTAGCACTATAAAAGCTTGCTATAGAACCATAGTGAAATACTTTTGCTTAAAGATGGCCACATTATACATTCCAGGAGTGAATTTTATGTATCCTTGCTCTATTGCTAATGGTATCCTGCCCTTGCTATAGCAAGATCAGAGCTTCATGTCTGATGCCATTTAACAAGATGCTGCTGACCTGATACTATGGCTGAATTGTTGATTCTCTACCTAAATGATCTGTTGCCAGAATAAATTATACAAGTTGAAGTGGTGTTAAGTATTAGGACACAGATGAACTTTATTCCCACTGATGATGCAATCATTTCACTGGACTGGTAACTGTCACCAGATGGAGAGGAGAGTGACCGAGACCATGGCTCTAAGTAGGTGAAAGGAAGTGAGTTGTCCACTGTGGCGTCCACTGTGGTGACACGAGGCCCTTTGTGGCTGTCTTTAGTGATGGGCTTCTCAGAGACACTGTTCTTTACAATGCAGGTCTACAGAGGCCCTTTGAGGAAAACTCCATGTTTCAACTTGTTATAAGTTGACTTGTGTCTCATGCTCCTGAACCAAGATTTAATACACTGATGTCTTAAACTCCGAAGGAGACTGTTTCTAGAGCTGGAGCCTTCATAGAGTTGGTCAAGTTAAAGTATGGACACTGGAGTGTGCCCCAAGCCAGGATGACGTTACTGGAGCGGAAATTTGGGCATAGAGAATCATGAAGACAGAGGACAACGTAATGGAACTGTAAGAACATGGTCATCTCCAAAGCCAAGAAGAAAGAACTAGATTAGATTCTTCCCTCATATGCCCCAGGAAGCAATAATCAAGTAGAAAATCTTGGTTTCAAGGTGAATTTCCCCCCAGAGCTGGGAGAAGATGAGTCTCTGTCTTTGAGTCAGTTTTAGGACAGCCTTGATATAATTTAGTTGTCGGGCCCCTCCAGATTGATATATGACACTCCTGGCATCTTTGTCTCCAATTTTATTTGTGTTAGTCATTTCTTGTTTTCTGCTTGTGGAAAGAAGACGTGTTCTCACTTCCAAGGCTTTCTCCCAAATTGTTTCTGTGCTAGGAATCTGTCCTCCATCTTTACTTCTTCAAGTTCATTAGCCAAGACATAGATGGCTGCGTTTGAGATTTTCTGCCCTCACATTCCACTTGGGGTAGGAAATAAAAGCCGAACCACCAACTGTAGAAAGGTAAACAGGGCCAAGGATGTAAAGGAAAAACACCAATACATAACAAACAAACAAATAATACCCCTTTAGTTGCTATTTCAATAACGTCATGTTGCTTGCAGCTGAAAGCAGTTTTTGCCTAGAGTGGACATCTTTACCATTTCCCCTTATACCACTGTTTATGTAACATCCGAGAACTTAAGTAAAACCTAAAGTGGAGAACAGGAAGTTCAGCGGTTGCTTGGGGTGGAAGAGAAGGATGCTTTCAGGACCAGTCATTCACAGGGGAAGCACCAGGACACAGTCGGGGGTGGGGGTGGGGGATCTTCAGCAAATCCCTTGACAGCCATTGGTGGTTTCCAGTGCATAGCTGAGGGATCAAAGGTTTGTAGATTTATGTTTTTAGAGATAATGCCTTTATAGAAATAAAGTATTTACAAAACAGCCTAGGAAAAGCCAAGCTGAGACCCCTCCAGGGAGAACAGGGCACAAACGGAAGCAAAAATAAGGAACACACCTAAGTGAAACATTTGCTGTGTGAATTAAATCAGAAATGTGTAGCAAATGTGTATCATGAGGTCTAGTGCCTGGTGCTTCAGAGAAAGTAGCTGTCACCATCTCCTTCCTCTCCCTCCTCCTCCTCCTCCTCCTTGTAACAATATCTTATGTTACATATATTCACATGTGGCAGGACTGGAGGTGGCCCATATCAAGATGCCAACACAAAGATTTTCATTTATATGATAGCATGAGGAACAAAATACTTGGGACACAGTTGTAGCGTTATCAACTTAGCAAGGATACCAGAACACTAAAATATAGTTTAAAAAAAAGGCTCTTAATGGCCAGCAGTGTACTGACAATTAAAATGTAATTAGTGTGGCAAAACAATAGTTTGCATCTTTTAATTACGATTCTATTTTTTTTAACAGAATGTTTTAATTACTGTTTTCTTTCCTCTTCTCTACTGTTTCTATTGATTTGTTGCCAGTTTAATTGTGTCACCAGGACCTCCCTGGTTCTTAGTGAGTTACCCTCAGGGGCTTCTGTCTGCTTCATTGTCTTAAAGTAAACCAGATCTCCCAAATACCTACAAAACAAAATCTCAAGTCTGAAAGAGGTTTGTTTTTTGTTTTTGTTTTTTTGTTTTTTTTTTTTAAGAAAGAAAAGAGAGAGAAATTAAAAACGAAGACATAAGAATAAAACTATAAAGGGAAATTAAAGACTACAGTTTGGATTTTTATATCAAAAAGAATAATTATTATTCTTGATGTAAAGCAAGGAATTGCCAAGGAACAGATTTAAAACCCCTTTTGATTTGCTCATCAACCAAACTTTCTTTCTGTTGTAATGAGCTTTCTAAGGTGAGCTGCATCGGAGACAGGGCAGGGCCTCAGCTCACCCATCATAGATTAAACTGCTCTGTGATCTCTGATTTACAAATTTTTTTCCAGTAACCTTTTAGATGAGCCTTCTAGAGAAATCTTTTTGAAGTAGAAGATGAGAGGAGACCTCAGGCAAGGTGCGCTTTGGTAATTCCTTGACAATGCAAGCAAGAAGAAGAGAAGGCTCCAAAGAGGGGATGGCACCGAGGATGGCAAACAGTGTGTGGTCTGAAACAGAGTCCTGTTTGAGTGGCGGCTCAGTCATTGTGTAAGCCTTGGGCAGATTACTCAAAGTTCCGAACCTTGATTTTACTATCTAAAGAGGATGGTAATACTAGAGCCTACTTTATATGGTTGTTGTGAAATTTTAAATGAAATGATGTGTATAAAGAATATATACCCAAATGTACATAAAGTGCTTTGCCCAGACTATCAAATAGCGTTATAAAGCCAAAATTCAGTTAGCGTGACCACAAATGCCCTCCCCAGCTCCTTAGGAAGGGGAAAAGTGTCCAGAGTATTAGAGGGTGCTCTGACCAGGAGGGTAAGTTGGGACCTGGTGTTTCCCTGGCTGAGTATGTTCTTTGTTTCACTGTGTGGAATAAATGATCTCCTGAAGGCCAGACTACGAGCCTCTTCCACAGGCAGGCCATACGAACAGGAGCTTAGGAATAGTTTGCGTTGCGGTTTAGGAATTTAATATGGTGAGAGTTTTGGAGCAATTGTGTGATATAGTGCTCACGATGTGTGTTACCTTCCACGTCTTCTCTTCCCTTTTACTTCTCGTATCTCTTCCTTCCTGTTCTTTTATTTCATTTTTTTAAAGACTAAAAGCCAAGGTGACTTCATCCTCCACTAACGTGTCTACATCAGCTATTTGAAAAAATGTGTTAGAGTCAACATTATCTTCTACCACTTTCTGAAAAGCAATGTGTGCTTTCTTCTTTCTTCCTTCTCCTTGCTCTCTAAGCCAAGCCAGTTTTACTGCACAGTGGACAGTCTTGCTGACAGCAGTGAATGTCTCATCTGGGCAGGAGTGTTACTGTGTGTAGCTCTTTGGGGGCGTGAAGGCAGGGAGAGCATCTCGGAAGCTCTGCGTGTAAAGCAGCGAGAGTGCTTTTCAGCCATGCTCAGTACAAAGCCCCTCACTTACTCAGAGGATGTCTGCACATCATGGGCTCCACGCACTTCCACTTCCTGAGCCTCGTCACTGGCATGAAACACCCTTAGAAGACTAATCTAAAGGCTTTTCATTTGCTCCTTCTGCCCCTTTGAGTCTGGACCGTCTCTATTATGGCTCTTTGTGGTGCGCTATAAAGGTTACTTGATGAGGCTGAGGAGGAAGGGCTGGAATCTGCTCATTATCAGCAGCACATCTTGGTCAGAGCCGTCGAAACATGCAAGTCAAGCAAGTCTGGATGCCCTCCAAAGCTGAGAGCTACTGTGCCAATAGGACTCAAAATGCAAGTGCACCTTCCACGTGAATGCAGAAAGGACCCAGAGGAATATTGGCCTCTTTTGATTAGTCACTCTCAGCAGAGACAATTAAGTATTGTCTCTGTATCAGCATCTTTGTATGCGATAGCACCTCAGTTGTACCATAAGCTTCTAAAAGTCATGTGGTTATTATCACAACTGCATGCCATACAAACTTAATAATCAGTATGCGTCTTCTGTGATTACCGTTTTCAGATCTCCTATTTAGTTTTACTTTGTTCTGTTTTATAAAATGCTACTCCCAGTCCCCATAATGATCTGAGCCATTACCCTAGATTTCATGTTTTGGTTTTATTCATAAAACTTTATTGCAAAAGTGGTGCTAATTAACACACACGTATGCACACAAGAGGCCCAAAGACTACACAAGTCAACCAGCTCCTGTGCATTTATAGTGGCATTTGGGGGCAGGAGCTTCATGTTGGTTTTTATGCTTTCACTATCAAAAGGGAAAATCCACGACAGAGTCGGAGCCAGCCAGCAAGCAACTCTGTGTCTCCTTCGATAACTTGTGCCCACTGCTTGCATTTGATCCTTCCTCATCCCTTAATATTTAGTCTTTCTTGTTCTCTTCTTATACAGGAAAATGTAGGAAGCCGACAGCTTGCAAACTCGTTATCCATAGCAATGGCTATTGTGTGAAGCCGTTGTGGCGGTATGTACAGAATAGTGTGTGAGGATCACACAATTTGTAAACATCTAAATATCTTGGCAATTTCGTTTTCGAAAGTACAGAAATGATTATAAAAGCTTACGATGAGTCAGTAAGGTGACTGAGGGAAGTCTGGAGTAGCATACAAGCCACCCAGTTGTATCTTCCTCAGTATCTGAGGCATTTTGGAAAGGGGCTAGTTTGCACGTGCAGCTTGGGAGGGAGGGAGACGTGCCCCAGAGCTGAAACTTTACATGGCAAGCTGCAATAAAAATCACATTTTATGATAGAGCTAACATAAATACATGAGCCACGGGGTTCCCATGAAAGCATCAGGGAATGAAGAATCCACTTCCGGAGCAGGGCTTCTTGTTTCATTTCCCTCAGTTGGTTGAGCCCACTTATCTCTAATTATTCTTTAAATAAAAGGGAAGTACTCCTTTCCTTTCATTTCCTCTGAGCTAAAGAGAAGAGAGTAAAACTTTGGAAAGGGCCTCTCTAGTCTAGAGGTTTCATTAAGAGCAAAACAAAAGCAGACACCAGTGTTACAAGGTTTAGCCTAATTTCAAATGAACCACAGAGCAACAACCGCCCAATGAATTGATGACCTTGCCGGTCCCATAAAAGCACCATACACTAAAGCACTGGGTAGCTGGGGAAAACTAAAGGTGAGTGATGGCATCTAATTCGCGGGAAAGATAGCCATCAACTGCCATGGTTTGAAGAGTGTTAGATGAGAAAAATGATACAGAAGCAAAAATAAAACAAACAGCAGCAAGCACAACACTAGCCCATGCCGCGGAACGTGGAGACCAGTGAGGGTGACAGTTGAGATCCCACACAAACGGTGCTGCAGCGTAGGGACTACTGTGAGAGAAGTAAAAAGAAAGCCGTGAATAAACACAACTCTAGCAACGGCTTGTCCATCAGCAATGATCCTCACTTTAGAGTACTAACACTGGAATTTAGAGCAATTATAGGTACCATTTGGAGAGGAAAAAATGTAGTTATTTGGGTCCCTTGAAATGGACCCAAAAAGAGAATTGATACTTTACGCTCATTAGATGTCACTTGTCATATGGTCACATTGAGGTGCTTATATTTGAAAAAAAATCATTTGAAAAAAATTCACTGTCCTTTGGTGCATTTAAATAGATTTAGAAGCTTTACAGTAAATCCCATGTTACAGAAAGGTGTCTGTACTTTTTCTTCTTACCCAATATCACATTTTCATATGAAATTTTGTCACTTGTTTGATTTAAAGCATAACGATGCACACAAAACCAGTTCTCTCTCATCTTACTCTGGCCAAGGAGTGATTTAAAATGAATTCCCGCTCATCTGTCTCTACTGTAGTTCTCACGTCAGTCAACGCCACTTCGATGCTTCTGGTTCCTGAGGGATATCTGATGTCTCTCTTTCTCAAGTCCTTTCCGATGACAGAAAACTCTACTTGTTGTCCCCAAACTGTTTGATCACTTTTTTTACTACCTTGGTACCCACACACAACCACAATACCTTGCTTGAAGGTCAGTGATAGCCTTTTTTAAAAAAACGTTTTAATTAGCATATACTACTTTTACCTAATAATGGTTTCATGATGACCTTTCCGTACATATACATGCTCTATATATTTACCCACGTCATCTCTCTGTCCCCCTCCAACTTCTACTGTTCCCTTTTTCCCCCAGCCAGTGTCCCTTATACTTTGATATATGTGTGTGTGTGTGTGTGTGTGTGTGTGTGTGTGTGTGTGTGTGTGTGTGTGTGACCCACTAAGGCTGTTTACAGAAGCCGGCACAGCTCGCCAGTGGATATACCACTGCAGAAATGCCTCCCCCTTTCCCAGCAACCATTAACTGTCCATATAGTCTCAGAAAGAGCAGGGACTCCTGAGTCCCTCCCCCTTTGTCAGAATGTTGATAGACTGTCTCCTGCAGGTCTCCTGGGAAGAGTTTGGAAGATTCAAGAGACAGTGGTAATTGTCAGGGGCTTGAAAAGCTCACCTTCAGGCCTCAGACTCCCCCCGCCCCCCCCCCACACAACCTGTTTCCATCCACACTTAAGCTGCTCATTACACCAGGAGCCTGGAAGTCCAGTTCAAGGGAGCCGCACATTCTAAGTAAATTACGGGTTTGAGGTTATAGAAATTTGTTGTCTGGGCAAACACTCTGGTTCCTTCTCATCCAAATCAGCATGTAATAGTGATTTGCTATTTAAACGTTTAATGTGCCTTCTCTGTATGTGTCTCTCTTAAACCTAATGAAGCAAAAATATGGTAATGGTTTACTTTGTTTTGATGGAGAAGTAAGGTTGGTTGCGACACAAGGGAGGGGACGCTGGGAAGCGGCGCTTTACTTTTAAGCACAGCTTTAAAAATAAATCTTTAGAAAAATACTCTGGAGACAGCTCAACAAATGTCCTGTGATCCTCGGCTGAACTGTCAAGTTATTTTTCCCCCTTTTAAACATCAGTAGCTTTAATGCTTTAAAAAAAAAAAAAAAGAACAGAAAAGAAAAGCCAATTTGGGAGGAATCAGTGATTACAGATGATTTCTATTATAGTTTTTATTTCTGTGTTAAATAAAAGAAAAATAGAGGGCACTGGGGGATGGCTTGCAGTGCACACATGGGGGGGTCTGGGTTCCATCCCCCGCAAAACTCCTAGACGTGCAGACATGGACTGGAGGGGAAGAGAGAGGAGCCTCTCAGGGGGGTGTGGCCAATCAGTCTACCCAGTGAATCTGTGAGCATTGGGATCATTGAGAGACCCTCTCTCAAGAAATAAAGTGGGAAACGAATGAGGAAGAGAACTTGACGTGGGCCTCTGGCCGCCATGTGCACTTGCGCTCACAGGCACACATTCCCAAGAGAAAAGAGAAAAAAAACCAAACCAAAGGAACAAACAACAGCAGCAATCGAACACACAAAAGGCTACAGAGAGACCTCAGTGGCCAAGAACATTTCTCGTCTCCCAGGGTTGCTTCCCACCACACCATCTGTAACTGGAATTCCAGGGAAATTGATACCTTCTTCTGGCCTTCACAGGCACAACACATACACACTTAGTGTACAAGGCACACATGCAGGCTGAAACACCCATACATATAAAATAACCAAATACTGACAATTAAAAAATTAAAAGAAAAAAAAAAGTACCAAGACAAAATCTCTATCTCCGTAAGATTTGAAAATGTCTTTGTTTATTAATCCTGCAATTCCTGAATATAAGTGTGGACAGTTGCACCCCTAGTGGGTTGGCTGTAGTCCCCTGCCATTTTTCTCTCATTTATAAATGGCTTTCCTGGACTAAGATCAATGGCACCAAAGGTGCTGCTGAATATGTTATCCTGAAATCATCAATCTGAGAAAGAAGTCACAGATTCCCTGGAGCCTAACTTCTTTTACAGAACAAGCACCTCTTGAGTCTGGTGAAGAAACGGACCACTGGGCCGGGTGTGCATTACTGAGAACTGGGTCTACGCATCTTATGGGCTAAGCACTAGTCTTTGGGGCGCTGTGTAATGTTATGTGGGACGTGCAGCAAAGCACTTCTATGTATTTTATTTAGTAGGGCGACGTGGCTGTATTATGTGCAATTAGAATAGTTCCCAAGGCCTCTGACAAGGGCTTGTCATACACAAGCTAGAAACGGGATCATGAAAAACATCAGCGATCAACAGCATAGCAATGAAAACTACCGAATCACCATTCTGCCAGTGCTCTCACTTAGCAGTAGAAAGTGCCAGTCAGGGAACTGTGTGCATGGCAGCTGTGGAATTCAGAGCAGGCATGAGAGTAGGGTTCTCCAAAGAAGAACGTTGCAAGGATTAAGACAAGAATCCAGTGGAAGGCTCTTAGCTTTGTCATTTTTTTTCTTTAATCATAACAAGTGACCTTAGGAGGCATGTCGACCGTGACTATAAATCCAATTTCTCCATATGGAATACTGTCTTGGTGATTCAGAAGGGGGGAAGTGCACGTTTCAAAATTGGTTCATGTTCAGGGATAAAAATCAGGCCTCCTTTTCTGTCCCCATAGTGATATATGCCAGAAAACAGGAGTCGGCCCCCAGTCTGATCTCTCCGCAGATGCGTGCTCGCTTTCTTTAGCCAGCTGTAGCTAATTGCAAGAAGGGCCGCCTCTTGTGCTCAACATGAAAGGCAAACCTGTAATTTGCTGCAACAGACCGTACCATTTCTGCTGTACAACTACTTTTTCTGTCATGTCAAGGAGTGGATTTCCCATGGTATATTGGCATCTCAAAGACTGCAGGGGAAGGAAGGGAGGAAGGGAGGGATGGAGGGAGGAGGGAGGGAGAGAGAAAGAGAAAAGGAGGGAGGGAGGGAACGGGGCAGCTAGATACATCTGAATCCCTTCAAGTACTTTACACAACTCAATTAAAGAATAAATTAGAAACAAATTTCCCTCTGCCCTCTGCCAGGAAGCATATTCCTTACTGTATGCATCCAGTTCTTTGAACCAATAGCACTGACTTCTCGAGGTGTACACTATGTGTACCATGTGGAATAGGATTAGTTTCTATTGAAAATGAGAATTGCTTCACGTGCACGTGGAAACTTTCCCCCGACTGAAGACAGAGTGAGGACACCTTTTCTGTACCTACAAGGCCCAGTTCCCATCGTGAGCCTCAAAAGGTCATGCAGGTGTAAAATGAGTATGACTTAACTCCTTGCTCTCTGTGAACAGAATCTGGTTATTGAAATGTTTACTAGAAATCCAGCTCCTAATGAACCGGCTGCCTCTCCACCTTGAGGTCCACGTGTAGATGCTTGTCAATACGATGCCCTTCTTTCGTTGAGTGGAGATCCAAATCAAACCATTGTATTTTGCAGCAGTGGAAAGAAGCAAGTTGAGAAAGCGTGGCGTTTGTTTTCCAGTTGACTCATGATCACCTTCAATAGTACTTTTGTATGAGGGTGGTAAGTTTTCTCTGGATGCTCTGACAAGCCTGAAGGAGGAGGCCCCAGGACACTAACTCACAAACAGAGGTGTGGAAACCCCACAGGGATCTCCACACTGGGCCATTCTTATGGTGCTAGGCTTATGCAGCTCCCGGAGCCACATAGGCTGAAAAAATGTAAATCCCAGCATTTATGCCCTGCACCACACTCAAGCTGACTTTCCTAAGTGCGTAAAGGGTTCCCACAGCACGTGCCTGACCCTGGGGTCCTCCCTAAAGTCCTTCCCAATCTAGACACATCTCCTTCCCAGTGTCGTCTGAACCGTTAACCGTATTCTAGTGTCTGCAGGGACAAACCAGGCTGTGTGTCTGTTTCTGTTCATTGTTAGAGTGTGATGTCACCAAGAAAGCGACAAAGGGTGTGCACATAAATTATTAACACAACCAAGTAAAAATGCCACTTGAACCGTATCTACCCAAACATAGTCCACAGCTCCGGCCATAAACACAAAGATATGTGTATAGATACATAGAATGCTTCAGAAATAATCAGCTAGTACTTGTTAACTGGAATAACATGGTATGACTGTGTGTATACCAACTTATTTGATGTCTACTCTTTAATCTTCTGTGGAAATAAAGAATAGAAAACGTGCTTCAAAACCTCAAAAGGTGAATAGGAGCCAGTTTTCCAGTCTAAAACCTTCTAAAATAAACTTGTAGTTTTGATGGCCTATACTACTTTCCTATAGACCACATTTCCCTTATAGAGTGGCATTCATATGCCATATTGTATTTGTTTTAGTTAGGATTTCTATTTCTGTGATGAAACATCACTACCAAAAAGTAAGTTGAGGGTGGGGGAGAAAGAGAGAGGGAGGGAGTATGCTATAGAAATTCTACAATTACAATTTTATTGAATTCTCTTTATTTTCAAAATCATTGAGTCTTTGGGCAAGAAACTCATGTTTTGTATTAGAAAACTTAAAGAGGATATACAATATCATATTTTGTTAACATTTACTCTGTAAATAGTCTTGGGATAAACTGACTATAAATGAGTCTTGTAAGGCTAGAAAAGCTAAATTTTATTGCTTCCTAGAAAGCTAAATTTTTTGTTTCCCATATAGAAATATATACATATTTATTTAACATTAATAACCTCTTGAAAGTGTATGTTTATGTGCTTCATTTTTAAATAGAGTCTCAAAAAACCCTTCGGAGGGGGGCTGGAGAGATGGCTCAGAGGTTAAGAGCACTGCCTGCTCTTCCAAAGGTCCTAAGTTCAATTCCCAGCAACCACTGGTGGCTCACAACCATCCATAATGAGATCTGATGCCCTCTTCTGGCCTGCAGGCAGAATACTGTATACATAATAAATCTTTAAAACAAAACAAAACAAAAAACCCTTCTAGGAATTGCGCTTAGTGCTAAGCGAAGTGGTGGGTACCTATGACACCATCATGGGCACTGAAGAAACAGGACCATGAGCATGGAGGCAGATCAACTCTGCCTGGAGAGCCAAGACAGACAGACAGACAGACAGACAGACAGACAGACAGAACTGAACCTAACAGAATATGCTAAGCATTATGTTTAATTCAATTGTTTCTAGTCCAAAAATATATTTAAGTATTTGAGGCCTACAAATACAATTAATTCTTTAATTTTCAGAACTTGTGGGACTAGCTCACATTGTCTTCATTAATTTGAGGTTATTGGAAGGCTGGTACAACCTAGAGGTAATCTTCTTAGGCATATTAATCAACATACTTGCTCTTGAGTCTGACACGGGGAGAAGCTGACTCTCCACAGGTGTTTGAAGCCAAGAGTGGGTAGCTCACACCTGTGGTTACAGCTGGGATAGACAGGCAACATATACATCCTGAACATAGTGAACTCTTTCCACAAAAGTTAAAAAAAATAGATTTACTTGAAAGCCAAGGTAATCAATTTATCAAATATACTAGAAAGAGTCAGGTAGAGAGCCCTGCACTATGGGGAACAAGGCAGAAGAGTGGAAAACAATAAGGAGAGCTGTAATCTAAAAGACTCATGAAGGAAATGGGTGTGATTCTTAACTGGAGTGTTGAGATTTCTATACATCCTGGGTCATGTTGGCTCTCTTGGGTCAATAGCTTGTGTATATCCTAAGTGCAGCTTCGTGAGAGGCGGGAGTGAAGAGATGGCTTCATATAACCAGTGCAGAGAAAGTAGTCAGGAGAATCAAAGAGATATTTGTTGAGTCTTTATTTGCTAGACACTAGGCTACAGCCCCTACTTATATAGATTGTGTTATCCTTGATACTCATACAATGAAAAGACAGGACAGTTTATAATCCTCACTGTAAAAAATGACATAAAAATATTGTATATTAATTATTTCATTCATGGCTATAAAGCAAATAACTACTAAAATCAATATTTGAGTCTAAACAGGTCTTGTGCCAGTCCAACAGTCAGCCCGTATGCATAAGAAACCATCATATGCTAGAAAATATAAGACAACAGTCTCAGAGATAGTTTACTCTAATGGATGACCCAAAGTGTGGTTTTAATAAGATTCACTCCAATTACAAATGTGGTGTGCAATTGCGATGTCTGCCCACTGAAATTTTTTCTGCCTTCTTGTTTATGTGGCTAAACATTCTTCAATAGGGCAGAAATACCCTTAAAATATCCAATGACGCCACACAGCATCCCTAGGAGTAGCCAACCAGTGGTCCTGGATTGACTCTGCATAGAAATAGAGCATCAGGGTAATGCAAGGTCAAGCACTCATGTATCACTCCTCCCTTGATTATTTGTTTGCAATGGGTTTTAGGCACAGAATATGTGTATATACATACAGGCACTTCATACATGACTACATACATGACTTCAGATTTGCCCAAGTGAATCCCTCTGGCCAGATAAAGATCAGCAGACAATGACAGAGCCACAGGTGGTGGGATGTACCGTGAAGCTGCTACTTACAGACACCAGCAACTCTGCCCACATTGGAGTTGTGAGGGCACAAAGCCTTGTGGCTCTTTAATGCTACTGTGCTACTATGACAGAGAGATTTGTGGTTAAAATTAGGTGTAGTTGCCATTCACCTACTTAGGATAATGTGCCCAGAGCTTCAAAGAAGATGAGAAGATCAGTGTTTTTCAGTGCTCCACAGCCATGGCATTCACCAAGATATTTTATGAGAACACCTTGCATATATCAGAAACTTACAGGTAAGGTCTTACATTGAGGAATGCAATCATCATCTTTTAGAAAAATATTTTTTCCCTAGAACTTGACTGTCATGTTTCGTCTTGTTCTTCCTTTGCATGCTCTTTGCAATGCCATGTTTCCTTTGGCTTCATGTGTTGCTATGCTGACAGTATGTGTTCATGTGGTGCAGGGAACTCCTGGACCCCATGCTGGCTGGCCCTTCTCTGCAATTTTTTCCTTTTTATGAGATATATTGTTCTTACCAAGTATATTGCTCTTGCTTGAGCAAACAATAGCTCGTGGGCATTGGAATCCAGGTCCTGGCTTAGTGTGTGAATGCATCTGTGGCCTAGCCTTCACTTTTGATGCAGGTGTGCTATTTTCTATATAATATATAGATATCTAGACCTGCCAGAGCCCAGAGAGAAAGGAATAGATCTTCAGCTTTGGTGGAAAGCCTTTGTTTTTGTGTTGGGAGAAGACAATGTGACATTAAAAACAAAAATCAAGTCATTCCACAGGCTCTATACCCTTCCCAGGAATTCTCAATTTTTGAGTTTTTTATTTCATCATGTGGTGTAATGTTCCTGAGTTCTTACCATGATAAAAAAGAACACGTTAGTTTTTCCCAAGAAAGGCACTAGGTAGTGAGAATTTGGGTGTCTTTAAAATCCCAGTTATGCTATGTAAACATGTTTTGCTTTAATTCCAGGTGTGGGATATGGGGCTGCTTCAACTTATCCACAGCAGCAGACAATTTGCCTGGTTCTGCCAGCTGAAGATAGTTTAATTCTGGGGCGTCTAGAGAGGGCACAAAAAGACCAGAGCTCCAAGAGTGTGGACACAGCTATTCCTCCTGCTGCTTCCTGCTCCTGCTGTTGCTGGCTTGTCAAGCGGTTGAGAGAAAAGAGACAAGAAGAAGTTGGAGATATCATATCCTGACAAGACTAAGATTGGACTTACCCCAAGGTACTCAACTCCCCTAATCAGCAGCAAGTAGTCTAAAGAGAACTCAATGCCTCCGTCTCCTTTTAACCTTCTTTCTCTCCTACCTAGTGTTGGGAGTTTGGAAGGGATTAGGGTGGTGGAATAAAGTTGGAAGAGTGGTAGAGATATATTATCCCAAATAAAATAGTGTAAACAAATATTCTGACACATTTATAATTATATTATAACATTAATCATCCATAACAAGTATTATGGACATCAAAATCAAACCATTTTTGGAGATAAGGAGGTAATTTGTCACAGCATATCTTTCTTCCTCTTCTTCTTCTTCTTCTTCTTCTTCTTCTTCTTCTTCATCATCATCATCATCAAGAACAGAGTAGGTTGGAAGCCTCTGATATCCAAGGTTATTTGTGCCATGTCAGTTCTTATCTAAAGCTAGCAAATCCACCTGGGACCAATGCTCTGACATCACTGCCCATCCCACCCAGACTACAGCAAATGGCCAATGCAAGTACCATTCAGTGTATTGAATCATCGAATGACAGGACCACTGTGGGATGCTCATATCAATGGCACAGACATTGATATCCTGGAGTCAGTGAGATGTGAGCTGGGGAAATGGCCTGGGGAAAGATACTTTGGAACCTGGTTAGTCAGGGACCAGTTTTAGTCTTCAGATCAGGTGTTAGGAGGCCATGGTGGCGGCAGGAGGAAGAGGAAGTGAAGGTAGAGTTTGTTTGTAATGAAAACCTCAGCTTAGAGGACAGCACAAATGTGCAAGTATATACATGCACACGTACACATCCATGTGTGCACATGCAGCACACACACATACACACACATATCCACACACATGTGTACATACCATCTTTGACTTTCTCCTAGTTCTGGACTTTTGAGAAGTAGAGCATTCGATACCATGATTGAGACATAAGGCAAGAGTAAAAAATTTCAAAATGTTTGAAGGAAGTTGAAAAGATACTATACCATACCAGGCAAAGGAACAAAGGAAGCTATTATTTTTCAATCACCCATAACCTTTTGTCTCAGTAAATTTATTATAAAGTACACATTCTCATATATGTAACTTTTAATCAGACACTAAACCAACTCTTTCCAAATAACAGCAATAACAGCAATGTGAGAGCATCCATGTAGTATGTACCCAGTTTTTTTTTTGTAACAAGTTACCCTTCATCCTGCTACGGAGCCAGTGTACTTGTTTAGTGGCTAGCCAGTGAGGTGCTGCTGGGGCTGGCAAGATGGGACCTCCAGAGGAGAATCAGCACTAACAAATGAACGTTTAGAATATCTGTAATTGGAGGAGCCAACATACTGACCACATCTAGGAAAATCTAGCCCCAGACCGTTTCTCACCCTTGCTCTTCTGAAGCAGGATTATGTCACCCAGGTTGTCCTGAACCCTACCACTCCCTACACTCAGCCTCCTGAGAGCCTGGGTTACAGGCGTGCTCAGTCTTGTGCCAGCAGCACGTTCTCACTGCTCTGTGCACTGCCTCACGTTCCTGTGACCAGCCAGGCAGGGAGACGGGTCAATAAGTGATTCCAAAGAGCCTGGCAAGAAATGCTAGTGACATTTAACAACCTTTTGAGAGGTGGGCATATTTTTTTTCTATAAACCTATTCATAACAGTATCGGCCTTCAGAGACCACATTTGCCACTCTGTGGACTTTGAAGTGGACTCTCAGCTTCCTCTGTTTTATGTGGTTCTTGAGATAACACCATAGCAAATGTAATTTAAAATGTTTAGTGAAAGGGGGAAGCTGTTATCCATTTGTGCTTCCATGTGGAAAAGTCTAGAATTCTTGGTAATCATAATTTCTCTTAAAAATAACTAAAAATAACTGTAAAAATGTTTTATTAAATTTTATCTTTTGAGACAATTTCATACGTATCTACAGTGCATTCCTATAAGTGTCATTTTTTTTTTTAGATTCCTGATTTATTTTATTTTGTCACATGCCATTTCCCCCCATGACATACTATGATGGTTTGAATGAAAATGTCCCTCCTAGACTCATGCGCCTGAACACTTGGTCCCTAATTGGTGGCACTGTCATGGAAGGTGTAGGAAATATGGCCTCGGAGGAAGGACGTTATTGGAGTTGGGCTTTGAGAGTTTCAAGACTCTGTGTTTCCAGTTTGCTCTCTGTGAGGTCTCAGCCTCCTGCTCTAACTGCCATGCCTTCCTGATGCCGCCATCCTGCCAGGACAGACTCTAACTCTCTGGAACTGTAGGCCAAAACAAACTCCTTCATCTCTAAGTTGCCTCGCTCATTGTGTTAAATCATTTCTGAATCAATTCCAGTTGGTTAATTTTTCTCCTTATTTTAGGCTGCATTTCCCAGCTTCTCTGTCCATCCGGCACTTTACTGATTTTTCACTAAACACTGAGGATTTTAACAATGCTGGATTTTTTTTATAGTCTTGTGACTACTCTTGGCCTCTCATCTCCAATAAGGAGGCAGTGGCCGTTTACGTACTGTACGTGGCTCACCTTGTGAGGTCATGTTCTCCTGTCTGCGTAATGAGAACAGAAGTGACTCTTCAGCTCACGCAAGCACCAGGATATGTCTCCTCCAGTCCCTTGGGTGGCTCTTTCTTCAGCCTGTATTTGAGTGATAGCATTTGCAGATGTCTAGGGCACCCCCACCCCACATCCCCCAGTGACAGCTACCACAGAGACTGATTAAGTCATGGCTGTTTCTCCTCTCAAGGCTGTTGTCCTCTGGCCATAGAAATTCTGGCTGTGATTTTCCACTCTACAAGTCAGTGTTTACTGTTTTGTCTTCAACTTATTATCAGTGAATTATTTCAAATCAATAGTACCTCTATTTTGATTATAAGCTAGCCATGAGGGTAAACATATCCAGCTCTTAAGATAGGCAGAAGCAGAGTCCCTGGCTGGCTTGTTGGAGTAGAAATTTCCTGCAGCTCTCAGTATTCATTTCTAGACAACTTTGTTAAGAAAGAAAATTTTAAAATTTTACTTAAACCTCTGTGTTTTGGGATTTTTTTTTTCTGGCAGCAGCTTAGACTCCATTATTATATTGCATATTGAGGCTATTTACAGTTACTATTGTTATTTTAGTCCTGGAACATTTTGTATGTTCTTATAATTAAAATTCAACTGTGTGGTTTGTTTGGGTTTATGTGGACTTTTCCCAGGAAGGTTTGTATTTATCTTTTTTTTTTATTGATTGCCACCTTTATGCTATTTTTCCTTTTCATTTCTTTTTATACTTGATTTACAGTTGTATCACTTCTACTTAGCCAAAAATACTATTCTATTTTTTTCCTTTATGGAAAGATTTTTTTCATGCAATATATTCTGATTATAATTTTCCCTCCCCCCACTCCTCCCAGTTCCTCTCTACCTCCCTGTCACCCAGGTTCACACCCTTTCTTCTTATTAGGAAACCCTCAGACATGGAAGGAATATCAATAAAATAAAGCAAAATAAATGCAAACAAATTGGAATAGGACAAAAATAAACAGAAGAAGCAAAAAGAAAAATAGCATAAGAAACACATATACACACAGAGACACGTGTTCACATGCACACAGGAATCCATCAAAAATCCACAAAACTGGAAGTTATAAGATATGCCCAAAGGACCTGTAAGGTTTAAAATAAATGCTCTGAAACCAGGTGGTGCTGGCACACACCTTTAATCTCAGCCCTCGGGAGGCAGAGGCAGGCGGATCTCTGAGTAGGAGGCCAGCCTGGTCTACAGAATGAGTTCCAGGACAGCCAAAGCTACACAGAGAAACCCGTCTCAAAAAACGAAAAAACAAAAACAGACAAACAAAAGAGCTCTGATACAACAGTATGATACAAAGAACCTTCCAAGATGCTGTTGAAGTTTGTCTCATGTTGTACAATAGGTCTGGGCACGTGCCCTACCTCTCAGAGGGGTTTGTTTCCCGAGTGAGACTACCTTGGAGAAAACTAATTTCTCATTTGTAAGTAGCTATCAACGGGAGCCAGCTTCTGGGTTAGGCACGGAGGCATGTGTCCCCTTCTCCCCTCAGCTCTAGAACCCCATCTGGTGTGGAGAGGTGGACGGTGTGCGCAGGGTACGGTTCCTGTGTGTTGGTCATCTTGTGTTTAGAGGACCTGGTTTCCTTGGTCTCTTCCATCCACTCTGGCACTTACACTCTTTCTGCTTGCCTTCTGTGTGGTTCCCTGAGCCCGTATGGGAGGGATCTGACAGACACATCCTGTTTAGGGCTGATTGTTCCTAGTTCTGTCACACTCTGCGCGTTATCTGGCATTGAGTCTTTGTATTTGTTCCCATCTGCTGTAGGAAGAGGCTTCCCTGTTGGTGATGGAGCAAGGCACTAATCTGGAAACATAGCAAAATATGCTTAAAAGTCATTTTATTGCTGTATTCCCAGAGCAGCACAGTAGATTTCGTTGCCCTATTCTATCCAGTCTCCTGTTCTCGGCTACCCAAGCAGTGTCGGCTATGGGTTCCAACTCAAGGAATGGGCCTCATATCAGACGTTGGCTGGTTACTCCTACAACCTGTATGCCGTGATTGCCCCAGCATATCTTGCAGGCAGATCACCACTGTAGATCCAAATGGTTGGTGTTTAGTCTTCTCCTTTGATTGCATGCAGAGTTCCTTCCAGGACCATGATCAATAAGAGTTATTACGGTGACAGCTCTAAGGAGGCACCATCTCAACTTCTCTATGTTCAGTGAGTGTGTGGGTGTTGTCTTCAGCAATAAGGCCTCACTGTCAGGGCAACTACTTTATTACATTCAAATATTCTAAATGTTTTCTCCCCATTTTACTGTAATTGTTATAGCCATGCCTTCCTAAGCTGTAGTTCATCCTCCAATAGTCCTCTCAGAAAAGTCTCATGAAGCTCTTCCCTGCTGTAACATTCTCTGCACTCTTGATTCTTGCTAGCTATGAGATCACAGAATCATATTTCCTCTCCTTGAGCATCCCTATGGGTTATTAACTGGTTGTCTTTGGCATTGAGTACTATACAGAGCCCCTTGTTGCTGAGTTTTTTCTAATTTCCCATGTAAGCTTTCTTTATCTGGAGTTCAGTAACTTCATCATGATGCACTATTGTTGAGGTCACAGTATGTCAATGATTCCTGATGCATGTGTTTACTGTAGAAAACTTCTCCACCTATATCTTTATATTTTATGTTTATGCCTTTTGTTCTTTATATTTTTATTCTTTTTATTGATTTTCTTGTTTGAAGATTCTAATTTTGAGCATATAAACTGCTCTTGGAGATCTATTACTTTCCTCTTCTCCAGTGTTTGAATGTGTTTTTATTTTACTTTGCCAACTTTTCTGATGTCTGTGTATATCTACTATGGTTTCCACAGGCTGATTTAATCATGTGTTTTTTCTGATTTTACTTTCATCTATAATTTTTCTGCATTTCTTTACGGATCTTCCTACACAAAGTTTTAACTCATTGCATTTCTAGCTCTACCATATACTTTTTTTCAAAATTCTGCTTTAAGATCTTTCTTATAGAGGTGGTAAGATACTGGTTTTTTTTTTAATCATTTCTTTTTCAGTTTTAATTTATTTAAATTGACAAACAGCAACTGCACATATTTTGGGGATGTATGGTGATGTTTTGATGGATGAATATATTTTGTAATTATTAAATCAGGGTAATTAGCATAGCCATCGCCTCAAGTGTGTTTTGGTTGAGAGCATCTCAAGGCCTCTCTTCTAACCCTTTTGAAATATGTAATATATGATTGCTAATCATAACTTCGCTGTTGTGACAAGAGCTCTGGTACTTAACCTGTCACTATAAGGTACCCAGCATCTGTGTTACCATGTGTCTTTCTGAGACCTGGCTGTGCTGGGTCATCTCACCCACACCTGTGCCTTCCACTTGCCCTGTGATGTCCAGAAGAGATGTATGACAGCAAAAGTTCTCACTGCATTTCACATTCGTGCACTCCTGTCTTGAGCCTGGGGTTCTCCTGAGGCAGGCTACCTTGGCACAATTTGAAATACAAAGACTCTAGGAAACAAAGCTAAAAGGGGCAGAAGATGAAGAACCAGGCTAAGCATCTCAGAAAAGTCTTTCAGGACACTGATAAGTTAACCAGCCTTGTTTCTGGATAGCTCTGGGAATCACTGAATAAAGAAACGTGTTGTCTGAGCTTATTGTGTTTCTTCTGTGGACTGTACACCTGCTGTCGTCGCTTCAGGAGAAAAAGGCTTCCCTTAGTCCCCGACTGGAATGAAAAGGGAAACACGCATTATGAGGAAAAAACAACGGGAACTCACTCAGACTCAGGGAGGAAGAAGTTAGGCGTGGAAAGACAGCAGGGGCAGAAAAAGCCCAGCAGCCTACAAAGACCATGATAATTCAGATTCACTTTACCAGAGGTTCAAACTCAGGAGGCTGTTTTACAAAGTCTAAATGCAAAGGGTAGGGGGATCAGATTTTGGGTTGGATAGATCTGTTCCTTTTTTTTTTTTTTTTTTTACCTTTAGGGATTGTTTAAGGGCTGGGCATGGCCTCTGGAAGACTGAGAGATGCAGATAATAAGAGCGCAGTCTATACATGCAATCCATGTATCTATATCTTCATTAGAGATAAAAAGGAAGTATTTATAGCATCATTAAGTTAGCCAAGGATGTAATTAAAAACCTTCACACATTTATTGCTCAAGTGTGTCTATTTGTTATTGGAGCAATGACCTAGAAAAGAGGCCCTACAGAGGTTTGAACTCATTCTAAACTTCTTTAGTTCCTGTTGTGAGGAACTGGTGGACCTACAAATCATCTGAGAAAAATCAGTGACAATGGCTTGGTGATTTGGGGTATTTACAGCTGATGGCTGTACTATAAAACTGACATGTACATGCACAGTATGTATACCACATACATGCACATACATGTATACACAATACATGCTATGCACTACCCCATGCACACATATAACACACACACACACACACACACACATACACACACACACACACACACACATTCAGAGTCATTTCATTATAAGAAACAGAAATTTTAGCTAGTTTTTCAAAAGTCTTTGGTGTCTTTGGTTTTTAAGGTAAATTTAAAGTTTTATATCATTACCTTTTCCATATTTCACCTTCTATGGTGCCTATGATTGTTATTGAGTGGTAACTACAAGTCATAGAGAGACACCCAGTGAACCAAAATAATACACATTCTTGATTCCCATGGAGTTTATAGTCTAATGTGGTTGATAGATAAATAAAAAAGCAAGCAGTGGCAGGCTGGGGACACAGCTCTGTATTTCCAGATACTCAGGAAGCCAAGGCAGGAGGGCATGAGGCTTCAAGGTATGCCTCAGATACAGACCAAGTTCAAGATAACAGCGTGAGCAAGACTCTATCTCAAAAAAGTAAGATAAATAAATGAATAGGAATAAAGATAAAAAAGGCAATAGAAGGTTGATAATACAGCTTAATGGTAAATAGTGTACATATGTCACATTAGTAAGATGCTATGTTCATGTCCCATTATCATGAGAATAAAAACAAGAACAGATAATGACAAATCGAACAATCAATCAAACAGTTACCAGCATCCACCTGATGTTCAAGGAGAATGAACAGAGCAAGAGCTGGAGTATGAACAGAGCAGAGCAAGAAGACAATGCTGCCTCAAACAACAGTCAGGCTATCAGATGGGAATAAACAGGAAAATGTATTAGCAGTAGAGCAGCTCTAAATATTGAAGCGTACTAGGTATTCCAGATGCAGCCAAGGGTCTACACTTGCTGAAGAAGTAAATGTAAAGTTAATGGAAGCTGCTGTGGGCCACAGTGGGTCTTGTAAGTCATGCCAAGCATGTGGAGATAATAGATGTGTAATTATAGGAAGACATGAAAAGGCTCTGAGTAGAAGGGTGGAATACTTTTCATTTTAATAGAATCTCTCACTAATTTGTAGCGAATGAACTCTGGGAGGGTGAGTGGGAACTGGAGACCAAGTGGGAAGCTACTGGAACTGTAGGGAGGACAAACACGGTACAGCGGAGAGCTGGAGGCCATATTTTGAATGTTAAAAGCGATAAGATATGCCACTATGCTAAAGTGGCTATGGGCGGGGGGGGGGGGGGCAGGGGGAGGAGAATGAGAGGATGGATGATGGGCAGACGACATGGCTGGAAAATGTTCACCTGTGGCACATTTAAGTGATTGTAGGTATCAAAGTGGAGAGGCTGAATAGACGGTTGGTATACAAGCCATGAAATCAATGGAGAATCAAGACTGTGGGTAATGACTTGGACATTTTTTATCATATATACGAGACAAGATAAGATCATGTGAGAGATGAATAAAGAGGGACAGATTGGGCCCTGGAATATGCACACATTCAGACACAGGGAAGAGGAGGATGGTCCCACATTAGAGGCGGAGCAGGAAGAAAAGCAGCAAAGTGATGAAGACAACGTTAGAGGGCAACATGATCAAGTTTGAAAATAAAAGTCCACTGTGGCCACGGAAGATGCTGTTACTACAGGAAACCAGGCGAAAGGGACCCTAGCAGCATCTATGAGTATCTTGGTAATTTCTATATCGGCCTAAGAATATTTCTAAGTAGGCACATTTAAAAACCAGTTAAAAGCAGTGTTAAGAAGCATGCTGCTACAAAGTCAGCTCAGGAAAACACTTGGGAGCCAGTTCACGGTTTGACAACATGGATCCCACTGGGGACACAGTTCAGCTGTTTCATGGAGGGATAAGAACAATTTTCTGGGCCGGGCGGTGGTGGCGCACGCCTTTAATCCCAGCACTTGGGAGGCAGAGGCAGGTGGATCACTGTGAGTTCGAGGCCAGCCTTGTCTACAAAGCGAGTCCAGGACAGCCAAGGCTACACAGAGAAACCCTGTCTCGAAAAACAAACAAAACAAACAAACAAACAAAAGAACAATTTTCTGTCAGTGTTTTCACGAGGGTGGGAGGTGAGCATGATGAGACAAGCACGGACACATCTTTGGAGGATTGCTAGGGGGGGGTGAGCAGAGAAATGATGTAACAGGAAGACAGAGAGCTGGATTATAGGCACAGGGCGGACATCTTGTTCCTCAGATCTATATACTGCACTTCCCACTGTTTCTGTTACTATTTTAAGTCACTAACTTCAATATATGTCAAAGGCTCAACACTTTCTCTTCTCAGTCACCCCTGAGTCACAATTTGATTAATCTGTTTAAAATTCCTTTCTCATTTTTAATAGCTGAGTAGTATTCCATAGTGTATATGTACCACAGTTTCTTTATCTATTCTTCTACTGAGGGACACTTAGGCTGTTTCCATGTCCTGGCTATTATGAATAAGGCTGCTATGAACATGGTTGAGCATATGTCCCTGTTGTATGCTGGAGCATCTTCTGGGTATATTCCAAGGAGTGGAATAGCTGGGTCTTGAGGAAGACCTATTTCCAGTTTTCTGAGGTAGCACCAGATAGATTTCCAAAGTGGCTGTACTAGTTTGCATTCCCACCAGCAATGAAGGAGTGTTCCTCTTTCTCCACATCCTCGGCAGCGTGTGGTATCACTTGAATTTTTGATCTTGGCCATTCTGATGGGTATAAGATGGAATCTCAGAGTCATTTTGATTTGCATTTCTCTGATGACTAAAGTCATTGAGCATTTCTTTAAGTGTTTCTCAGCCATTTGATATTCCTCTGTTGAGAATTCTGTTTAGTCCTGAGTCCCATTTCTCAATTGGGTTATTTGGTTTGGTAGTGTTTAATTTCTTGAGTTCTTTATATATTTTGGATATTAGACCTTTGTCAGATGAAGGGTTTGTGAAGATCTTTTCCCAGTCTGTAGGCTGTTGCTTTGTTCTATTGACACTGTCTCTTGCCTTACTGAAGCTTCTTAGCCTCATGAGGTCCCATTTATTAATTGTTGACCTTAAGGCCTGGGCTGTTGGTATCCTGTTCAGGAAGTTGTCTCCTGTGCCAAAGTGTTCCAGGCTCTTCCTATACTACTCAGCTATTAAAAACAAAGAATTTCTGAAATTTGTGGGCAAGTGGATTGAACTAAAAATGATCATAATGAGTGAGTTAACCCAGAAGAAGAAAAACTCAAATGGTATATATTCACTTATATCTGGACACTAGCCTAAGGGGCATGTCCCATGAAAATCTTTACTTATCAGGAAAGTGGGATAGAGGGGAGGACATCCTATTGGGACTCTAGGTGAGAGAAGTATGGGAGAATGGGGAAATAGAAGGATCCAGAGGGTCCTGGATACCTACAAGAAGAACATTATGACAGGAGGATCTGGGCCCAAGGGTTCTGCTCAAACTATGGCACCAGCCAAGCACAATACATGTAATAAACATCGAACCCCTAACCAGATCTACCCAATGGACAGGACATTCTCCACAGCTGAGTGGAGAGCGGGGTCTGACTTTCACACGAACTCTGGTGCCCCATATTTGACCACGTCCCCTGCATCGGGAAGCCCGGTGGCACTCAGAGGAAGGATAGCAAGCTACCAAGAAGAGACTTGATACCCTATGATCATATACAGGGGAAGGAAGTCCCCCTCAGTCACAGTCATAGGGGAGGGGAGTAGGGGGAAAACGGGAAAGAGGTAGGAATGGGAGGATACAAGGGATGTGCTAACAATTGAGATGTAATATGAATGAATTAATAAAAAATAAAAGCTAAAATAAAATAAAATTCCTTTCTCAGTCTTTATTCCTCCTGCCATCCACCATTTTGCAATGGTTTGTATTATTTAAAACATTTGTTTGGAACACTCTTCTGTAGGTGTTGGGGTAGCATATATGTGTACGCTTGTGCTTGTGCATATGAAGGTACCATCACCCCAGCATTTTGGGGACAAGTTCTCAGATGAGCCTGGACCTTGCCAGTAGGCCAATGACTCCCAGGGGGCCTCCTGTCTCTACCCCTTGCACATTGGGATTACAAGTTCAATTTGGCACATCTGCCCTCTTTTTTTTTTTAACCATACATTTTGGAGATTGATCAAAGTGAGGTTCCTCTGCTCCCCTTATGACCATGTTGAAAGCACTCTGTTGAACGAACCACCTCCCTAGCCTCATAGGCTGTTTTCTCCCCAAGAAAACATGTTTCCCTAACTTAATGCTCCTAGAACTCCAAAAATGTTCTTTTATATACAGTTGACGTTCAGATTTGTATAATGTGGGCATGTGCCTAGGATACACACGTGTGTTTAGCAATTAAAGAACAAAATTCACTTAGAAACCATTGTAGACAGGATGAATAATGGTTCTAGCTGCTGGGAAGCTACAAAGGGAATGGAGCTTGTATGTACCATGTACATCTTACTGCTGAGGAGACTGGAGCATCCTGGCTGACTGTGGTTATGGACCAACTGCACAGGCTGACTCACTTCTCTGGCAGCTTTATGATTCTGTATCTCAAAGATCACACATCTTAATTCCTCTTGCTGTTTCCTCGAGCAACTCTTGCCAACGCTTGTAGCTAAACTCAAGTATTCAGACAGAGCCTATCTTTTAGCTGGCAGCATATACAGTTGCCCAAGTGGTGTACAAGAAAATACATGGAGGTCTTCCCCTCTCCTAATTGCTTCTCAGAACGACCCAACAGCAGCAGGAGACAAGCACCCTGTTCCACCAAGCACAGTAAACAGGGCGAGCAGACCTCCAAGCCAGCGGCTTAATTATAGTATAGGGTAGTGTGGCAAAGCGTGCTTAGCGTCTCAAACCACTCTACATGTTTCTCAATAAGAAAAAGGAAAGCTCGCCCCCCAAACCCTGCAAAGCGCCTCACACTCTGCAAAACCAAAGGTGTCCAAGTGTTCTGTTGGGTTTGTTCCCAAGTTTCCAAGTCATCTTTATGCAACCAGAGGTAAATAAAATTTGAGATACCTCTTAAATCCTCTCCTTCATTCTTTAGACACTACGACCATCCTTTTGCCTGTATGACCCATACCTCCTACCCTGTAGGTTTCAGGTGGTGGTCTCTTAGCTGGGAAAGGAAAGCTTTGGGTCGGGTTTCCAGGCTGGTCATTTTACCAGTTCAAGACCCATCATCATCAGTACAGACATTTATGAATTATGACTTATTTATTTCCTCCCTCTCCAGGCAATCACTCTAGCTTACTTTGAATGTGTATGCAAACTCTTAAGAATGTTTTCATGTGTTTTTAATTTGCATAACTAGTTGGTTTAACGAGACCTTTGTGATCGTGCCCTGTACGCGTGATTGTCTAGTAAGATTTATCTTTCCTGGCTGCTTCATGCTGCTCCATGGTGTGCGCACTCTGATTTTTCATTTCTTTATTCCTTTACTAACAGACATGCAGAGTGTCTAAACTGTCCCTTCAGTGACATATCCTCACATATGCCCCCTTACATTACAAACACAGACATAGCCTCTGTGTAGCGTCTGAAAACTATCTAATTTCACAAAGCATCAGCATGTTGCTTTTCAGAACATGCATCTAGTTTATACACTTGCCAGCAGCTGGAGGTTTCTTACTTTCCTCCATCATAGAGATCACTTGAGGTTGTATGGTCTGAAAATGTTTGCAAAGGCGACGGGTACGAACTGTTCTCTCCTTTGCATTTAGCCAATTACTGTTTTGTTTAAAAACTCATTGTATACCCAGTCACATTGTTTTCCTCTTAAACTGTGTTTTCCTATTGGGTTCCCTATATTTCCATATTAATCTGTACATTTCCAGTGTTATTCTAGCCTTTGCGACTGCTATGACTTGAATAACCCACTAAATCTCACACTGAAACGTAATCTTTACTACATTTTCAGGAGATAATTAGATTATGAGGACTCTGCCCTCATTAATGGACTACCATAGATGAATAAATCAATGGGTTATCTATGAGTGGGTCACTTACCAAGCTTGTCTGTATCTCTCACCATGTGATGTGTTTTACTACATCAAGAGTCTTTAGTAATTCTGCCTGTTTGTTTGTTTTTGGCTTTTTAAAGACAAAACTTCTCTGTGCAGCCCTGGAACTGACTCTGTAGACCAGGCTAGCCTCAAATTCACAGAGATCCTCCTGCCTCTGTCTTCCAACTGCGAGGATTGGAGGTGTGTGCCACTACCACCAGGCTCTATAAGTGATACTTTATAAGGAAACCTTCAGCAGATTCATATTTTTCACCTTGGGCATTCCAGCCTCCAGAATATAGAGCTGAATGATACTTTGTTCTTTATAAAAATTAACAAGTCTGTGGTATTCTATTATAACAATAGAATACAGATTAAAACAAATACATTGTTTTTATTTATTTTATGGGAGACAGGGTCTCATTATTTGCATTCTAAGTTAGCCTCCAGGTCACTTTGTACTCCAAGGCTGGTCTTGAACATCCTTCTGCCTTGCTCTTCTGTATTGTAGGTGTATACCATCACATTTTTGTTAGTTTTATGTAGAGTAATCATATCCAGACTTTTGCTCATTTTTCTGGTCTGAGTACAAAAAAGACACCAGTTTTCTATGTCCTAAATCAAGATGTTGCAAAGATCTTCAGTCTATGGTCTTTACCACTAGATCCATGGTGTTTTAGTATAGGCAAATCTACTAAGTTTTGCTTTGTATTTAATGCTTTTGTGTGTGTGTGTGTGTGTGTGTGTGTGTGTGTGTGTGTGTGTGTGTGTGTTGTATATCCATATGGCCTCAGATATTTCCATCCACCAAGTGGGAACTGACGATCAAACCCAGGTTGCCAAGCTTGACAGGAGTCACCTTATGAGTCAGGTCACAAAGTTGTTTAAAGAAATGAGTTCTTTTTTCTCTTCCATTTGCTTTTGATTCTGAATCTAAGAGGGGGTTAAAGTACCAGAGATTCTACACAGGACAGTCTATAGGACAGTCTCAGGCTCTAAGAACTACAACGATTTTTTTAAGCAGACCAAGGCTTTGATTTACATGTTAAAATATGGCTGGGAAGAAAATAAACAACAGCAACCAACAAAGCTCAAAGCAGATCCTTTGTAAAAAGCAACAGAACAGATGCAATGCTACTTAGCGATCAAGAGTGGGACTCAAACTCAAATTAGAAATTAGAAGGCACTGCTCTTTGCAACAGATGAAACACCTGTAAAAAACCACAACCAATCAGCATGCAGAGTTGTGAAGCCCCTTCAAAAACTCCCATGCGCAAGGCTGACAGAACATTGCAGAAGAGGGAGGCGGGAAGATTGTCAGAGCTAGAGGATGAGGGACTTGGCTGTGCGATTGTGACTTGTGTCAACACCAGAAGCTACTGACCAAACGTGACCTGAACAAGGACACCAGCGACCATGCCAAGCTGCAAAGGGAAAAACTCATGCAGCCTTAACTATTCACGAGCAACTGAGGAAGGCTGACAGCAGGAGAGCTGGCTCTACCCAAGGAGAAACACACAAATTGGCTGTCTAGTGCCAAAAAGTCATCCCTGAGAACATACATACAGGTACCATAAGGACACAACAGGTTATATTTAGGATATACAAACACATGTATGTATTCAATAACAAATTGATTTAAAAAAAAAAAAGGCCATGAATTTGAAGGAGAGTATATGGGAAGGCTTGGCGGGAGGACAGGAGAGGAGGGATGTTGTAATTAAAATTCAATGAAAAATAATAATAACAAGAAGAAGAAGAAGAAGAAGAAGAAGAAGAAGAAGAAGAAGAAATGAGAGGACATATTTTATTACCAACCTTAGAAAAAATAATAACACGGATAATACGGAAATAGTATGGAGTAGTATATTCCAACATATTAATAATATGAAATGAATGGTGTCATGGCAAGGTACAAGTTACTAACATGTAGCAGAGAGCTAGAGCCAGTAACAAAGGGCAAACGAACAAGCAACCAAAAAATCTTACAGGCTATGGTTCTGTGCCATGTGGTTTCCTAGTATAGACTAGGAAAAAGATTGTCGTTTATTAGCTAAAAAATAATGTGAATTTTTAAAAATGCAAATTCTTCAAAAGTTCTGTAAAACACAAGAGAAAATACTTCTCAACCACTTTTGTGGCACCAATCACTATGATATCAAAATCGAACAAAGACATCATAGGAAAAGAAAATTATAGAGCAATATCTTGTATTAATATTCAAACAAAAATCCTCAACAAGAAATATCTGTAAATTTAACTCAGTAATCTATAAAAGTTATATGTCCTTTGAAATATCTAGAGAAACAGATATGCAGAATATTTGTATCTATCCATCCATCCATCTGTCTGTCTGTCTGTCTGTCCACGTTCTTCTTCTTTATAATCATCATCATCATAATCTAGCTATCTATTTTCTGCCCATTTGTATTTGCTACAGGAATTTGGCTTATACCATTGTAAAAGATGAAAACCTTAAGATCTATAGTCAGCAACACCTGTGTGGTCTAAATTCCTGAAAAATAGAAAAGCTGACAATATAACCTGCAGCCTAAGAGCCAATGGGTCTGTGATCCAAGAAGAGCTAAGCTAGCCAGCCCAGAAAGATCCTTTCTTTTCACTGTTGCTTGAGTAACAGTGAGAATCCAGGTTTTCTTTTTTTTTTTATTATGAGAAATTTAATACAAAAATAAATGTAAGTAAAGCAATTTGGTAAAGTACCATAGCCTAGTTTCAAAATGATCTTTTTATGGCCTACTATATTTTAATTCTGCTTCCGCACAACCCCCACAAAAAACATGATCATTTTGAAGCAGATGACACACACAATGCTGGAATATGCATGCCTATTTTTATGTTTATATTATAAGGTATTTAAAATATATTCAAAATATTATTATTACAAGAACTGGTACTATATTCCCAAGATACTTAACCATATTTTACCAGCACCATTAGCTATCAAATCACTATCTATTTTTTCTCTGATATTCTTTTTTTAATACATTTATTTTATTACACACGTATAAAACAAACTACATACAGCAGGGAGAACCATGTGACAACCATGAGAATAATGTGTTCTATACATGTTACATTCATAGCGAATTGGCTGTTGGCATTCAACCCGTTTGAAGTGTCTTTCCTGTCTTCTTGGGTCTAAATTTCCAAATGAGATTCAATACCTATATGTGAAAAATTTACCTTAATGAATAATGCTTATGGGAAGAAAACAAAGTTTAATACTTAATTATTAAATAATCACATGGATAATAATTATGTGGATATTCAAAATGTCCTCATAGGTATTAAGATATATAGATAGCATTACACTGTTTCAGGTAGAATTCCTTAGCATGTGTTTTGAACTTAAATCCATAAAAGAAAAGTTTTCAAAATGTCTGCTTTGGCTCTTTTGGCTCTACCAAGGCTCCAAGGGTCTCCTTAGTAAGCAATAAACAAGGGAGCCAAAACCAAAACAGAGCAAAACATAAAACCAAAGATGTCCATAGCGTATATGCTTTCTAGCTTACAGTAAAGTAAAGGTCTGGGCTGTGGTTTGATTCTCTTCGGGCTCCGTCCAGTGGAAGTGCTCTTCGTCTACTCATTTTCACTTTTGGAAAAGTACTTCGGGTCACTGACCACCCTTTCTCTGTTCAACATAAGCGACAGCCAAGAGAACTGTGATTTTGTTTCTAGAAGCATCATGTTGTGTTCAGACTCTGACTCTCGGCTTCTGTCTAGTAAAGGTTCTCAGTTCTTACTGGATTTCACACAGTAACTTCCTGCTTTGTTTCCCAAAAGGAAACATTGTTTTCACCTATTGATCTCTCTCTCTCTTTTTTTATCACCCATTTTCCATATTCATGACATAGCAATTTCCTGTAATCAGTGTCCACTGTGGCCTACTCTTAAGAAAATGTATCAACGAACTGGTACTCTGTAGTTTAGCTTAGATCATTTGCTTGCTAGATAACACAATATCATTAATATTTTCCTCTATGCAAATAGTTTTGTATCCACACTTACAGCCTACGCTTCTAAATTTGAAGTGACAGGTCAATTTACAAGAAAAGGTATTCTTGACACTTTCAAACTGTCAGCTCTTACCAGTGATGATATCACAACTCATTGTATTTTCTAAATCACTCGCGCGCGTGCGTGTGTGTGTGTGTGTGTGTGTGTGTGTGTGTGTGTGTTTTCTAAACCAAGGTTTATCGTCTGAGTTCCTTAAAGTCTGGTTTACAGTGTCACCGTTCCTGTAAAAAGTTTAGCCTCAGCTGCCAAAAAAATGAGTCATCATTGTTAAAAAGTATTACTGCTAGAGTTCCTTTGTGGCTTAGGTTTGGGTCATTTCTAAACATAATTATATCTGTACAAGGCCACAACATCCACTGAAGGGTTCAGAGACATGTTGATCCTTTGGTCATATTATCTGGTCTTATTTTAATCAAATTATATGTTTGGGTTGGATTATACAAATGATCTATGGTAACACTAGATGGAGTTCATTAGACCTAATTATTTTATTAAATATATTTAGATGATAGTTAGGAGAAGTTCAAAACAGGACCATGTTATTCTGGGTGGTTTAAGAATCCTGGATGAGACCTCGTAGGCTGTGATCATCTGGTGGGGGAGGAGGCCCCCTTCTGTCACAGGCCTAGGGGAGGAAAATAGGGTGAAAGAGGGAGGGAGGGGGGAAGCAGGAAGATAAAAGTGAGGGGATAACAATCAAGCTGTAATCTGAATAAATTATTTAAATAAAAAAAGATGAAAATGAAGAATGGTTATTAAGCTGGCGTACAGGTGGAGATGAGCGAATACACTATGCAGCCTGCTTTTCAGATGCCGGTAGTGGAATCTAATCACAGTGCTCTGCCTCTCCAGCGTTTCGTCTCCTCCATCAGTTAAAGCAGCATCCTTCTCCCATTTGATTTGTAGATTTTTTTTTAACACAACAGTAAGATTTCATCTATGTCCTCTGTAAATCACTTCAGTGGAAAATTCATCAGCTGTAAAAACAAGAATACTAACACCAAGGTGAAGGATGAAGTGGCAAGGGTTGTAATGTGACTTGAGATCGTCAAGTGAGAGGTGGGTGCGGAGTGATCTGCTGTTGAAAGTTCCTTCACTCCTGAGTCAGGCTGAAAGAGACCTCAGTACCTTTCTTGTGGCTCCAGAATATTTTTAACATAATTCTCAAAAGAAAACTTGGACTGTAGTTATTTTAAAACTTAAACTGAAAAAGCAAGAACGTGTGAATATTTACATAGAGGTAGTCTAAGAAAGAACTGACACCTCCCCCTTTTTTTCTGTCTTATTTTGGAGAGTATTAGAAATGAATTTCGAACTACAAAAAAGAATTTTCCCACATTCAAAAAAGAAAAAAAAAAGACTTATCAGTACATGTGAAAAGTAGATTGAAGAAAAGGCAGGAAACTGAGAGGAATTAATGAAAAAATAATAAAGGTAGAGTAATGACACTAAAGCTGATCTTCACATGACTCTCAAGTTTATTAATAATTTTATTAGCTCAGTTCATCTTGCATCATGCTTGGGGCTAAACATAGCAAAATGGTGCTCTGACATAGAAAACTGACACTTGGAAAGACCTAAGTTTTCATGGCTCCATCTTGTTTATATGATACTGTGTATCTCTTGGTTCCTGGATAGGGATTCCTCTGCTTTCTAGAAAGGAAGATGGCACTTGTGCCTTATCCCTGACCAATTCCAGGGAGGTCAAGAGACAGCATATATGTAATGTGTACTATGTTATATATAATTACTATATAATATATGTTTGTTCTAGTAGTGACCTTGAAGATGAATTATTAGTTTTAAATATTATCATGGATGAGCCCAGGCACTGAGCTGGGTAAATGAAAAGACACCAGATCCTGCTGTTCCAGTCACTTTGCCTGAGAGATGTCCTAAGCACAGCAAAAAGCTGGTTTAGGACCTAAGTTGATTATCTGAAGTCACTTATGTGGGCTTCCTGTCATTTCTACCAAGTACTTTCTCTTTTCTGTATTCACACCCCATCCTCAGTGCAGGAGCAGCAAATGACACTAGGGACATGCCTAGGCAATAGGGGAGGGGCTGTGGACAGGAAGTGTAAGGAAACATTGCAGAGACAGGACACAACACCAGGACAGAGAGACCTAGGATGCTTCTCTTCCAGAGACGATGGGGAACTAACTATCCTTCCCCAAATGCAACCATTTCAAAGGGTCCAAGCTGACAACAAGATATTGATAGACTGAAAATAAAGAAAACGTCAATGGAAGGCAGAGCTAAACTAAGTACAAACATTTACTTGTTGGTCATGGCCCCACCCCACTCCAATTAACATCCATAAAAGCTAGATGAACAGGGCCTGCTTACATGGTCACATTTACTGTCTTGTGGGTTTCTCCCTACATCAACATCAGTAAATTTAACAGTAATAGATGACAGAAAATAGGTGACTGAGTTCTGAGGTGAGGTAAACTTTTTTCCACTTAGCTCAGATCACCGAAAGATGGGCCTTAAGAGGGAAACGGAAAGAGTAAAGAGACAGTGTGTCTCGAAAACAAAAGATAATTTAAAAGTTTCCATCAAGTGCTACCCTTTTTCTAGAACATTCTAGATTCTATGGGGTCAAGTATAGTTAAAAAAAAATCACAGAAGATATGTGACAACACTTCTCATAACACAAACTACAAAAAAATGAGGTTATATCAACCCTTTTAACCTGAAATTGTGCCCCAGAAAACAGATACCCTCAGCCAAAACGGTTTCATCTAAACCTCAAGAGCCCTAAATAGAAGGATCTAGCAATTCCTAGAAGGAACAGAGACTGTAGGGCTTGGGGATTATCCCAGCTAAAAGGTGAATGAAAACTGATATCTCCCATGGCTTCTGTCTGACAAGCAGATTGTCACTGTTGACAGGGATGACTGGTGAGGTGGAAAATGGGGGAGATAAAACTTCACAGAAACACTTGGGAGGAAATTTGACACCAGTGAAACCACAGGTGTGAGTGAAACCAGTAAGTAAAAGTTGGGTTGTTTTTCAGGGTCTGATGTTCTATACACTTCTAGTTCAAATTTGGGGATTTGAGTGAAGCATGTGAGGAAGTTGAAACATAGAAGGCCAGAATCTGAGAGGCCAGAGGAATCTTTCTGTCCTATAAAGAGAACTCATAGACTATGCATTTAAATATATCTGGAAGTATTGACTGTACAGAGGTAAGGAAAGAGACTAGCTTCTTTTCCTGACAACACAACCTATTTCAAACTATAGCCTGGGATGGGCTTCCTATTGAAGACCCCAGTGACCACTTACCCAGTGCCTGCCATATCCCAGATGCTCAGCCGTGTATGTGTGTGTGTGTGTGTGTGTGTGTGTGTGTTCATATGAAAATGCTTTACTACTTGGCCCTACTTTCAAAAATGTCATATATTCAGTGAAACAGTGGGCATAAGAAGTAAGCCCAGAGATGAACTACTATTAAATAGAATGAATAATAAAAAGTAAAGCACAAATGCTATATGCGCATAGTCTAAACACTAAATTTTGTAGGAATTCCGAGGTGGAAGGAGTCTTATTGGGGGTCATGGGGTAGAAGTCAAACAGTCTGGATGACGATGAGTGGGAATGGGGGAGTAAGAAAAAAAGATGTGGGGTAGGTGGACACAGTCCAAGGCAAAAGCAGCTCCTAGAGCCACAGGATAGGTAACTGGATTTAAGAACTTTGAGGTGTATATGCTTTGAAAACGCTAGCGGTAGAATTTATAATAGCTATTTAATGTTTACTCTTGAAGCTAAGACTTTGAGTGTTCTAAGCATATAAATAGCTCAGTGCTTTTTTATGGAAATAACCTGAAATTGATAATAAAAAGTTATCTGGGGACACTGAACCTGGGCTTGTGTCCCAGCATTGCTGTTTACTAGTTTGACTTTTAATAATTTTAGTTTTTATGCCTTGGGCTTCTTAATTCTAATTGGAGATAATACTTATATCTGATGGAAAGCATAATTGTGAAATCAGAAGAGACAAAGTGTTCACCTGTTTGCCATAGATCTTAGCCCTTGGGAAGAGCTTCCTGAATCTTAACTACCGGTTCTATACCCACAGAAGCATATAACAGCAACACTAATGACAACACTGCAAAGTCAAGTAAGCATGTTTTGTTTTGTTGTTGGATCACAAGCTCTTACGAAGTAGTCCAGGCTGGCCTTGAAATTTCAAGAGCTGGGATTAAAGGAATGAGCTTGCCTCATGAAATTCTTAGTGGGCCTGTGAACACAGATGAGATAATCTGCTAAGCATATCTCCACAATTTGTTATTGATATTTGATCACCAAGAAAGACAAATGAAAATCTTTTTTTTTTTTTGCCCTCCCTCCATTCCTTTACTTGTCATTCTTGGCTGCTCTTTTTACAAGCTTACACTTGTGGTCCAGAGTCTGTGAACCGTCATGAGCATCCTACTGTTGGCTTGTACCTGGAAAGGGACATAGATCCTGGCTCAGTATGTGTGGGGGGTGGTGAGAAAGAGAAACAATAATGCTTTATTATTCTACAAGCAGGCTTACACCAGCACCCTCTATTTATAAGCAGCATTAGGCTTCTTGTTTCTTGCTTCTCGTTTGGCAGGGTAAGCAAGGCAAGACAGGCCACTTTCTAGTAGATTGTGAGAAGATAGACAGCAGCCTTAGCTTGCCTGTGGGTTTGATGTGGAGAACAGACTCAAAAAGAGATATTCTTGTGGGTTTCTATATGACTGAAAGGCAGCAAGGCTGTTGCTGTAGCAGCCGATCAAAGCGAATGACATTTTGGTCACCAAATGTTTATAGGTCCAAGTGGAAGTGTGGTGACCAAAGTTGAGTCATAACTTGAGAGGAAATCGTTCTTAGCCATGTTTTTTTTGTTCTTTAGTGAAGACCCTTAGTAAGCTCTTCGAAGACCATGGTTTTGTACAAAGGAGTGGTCTAGTTACCATTGGCCACAGCAAATGGCTCTTTGCTCTCTTGCATCCGAACAAGAACCAGTTATGAGAAAGCAGGGCTTGACTTGCTTTTGGTGTGGTTGACTTTGGTGGGAAGATTACCTGCCAGTCTTTCCCTTTGTTACTATTGGGTCTATGGTTGGTCTGGCTAGCTTGCTTAGGCAAGCATTCAAATTACCATGGAGAATCTTTCAAAGCTCCTCCTCATCTGACCTGAAGCTAAGGATGGCATCTTCTGAGGCTCTTTGAAAACTTTTTGTTGACTTTGGGACATTCCTAAACAGAAAAACTTAGGGCGTTTAGTGATTTTTAGGGTACTTAATTAAGGAGCAACAGAAATATGGGAGTGTTCTGTTCTAGTGCTTGAGTTTGCAGCTCTGTCCTGGATTATTTTTTCTTTGAGGGAAATCCAATATCCATGCCAGAATAGATAGATACTTAACTTGGACTGATGGTAACGGGGGCTGGGGGTCTGTTTTTATCTGGGGTCTGAAATAAATAATTTCTAATTCCTCTTCATCACAAAGTAAATAATGTAGTGTTCACATTTTTATGTCAGAACAAATCTGTTACTCTAAATTTCTTGATATTATCTCTCACATTTTTCACAACTAGTATTATTCATTTGCACAGAAGCATCCAATGTTAATTCGTAGACCGAATCAACATTTTCATTTCTCTTAGAAAGTTAAAAGGCAGATTTAGGTGTCGAAGGAGACAGAAAAAAATGTTTCTGAGTTCCTTTGTGGTGCTTCTTGCTTGTGCTTGCTTGCAGCCCTGAAGTACTGCCCATCCCTCACCCAGAGACCATTAAATGTGAAGTTGGTAAGCACACAGGTAGTTGGGTCTCTCCAGGAATACTTGCTTTTCTTTCCCCTCACCATACAGTAAACTCATTTCTCAGAGGAGAGCACTGCCGCTCTGTACTCCGAGTGCTTTCTGCTGTGAGAAGGAATACCGGAAGCCAGCCTTCAAAGATTTGCTGAGCACGTTCTTCAAACAAGGTGGCAGCTCACTGACCACTTTTCATATGGACCAAGAACTGAAATGTCTATTGCCAACGAAACATAGCTAGCATATCATGTCTGTTGTGCGGCACATATTTCATATCTCATTGATATTTAAAATTCTCACTTTCCTATTTGAAGACACTGCTGTTCTCCGTACACTTGAGGAAAAAAAACTATGTGACTGAGATTAAGTTCTACAATTTCAACGAGAAAAAAAAAAAAACCAAAGTGGAATTTCTCACTACTTGAATCTCTAAAATTATCAGGTCATAGTCAATGAAAATGAAGCCAATATAGAAGCTTAGAATAACTGGGGAAACAGAGTCCCTTCTCTTGTTATCAAATGAAGCATCTAGTCCTGAGATTGGGTTTCATCTATTGAATTGTGGGCCAAAAGGGCCCCGTGGGGAACCCCCAAACAGCACAGGCTGTTGCTAAGACTAGAAGATGTTCTCCACAAACTGGCATCAAGGCCCCATTGATGAACACAACACCCACCCAATTCAATGGAGGTGGAGAAAATGAGCTGGTGCCTACATAAAGCCTTCACCCTTAAGTTTTAGCATCTTAGGTACAGGAAGGTACCCTGTACACTGCCACGAGAAAAATGTAAACACAAACCCAGCCACAAACCTCTTGATCTACAATGGCGTCGTGCCCGCAAGGTATGCTAGGACAATGGTAGCACTAAGCTTGTCCGGGAACCAACCAGTATCTGATCTGACCTAAGTCCCATTTCACAAGACTGAACCCAGACCTCCTGACACTTCTCGGATGAACAAAAATACCAGAGATTAGAAATCTCAGGGACCTGGGGTAAAAACCAAACACTGCTGTTCAAAATAAAACATAGCAGCCATAAGATGACCCTTAATGACATTCCTCTGTACTAGTAGATCAGTGGCTTACCAGCCATCATCAGAGAAGCTTCCTCATGCAGCAGACGGGAGCAAATACAGAGACCCACAACCAGACATTATGCAGAGAATGAGAGATCTGAGATCACTCCGCATGCCTCCATCATGGGAGAGAGAAAAAAGTATAAAAGCCAGAGTGGGGTGGGGGGTGGGGAGTGGGGGGGGGGACACCAGGAAAACAAGGCCTTCTAAATGAGCATGAGCAAAGCTCATATGAACTCAGAGACTGAAGCAGCAAGCACAGGGTGTCTATAGGCTTGTCCCAGGTCCTCAGCATATATTTTATGGCTTCCAGTTTAGTGTTTTTATGGAATCCCTGAGTGTGAAGAAGTGGGTCTCTGACTCTTCTGCCTTCTCTGTGACTCGTTTCCTTTTTGGTTGGTTTGTCTTGTCAAACTCTAATGTGTTAGGGATTTTTTTTCCTATTATATTTTTTATTAAAATATATTTTTAAAATTATGAGAATTATAGTGCTTTTGTACAGCTAATAGGAATTAGTGAAATAAACATGATTATCAACTTCCTGAGCAAAAGGAGCCATTTTTTTGTGTCTTATTTAGGAATGACAGAAGAAGGTACTAAGTGACCAGGTACTTTACATGTCTATGGCACGGAGAGTGCAGTTTTGTTGCCACCTCGTTGCTTATAAGTAAGAGCCTTGGCAAGTCATTTCTCAAGTGGAGTTGGATTTTCTTGTTAAGTAAAAATAGATCTATACATATACATCCTTTCTAAGAGTTGCAAACAGTTCTCTAAACTAAAAGCCATCCAGACAACCTCTCTAAAAGGACTTCTGTAGTCATTTCCATACCCGTTCTAACTTGAAAATGAATCAAATGAAGAAAAGTCTTGATTCAATTTTCACCATAAAATACTCTTAGCCCGCGGAGAGCTGACATGGGCTTAATGCGGAAGTAGAAAGTTGGCTGTAGGTCTGTAAATCTGGTCATAAGCATGCTAATTAGAAGTTTGGGTTTTTTTCTCACTCTTGGTCAATATTAATTTTCCTGTATGAACATTGAGACCATTATTAAGCTATTGTATTTTAGCATCAAAAACATCCTTCTGCATTTTTGTCATGTGAAACCATAGCCAAGCTTTTATTTCTCGGGTACAACTAGTTCTCTGTGAGACTCTTCCAATAGGGACGCTGGCACGAGACTCAGCCCGTGTAGGGAGAGATGTTCTATTTTCTATGCTATACTCTGGCTCCAGTTCTTTCTGGCTGCTAATTTTGGCATCATTCAGAAATATTTCCTCAAGTACACGATGGCGGCGGCGGCGGCGGCGGGTGGCAAAGTCCAGCAATAGCAGTTGCTAGCAATTAGCATTTGTTTCAAGTGCTAATGCTTCTAGAACCCCATCTTATGACACCACCCCAAAACACTTAGCTAGCAGCAATCTAGCTTTGAAGACTATAGTAGAATACTCTTAGGTTGGCTGTAGATATGCCAGCAGGAGGCAGCGCCCCCACCCCAACCCCACACCCCGCCTCCCCTCTCCCCCCGCCCCGTCTTCCCCCTCCTCCCGTCCCGCTATTCCCCTCCCCGCCCCCCCCCGCCCCGGTCCCCAGCCCCGCCACTGGTCTGTGCACCAACACCATAGCTATAGTTAGTACCTTTCTTCAGAGCTTTCTTCAGAGTTGCGTTGTCTGGCATCCGTCTCTAAGCTTCTCAGTTTAATACTTCCATTCTTCTCTTCTTGTTTTCATTTATAAAGGTAGGGATTAGATCCTGTTTCCAGGACAACTTAGAGCTCTCGTTTGTGTGGTCAATAATTCAGTACCCAGTCACGAGTTCTTTATATTAAAATATCGCCATTGGCATGATTTGTCTTCTGGCCCAACCTAGGCTGATATCATCAATAGGAGGCTGTTCTTTGACCTGGAAACTGATTGTGTCATACATTGACTAGATGTTTTAAAGTATAGCTGCAGCCGACTTGAAATGGTACTTGGAATGGAAATATTTCGGTTCTACTAATTCCTGGGCTTAAACGATTAGAGCTGGTTATCTGGGCCTGGGAAAGATACTTAGCTATTGAGTGAGTACTCACGTAATATCGCAGAGGGAATGTCTCCTGGTGTTTGACTGACCAGGGCGGCTTCAAGAGGCTCCATTTTCTTGCTCCAAGGCTTTAAAGGAAACTAAGACGTCAGAGAGCTGATCTTCACTCTGGGGATCAGGTATTACGAAAATAATAAGCCTGAAAGATTTATAGCATTAATCAAGGCAAAGGGTGGATGGGTTTAAGTGACATAATTAAGTTCTCAACATTAGAAACCCCGTTTGTAAGCTGGGCCACTGAAAAGTTTGGCACGTATCCATGCCCGTTAGTCATCTCATCACTACCGCGTGTGTCTGTGTTGAACGACTGACTTAATGAATCAGACATATGATCGTCTCATGGAAAAGAATGTGTTGTGCCTACCATGCTCTTTTCCATCTAGAAAGCGTCATCGGGAAGAGCGGACATGTGGAAGCAGGCCACAAAACTTCAGCAAATTAGTCCTTATTAACCATGCATCCCTGCAGGGAAGCCTTGAAAGGTAATCGAGTCCTAGGTCTTTAAAACTTGTACCTTAGCCTGTTTTTAGGGCAAAACAAGATGCTGGGCAACTTCTGGGCCACTAATACTAGTTTAGCTTTTAGCAACTTTTCAGTTCTGGAGGCATCTCAAGTCATGCTGTCACCAGCTCCCAGGTTTTCCACTGGAGGTTACCATCCCAAACTACCTCATTAAAATAAATGAAAACAAAGAAGATTATCCAATGAAATGTCACTAATGCTATTATTAATAAGAATGTTTGGCACGATTCAGTAAAGCTACAATTCTAAGCTGTAAATACAGCCCATGGAAATTCAGATGACACCTCAACTCATTAGTTTTTGCAATCTGTGTATGTGTGCTCGAGCCGGGAAGAGATAATGATGTGGGTCTGTGCAGTCCCAGTATCATAAGGGGCATTGTCTGCCCTAATGAACAGTTATGCAAGTCTGCGTTCCCATCATCCTTGTTTGTGAAGTTTCTTGTTTATTGCCACTGCTGAGCGCAGTGGGTAAACTCCGCCATTTACGTTTGTGGATGCGCTGAGCGCAGTGGGTGACTCCGCCATTTACATTTGTGGATGCTAAAAGCCCGCAAACCTTTAAAAACTTTACTTTTCTAATTGCTCAGCATTCACCAGTGAAGATTTATACAAAGTACCTGTGTGGACCGTGCATATAACTTTTTGTAATTTTTTTTTTTTTTAGTCGTGGCATTCATTCAGTGGTCTCTTGTGAGGTGTAGCGTAATAGGCAGGAAGTAGAGAGCAGGTAGGCTGGAAGGGGATGAACTTTCAAAGCAGGGATGAGGTACCATCCAAAAGAAGGTACCATCCAAAAGAAGGCCTAGACATGTAGCTGCTCGGCTCAAGCACATCCCAAGCCCAACACAAGTGAGCCGGTACCAAGTGTGAAGTGCACCTTGGCACGCAGTTCTCAAGGCTGGTATGCAGTACAGTATGTGAGGGCCATGTTGTGTTATAACATGGTGCACACTGTCCTCCAGCAGCTCTCTGGACATTCTTCAGCCAGATGAGCAGGAAGCAGAAATAAAGTGGCCATTGTGGTCACATGTCAGCAGCACACCTGGTGCTGGGCCACACAAACTTTCTTAGTTTACAATTCGTACCAAGGTGACAGAAAACCTAAGGAGTAAATAATAAAACAATGGGCATGAGTTGGGGTTTTTGTTTCTTGTTTTTGTTTTTGGTTTTTGTTTTTACATATGGTCTTTCTATGTAGGCCGGTCTGGTCTCCTTCTTGTATATACCGCTATATCCAGCCAAAATATGTGGTTCCTGAAACTTAAAATATATGCTATAATTTGTTATAGGAAAAAGGTTGCTGTCAGTGTGTAAAACTCTCATTAGGTTCAGTTAAAGTCTTAAAGATAAAATTAAAAGAATCTTTCTGATTTATTTCTTTTACGTGTGATCCAGTGGTGCTGTCTTCTCTCTTCCGTTAAGGTCATTAGTACTTTCCTGTCTACTGGATACGCACCTATTGCTTGTACCTAAAAGTCTGCATCTGTATCGCTTGGAGTTCAGAGTAGGTTAAGGCCAATACTAAAGTGACGACTCTCAAGTGCAGTTCAAACGCTCTCTTATCAGCTTTTGTTCTCTAGGGCAGTGGTCCTCGACCTGGGGGTTGGACAAGACTTTCACAGGAACTGATTACCAGATCTCCTACACCAGATATTTACATTACAATTTATAGCAGTAGCAAACTTATCGTTATGAAGTAGCAACAAAAATAATTTTATGGTTGGAGGTCATCACAGCATGAGGAACTGTATCAAAGGGTCACAGCGTTGGGAAGGCTGAGAGCCACTGATCTAGGAACTATTAGGCAAATTTCCTGGCAGTTTTGAGACTTGGTGTTTCCAGCTTTTAAAGCAGGAGTGCGCGCGTACACACACACACACACACACACACACACACACACACACACACACACGTGTGTATAGAAATGGCTATATGTGTATGCACTCTTTTTTAAAGCCTACACTTTGCTCTGACTGTTGCCTTCCAAGTTGACGTGTTAGAAATGTAATCTCCAGTCCAACAATGGTTAGAGGTAAGCCTTTTAGGACGTAGTTAAGTCATGATAGCTGAATCCTTAAAAAAGAGTTAATAAGGGCCAGAGAGATGGCTCAGCAGTTAAGAGCATTGAATATTCCTCTAGAGGACCCGGGTTCAATTCTCAGACCCTACATGGCAACTCACAACTGCCTGTAACTCCTGTTCCAGGGGATCCCACACCCTCACACAGACCTACATGTAGTCAAAACACCAATGTACATAAAATTAAAATAAATAAATTATTTTTTAAAAGAATGTGTTAATAACAGAGAGTGGATTTGGATTTGATGTAAAAAGTAGTGTGGCCTTCTCACACTTTCTTTCTGTCATAGAAAAGGTACAATTTTGAAACAAATAAACCCATTTTCTCTGGGCCTAAACATGACACACAGATCCTCTCCAAGCTAGGCCTGAGTCCTGGACAAGTCTGGAAATCACAGTACTCCCAATGGCTATTAAATTAACAGGAAGTTCTTGACATTTTTATATCCATGATTGAATGACCGTGTGCAATGATTTCCCCAGAAGGTTCCAGAATTATGTCTGTTGTTTCAGTATAACACTCATTTTCTTGTCCAAAGTGTCACAATCTGAATGATAAACTGCATAGTTTCCATTATTACAAGATACTGAGCCTTCAAGTGTATGTCACTGGTCATATCATAAGAATCAATATTGGGGCCGGAGAGATGGCTCAGAGGCTAAGGGCACTGACTGCTCCTCTAGAGGTCCTGAGTTCAATTCCCAGCAACCACACAGTGGCTCACAATCATCTATAATGAAATCTGATGCTCTCTTCTGGCCTGTAGATGTACATACAGGTAGAGAACTGTATACATAATAATAAATAAATAAATCCTTAAAAAAAAAAGGAAAAAAAAGAGTCAATATTGGTGCCAGTACTCTGTCCTTATTGGTGCTTTTGCTAACATTTCTAATAAGCACATGTTTTCAGGAAGTTCATTCTTTAACGCCACTGGAGTGTGAAGAAAAGAATTATTAGAGATGACTGTATCAACTAATGATTTTGCACATTTGATCAATCACTTACTTGGGGTCATAATTTACATATCTAACTTTTATTTTTTCCCTCAAACCATTTGCCTATTCCATTCACTTCTGAGCTTCCAACATAACTGGTTTTTTTTGGCCTCTGAACATGTATACACACTTAATCTTTATAGCCTTATAGTATGTAATGATATCTTATAGGGCATGGTTTCCCTCGTCTAACTTTATTTGTGTTTGTTAGAAATTGCCTGACCATATTTGAAAATTCATTTGTAATTTGTATTCTTTTTGGTCAAACACAGGCCTTTATTTACACTTTAAAGAGCAGGAATATTGGAGCCCCATACAACTTCCCACGTCCAGTTTACCTTGTTCAGTTTAGGGTCTCAGGGTTAGCAGTACACCTGTCCTTGCTTCTTCCTATGTTCATACATGTCACGGGTGTGTTGGGAGATGCGCTTGTCTTTGGTGACAAGTATTACAAAATAAAATTTCCTCCTCCTCCTTCAGAGCAGATTGTTAACACGATGGTACAGTCAAGACATTCATGGAAACCTAATGACAAAACTGCTCCTAGAATCTCACTATGGCTCTGCCCTCATCTTTTCCCTCCACACCCATTAAAATCAAATCTCTTTTTGGCACAAGCTAGGGAGAACAAGGTGGAATGACTCGTTAGTTGGGTTGTACAAAGTTATAAAGGCCCTTTCTAAACTCTTTAAATTAGCGTAAACCGAACTATTAAATATACATGAAAATTAATGACATTTGCAGCCATTGTTATGGCCGTGGTGCTTGTACAAAAGCCTTCAGATTAGTAGAGAAAGGAGTGTTTATGTCTAACAAGTCTGCGCTGGTTGTTTTCCAATTTCTGCCATGCCTCACACATCGGGAGGACCTTAGCATCACCAACGTGCTGGGGATAAGCCGACTCTAAGTCTGCTGGAATATGATTCCTACTGGGAATTACAATTCCCCTAATCCCTACAAGGCTTCATACTGAGCCTCTTGAGTTGAGTTTCCTGGCTATAATAGCACTTGCTCAGAGGGTTCTAGCTCTCTAGGGATTTCCCTATGGAATCTGCAGGTCTCGATGTAAATAAATGGGCTCCAATGGCTGCCAATGTGGCTGGGAGCCTGCAGATGAAAGCTGAATGTACACATTATGTTAATCAGAGTGCATGTAAATATGCTGCTCTTGATCACTGAGGGTAGGCCACCTAGGTCATGGGACTTATTAGGGCAGAAATAAATATTTTTGTTTTCTTTACTTGCTTAAAATCGTACATAGTCATTAACCATATTAGTATGTTCTGGAACTCCATATTTCTACCAAAACTTACCAACCACTCACTGACCAGGAGCCTTGCCAACCCACAGAGAAATTACTAAAACTAGGTGAAGACTTTTTTTTTTTAATTCTCGAACTTTTTTTCCGGAAAGAATAAGATACACCTATGACAAGCCTCCAGTCTTTACCCCCAAAATGTTAGCTAGTACGTAAAGTTCTCCTTTTTATACGATGCTACCGCCCTGTGCTCCAGGTTTTTATCTTAGAGACTCTTCAGCCTAGGCCTGCTCCCCTTAGCTCTGGGTCCTCAGTGACGCCTTCTCCATTCTCTTCTTTGCCAATAAGCCTGGAAGACCCCAGGCCAACTCTCACGGCCTCTGTGTTGTACGTCCTCTTTGATGCACAGTTTACTCAATCAAGGGGCATAGACTACCTACTGTGGGCTGGCCTCTGCACTACACAGAAATCCTTGCCTGCATAATGCACGCCCTCTAATTTGCCCCCAAAGGTCTACACCACACCGTGGGAGCAAGTGACATAAACTGAAGACCCAGTCCATGTGCTCCTAACAGAGGCAGCCTTCATCTCTTAGTCTAAAATCTTTAATTGTAAATTCAAGCAGGTGGATATATTAACTAACATTATCTCCCGTAGGAAGAGAAATGTTCAAAATAGCACGATCCTAATTTCAGCCCTTATTTATTATATTTGTGCTGCTTCCCTTTGGTATTGTAGACATTAGGCATTGTTATGGGAATTATGTTTTCTATAAGTAATATCAGTAGCAGGTGGTGGTTGCTATAAACGTTGCATTTTCATCTGTCTGAAAGACTAGAACCTGTCAGATTACATCTCAGACTCACCTGATGTAGAAGGAGGCTCCATTTAGCCCTCTCATTTTCTGATTTTTCACTTTGATGCCCTGGGGCTGTCAGGAGAGCAGAGGCTTCTGCATAACACAGGGGCACTCACTCAGTACGTGGAGGAGTTAACCCGCAGAACCAGAGGGAGATCTCACTAGCCGTACATTCAATGGATTAGTACCTAGAATACACAAAGAACTAGAGAAAGAAATGAGTCAAAAATAAATCAAAACGGCCTAATTAATCAGCAGATAGTTCTCAAAAAAATAAAAGTAAAAAGACAATGAGTGGCCAATAAACATGGGATAAAATGTTCAGCCTCGCTGGCCATCAGAGTAAGATAAATTTTAAAGCTACACTAAGAAGTTGGGTATTAAATCAAACCAGACACCAACTTAATGCCACTGCACAAGATGGAACCCACACCGGACACTGCTTGGGGGCCCGAGAAGCAAAGCTCGCAGAGAGGTACGGTAAAGTGGGAGCCATTAGATACTGCTGCTGGGAGTGTAAAGTAGTTCAACCACTATGAAAGTCAGTAGGAAGGTTTCTACAGACCGCGAAACACTGACCCGCCATCTGCCTCAGCTATATTTCTCCTGGATATATGCCCAAAGGACCAAAGGATATTGTGTCCTACACTAACATAGTTATACGTCATGGTTTTTTTTTTTTTTCTGTTGTTGTTTTGCTACTTTTTTTTGCCTTTTGGTTTTTTTTGTTTTTGTTTTTGCAGTGTTCCCCACAGTGAAGTCTTGGAAACAACCTTGATATCCAGCAACAGATAAATGAATACAGAAATGTACTTTATATGAACATGGATTTTTTTTTCAGCCATAAAGAAGAAGAAGAAAGAGATTAGGTCCTTTGTAGGAAAATGAAGGCAACTGGAGAAAATCGTATTAAGGGAATTAAGCCCGTCTCAGAAAGACAAACATCATATGTTTTTTTTTTCTCATAGGCATTTCCTAGATTTTATACAGATATGTAAGGTTGTGTATGTACGATATGAAAGTAGAAATGAAACTAGGAGATCAAAAGAGGCTAACAGGATGCAGGGAGGAAGAAAAAGGAGAGGGGAAAGACTATTTAGGATGTGGGAGCATGTTCGACATACAATAGGTCCTTGTGTGAAGATCTATGGGGTACAATGAGCATATGCCCCGATGTTAATCTTCACTTCCTCTTCCTCTGGAAGGTGACTTAATTAGGCACAGTTCTAGGTTGGTAGCTATCTTTTGTTGGCATTCCCTTTTTCTATCAACGTTTCACATCAATTACTCAATATCTATCCAATTCCCACTCACTGAATTTTTCCAATTACTTTAAAAAAAACATCTTTGTAGTTGTTTTATTTGAATTAAGTTCTAACCAAGGTCCACATACTTTTGTGACTTTAATTGTTTCTTTTTTAAAAAAAAAATTTAAAGACTATAGCTAACATTTCTTGTGTGCGTGTGCTGGGGTAGCACAGCAGGTGCATAGAGGTCAGAGAGAACACCTTGCAAGAGTGAGTCCTGGGGATCGAACTCAGCTCACCAGAACCTTTACCTGGTTAGCCATCTTGACGGCCTTAGAATGAGTCCCTTTACCTCCATCACCCTCTTTCTTTGTCATGGCATGTTTCCCATGACATTTTTTTTCTGTTGAGAACACCAAGAGCTTTGCCCTGTAGAACATCCTCAGGTCGTAGATTGTTGGGGTTTTTTTCCTAGTAGCATATTCTAGCTTATTCCCCTCATCTCTATGTTATCCATAATCCAGTGGTTAGACTGTGAAGGCGGCTTCTCAGGCAGGAGAAAATCAAGAACATGTGTACAGATGCCTCAGATCAAGAAGTACATCACATCTGCTTATCATATTTTTGAAGGTGATAAGGCTGGCCAGACCAATAGGTTCACATAATATCATCTCAAATTTTATGTTATATAATTCTGGCAGGTTGGAAGGGATAGTTTTTAAAGTGCTTTTCTGGATGTGTAAGTAATTTGTATTTTTTTTAAAGTAAGTACTATGAGAAAAGAGAAATTATTCATACTTCTATCTTATAAGCTTTATACACACTAGATATTATGTGTAGGTATGTACCTGGATTTTTTTCAGTTTACATGGACCAGTAATAGTGTTTAGATATACTTTTACTGTGTAACAGATAGAAAACAGAAATATTTGACAATGGGCCTTAGGGCAATGAGCAGTGGTAGCCCCCAAAAGCTAATTGTGAAATTTAAACATGCACCCAGGGGTTGGAGGGACGGCACAACAGTTACTCGCATACACTGTCTTCTGGAGAACCTACGTTCTAGAAACTCGAAGTTGCCTGTAACCCCAGCTCCAGGGGATCTCATGGCCTCTTCAGCACTCCATGGGCATCTGAACTCATGTGCATGTAAACACACACACACACACACACACACACACACACACACACACACACACGATGAAAAATAAAACACACAACTTAAACTTTCAGTCATCGTCACAGAAACTTCTCTTTGCAGTTGGCGGTGGTTGCTGCAGAGACTCACAGTTAGTCAGAGTGTAGAGGAAAAGTGACCATGGGGTGCTCATCCCTAAGTGGCATATCTATGTCAAACTAACTCCAATGTCAAGGCTCAGAGAATATCATGGAAGCAGGAGAGGAAAGAGGATAAGAGCCAGAGGCTGGAGAGGAGTCTCTAGGACACGCCACAGCCAAGGCATTCTTGAGCTCACTGCAGCTGGGCTTGTCTGGACAAGATTGGGCCCGTCACCTTTTCATCTTGGAGATGGAAGAGTTCATGAAGCCCCACCCCTCTCTCAGGGACTATAGACAGATCATGGTGGTCGAGAGAAAGGGTATCACTTTCTTCCGTGATATACCCACTAATTAGTTGACCAAAACCTACCAAACAGCTGCTCCTACTCACTCATTTGACTCAGTGGGGCACATGTGTAAGAGAGAGAGGGATAGAAAGGAGACTTGCTAGGAGACGGCATGGGGTGGGGGTGGGGAGAATGAGACAGAGTAGTAGAGTCTGAGAAGGGATAACATGCATTGCATGCATGCTTGGAACTATCAGAGAACAGAACATAGCATTTAAAAATATGCAGCTAAGCAAAGTAGCCCAGTGCCAAGCAGAAGCCAGCAGCAGTAAAATGTAAATAATCTGTATGTTTCAACCATGAGAAACCAAATAATCCCTCACAACAAGCCGATATGTGCAGATAACATGGAAGGGAGGGCTGTTTGTCTATGAAAATGGAAACCCATAGAACCGTCACAGCAATCATCAGTGGGTGACATGGATGCCCCAATAAGCAGTGCTTTAAAACACTTCCTGCTCAAGCCAGCTGCACCCCACTATGCTGCAGGACTAGGTAAATGCTCTCATGATACCATGCTGCAGGACCGGGTAGATGCTCCCATGATGCCATGCTGCAGGACCGGGTAGATGCTCCCATGATGCCTTGCTGCAGGACCGGGTAGATGCTCCCATGATGCCAGCCTAAAGCCTTAGTTTATTTTTTTTAGCTGGTGCCACAGTAACTTAAAGATGATAGAGTAAGTGCATTTTTATTTTTACGCAAAAAAATTTTTTTTTCTAAAAGTGTGTTATGGAACCTATTCTTTGTTTAAAGTGTGGCCTGTTTCTTTGGTAGCCACATGGTGAGTACTGGTGACCTAAGTTACACTGTTAGGTTTTCTGTGTCACTCCTCAGGCTACTAAGGTTAAAAGAGCTTGGGGTCCACTTCTAGTGTTGCTTGGGGGTCCGTGGAATAGTTAAAGACCTACACAGTCTGTGATGGTAACTGCATAAGCCTACTGTGGTACACGCTCGACTATATGCGCATTGAAAACATTTTCAGTCCCCTTCAAATTAGGAGGAGTTAGCCTTAACACACAGAGGGAGACTGGGCAGGCTTCTGTGGTTTCCTCCTAGATGTCAATGCCCTACGTCATCAGACATCCGATCTGAGAATAGGTAGGTCCTCTGGACCCCAGTTGTCACAGCTGGAGTTTAGGGGCAGGGTATTTTATTTGACTTAGACTCGGGGACATTTTGTGTACTTACAACACCCGAACACTTGTGAGGTCTTTCCTTGAATCGGTTTTGTGTTTCCCTCTAGAAAATCCCATATGCCATTCTTTAGATCGGGCTCTTAAAGAACAGCTTTCACAGGATGCTCTTCTAAGTTGTGTCTTTACTGACACTTGAAAAGAGAACAGAGGATGTCATCACGTGTAAAGCTGCTCTGAGTTTCTTATGAAATGTTGTCATGGACACTTACTGTAAGCCCTGACTTGAACAATTTCTTTCTGAGCCGAGAGGAAGCATAAACAAAAAGGCTTTCCTGAGAAATCAGCAGGCATTCTTCTTTCTAATAAACAGAGTGTGTTCATGATGCTGCTGTAACAAAGACCCGCCAGAGCACAGCTGGCTTAACCAGGATGAAGAGGCTTTTATTATCTATAATGCTCCATAGATGGGTTGCCTGGCCTAGTAGGAGACCCTGCCATCTTCAAAACTCAGATTTTTTTCTTTGGGCTTATTTTGTGTTATTTCAATCACCTGTTACTATCCAGAAATTAGTATCTAGTCCTCAATTGCTATGTGGGACCATGAGAAGAGCGACACTAAAGGAGAAAGGGAAATAGACATTGGGGAGCAACCAGTCTGCCAGAATTGTCCTTTCTGACCACACAGATGGCCACAAGTACCTTTTTCCTATGCATAAGCCATCACCCATCGCTTAAATCCCAGAATCTACGTAATATATAACCCGTCCCATCTAATCTAGATTTAACTGCTCTGATTCCATGACCTAGAAACTAAGAGACAAGTTATCTTCAGCTCTGATTTTCAGCCAAGATGCTGCAATAAACAAAACTTCATGACCATCGTACCATGGATAGCTACAGTAAACGCTGCCGCTCAGAGAAGTAACGAACAACCGTCAGACACTGACCCAGAGCTGTTGTCACCCTCCTAGGGCAGGAACTGCCGACTCTGTGCTTAAGCATTGCAGGGATCCCTTGCCCAGGACCACTACTAGGAGCAATTCCTTCCATATTGTCCCCTCTTACCCTTCAGAAAAGCCTTCCTTGTCCTTTATATTCTACATCTGTGTAGGAAGTTCCCTGATGGCTTAGGACACTGGGTTCGTTTGAGGGTTCAGACAGTCACACGATTTTACATGATGCCCTTGCTTCCTGAGAGGTCCAAATGCTGTAACCGCAACCAACGATCTCATCTGCCCATAAACCCCAGCTGGAAGATTCTGTTCTGTCACCAATCGTCACGTGGTCTGCCTACCTTTGTCTTGTAATGCTCTGGACTCCCTGGAGGCCAGTGAGAGTTGCCCCACTGTGCGGGAAGGGGACATGCAGAATCGCATTCCAAGGAAGTCTGAAATCACGGTCTTCCTCTTAGCACATTCAATCATCTAAAAATCAGCGTTAATCTTCATAGCGAGATAAACACTTAAACCGGAACTATAGAACACTTGGGAGAAAATGGGAGAGCGGCATGGACTTGAGCGCATTTTCTGGGATGCAACATCGAAAGCTGAAGAAGAGCTGTCAGGTCTTTACTTAACTTGGACACGAGACTCAGAAAAGAGAGCAGAGAGCTGTGGAAAACTGAACAACAACAAACTATAGCCAAGGAAACACCCATCAGAGTGAAAAGGCTAATTAATCCACAGACCATAACCATATATATATATATAAAACACCTCACAAGGCCTAGAACCAAGATAGCTATGGAACTCAGTAGAAAATAAATTATTTAATTACAAAGTTGGCAAGGGGCATGAGTAGGTATTTTTCTTAAAAAGACAGACCACAGACATATGAAAAGTGTTGAGCAGGATGGATCATCGGGGCCTTTTAGAACAACAATGAGATGCTATCCCACACTTGCTAGGGTGGCTATTATTTTTTTCGAGTGTTTTTGAGGTTATAAAGAAATTAGAGCTCCTGGACACTATTAATGAGAATGTAAAATGGCATGTCCATGATGGAAAATGGTATAGAGAGTCCCCCCCCCAAAATAAAATAAAATCCTAAAAAAATAAATCAAATAAAAAACGCTTAAATTAGAAGGAATGATGATTTCTCCATCTACCTTATAGAGATATAACCATAATTAAAATTAGGATATTAGGAGAGAGCCATACTGCAATGTTCTCTCATAGACAGTTTTTAATAGCATGTTATATATACTGCTTAACTGTTAATGTGATATACAAATGTTACAGTTTAAGCCTCCTGACATCTTAGGAACAAAGAAAAAGAAGATGGCTCACATATATGGTTGGAATTACAGTTGCTTACCAATACCTATTTCTTTCTAAAATTAGCATTTCATGTTTTGTTGCAGTCTGGCTTTACCCACGTGATCAACTTTTCCCTGGCCAATGAGGTATAAATGGCATTGATAGCAATTCACAGGACACACATTTAGTATAAAAAACATTCACTGAGAAGGGGACATGATTGCAGGAGCTGGGGTTGACATTTGGGACCCAGGAAGCCAGTGTCATTTGGCAATTTGCCTCCACTAGCCCTGAACAAATGTTGCTGAAGCTATCGCACATTTTTCTTTTGGCAGCATAGTATTCTGTATGTTTAGCAATTGGCATATCAAAGTGAAACCATGTAGTAAAAACAGGAACTCTAAAACAGATGGCAGTACCGCCATGTCCAGACAACAGATATTAAAGCCAATGGTATTGAAGCTTACAGAGGAATTAATGCTTTTCATGCCATTGTACACATTTGGTAAGACCACTATGAATGGCAGATGCTGCAATTTCCAATCTTTGAAGCATCTGGTAAGACATGGCAGCTGTCACCTGTCACACAAGTTTCTGCTGGGAAGAGTATTTTTCCTGATGCCCACATCTGCACTGAATGGCAGTTTGGTGACTCTTCACTTGTGTGGGCTTTGAGTGTCATATTTAAAAGGCATTGCCAAGACCAATGTCATGAAGCTTAGGAGTTTTGTGGCACTCTTAGCACCTTTGATGGAGATCAGTGAGTGCCATCACACACTTAGGAGTTTACATTGGCACTTTCTGGTCTGTTCCATTTACTTCTGTGTTACTTTGTGTCATTTTTCTTTACAAGCATTGGCCAAAAGCTGCAGCTTGAGATCACCAAGTGTGGTCAGGAAGTGTGCTGCCTTTGGCCCTGATCCTCTCTCGTGGTTGTTGGGCCATTTGGACTCGCTGGTGGTTACACATAAATTTGAGGATTAATTTTTATGGTTCTGTATTTGCAATATTTTAGTAGACTTCCTTCCTACGGTCTTGAGTTTATGTTTTGATTTTCCTCGGTTCTTTGTAGGTATATACTTCATTGAACGCTGACTCAAATCTCTTCCAGAAAAGACTAAGAGATAAATAAAGTATAAATATGAGTAATGAAAATTCTAATACAGGACACTCCTAAGGGACAGTCACCTTTGGTTCCCCATCTATGTTTAAAAAACGTTAGTCATATGCAGTATACTAATCTTGAGTTTTATTTAATTCGCAGAGTGGTGACTGCTCAGCACATTATCTGATACTTTACCATTAGAAGGTTTGATCCTTGGCTGATGTTTTGTGTTATATGGAGCTGCAAGTACTTCTGGGAGGAATAATTATTCAAATTATTAGTGATCACTACTATAGTGAGAATTAACTAAACAGGTGGGTCTTACTGTAAGACCTGCTAAGCAGAGAGGGTTCTAAGGAAACCTGAAACACACACACACACACACACACACACACACACACACACACACACACACACACACACACCAATGGCCATTTGTTTCTGAAGATGGGAGGCTCCAAACAGGCATAACGTGGCCAGTACAGGAGCTGTCAGAGGCTGGATAGCTTTGGAGGTACAGTGGAGAAGAGGCTATGTGAAGAAGGAGGCTGGAGTCTTTTCAGCTTTCATCACACAATTCTCTGTGCCAAATATCATCCCAAGGGCTTCCTGTCAGTGTATTACCACATTTAAAACAAAGGCATCCTGTCACTAAAACAGAAGACCAACCACTCTGAGCTGGCCTTTCTGTTGTAGTAAAATACTTGAAAGTCAAGCAAAAGAAGGTCAGTTCCCCCAGGCTTGTGGCTTCAGGCCATGCTCACTTGGATCCATCACCATCATCTTGGGTTTAGGTAGGACATCGGAGTGGACAGGACATGGTGGGGTAAATAGAGCTAGTCACCACATAGCAGCCAGGAAGGTGCAGCAAATACAAGGTCCAGGGACAAGATGTGTCTTGGTGAATTCCGTTTTCAAACCATGGCCTACATTGTTGAATAGTCCATCCAGGTGTGAGGCCATTGATCCAGGTGTGAGCCCATTGATCCAGGTGTGAGCCCATTGATGAACTACTCCATTGATGAACTACTCCATTGATGAAACTAGAACCTTCACAATTCACTCACCCACTCACAAGATTTCACCATTTGTGCCTTTCAGGGGAGGGTGTTTCTCCATGTGCCTGGAAATTCAGTGTAACTTTACCCTGGGGTTCACAGACCTCATCTTATCCAATTCTCCAAGGGTTCTGTTTGCATCAGTTGGGTGGTAGCAGGGCCAGAGTTCTAACTGGTATTCGCCATTCCCCCAAAGTCTTTATTCCAAATTTATACCATGTCATGAAGTGTTGGTCTGCATCTCAAAGCAAAGTTTGAGAAGATTTTATGTGCAGAGATGGAAAGAATTTAGAGGAATAATGCTCTAACTTTTTTCATATGAAAGCAAATATTTTATTCTACAAGCTGAGAAGTAATGTATCACGGGTGGCACAGTGTCAGGCACCTGCCTAATCTAATCCCTCCACTCTGTGTACCTGTTTCCTCCTTCATTTGGACATTGTATTTACTCTTTTCAAATGTTTTCTGATTTCAGAATTGAAGTATTTCTGAGATAGCATGAAGAAAAAAACCTCTGTGTATGCACACCCAGGTCTACTGTCTCTCATCCTCAGCTTTTCAACAGCAGACACCATGCACGCCTGGTCTCTCACATCTCATCAATGTGAGCAACAGGTACTTGCTTCTGGTGCATGCTCTTGGCAAAGCCATTGGTCACCACCGAGACCAAAGTCAGTGGATTCCTCTTACTCCTTCCCCTCCTCAATCTTCCTGGGACATCAGACACGCTTGGTCACTCTTTTACCATCTTTGGTCTTGACTGAGAAATTTTCTAGTGGTTCTCTTTTTTCCTTTCCAAATATTTTCCAAGCTCTAATTGATTCTGTCCTCTGCCTTGAGTGTTTTCCTGCTTCATTCTTAGTGTCTCCTCAGTCTGATTACTCTCTCTGTCTTCTCTACCCCATTATCGCTCCCTCCTTCCCTCCCTCCCTCCTTCCCCCCTCCCTCCCTCCCTCCTTCCTGCTATTACCATGTAGCTGGCCTTGAACTCACAATCTACTTGCCTCTATCCCCCAAAGTGCCAGGGCTACTGGTTGACATCATACCTGGCTGTTTATCTGTATTTGTCCCCAGCCCAGGCCAACTTTATAGCATTTCATAGCTGTGTCTTCATTTTCCATACAGATAGCCATAGGCAGCTGAAGTTAAACTTCTTGCATTTCTTCTCCCTCCCTACCATAGTTCTTTCACTGTTTCTCATGCTGACTGGAGGCCCCATCATCCATCCTGTCTTCTCCTATCAGCCACCTAAACTCTTCCTTAGTCTCCAGAGAAGAAGCACTTCTCTTTCTGCGCCTTGCATCCATCTTCCTGCAGGCTTCACTGACTTTGTCTCATGCATCTACCTTATTCTTCTCTCATGCCAGGACTGTTTGAGTTTGGGTTATTTTTACCTCTATCTGGAGGGTTCTCGTAAGGCTTCCAACAGGCTCCACTGCTCCCAGAGTTTTTCTTTTCCATCTAAGTAACTGGACTTTCTAAAACATGGGTGAATTCTTTCTTTTTGTTTTGTTGTTATTGTTTCTTTGTTGTTTTTTTTTTTTTCAAGACAGGGTTTCTCTGTGTAACCTTGGCTGTCCTGGACTCACTTTGTAGGCCAGGCTGGCCTCGAACTCACAGCAATCCACCAGCCTCTGCCTCTGGAGTGCTGGGATTAAAGGCGTGTGCCACCACGCCCGGCGACTGTCTTTCTTAAACTCTCACTAACTCCTCAGAATCTCCCAAATGGAACCCAAACTTTAAAAAAAAAGTATTTTTATGTGATTTTGTGTGTGAGTGCTCTTTCTTCACTCACATCAAAAGAGAGAATTGGATCCTGTTACAGATGATTGTGAGCCTCCATGTGGTTTCTGGGAATTGAACTCAGGACCTATGGAAAAGCAGTCAAGTGCTCTTAACTGCTGAGCCATCTGTTCACCCCCAGATCTCCAAGCTTTTATGCAGGCAATGAAAGGCTTCAGGGGCGCAGACATTTTATGCCTGCTCAACACTGCCCCCTGCAAGTCGGCAATTTACTCTCTTATTCTTATTTCTTTCTCTGGCATGTGCTCTTTCTGATTGGCTCTGACTCTATATCCCCTCCACCATTCCATCACTAAGTTTCTAGATTTCCTGCAATAGAGGGTGAGTCCTAAAGAAAAAAAGGAACAGATAAAAATGTAAAAATAAGTATAGTTTTTTTTTACTCCCCATTCTAGCTCTCAAATACTGACATAGGGAAGTATTAAATTTATTAATATGCCTTAAAGCACTAAGCTGGGCATGTTGTCATCCAGTCTAACCTGACTGTGCTGGCCTTGGCCTACTTCCCAGCCACGTGTCCTATTACAGACCATCTTAGTCTCGCTCTGGTTGTCCCTGCCCCATCTCTGTCCTCATGGCGATTCCCTCATAGTGACCTCCTCCTCAGGCTTGGCTTGGTGACCTTTTTCTCCCTCTGGTCTCTACCTGAGACTGCCCCGACTCTCCTGTCCATCTATTGTCTGATCAATTTCTTTATTAACCAGTCAGAGATGAGAGAGAACAATTTTTACACAACACTGAGACAGGATCTTCCTCATAGAAATGGCCGTACCCACACCCAGACTACAGCCAGGTCTCAGGGAGCAGAAACCAGTGTCTGATACACAGTGCACAGGACCCTCCCCCCACAATATTGTCTTGTGCACAGGCATGGAAGGTACAGGAGAACCTGCTCGGTGAAGCCACCCTGGAAGTCGAGGAGCAGATGTTCCTCCGCTAAGCTCATTAATGGAAGGAGGTTGGTTAAGTGACATCCATGCTCAGAAAGACCCTGCCTGGGCTTTTGATCTCATCAGCATCCCTAACCTGCTAACTGGCTCTGCCCTTCCAAATGTTAACACTGCGCCTCGGCATGTGTGAGCTGAGTAGATGCACAGCAAATATCAGCATGGCATCTGTGCATGTTGCCCGTGGAAACAAGCCTCGGTCCACTCACCAAGTTTATAGCCCTCTTAAACCTCCTGGGTTTGTTTTGCATCAAACCCAGGTTCGAGTGTTCATTTTCTTCTGGCAAACACATCTTCCTGTTATTAGGAAGAAAGATTTTACAAAGATTATTTAAAAGTTGAGTCGGTTCCTTGAGCACCAGCTAGTTCTTAAAATATAGGACTTTAATAGCATGGGTGTAAATGAATCAAAAACATGTGCGTTAATAGTGTTCCTCTGCATCCTCAGGCTGTTCCAACATTTACAGGAGACATGTGAGGAGAATAGAGTCATGGTGCTATCAAGCTCCAAACGCAGACTATTTAAAAAATATCCATATGCTCCAAGTGTGAGCTTGTGTGCCTCTTGGACTATCGTTTCACTAGCGTCTGCATAAAGGAACTACTTAGTAACTGAAGAAATGAGTGAAATGAGGCACCGGTGACCACAGGTCACTTACAGCACCAGGCTGCCTCTGTGTTGGTCAGCATTCCATTGCAGTGCTCAGTGCTGCTTTAAGGGAGAGGGGTTTATTTTAGCTCATGGTTTAGTCAGAGTTCTTCTGGCCTTGGGATTTTGGGCCCGTGGCAAGGCAGGGAGTGTTCAGTGAAGAAAATGGGAGAGAGGGAGGAATGGGAGGATACAAGGGATGGGATAATCATTGAGATGTAATAAATAAATTAATAAAATAAAATTTAAAAATTAAAAATATTGCTGACATATTTGGTAAGAAAGGAAAGAAGTTGGGAACCTAAAAATAACAGCCCATGGCAGTCATCAAATCAAGCTAATGTGAGACAACTGTGAAAGACACAGAAAAACCATGAGCCTAGACAGTTTTTAAACTCATTCAGCGTTTTACATTTCACCAGTTTTACAATGTGTAACAGAATATAACTTATAGAGTAATTGCTGACGATATTTGTTCAAATAAAACATTGAAGATAGCTTGACAAACCACAAAATCAAGATGATACACATAAGGACTTTATAACCTTTCCCCACACAGAGTATATTATTTCTATTGCTATTGATTATTTATATATTTGAGTTTATAAATTTTATTTAATAAACTTTACTTGTTCAGTCCAAAAAAAAAAAGACGATTGAGCAATTGGTGGTGGGTGAGAAGCAGATAGAAGGAATGGGACAACGTTGGCCTGCAAACGTCCTTGGTTTCCGAACTTCTTCCTCCTGGCTAGCCACTTCATAGGATCACCATTATCTGGAAAGCAAGCCTTCAACACAGGAGGTATTGAAGCCTGAAATGGCAGTCAAGAGGTGAGCTAGACCTCCAGTGTAGCCTCTGATCCAGCTGGGAACAGAGGGGCGCTTTCCTGAACGTCTGGTACAGCAGCCCTTGGGAGGTGGAGTTTCTGCATTGCGGATAGTGGGAATGCCAGAGCGGATGACAGAGGATAGGATGCTCCAAATGCTGAGAGAGCTGCACGGGACCCACCTGGCTCTTTAGTGGAAAGTGTTTCTCACTGTGAAGCCTCAGACTTGTTTAGCACAAGTTGAGTGCCAGCTGGGAAAAAGGGTAACTGCAGGTCAAGATGATCTAGCAGGATTAGTTAGTTTGCATAAACACAGTCCAAGTCCAGCGCTCTGTCAGTTAAGCTGCATACAGAGAAACAGCAAAGCAGCCAAACTCTGTTTCACTTTTGCAGACTGTTTATTTGTGCAAGATCCCTAGAAGTCTGTTAACCCAGGAGACAGTTGTCTCGGGGAATACACGGAACTCTTTTGGCAATGCTTATTTTAAAGCCAGATTACACCAGGCCTCTGAGAAAGCAGCTTCGAGAACAGTTCCACCCCCAAGCCTCATCTGATGCTGGGACAGTGAGTCTGCTGGCAGAGCTTTCCCATCATGAATGAGGGTTGGTTTTGCTGTTTTTTCCCCCTAAGGTTCTGACCGACTAAGTGTCATCCAAGTGAGCACGATGCTCATTTGGATAGCCTCAACCTGATCTTTTTGCATTTTGACACAGCTGATGAGTCCCATAAATGAAAATTTCTCAGAATATGGGTCAATAAACCTTTATTGAGTACTTCCGGGGGGCCAGGGCCTGGATACATAGATAATATGCAGAGATAACTGAACAAGCAATATAAGACACTCAAGAAAATTATAGTCTGGGCCTGGAGAGGAGGAGGAGGGGACACAGAGAGACAGATATGTTAACAAATCATAAACAGATAGTGAGATAAGTGCCAAACAAAGTTACAGACAAAGGACCAGGTAGGTACAAACTCCACCGGGAAGGAACGGGGTCATGGAGGCATGAAGGAAGCTTGCATAAGGGGATTTTGAAGTAGGGTTTAAAGGACGAGTTAGAGTTTAACAGGTGGCCAGTGTTAACAGTGCCTGCAGAAGAACACACAAGCAGAGCCAGGCGTGGCACAAGGAGCTTGTCCACATGGATTCAATAGAATTGACTTTTGATCAGTCCCTTTTGTGTCTCCGTGAAGAGTGGTTTGTTTTTCTGTGTCTTCCTGCAAACGGCTGCCTCCTGGATTTTTGCCTTGGCTTTTCTCGGGCATCTCAACTCCATGGGCAAGCATCATTGAGTCTAGCCTTCATCGACATCTCGCCCTCTTCAGCGTTGCCTGGGCCTTGTGGGAGAGTCTGGGCATGGAAAATGGCTGTTTCTTGCTGTCTCAAAGCACTTTCTCCAAGGGACATGTTAACATGGCTTTCGTGTCCTCTTTACATTGCTTTGGGAAGATGTTGGTGAAGATGACCCGTTAGTTTGTAAAAGCCATCCAGATGGACAGTTGTTCAGCCTTGTCCCAATTAGTCAGTTAGTGGACATATCACAACATGTGCTGGACATGGAAATTGGGGTTCCTAATATAAGCTGGAACTAGAGATGAGATGGTACCACACAAAGTCTTCCTCGGAATAGCTCCATTCTTAGGGCAGGCCCAAAGGACAATTCATTCATCCTGTGTACATTTTAGGGGAGGCGTGGCTATTCCAGGATCTGAAATTGTCTGCTTGAGAAATATGTGCCTAGCGGAGGCATCAATGTAGGTTTTCCTAACATGATTCCTGAAGACAAGAGCACCTAAGCTGTAACTTCAAAAACCTACAGTATTGATGAAATTTCTCTATACCGCTACTGTCTAGCTGCTGGGATTTCATTAGCAGAGCATTAAAGAGAAATGGAAGTCTAGCTAGTAGTTTAATTTAGTAGGTTTTCCTATCTGTAAAAACAAACAAACAAAAAAGGGGCCTCCAGAGATGACTCAACATTTAAGAGCACGTTGCTGTTTTTGCAGAGGATCTGGGTTCAACTTCTAGCACCTCCATGGCAGTTTACAGTCATCTGTATCTCCATTTCCAGGAGCTCAAACACCTCTTCTGAATGCACGCACCAGGCACACATATAGGCAAAATACTCACATGCATTAAATAAACCTAATAAAAAACACTAAAATTCAAAACATTCCAATGCACTAGGAATAATTCACATCCATGCTGCCATTCAGTGCTCCCTTTTAGTTTGAGAAATGAAAACTAAGCTAGAACTCTATATTGCATACCTGGAAAAATCTTTTAAAAACACACAGAAAAAGGTTCCTCATGACCAAAGTCAAAAGACATTACACCAGGTCTGCAGGTGTTGGGTGGAAGGAATCATAGCTGAGACTCTTCTTTTTACCAACTCAGGACACTGAATTCAATTCTATGTGGTGAGTAAGACACTACTCACACCATTCTTGATATTTGAATTGTTCAGAACTACTTTCAGAATGCCCAGCATTGGTGCCACCAATGAATATACTTCCAGTGAATTCACTATTAAATTCTCAACTTTCCTTCCACTCTAGTCCCAGAAACCAAAGAAGTCAACAGTTAACTTTTAAACAATTTAATAAGTCACAACATCTATTTTAAAAATAGAAATAGAATTTCTTATATTCTTTTACTTTGTTGTTTATTTAGGATGTTGGAACGTGTGTGTGTGTATGTGTGTGTGTGTGTGTGTGTGTGTGTGTGTGTGTGTGTACCGCCTGTCTGTATGTCTGTCCATCTGTCCTTCTGTCTGTCCATCTGTCCGTGTGTGTGTGTGTGTGTGTGTGTGTGTGTGTGTGTGTGTGTGTGACCTATCTGTATGTCTGTCCATCTGTCCTTCTGTCTGTCCATCTGTCCTTCTGTGTGTGTGTGTGTGTGTGTGTGTGTGTGTGTGTGTGTGTGCGTGTGTGTGTGTGTGTGTTTGTGTGAGACCTATCTGTATGTCTGTCCATCTGTCCTTCTGTCTGTCCATCCATCCTTCTGTCTGTCTGTCTGTCTGTCTGTATTTTATATCTGGTCATCTTAGCACAAACAAATCCCACTGGCTGTCCAGTGAGGTAGACTAGAAATGGTTGACCATTTGTAGTTCTCAGTTGAGGAAAGCAGCTCCCAAAAGGCTAATTTAGGCTCCATAAAATGAACGTAACCTTAGGAGCAGAGTAAGTGCGACTTGGGTCCAGATGCTCCGTCTCCAGCTTCAGAACTATCCTACCACACCAGAGAGGGTGCCAGAGAGAGGAGTCATGGCCACTTGCCTGATTTGTTAATTTCCACCAAAATAAGCTCTGGCAGAGATGACATGAGGGCAGTGGCCACAGGGCCTTTCTATCTCTAATCATTTGTCTTTATTTGGTGAGGATCTAGGGAGCCTGACCTAACAGCAGAGATTCCATAGCTCTTTGTTTTAAACCACATGCCCTTCGCCATGCCCTGTGATCCAGCTCCTCCCGTCAGGCTCTTGGGGACTTTATCTCACTGTACTCAGGGAAGCACGGTGCTGGAGAAATGTATTCAAAACAACTCTCCTCTCCTTTCTCCCTCCTCCTTCCATGCTGAGCTCAATGGTCTTGCCTCTGAAACTCCACTCTCAGGTCTTGAGATTGCTCTCTCTTTCTTGCGAGAATGACCTAACTTTCTCTTAGTGTGTTAACTTGAAACTTACAACTTCCACAAAAGATAAAACTTTTCAGTTACATTAAAGTTCATTTACCTGAAAATAATCATTTAGTTAAATTCAACAAATCAAAGAAAAAGGGTTTGGTACTAGATTCTGTCATCTTTAGGAGGCAGCGAGGAAATTCTTACACTCAATTTTCCTGTCATACGATTAAGTTCAAATGAGAGATTAATACATGTGCTAAGCAGAAGTGGTACCAATTTACACTTCAGCAGTTTCAGAGGAAGCCACACAATTCGAATCATTCTGTCTTAATAGACACCATATTTCAGATTAATTTCAAAATGCTTTCCATCCTTCCTAAATGGTTTTACTGGCAGCTCCTCAACCGGATAGACCTCTCATTAGGAAGTTTCTCCAAACCTCAGTTGCCATATCTGGGAAATGGAGATGATGCTTGAATACACTGGCTTGTGAAGATCTGGATGGCCTAGCATGACACACCCAATCAAAGTGCCTGCTTGTGCCCAGTTATTACCAGTTCTGACCCATGTATTCTCTTGCAGCAACATGGTGTGTCTATGATGCCTTATCACTTTATCACTTATGGATGCCATAATGTGACAGATGCTGTATACGGACAAATGCTTTAAGCCATGTTTGTCAGTTGGCTTTCCAGATTAAATATTTGTCTGCCTCTCAATATATCTATCCTCCTTCTATCTGTCTGTCTCTATCTTTGTTGCTATCTTCCCGTGTCTCTACTTCTATATGTGTATAAGATACATGAATGCTGTATAATCATATTTTAAGCATATCTCAGCATACAACTGTTACACATTTATTTGCAACATGAATTTATGTGATCTTAGAAATATTATATCTGGAGAAGAGAAAAGAGATACAAGATTTGAAGCCTTAGTATATTGAACCATAGACTCTTAAACATGAAAAGAAGTTAAATTTCCCTGCTCATTAGAATTGTTTTTATGGTTTTAGCTCTTCAGATTCTCTCTGGAAGACAAATGTTCCTCCTTGGTGCAATAATCTTATCTGGCCATGATGGGTAAAAGGCTCGTTTGAAGGAAGAGACTTCAAATACTGGCTCTAAGAAATTTTGTGGTCATGTTTCAATGAATTTTCTTCTATGGATGGAATGCAACCTCACAGGTGTGTTTCTTATTTGATTCACTCTGCATTAGACTTCATTTTAACCCATCTATGGAGGATGTTGTAAGTTGATGTGGTATGTTGAAAATATAAAAATTAGTTTAAAGAACTTCCAATAAGGCTTTGCAGAGATCGATCAACTGATTTAGCAAGTAAGCCCTACCCAGTAAACCTATTTAACATTGTCTGGGGACCGAGTGTGGGCTGTGGGTTTTCTTTTGTTTTATTTGTTTGTCTTGGTGCTTTGGTGTACATATGTGTGTATATGCATATGTGAATATATATGTGTATGTGTTTATATGTGTATGTATGTGCGTGTGTGTGTGTGTGTGTGTGTGTGTGTGTGTGTGTGTGTATGTGTGTCATGTTGATGGAGATTCACCCCACAGCTTGAACATAAATTGCAAGTGCCAAACTACTGAAGTATACCCCAAATATAACTTTTGTCTTTTAAATATAAGGGGTTTTAGGAAGCATATTAGCTAGATTGACAATTCAACAATACGTTCTAGAGTTTCTCCTACCCAGTGCTACAATTACTTCCCTGGAGTCATAGAAAATGTGTTAGGATTCTGGGAATGATTGAAATAAGATGGCAGGCAACAGATACTATATGGAGGAGCACAGGGAGAGAAGGAGAGGGGAGAGAGGTAGGTACCCCAGAGAGAGACAGAGACAGAGGAAGATGAGAAACAGGAAAGAAAGAGAGAGAAAGAGAGTTAAGAGATAAGAAGAGGGAAGAGAGGAGTGAGAGAGGTAAGGAGGAGAGGGGGCGAGGAGAGAGAGAGGCAAGGTGGGTGTGTCCTTTTATATAGTCTTGGGTAGGGCCACACCCCATGGCAGGTAGGCAATGACATCACAGGTAGGCAGACTGAAGCAGAAACCTAACAATATGACATTTTTGGCCTTTAGCCTCTACTTAACCAAGAAATAAGCACTAACTACATGGCTTGCACTGCATTAAACAACGGAAGACCCTAGAATTTACATAGGCCCAAATGTGATTTAATTATAAACAGACCTTCATGTCACCATGAAAAGGCAGGTTGTATTTTAGAACCCTACTGCCATGTATTGACCCATGCTATGTGCTGAGCCTTTTGATCTTCTCTTCCAAGTCCTGATTATGGCCTATAAGCTCAGTCAATTTGTGTGTGCACCTGTACAGACAGGCTGGCACATACCACCTCAACTTACACATCTGCAAACAACCAAAGAGTGTCACTTGCTAACCCTAGAAGTGAGCACACCATCTCCTATTTGAGCTTTCTTCTGGTGGGAAGACATTGGAAAATGAGTCACGTGGATGCTGACATGAGGGTCAGACTATTTGAAAAAGGAGTTCTTGATGTCTATGTAAGCGGAGAATATTCTAGAAGTTGGGAGCATGGTATCTGGGTAGACTAAAACTCAAGCAGGTATACACAAAGACTTTTGTAATTCACATGAAAAGATACATTTGGAAGAGTATGAGGTCTCTGGAGTCTGGACTCTTCCATAGGTGTGAAAGAGTATTGATAAGAAAATATGATTGTAGCAGGTTGAAGATCCTTACATTATATCCCATTGAGGAGAAGGATGTATAAGCAGGGAGTATACAAAGGACTCGTTGCAGTAATTTAGATATATGCAGTGTGCTGAGGTGAGATGGAAGAGGGTGGTATCACTGATATTGTGAAGAGATATGTCATTTTAGCCAACATTTAAAGGGTTAATGCTGGCAGGTCAGTGGATTCCTGGATACAGATGGCACAGATGGCTTCCTTCCTTAGAGAGGAAGCAGAGGAGGCAGTGCAGTCAGAATGGGATGGACCTTGGGTCTACACTTTGCTTTCATGATGGAGATGTTTGAGAAGACAGATGAAGAGATGACACCAAACCATGGGTTTCAGTTTAGAATAATAGTGCAGGCCTGTATTCTCAATCCTTGGGTGGCCGAGGCAGAGTTAAAAGCCAAAAGATACCCTGGGCTCCAAAGGGAAACCCAGTCTCAAAAACAAGATCTAAAGGAAGCAGCCAAATGTCCGAATTTCAAGGCAATCTGAAACTGCTCAAGTATTAAGCAAGTACGTGACGTGCTAACTGTGTCTTAGAGCAAGATGGTGGCTGCAGTGCAGAGAGGGAGTGTGGCTAGCATAGCAGGGGCCAGTTAAGAATCCTATTCCTAACGATCCCCGTGAGAAGTGGTAGGTAACCTACACAAGGGAATGGGAATAGTGACAGGAAAAAGCGACACTCAAGGGATAGGAATATTTTCCATACTCTTAAGTTGGGTTTCACTGCACTTACAGGAACAAACTAAAAGAGGAAGGCTACTGCTCAACTGGAAATAAACTGTTTAGAAACTGCTTATCACTGATTTCCAACTAATGTGGTTTGTGGTAGAACAAAGTACTGTGCTGGCTTTCCTTTGTTTGCGCATGCACTACAAGGCTACACAGACAGGAACCATCCACAAAGGAACTGGGCTGGGCATGTTCCCCAGAGGAAGGAATGATGACACTTCCAAGATGAGAATTATTAGGTTCCATCTTTGTCTTCTCCTCAGCATAGAAATGAGAAGCCACCATAGTTCCTTTCAACTGCTCTGTCCAACTCAACTTCTGTTCTTGCTCATAACACTTCATGTACATCGATTAAGAAGAATTAATGAAGCACACATACTTCTGGCAATCTAACCAATAAATGCCCCGAAGATATCATCTTTTCTTAAGATTGGGCCAAAGTACAGGAAAAAAGAAACCCTTGGTCAAATTCTTGCCCTGCTTAGCAAAATCTCTGTTTGCACAGCATATTCAGGGTAGATCTTATGGTCTGACACTTATTCTTATTGGCACATCACGAGATACTGTCTAAGTTGCTTAACTGTTCAGTCTGATCTCCTGTGTCTGCACAAGAGGCAGGTGATGGGGCTCATCCCATCAGCATTTATTAAGCGTCTATTTTCGCGTGCCACTGTGCTAGGCACTGTACCAGAGATATGGAATAGATCTTTGAGATAATGAAAATAAGATGTCTGTGTGTCCTTCAGAGAATAAGACCATGTCAAGATAAGAGATTGTACATTTAAACATTCATGAAGATGAAGGGCCTTAAATTATGTGGCTCTAAACATGTATTTGGGTTATGATACAGAGATCATCCAAACTAGAGAAGAGTTAGCACGTCCTAAAGAGAAACTCTGCTTAGGGCCAAGAATATAAGAATGGTTCATAGAGTTATGAAAAGGGTGAGGTGAAAGGAAGAAGCCAGAGACGGCTAGATGGCTCAGTGGGTAAAGATGCTTGTCTCCGAGCCTGAAGGCCTGAGTTCAATCCCCAAAACCCACATGGTGAAAGCAAAGAACTGACTTCCTTGGCACACATGCATAGACAAGTAAATTGTATTTTTTAAAAGAGAGAGGATTAAGGCATGTAAAAATGATTCATTTGTCATAAATACTTCCAAAAATGACTAAAACCATCACCATATATATATATATATATATATATTACAAGTAAAAGTCTATATTTTTAGTCTGCCTTACTTTCCCTTGCTCTGTTGGCCCCTGTGATTGCACTACCAAGCTCTTCATCCTCTAGTTGGGATTGACCAATGAACACGAGCAGATCAGTGTTCTTCCTGGGTCCTTGCCTTCCTTGGGTGTGGTTTGTGACACGAGTAGGTGTCACAGATGCAGTTCTTCTCACTCATAGGTTACTAGTAGCTTCCTGAAGTTGCATGTTTCTGGGTACCTAGGTATTGATCCCTTGTTCCTTTAGCCTGCCCGTACCTCAGGAAATTGTCAGTTATCAGGTCTTCACTGAAATAAAGAAGAAAGCTACGAAAACTCTTACATAAACTCCATAGATTTTTTTGTTTTCTGGGGGGTTTTTTGTTTTGTTCTGTTTTTTACATGAAAAAACAAAAACACTCCGCTTTTCTAACCGGCTTGCCCACAAGATGTTCCTGAGATATTGAGTTTTTATTTGAAATTCTGGAAGATCTCACACAGACACATCAAACTTTCCTGGTGAGATAACTCACTATAAAAATATCTTCGAAGGGGAGAGAAACCCCAGACAATATCCTGCGCATCGTTCTTTTCCTTTACGTGGTTGATGACGTGCGTTGTTAAGTCAGAAGAAAGGAAAACATTCGGCAATCCTGGCTTTTCTTAGGCAATAATGAGTTTTGCACGCCTGGGAACAGGATTTTATCTGAGAATTTAGAGGGTGCGTGGATCGGCGTTTTATGTGACACATGGAGCATCCAATGAGGTAGACGCAGTCTGCAGTCTGGGTGGACACCCATTCAGTCCAGGGTTGGCATTTTGTGACTCACTTCAACTCCCCCTCCCCGCCCCGCCCCCCCCCCCCCCCCCCCCCGCTCTAGGAACAAACATACTACCAAGTGGGGAGCTATAAATGACTTCATTTCCTGCAAATAAGATTTTAATGAGACTCTCTAGCTGGTCATACATCAACATGGAATGATAAAATGTTAACGGTTAATCTTCTCCTCCTAAGGTTAGTGATGTAAACCCTCGTTCCTATTCTTAAAACATATCTGGCTTAATATTAAAGACTCAAGTGGAACAACAAAAAAAACTAGATCAATGTAAGCCTGTCTCTGATAGGGACTTTTTAATAAATGCGAGAGATTTCACATCAGAAAGCCATTGCCATGTGACCTGGTGTCATGGAAAACATGACAGTTTCTAATGCTTCCCTTGGAAAACTTTGAACTTTGGTTAACTCACTGTTCCCAGGCTTAAAAATAGGGAATTGAGGTGCGTTAGGGGATGGAAAACTAACAACCCAAACCTCAGTCCATGGGAGTTAGAAGGTCTACATGGAAAAACATTTATTTCCTCTCCAAGATCTGTTCATGTTTTGTATCTTGGGTGCTGGTGGGTGGGAAAGACACAGAAAGCACATGGCCAGGAGCTACTGGGGAGTGGTCAATGATTTATTTGGAGATAGGGTCTTGTTCTGTATTGCAGACTGGCCTACACCTATGTAGCCCAAGCTCACTTGAAATTTATGACAATCTCTCTTCTCAGCCTCTGGAGTGCTAGGATTACAGCCATGTGCTACCACACCTACCTAGTCCAGGAGTTTACTTTAAACTGAAGAAAATAGACAACAAAATAACATATAAATCAACACATAACACGTTGACTAGTATCCTGAATTTTAGTATTTGGGAGGGTCTGACTTATTCCACACAGCAAAGGGTGAGCTTACAATTTCTGATTTCTTCTGAGAAGCCATTCTCCCAGCAAAAGGGACTTGCTCTACGACATCTGTGTGTGCCCGAGCTCAGGTTTCTTTTGCTTCCTTCTCTACCTACCCACACTCCACCAGTCCTTAAAGATGCTTTCCCAAGTGTCTCATGACGTTCTGCTTTACAGAATCCACTTGTGAATTAACCATGGGCAATCTATAAGCGCAGCCATCTCTTCTTTTTTTTTTTAAATTTTATTAATTTAGTCATATTACATCTCAATGGTTATCCCTTCCCTTGTATCCTCCCATTCCTCTCTCCCTCCCATTTTCCCCTTACTCCCCTCCCCTATGACTGTTTCTGAGGGGGACTTCTTCCCCCTGTATATGCTCATAGGCTATCAAGTCTCTTCTTAGTAGCCTGCTATCCTTCTTATTAAGATGTGTTATTGGACCATTTTACTCAGATTGATTAAGAGCTTTCTCATTGTGTTGGCCTGCTTCCTGTTGTTGTGACAAAAATACTAGAGGCTGGGTGCTTTGTGAAGAAAGAGATCTATCCGTCTCAGAGTTTTGGAAGCCCAAAATCATGGCTCTGGTCTATGCCTTAATCTGGTGAGAAATGCATGGCAGATGGTGTCACAATGCTGGGAACACAGGAATCCAGAGACTGTGGAGGAGGTGGTTTTGCTCTTTTTATTATCCACTCTGATAGGAACTAACTGGAGCCCATGGTGACTGCTGTTGCCTCACCCAAGAGAAGCATCTTCAGTGACTGAATACCCACCAGTATGTTCCATATTTTAAAGATTTCAGTCCTTGTCACTTGACCACATTGGGGACCAAATACCCAGGACATGGTCCTCTGGGGGTGAGGGGGGCAAACTACAGCTGATCTGTAGCAATTGTGGTTCAATTTTTCTTCTTTTCTTTTTTTCCTTTACTATAAACTCCTCACGGATGGGGGACATTCTCAGAGCATACACATAGTATCTTCTATACAACAAACAGTGAGTATGGATTTCTGGGAATTTGTAAACGTACATTATCTCAAGTTGAACAGGAGACTCTTGGTCCTTAAACTCATCTGAAGTGTACCTTCATTTAAGTGTGTGATGATATACCTTAGGACATTTGTCTGGGAGTCAGAGTACCTGAGCAGCTACGGAAGCCTCAGTCCTTGAAATCATTGTGGAGAGAATCAATAGTTGTCTTATTACTGTTTAAGCTGGATTTTTTTAAAGCACACAAAACGAAATGGATCTGAACCCAGATTGTCCCTGAGATCTTTGCCTTAGGCAAGTCCATCCTTTTATGAGGGGGCTCCTCAGCCTTATTCACATAAAATATCCCTCTGTTTCAACACAGTGTTTCTTAAGCAAGAATGACAGAATTGGGTGGAGGATAAGCACGCATAAAATCAAATGTAACCTTTATAGATGTACTAACACTCAGTCAAGAACTCTTCTATGCTCAGAAGTTTCTGGGGCCCGGAGGATTGGAGCACTATGTGATGCTGAACAGGAGATGTGTTGAGGTGTAGTCATGTCTTGTACGCATGTGATCTTTCTGAGTTATTATAGGCAGGTATCCTGTAATCTGGGCATAAGCAAGTTTTATAATGGTAATTACATCATGCTGTGAGACAACTCCCCATGCTCCAGCTGAGCTGTCCTCCCCACCCCACCATCCCACCCCCACCCCCCTGCCGCCTTGGGCATTCATTTGATCAATAAATGAGTTTCCTTCTCTCTTGTTATGATCACTTGGTACTTGGCCACCCAAAGAAATGTGCTTAGGGGCAGCTTCAGATTCCTTGAGGCCAAGCTATTAGCTTGGATGGAGGAAAAGGACATGAATATCAGGCTTTGTCGGTGCTGTTTGTGTAACGGTGTGACTGTAGGATGGGGAAAGAGCCACGCTATGAAACCTTGGTCTAACTTCTGTGTGTATGTGAGAAGGTGCCTCTGACGTCTCAGGAGCTGGGCATGAACTTCACATTTTTAAAAACTTGGGGCAACTCAGTGAACTACATCTTTCAACTGCTCAGTCATCAAATACTTATTGATAGTTACAAGATACTCTGGTATGTGTTGTGAGTAGAAGGTCAAAGCATAGTTCATTTCAGAGCATCAGAAGTGTAAAATTATGGCTTGTGTAATAATTTGTAAGAGAGTCTATGTGCTGGTATTTGTTGCTGTTGTTGTCCTCTGGGGGTTTTGTTTTTGTTTTTGTTTTTCCCGGGTTGACATAAGCTACAGTTATCAGGGGAGAAGGGTACTCACTTGAGAACCTTCCTCCATCAGACTGGTTGTAGGTAAGCTGTAGGCACATTTTCTCAATCAGTGATTGATGTGGGATGACCCAGCTCCACTATGGGTGCTGCCACTCCTGGGCAGCTGTTCCTGGGTGGTCTAAGAAAGCAGGTGGGCCAAACCATGGGAGCAAGGCTGTAAGCAGGATGGCTTCCTTGTTTCACCTTCAGCTCCTGCACGACCTCTTGCCTTGGCTTCCCTCAGTGGTGAACTGTGGTTGAGCCATGTGAGCCAAATACACCTTTTCCCTCTCTACGTTGCTTCTGATCATGATTTTTACCCCGGCAATAGAGAGCAGGCTAAGACGGTGCAGTAGTTTGCTCAGTCTGCTGTAATGAAGTGCCAGAGACTGCGTGACTTAAACAGCTATGTTGTTTAAATTTTCATAGTTCTGTGTTAGAAGCCAATAGGAAGGTGTCAACAAGCCGAGGGCTTGGTATGTCTTATGCCTTCTTTCTATAAGTTACAAAAGATACTTTTCATCATGTCTTTACATAGCATTTCACTTATGAAGGAGCATCTCCAGTCAAGTCGTTAGCTTCTTTAGATCAGGCCACTCACTAGCTTGGCTCTGGTGAAAGGTTTTGAGCATCACGCTCTGCTGTTGGTGGTCCTATAAATGCGCATCTTGTAAGTAGCATGTGCTTCAAAGACCTCTGTCAGATCACAAATCCAGCAGGGCTCACACTTGCTTTCCTCTATGTGTTGTTTATTGTGCCACAGGAAGTACGTTTTCTTCTTGACCAAAAATTTTCAGGGTTTATATATTTTGGCAGTGCGCGGACTCGGCATCGCACGAACAAAGTCATACGCTGCGGCACAGAACTAGAGACGTAGGCACTTTCCTTCCCTCCAGATTGTTTAACGATTTCATGATGAATCACACACACACACACACACAGAATCCTTGATTCTCCCAGCTGAGAGTCGAGGACTGACAACAGTGGTCTGGACTCAAGTAGGGTAATTGGAGTTTCTGGAATATAAGGGAACTATGGAGTGAATCAAAAAGTTATGTTCCTCTGAGGAAGCTGCAGGTGGGTAAAGCGGTTTGAGTTCACTTTTGAGGATTAAAAGGGAGAAATTCCACTTTCTGAGGCACTGAAAAATGTAAGCAGTATGTGACTCAAAGATGTCCACCATATGGGTTTGTACAGCTCGGCTTTCAGAGAACAGTGACATCAGAGAGCAATTCTGAACTTCTGAAGCTCTGTGAACCCAGGAAGCAGGGGAGGGTTTAAATGCCCTGAAATTAATTTTCCTGCTTTTATTATGTTAGCCAGTGTTTTCATTTTACTATTGATACCCAGAAGCAGTTTCTCAAAAGACCCACTTAAAACAGATCACATCAAATAGCCAAATGACACTATTCATTTACTTGAATGACTAAAACACGAATTTCAAAAATTGTTGAATCGTGCCAAGCTCAAATGACCAGGATCAGTTTCGCATAGATTCGAGTCAACTGCAGGATTTACTCAAACTATTACAACTGTGAAACGAATGTTTACACAAGCTGCTGAGAGAAACAATGTTAAAAAGTCTTAGATTAAAGACTTGTAAATGTTTATGCCTTATGCAAATCTGCTAATGAATTTCGTTGAGATTTTTAATTTCTCCAGGTTGGTTTTGAGCTATTATTATTTATGCTTAAGCTCTTTGACATGATGCTGCCGCAATACGTAAGTCAGCTAATCTAATTTTATATGAATTTTAATTTGAGCGCCAGCAGGGTGTCGAAACACTCTATGGGCCAGTCATCTAAGCTGATAAGAATCTTCAAGCATGAACAGAGAAAAAACCTTTCATCAAGGAAAAAAACAGCAGAGTTTTTAGCTGAGACTCCAGAGCCTTCCACTCCGTTGCCTTTATGTCATGCCTGATGTCGGCAGAGATCATCCTTTCTAGACTTTGCCATTTAATCTAGAACGTTTGCCTAAATCCTCCTCCCAGCACCTAACCAAGGTTTTGTTGAGCCTTGATGGAAAAGGTTGTGAGTACCCACAAGGTCTGGGATTCACCAGAAGGCAAAGCCAAGCGCAGAGCCATCGTGTCTGGACCTCATGTTGTTTTTCCATTTTTCATGTCCCTCCTTCCATCAACTAAACACAGAGTAGAAGGCAAACTGGTCCTCATTGCGGCTTTGCACACTATACCGGAGGATGAAGACTATCCTCACCGTTTCTCTATCTCCTTTACAGATGTGATGGGCTTCTGCTTAGCCAAAGTACTATATGAAGGTGCTATTTGATTTAGAGGGTAAATTTATACACTACCCATCTCTAATCATATAAACGGTATTCGATATCATGATGATATAAAGGGAGTAATCTCACCCTGTCATAAAATATATAGATGTAGAACTACACTGCACACTGTCACTTTTCAATTTAAAACAATTCCTAGCATGTTAGTCACTAATGGTTACAGGTTGGGTATATGGAAAGAAAAAGACAGCTAAGCAGGGAAAGACATAAATGGTTTGCTGAGGGCATCCTAGAAGGACACATGTGCCATGGCAGACTATAAAACAATGCAGTTCAAGACAAAAATTCCTGAACGCAATGTGAGCCAGCCTGAGCTACATTCTTTAAAGGCTAGCTTCCCCGGTTAGGTTACTTTGTACTGCTGTAAGGGAAAACAGCACAAACGTTTCCCCTCCCGCTTTTCCCTCAATCTGGTGTTGAGTGTGCCTGGGCTTCAAAACATCCTTGCGGCCACTGTTCCATCCTGGCTGCTTGTAGTTTGTGAGTAGAAAATGCTCCTCCCTCGAGGCTGTCTCTTCACATGGTGCAATCCTTCACTGAAGTTCTTCTTAGGAACATAACTTTTTTCACATTGTTATTTATGTTTATTTTTTTATATTTATATATTTATTTTTTATTAATTTATTCTTGTTACATCTCAATGGTTATCCCATCCCTTGTATCCTCCCATTATTCCCTCCCTCCCATTTTCCCCTTATTCCCCTCCCCTATGACTGAGGAACATAACATTTTTATAGCAGTGAATGTGAGCCTCGTTCACGAGATGGTATTCTTGCGTAGAAGTCTCTACACAGAAGCATTTTCAACAAGTCGCGTCTACAGGCACACATTTGTGGCTGTGCCCCCTACCCTTTCATAGGACATGCTTAATGAAGTATCATTTCTTAGCGAAATCACGCCAAGAGACCTCTCCAACCAAAAGAAGGTAACAACTGGTAGTGTCACCTTAGCCGAGGAGGAAGCTGTTTCCAAGGCAGCTCAGCATCTTTATGAAGGAAGAGGAGCAGTCAGCACAAGAGATTTAATAAGGCTTCCTGTGCCATTAAGTAACCTACTCTGCCAAGGAAGGGAGCACGTCAAGGGCATCGGACACAGGGGTGCCTTCCCGGGGCGTAAGTGTGCAAATAAGTACGTTGCACTTGGTAGCAACTCTGGGCAAGGTACAGTTACAACAGCAGGCCCGGAATCCTGCTGTGGTTATTTTTAAACGCAGTGGTGATTCACTGAGATTCTTTACTTCCCTTCTCATGATGATGATTAGCAAGTCTGTGTCTTTTAGAAAGGAGGTTAGTTGTGTTTACCTAACGAAGCCTTTGTCTCACGCGAAATAGGAACGGCTCCATCTTGGTACCGGGTAGAGACGAAGTAGCCTGAGAAGGGTTTTCTGAATTAGAAGCAATGGGTTCTGAACACGGGACTTCCTGAAAGATACGTTGCCTAGCAACCACCTTCCATACTGAGAGGCTCTGAGCATGCTGGCGGCCACACGGCCCACCCGCCCAGAACACTGTCCACACTGTTCTGTTTTTGTCTCATCGTGAGGAGCCATCTTGAGAGTGGCTGCCAGGGGCGCCAGACTCTTGCGTGCTGTCTTCTCTTTCCTCTTCAGAGTTGGTCCCCTCGTGTTTAAAGAAAGAGACTCTCAAAGTCAGGAAGCTAGTCAGACATCCAAACTATGCAGTGACGTAGAGGCCCCTGCGAACCGGAAACAGACATGTACTGCATCCCTTTTCAACTCAATCAGTTCCAAACATCAACCTCTAGGGCTTGTGGGGCTTGGCTGTTGGCCCAAGCTGTACCCTGGGCAGAGGCAATGTACGGTTCATGGAGGTCACTCTTATTTTTTTTGTTTTTACTGTTTAAAGAGAGAGAGTTGGGTGTATAATCTTGGCACTTTTACAAGAGGCTAGTAGAGAAGAGGAAAGAGGAAAAAGTAAGACTGTTTTTAATTCATCAAACTGCTGCTGATTTGGGAATAATAAACACAAGTCTGTTTCCTTGATTATTTTATAAATAGCAAATATTTGGGTGAGGAATCTGATAAGTGCGCAGACTATAGGAATTGTTTATCAAAATGATGCGTCAGTTAAAAAGCAAAACAAAACAAACAACATCCCCTGCCCCCCCAAAAAAAGAATTTGAGTATTTCTGTGAGATTCCTCAGTCTGGTTCCCAAGGTCCTTAGTCATCATTCCTGTGTCCTTTGAACTGGATCAAAGCAACACAGGGCCTCTGAGGGGAAAGATTGGTTCCATTATACAAAAGGCAATAAGGTAGTGCCTTTCCCAGCAGTTGATAGGCAGGAATGTTGTAAAATACTGTGTGGTTTTCAAATACCACGGCAGTGTTCTGGTTCCGTCTCCCTAGTCATCGGGATTGGCCTTTCTGGCTTTCTCAGGCGTTGCCAACTGTTTCCATGTTAGGCAGAGAATCTGTGTCCAAAGTCGGGGGGCAGCGTGGTACTTCGCTAACTCAGCCATTAGCGTGGTCCCTGGCCCCTGCTTGCCTGGGTTCTCGCATTTCAACATTGCCTACTTACCGTAAGAACCTCCCCTGCCACCCCCCCACTTAAGCCACTGACCCAAACATACAGCACATTGCATTTAAATGAGCAACCCAGGCCGTGAGGAGAATGAGGGCCGGGGGTGGGGGTGGGGGTGGGCACAATATAAACTGTGGTCACTCCATTCTTCTGATATTTAAAAATTAAAATGGAAAAGTTTTGTCCATTTGGATTGGGGGGAAATTTAGGATGGAAACATTTTTATGAAACTCTTGTACATAACATATTGTTGCTTTTTTTTTTTTTAATTATTAGAGAACAAAGGAGAGGGTAAGAAAGTGAATTTTTATGGTATTTCTTTGCTTAAAAAAGAAAAGAAAACAAAAACAAAACAAAACAAAAACCCACTTTTTGAATGGTTATGGCCAAGATAGAGACAGATTCTGAGGAGAGAGTGGTGAATGGGAACGATTTGGCTGCAGAATAGGACGCAGCCACCCTGTGCATCACAATTCTTGAGGTGAAGGACCACCTCTCTGTGGAAACAGGGAAATGCCAAGAACCGCCCACCGCACCCCCTACCCGTCCCCCCCAGGCAGCCATACTAGTCTCTAGTTCTTGTGACTCATTTTCAACCTAGAACCTCAGGAGGTTTAAAGCCATCTAAGCCCCTGCCTTTGTCACACTCTGTCTGGCAGTTCCAGACACCCAAGTTCTCCCAGACCAGATCAGCCCCGTTTGTTTCTGTGCCAGACCCAGAGATAAACAAGCCTTCTTGCCTTCTGAAGCACTCCGTCCTCTCTGTAGCAAGGATAAAGCTCCAGCCCCGCAACGTTGCTCTATACTCTTGACCCGTAGGCTCTCCTTCTGTGTGACTTCTTCATGAACTTCAAAACTGCTCCTAGTAATTCAAGAAAAATAGTCGGGAGCCACAGAGATGGCTTGGCAGTTAAGAGGAACAAATGTAGTTCCCAGCAACCATGCTGGGCATCACACGACTGCATGTAACTCCAGCGCCAGGGAATGCAACATTGGTGGCCGTTAGTGGCACCTGCACTCCTGCATATATACCCTCCCACAGGCCCCACAATTTAGAAGGAAATAAATCTTGAAAAAAAAAACCCACAACGTCTGCTTTTTTGTTTTGTTTGTACACAGCCTTTCTCTAGCTCAGGGTGGCCTAGAACTCACAGCAATCTTTCCCTCTCAGCCTCCCAAGTACTGGGATTGTAGGCATAAGCCACCACACCCATTAAAATTATTTTCTTTCTAACAATTGAGATGTAATCTGAATAAATTAATAAAATTAAATTAAAAAAATAAAATTATTTTCTTTCAACCAAATTTATCTCAGGGTCTTTGAAGTTCTCAATATATTCTTAAAGCAAATTCTCAGAGGTTCTAAGAGGATGTAAAGCCTCGGGCAGATTAAACTTGGCACTGGGAGGCATGAAACTCCATTTGTCAGTTTTTATGCACTTAGGAAAAAGGGTCCCTGTTATCTCGCAAGAGGGTAGGCACCATGCCAATCACAGATGAGATATAAACTCAGAGGCAGACGCTTGCAATGGGTAACCTTATTTTGATAAATTTTTAATGTGATGGGTCCATGTTACACACAGAAGATGCATTACCTCAAATACAAATATTTGAATATAATATATATATATATATATATATATATATATATATATAGCTTTTTTTCATCTTTTTGATCAACTCAAAGGAAATGCACTACTACCTCAAAAACTAGTTTCACTGGAATTGCTTTTTGTGAGTCTGACATCATGTGAACTTTAAGGTCAAAACTACTTTCCAACTGTCAATACCCACGTTATAGTTTTACCATAGCTTTCATTTGAGCTTTTATTCCTACAGAACCTTTCCAAGTGGGTAGATAATTTATGGCTTATTTTATGGGTAAAGAAACTGAAATAGCTAACCATTAACAAGCTATGTTTTCCTAGAGTTACTCACTAGGTAATTAGTAGATTTAAGAAAATGATCCAGGACTGAAAATGTGCAGTTTCTTTGCCTTTCTCTCAGACCTTTACACCCGTGCTGTTCCCTCAGGCAATGCTGTAAGGATATAAGGAACCGGTGTTGGGGACCTCAGTGGACTATTACCTCATAAACTAGAAGATAACAGGGCATCGTGACAGGGAGCTGGATGTCTCTTTGTCTGAATTTGCTTTAATTTAGTGCCGTTAATAAAGCAAGGTAAGAAGTACCCTGCCTCAGGTTCTTAACACTATTGGATACACTCCCCTCTTACACACACACACACACACACACACACACACACACACACACTTGTTAGCCATCTATGAGGTCTGGTCCTGGTGCTCGCAGGACATAGCCTGACTCCAGAAGAAAACTGTTTCATTATCTTTGCTCAGTGACTAGGTCCTCAGAACAAGGCAGTATAAGCGTGTGTCCCAAAAGCTTATGATTTGTGCCACTTTTGACATCAGAAGTGAGTATCGATTTGGAATAAATGGGTTTTTAGATACCAACCGGGTACACATCAGTAAGGAAAACACAAATGAACTGACCGATTGGATTCTTCCATATAGCAAAGTCAAGCATTTCTTTCCACTAGCACTGTGTCTATTTTCTGGTCGCTCTTCAGTGTCAGCTGCTGGACTAACATGCACTTGGCAGTTACTACAAGTACTCTTCTCCGTGTCACAGGCACTGTGTACATGTATATGGCTAACTGTTCCATTAAGAAAAGAATGGTGATGTTGATTCTTACTTGAACATTAATATTAAAACACAGGTTGTATAGAGCTAGTTAGTATTGTACATACGTGGATCTGTTCAAAAGTTAAATGGATGCCTTTACTGTGAGGCAAGGGAAAGGCAGCAACTGGTCAGGACTTTTGTTTCCCCTACTTTTAAGGGAAAATGTTGAGCTTGATGCCATCTGTGGTGTCTTATTCCCTGGATACTTTTTTTAAAACTTATAAACTATATACCTTTTATAAGCCTTATATGTAAATCTACTATAAACCTCATATTAAACTTGCTACAAGCATTATAACCTTAGCATACAAATAAATCCTGGAGCAGGGGAGATAGCTCAGATGGTAAAGTGCCTGCAGTGCAAGAGTAAGGACCTGAGTTCGGATCCCCAGAGCCCTCGAAAAATCCAGGCAGTAGTGGGTACCTGTAAAGCAAGAACTACAGGGGCTGAGATGGGCAGGTCCCTGGAGCTCAGTGATGCCTGGCCATGGTAGCCAATGAGGGCATTTCAGGTTCAGTGAAAGGCCCTAGCTTAGAAATAAGGCAGAGAGTGATTAACAAAGACACCTCTGTAACATTGGCCTCTGGCCTCCAAACACATGTGCAAATGCATGTATGTGTGTAACATTCAGTTAATAAAACAACAGTTTTCCTTTAACCATGCTAACTCCCAAAATAACTTACATAGAGAGACTATGATGTATTTTATAAACTTTGAATCACTAGAGCTGGGCAGATATCAGCCTTCTCAGTTATTTTGTTATCTCCCAGTTACACATCCCAAGTTACTTGCCGATAATTCATCGTTTCTGGGCAGCTCCTGTTCCACTTGTTTGTCCTCATAGCCACATGCAATGTTCTTCTCCCTGGCTTTCTCTCTCTCTCTCCCCACCATGTAGTCTTTCTCAGACCCCAAGCCCGGGAAACTCAGCCCTACCTACCTCTCTTCTGCCCAGCCCAGGATATCAGCAGTATTATTAGCCATCTGAGATAATTGGGGTGCAAAATTATATAGCATTACTTGATATACATGAGAATGTGCGTGTCTGGGGTATAGCTAGATTTTGGGTGGTTGAGGGGAACAATTAATAATTAAAAACATAAAAAAAATTAAAAACATAGCACCAGACAAACCCCCAACACATGTGCATACATTGACAGAAATACCCCCACACACGTTTTCTTATTAACCCACCATACGATTGTTAAATATTAAATATATGTCAGATATTTTTGAGTAGGAGAAGAACAGTGAGCAAGTGAACATTGATGTGACACTAAAGCATCTCACAGAGTAGGAGACATGTGAGTAGACTGTCTCTGTTCTTTATGTTTCTGTAACAAACAAGTCTATTGCTCCAAATTTGAAGGTTGAAAATTCTGACGTCAAGGCATTAGCAGATTTCCTGTCTGGCAAGAACTAGCTTTGTGCCAGTAGACTACCCCTTTCTGCTTCCTTCTGTAATGGAAGGTGGACAAAGTTCCTGGGGTCTCTTAAGTTGAAGCATTAATCCCATTCATCAAGTTGAAGTCCTCTTAATCATTTCTCAACAGCCTCTTAATCCCATAATATCTAAATTTTGGAAGGAGACAAACACTGAGTTACTATGTTACAATATAAGGACCATGAGACCTGGGCCTGCGGAATAGGAGCCCTACAGAGGGCTTCCTAACTTATCTTCCCTTAGGGATGGATGCTTGGAGGTTGTATATGAACAGAATTTTATTGACAGAACAGTAGGCAGAGGTGACACTGAGAAAGACAGACGTACATGAATTTTAGTCTATAAGTGATGACAAATTCCAAAAAATGTATGGACAGGTTATGATATATCATAGGCTGTAGATGATAGGGAAGTCATGATTTGATGATGCTCTGGATTCAGGGAAGGTAGATAAGAGCCAGAGGAATCAGCTAGGACCACAGACCTCATCTTAGGTCCTGGAGGCACAGGAAGATGCAGTAATAGCACAAGTGAAAAATAGACAGGATTGAAGTCACATTTTGAAGGGATACATGGATCTGTCTGGGTAGCAGCTCATTTCAAAATATGTATGATGACTCATCCAGAATCAATTAAAAATGCAAGCAACTGGGCATAGCTGTGAAGAATTTTCTTGGTTGGATGAATTACTTGAGGTGAGGAGATCCACTCTAAATCTGAGCCACATCTTCTGCTGGTGACCCGAATACAAACACATGTGAGAAGGGACCTTTTGATTCCTTTTCCTGCTTTCTCTCACTCTTGCTGGCAAGTTTACCTACCTGTTGCTGAGGTATTCCTTCACTGGTGGAACCTATTTCTTCAAGATTCTAACAGAGGGGGCTGAAGAGATGGCTCAGAGGTTAAGAGCACTCTCTGCTCTTCTAGAGGTCCTGAGCTCGATTCCCAGCAACCACATGGTGGCTCACAACCATCTGTAATGTGATCTAATGCTCTCTTCCCATGGCATACAGGTATACATGCAAATAGAGCACTCATATGCAATAAATAAATAAAATCTTTTTTAAAAATTCTAACATAGACAGTAGAGCAGCAGCTCTCTAGGAAGCTTCTGGGCCTACTGAGATGCAGTCTTATGAACTGGACATCTACTGAGCTCATGGGTGCTCACAGAGACTGAACCAACAACCAGGAGCTTGCATGGATCTGACCTAAGCCCTCTGCGAATTTGTTACAGTTGTGTAGCTTGAGCTTCTTGTGTGAGCTCCTAAGAGTAGGAGTTGGGGGGCTGCCATCTCTCACCCTTTTGCCTGCTTTTAGGACCCTATTCCTCCTACTGGGTTGCCTCATCCAGTCTTAATACAAGGGGAGGTGCTTAGTCTTACTGTAATTTGATATACCATGTTTGATATCCATGGGATATCCTGCCCTTTTCTGAAGAGAAATAGAGAAGAGAATGGGGGAAGGGAGAGGGAAGGTTGGGGTGGAGGAGGGGGAAGGACTGCAAGAAGAGGAGGGAAGGAAAACTGCAATCAGGATATAAAATATGAGAGAAGAATAATTTGTAAAAATGACAGAAGGAGAAGAAGAAGAAGAAGAAGAAGAAGAAGAAGAAGAAGAAGAAGAAGAAGAAGAGGAGGAGGAGGAGGAGGAGGAGGAGGAGGAGGAGAAGGAGGAGAAGAAGAAGAAGAAGAAAAGAAGAAGAAGAAGAAGAAGAAGAAGAAGAAGAAGAAGAAAAGAAGAAGAAAAAGAAGAAGAAGAAGAAGAAGAAGAAGAAGAAGAAGAAGAAGAAGAAGAAAGGAAGGAAGGAAGCCATTTGCAACCAAGTACAGCAAGTAGTCACTTCAACTAACTCATCCAAGTCAAACGCAGAGTGCTGGGTTTTTGATGAAAGGCAGATGATGACTTTGAAATCCAGGGACCAATTTTGGTATAGCCAAAGGAGTGAGGACTGCCTTCGGTTCTCTGGGCCAGCTTGAGAAGGCAGGAGTCTCACCAGGGAATCAGCAGCTGCCTTCAGGAAGCTCCCAAGGGAGGCCAAGCTGCCCTTTCTGCAGTAGCTCTGCTGTCCAAACGGCATTCAAGAGAGCCTGTGATTTATACAGATTTATATAAGATCGAAGGCACTTTATGAAATCTGTTTCTACAATTACATTTCCTAAGAACTACTAGAGATTAGAGCGTCACTGTTCTCAGACACCCTGCCACACAGTGTTCTGTAAACAGCTTATGCAGAAATAGAGGAAAGGGGATGGTCAGTTGCCAGTTTGTGCGAGGATTCCCACCAGGGACTCCCTGAGGCCAGCTTCTTCTGATTTATGTACCAAATGCCTGTAGCCAGCTGGCCAGCAGTCACCCTGCCTCGTCAGTACTTCCAGAACATTTAAAAATAAGCTCTAATAAAAGGCTTCTTTCTATTATCTCTGTCCTTTGGGATGAAGAGAACTCCCCACAGACATCGGGCATTTTAACAAAACCCATAGGTCCTCAGTGCATAATAAATGTCTTTCATTATAAGTTAAAATTTGTTCTAGGATGAACTCACCTTTGAAGTCTGTCCAATAGGTATATTTTACCACCATTCTACTCAAAATTAGCATGCATTGGTTTTAATTTCTATTGGCATCAATGTAAATTAGAATGCTAGGGGCTGGAGAGATGGCTCTGCAGTTAAGAGCACTGACTGCTCTTCCAGGGGTGGTAAGTTCAATTCCCAGCAACCAAATGGTGGCTCACAACCATCTATGATGTGATCTGATGCCCTCTTCTGGCCTGCAGGTGTACATGCAGACAGAGCAATGTATACATAATAATAAATAAATAAGTCTTTAAAAAAAAGAATGTAAAGACTTCTGGAACATTACTTGTGGGGTGTGTCTGTGTGTGTGAGCGCACGTGTGTGTGACCTGAATTGATTTTCAAATCCAGTGATTTACCTAATGTCATCTTCTTAGTCCTGAAACATTAAGAGCCCAGCATCACATTAGAGTGTGAGGAAGGATGTTACCAAGTACAGACCTTAAACAAGCTGTAATGTGATGGCTGAGAGCTCAAACTACACATTATTGAATATTGCTATTTGTCTGGTCCAGCTTACATACATATAAACAAATACTCTTAAATTTTATTTTAAAAGAAGCCACTAAGAATCTTAGTATATTTAAAAAAGAAAACCTTTATTTGGCAGGCGGTGGTGGCGTACTCTTAATCCCAGCACTCAGGAGATAGAGACAGGTGAATTTCTATGAGTTTGAGACCAGCCAGTCTGGTTTACGGAGTGAATTCCAGGACAGCCAAAGCTACACAAAGAAACTCTGTCTAAAAAAAAAAACCAAAACAAAACAAAAACAAAAACAAAGCAAAAAACCACCCAAAACCTTTATTGATGACTAAAACCTACTTTCTTTTATTATCAAGGTCAAATTTTTGCTTCCAAGAGGAATGCATGTACCTTGTTAACTGTTGAGCACTAGTGGGGAAATGTCAGCAACAGAAAAGTTTGCCAGCCTCTCTGGTCAGATATGTGCTCCTTCATAGCTTAAATAGTCAACCACAAAGGGGCAAATCTCTTTGAAGGTGGACACAGAAGGGAGGCACATGGCATTGAGTATACAGACAGCCTGCTGTGGGTCTGAGGATATTGTTCCCTGCAGGGTTTTCTGACTGGAGCAGACGGTCCTCCAGACTTCTATGTGTTTTGAGCACTCACAAGATGGTAAATAACATCACTATATCAGTGTGAGCAGTAGAGATATGGCTTCTGCCCCCCGGGAGTAGACTTTCTCCTACCTTCAAATTCAACATTCTTTGGTGTTAATTGAAAAACAATTAATCGAACAAATGTAAAACCAAGATGTATAACCATATAGGATACTTTCATTTGTGAAAGATAAAATGCCCAGAACACAAGTCCATGCACTTCTATGGGCCTAAAACTGGAAGACAGGAGCCAAGAGCAGAAAGTCTTGTATTTTCAATTCATGTGTATTATTGGGATTCTTTGTTTTTATTCTGTATATAGTTTATAATCTTAAAAAGTTAAATCTTAAAAACTGAACAAGGTATGCTTATGATACCTTGCATGCTGTTTAATGTAATAATAATTTATGAGTATCAAGACTTAATTCTTATTTAAAAAGCAGATAGGTGATAGATAAGTAGACAGGTAGGTAGACAGACAGATAAAGAGACAGAGAGACAGACAGAGACAGAGAGACAAATAGACACATAATTGGTGTGTAAGGAGAATGAGTGTATAAAGTGAATTTGGGTTTTTGTTTTGTTTTGTTTAGATTTTTCAAAAATGTGTATGGGAGATTTGCCCGTATGTTTGTATGTCTGGAAACCATGTGCATTCAGTAACCTCAGAAGTTAGAAGCGGATGTTGGGTCCCCCAGAATTGGCATTATAGTTGGTGGGTAGCCACCATGTGAGCCCTGGGGGTTGAGTCCAGGACCTCTGGCAGAGCACCAGTGCTCTTAACAACTGAGCCATTTTTCTAAGAAATGAGTTTATGTCAAAAGTTTCCCCAAGGGTTATGATGATAGAGCACTTTTGTTGACTGTTACACATCCCTGAAGCACTGAGCTTTTTTTAAAAAGTAAATATGAATTTATAATCAGAAAAAAATAAATAAGAAAAATATTAGTATATGTTTTATGCATACCAAACAACCTCAGTTCAGTCTCCATTATTTAAGTAGTTAAAATTTTTGAATGGAAAATTAGCAGGAACATATATACATATGTGTATATGTATGTATATGAATGTAGGTTGTTAAACCGTATGCATAAGTATTCTGCCCAGCCCTAGTTTTTCCAAATGCCCCAAACTCTTTTTCTCTTTAATGTTCTAAACTAGGGAGGATTTCCCATCCAGTTTGGAGCCAGCACTGCTATGAATGGGGACCACGGGAGAGAGGCTTGGGGGACGCAGCCTGGCATTCACTCATACATCTTCTTTCCACTGACATGCCCCCAAGAAAGAATAGCTCAGGAGACAAATGAAGGGAGTTTCCTATCTTTGACCCTTTAGTTTGACCCTTGGTGTCTCTGGGGCCTCACTCAGATGTAACAAAGTAGATTCGGCTCCCTGTGACACCCAAAACACTCATTTGGAGCTTTTCATTTTTAATTGGCCTCAATCTGAGTCTCAGACCCACGTACAGTGGCAAGCCTCTGTGTGGCAGAGACTGCCCTAGCAGGCATGGCTGTACTTTCACTTCCCAGACAGATTTCTAAGTACAAACCAATGGGAGATTGCATCAGATTCGCCAAGGCAGACCAAATAAATTTCCTGAAATCCCCTTGGTGACACAGAGCACCTTGGTCGTGCTTTATCACATCGCTAAATTTAGATAGTTTGAAAAAGGCTGAAAAAAAAATAAATGCAAGATCAATCCGAGAATACAGAAAATTGACTGGGCCAGTTCGTCTTCATTTGTTTTGTAATGCAGAAAGGAGGCAGGTTGATTCCCAGCCCAGCTAGTTGTAACAAAATCCTTGTTCCCTGAAGTTATCCTGGAGAAGGAAGTGCCTTCTAGATGCTTGCTGCTGATGTCTGCCAAGCCCACACATGATGTGAGCTGAAAATGAGCCATAATTGGTACCCAGAAAACCACGTCAGTTATCCAGCTGCAGATTGCCAAAACTGTCCTGTGGGTGTTGGTTTGAGGGCATCTACAAGCACACAAGCACTACTGAGTCCGTAAGAGCGACAAGTATCTGCAGAATTGTTAATAATACCAAGGACACTGTTGACACTGTTTAATGAGTGCCTTGCACACATGCATCAGATAGATCTTTAATTTCATGTTGGAAAATTGGACTTAGTGGGGTGTGGTGGTGCATGCCTGTAATCTCAGCGCTCAGGGAGGCAGAGGCAGGTGGATCTCTGTGAGTTCGAGGCCAACTTGGTCTACACAGTGAATCCAGGACAGCCACAGTTAGGCAGAGAAACCATATCTCTAAAGCAAAAACAAAACATGGAGTAAATTCTGAGATTAAAAACAATTAAAGGCTTTAAAAAACAATATCACCCATTTAGACCATTTTAAAAGATGTCATGAGTTCTTTTTTTTTCCCAGAGAAAGGTAGAAACAAAACAAAAAACTACCACCAGTAAAACCCTATCTAGCCCTTCCCCCTACCCTTTTTAAGCTAATCTTTCTCAGAGTCTTTTCAAATGCTTTTGTTAGGATCTTTCCACACCTTCTGGACTTGAAAGCCACAGTCTAAGTAATACCCACTTACGAGTCCTGACAAATCGACACTTCACCTCGTGGTGAGTTGATAGATAATGCCTCGAAAAGTGGGAAGAGGCAAAGAAAGGGATACGCCTAACAGAGTGTAACATTGATGGAACCCAAAAACACTTAAGAAGATGTGGAAACTAAGTTGCCCTGAACGGAAGGTATGCAGGGGCGCACAGCACAAAGGACCCAGTGCTTCCACAAGGGCGCTGGTTGTTAGAGTCCTTTCTCATCTGTCATTCATGTCTCTCATGGAGTATGTATGCCCTGAAACTGCGAATTTCACACTCCAGAACCCAAAATTCACTTCTGACTTAATTTCAAAAAAAAAAAGAAAGAAAGAAAGAAAGAAAGAAAAAGAAAAAAATCAGTGAAGAGATTACAAAGAAACAAACAGGAAAGAGGAAGAGAGTACACACACATAAAGAAAAACAAAGAAGTAGGAATTATATAAGAAATCAGAGTACAGAGGTATAGAGAATTACTGTGCCGTACCGGGTGTGATTGCATGGATGTACATGCATGTGTTTTGTGTTAATAACCAAATATCTAAAGCAAACCCATTCTATTTGTATCACTTTTCTGCACCAGATTCTTCACATAACCTTTCTCCATTGTTCTGATTTGTCTTCTAACCCCCATAATTCCTATCAACCACTGAGAGTTCATTTGTAATTCTGTGGAGCCAGCCATATACTGAAAATGAGAAAAAAAAATGAATGGGCGGAAACAATTTTAAGGTGAATTTTCCAGCTTGAAAAAAAGATGCTATCATTCAATACATGACTCAAAGGAAGTCACCCAGGTAGAACACAGACACACAGACACACACACACAGACACACACACACACACAGACACACACACACACACACACGAGTGAAAGCTAATTGTTAGACAAGTTTGTTCATTTTCCAACAAGAAATGAGTGGTTCATCAATTCCTATGCCTCATACATCATAGGACATGAATTTGAAACAGTGTTATCTTTCAGCAGCAACAACAAAACCCCCTCAGGTCTCACTTTACCTCAGCATTCCTCTGAGTCTCCCAACAAGCTGAACCAGATCGTGTATTCAGATGAGCCCTAGACAGACAGGAATAACAACCAGTTATTTTCCTTCTTTGTGCAAATAATAGCTATAACTGCTTCTCTTGCCCAAAGCCCTCTCCCTTTTCCCTTTCACCATAAGCATGTAAGTAATAGATGATGGATAGATTGATAGATGATAGATAGATTGATTGAGAGAGAGAGAGAGAGAGAGAGAGAGAGAGAGAGATTGACAGGTAGATACGATAGAAGATAGATGATAGATAGATAATAGATAGATAGAGATAGATAGATAGATAGATAGATAGATAGACAGACAGATAGATTCAAATCTTCCCATACAGCTGGGGATGGGCAAGAGTGTTGTGTAAAACCTCAGAAGAAAGTTTCTAGAACACTTTAAACATTGGCTCAATGACTACCTCCAGAAAAGACCAGGAACCTCTTATTTGGGGATTTCTTCTTCAGTTCTACTTGAGAAGGGAGCTGATTTCCTGACATGAGTGAGGGAACTTTCTGTCTTTATATGCCCTGGGTAATCTCATGCCTTCCAGCTTTAGGATGCACAACTCTGGAGTTTATGTCACTTGAGTGTGCAGTGATAAAATGCTGAGGACATGCATCTGCCTCATATTTCCACACCTTGAAAACAATGGACCACATCAATATTTTTCAGTCATGGGGAGTGTGAGCCCACATTATTCCTTACACTATTACTTTCTGTATCTTTTTAACTTTTAAGACAAAGACAAGCCACTCAAAGAAACTTTATGCTTCTATAAGAACAAAATTACTTTTCACTTTTTGAACCCATAAAACATTCTCTTTTATTCAAAGGGAAGTGTGCCGTATGCGTCCAAACTCCAGAGCAAAGCAAAAGTTTCTCATGTGGATGATCTGTTGAAAGACTAGCAGAAACTAATTTACAGTACGCAAACTTAAGTGTGCAGTAAGATTTAAAACTCAAATTAAAACTACTAAAATGATTTGTAGTTAGAAATGTGGGTTTTCATTTTTAACCCTGCTCCTAGTTTGCTATTTGATGTTGAGTAATGTCTAGGCTTCATCTAGATTTCAACAGTGGACCTGACAACACCCATTTTGTACCAACTGCTACATTGTTGTGAAAGATGCTCTATGTAGAATCCCTTTGAAGAACAAGGCAGTATTTGGATGTTAGGTAGTTTCATGAAGAGAATTTGGTACTTTGATTTCCCTCTCTCTGAAGTGTCATCAATAAAAAGTAGTGTTAAACTGGCATCAGAATATATCATAAGAAGTCATAAAAATAGCCAAGAAGTAGATGAGAAAACACTCAACATCATTAAAACATCTAAATCAAAGCTATAATGAGACACACCGCACGATAGTTGAGAGAGCAATTGTCAAAAACACACCAAGTCCTGATGAGAACATGCAGAAAAGAAAACATGGTAGGTGGGGTGCACACTGACAGGCATTAAGGAAAACAGTACATAGATTCCTCACACAGCTAATTCCACTTGTGGTATAGGAAGATGACATCAACATCTTGCCCCATACCCCACCTTGTGATTGTTGCAATATTATTTCACAACTAAGACATAGAAACATAAGTATTCATTGATGAAGGAATTGATGAAGAAATTGTGATATGCACAAAGGAATGCTATCCAATCTCATCATTGAGGTCGCTATAATCTCTTGCTACAAGCACACAAAAGGCAAATGTGAAATACAAATATGTTAGCTGTCTTAAGTGTAGAAATCATTTCAATCACCTTACCTAAGCATCTGGGAATTGGTTTCATATGACACTTATTCCAGTTTCCTACACAAAATAAATGCCATCTCACAAGACGTGATTTGTGAGTGACTTCCTCTTTCCCTGTTGGAATTTATTACACCTGCCATCAGACGGCGAGAAGCCAGAATGTTTCAGAAGTGTGTTTGACAGATAACATTGAATGTAACTTAACTATGTTAAGTGTTGGGGGTTGGTCTGCTGCACTGTGTATTCAGATTCTGATATCTGTGCCCCAAGATATGGTTACAGTCCAATGACATGGGCGTTGTCATGATCACTGATCAATGTTGGGTAAACATTGCTCCCCACTTATCTCTGACTGGTTAATAAAAAGTTGGACAGCCAATGATGGGACAGAGAGGACAGTGAAGCTGGATTTCCATTCCCAGCCTTGGGGTCTCAGATAAGGACCATGAGGTGAAGAAGGAGAGTAAGAAAGAAGAGAGAGAGGAAGGAGGTAGCCAGGAGGAGCTGGCCATGAGGGCTGGCCTGATGGAGCAGAAGCAGCCCAGGTAGGACCAATATGGCAAGTAATTTGGGACATGTAGCTGAGAACCAGACTAGCATAGAGGTTAGAATAGATGAATATCTGCCCACCTCTAGTGCCTTAGAGTTTGTTGAATAAATCTAATAGGTCTCGGTGTCATTATTTGGAACTTAGAGTAGGTAAATAGAAAAGCCCCCCCAAATTATACATAAATTTTACTTATGTTCAGTGTTCTGTATATCCATTCTAACTTTCAGTTTATTGTACTGGAGGTTGTTTTAACCACATTTCAATGAAACCCCCTTTACATGCAACAAATTTATTCTGAATTTGGCTTAAATAATTGTTCCATGGACATCTCAGTTACACATACAGTAAAAAAGTGCCCCACTTCTCATGTGAGTCTAACAGTCACTTATAAGAGCTGGAAAAGCAATGCATGATTCATGTTAGAGCAATGCGTTGCTTTCTAGTAAGAAATTCCTTGGAGTTGTGTCTATGGCTTAATAGGAGAAAACTTTTACAAGAACATTTTGCTCAACAACAACAAAAAAATTCCCTTCATAACTCTCAGAAACTGAGTTTGCACAAGAATATCTGACCAGCACAGACATCCCTGAAGGCGAGCCAGCCCCAGAGCGGTCAGCGGGCATGAGTTTCCAGTTCTCGAAACAAGATATTCAAAGCTGAGGCTGGGAGGTTACTGTCAGCCGTCCTCCATTGCTGATGTTCAGAGGTGGCTTATCACATTTTATATCCTGGAAATTGATCACCGTTAACAGAATATTTTTAGTGACATCGGATCCTTGGAATGCTTTATGTCTCATGACTAAGCAAAATACTGAAAAATCCATGGGCACGTGGGCCAGATCTCCAGACTTTACTTGAGGTGCAATGAATGTTTAGGTTAACTGTATATTGTACCCATGCCTGTCTCTCATTTATGAAACGGAACATTACTAACCCACAGGACAAGTCCTTAAGGAAGGGACGTTTACCACTGGGAAGCGCTTCTGGATTATCACAACACTGAATCTGAGGAAGTAAACTATTTGAGGAGTTAATTCTACTATTTTCAGACTTTGATCTAGGAAACAGTATTTGTCAATGTGAGGAATGAGTTGTTAAAAGAGTCCTAGAAAAACGTAGCAAGCTCTGGTGTCACCTCAGTCAGCAGGATCGTTGTTCTTGGCCTGAGGTAAAAGTAAATGCCAGGATTAGGAATTGATTCGCCTGTAAAAGACACATCAAACTTTGGGGCTGTGTCTGAGAGCATTATTAATTTCACAGCAAAGATTCTGGTGACATTGGGTATCTCCAATAGGAAGGACTGGGAATGTCTGGGGGTTTTCATGTACTTGATACACAAAATAGGAAATTAGACCAAAAGCCAAATTCCATCTCCCAGTGTCTCAAATGTGTACAAAGCTCCCCACCCTGCACCCCATGCCAGATCTCCAAAAAACACCTTCTATGGGGCCCGGAGAGAAAATGTGAACATTTCCTCAAATACACCTTCATGTTCAAACCCTGGGACCTACCCAAGGTGGCTGAATTACTGTGAGATGCCATAAAGCATGAAATAGACCTAGCTAGCGAGATGGCTCACTGAGCAAAGATCTTTGCCTCACAAGCCTGGCCAACTGAATTCAATCCCTGGACCGCACATAAAGATAGATGAATAAAACCAGTCCCACAACGTTGTCGTCTGACCTCCACACGTTCATACACTGTGGAACTCACGATTCCCCCCGCCTCAAAAGCATATCATGCTCTCACACACAATAATATGAAAAGAATAGGTAAATGAAAAAAATATGAAATCGCAGCATCCTCTCTATTGACTGGCTTGGTCTTCAGTTGTGGTCCTTACATAGCAGGCAGGAAAGGCTGGTACCCACAAGACAGTCTTCATTGGGGACGATTTCCTCTGATGCTCCTTCTTCATAAGGCTGGCTTAGGTGCATTTTGCCATAGACCAGACACTTCTGCATATTTCATTCTCCATCCGTGTCTTCTCTACTGCTAGGTAGTTTTATACATATTTTTTCTCCTTACTGAACGAGGAGGCTAGTACCACAAGGCATGCAAAAACTAGTTCCTGCTCCCCTCTCCCATTCCCCCCCCCCTCTTTGACTAAGTTATAATCTCTGTTGTTGGGTTGGGTTTTTTTTCTTTCAATCTAATACTTTGGTTTGGTTTGGTTTGGTTTTTCAAGACAGGGTTTCTCTGTGTGGCCCTGGCAGTCCTGGAGCTCGCTGTGTAGACCAGGCTGAACATGAACTCACGGAGACTCTGCCTGCCCCTGCCTCCAGAGTGCTGGAATTAAAGACGTGTGCCACTGCTGCCAGACCAATCTAACACTGTTTGGGTTTTCAGTGCTTACTTTGTACTGGCCACTTAAATGTCCTTTCTAACCTATATAATTTCACCATCCATTTAGAAAAGAAGAAACAGGGAGATAGCTCCCTTGCTCATGTTCAGAGAGACAAACGGAAAAAAGAAAAGGAGGAAATCAGGATTTAAGTTTCTTGAGTTAGAGATCTCTGACAACAGAGCCATTGCTTGCCTGCTTCCATCGTATTTCCCAGGCCTAAATCGTTCCATAAAAAGCAGTGAAAATAAAAAAATGAAACCGGGTACAGTGGTGCACGCCTATAATCCCAGCACTGAGGGAGACAGAGGATGGCAGATCTCTGTGAGTTTGAGACCAACGTGGTCTACAGAGTGAGTCTAGGACAGAGAAACCCTGTCTTTAAAAACAATGCATTCAGGAAAGATGCGGACAGGCACATACTTTTAGAGGAGCTAGCTGGTATTTTGAGGTACTACCCTGTGGAAGGGTTAGGGTCACGTGGCCAGTGATCATCTCATGTGCCCAGTGCATTCCTCAAGCCTTTCAAAGGCCATGGTATAACAGGTCAGCGCTAAGAAGCGCAAGTCACTTAAAGCGGGTTCTAAATGAAGAAATGAAGTATAGGAATTGTAAAAGGAAAGAAAGTTCTGAGCAGTAGAAATCTGAAAACATGGAGGATGGGGGCCCGACTCAGGCCTGAGAACCGGAAGGGAGGTATGGGGACTAGATTTAAAAAAATAAAAAATAAACAGGGATGGGGTTGGGGGGAAGGGGGGTAACCCATTAAAAGTGATCTGGGAAGAGACTCCAAGGCTTCAGGGAATGGGCATTCATTAATGTTTAGCAGCAAGGTTAAAAAAACCCTCAAGGATTTCATCAGGATAAACTTGCATACAGTGTACCACTCAGGAGTGGCAGATGGCGTTTTCTAAGATACTTGGTATAGTACAGGTTTCTGATCCAGGAGAGGGAAAGCCAGCTGCAGAGTTTTATTTGAAGATTCATAAGTGGCACCAAAGAAAGGACTCTGGAGCAGGCTGGACCTAATGGAGACATTGGAACGAGCCAGGTAAGGAGGTGCCATCCCTCCTGCAGGGATTGGTTTATTTTTGTTTTTAAGTGTCCTTGAGACTTTGGTAATATACTAGTTAAAAAATAAATAAATAAATAAACTCTTTTAGGAAACTCACTTCTCAAGTCTCTTTTTTCAAAAACACATTTCCTGAGTCTTTCCAAAAACACAGTCCCTTATGACACGGGCAATTCTTTCTGCTCTCGTTAGCCTATCGGAGAAGGATCCAGATTCTCTCCAGTCTAATGGACGCCATAAGCAGAAAGCATCTGAAGCTCTTTAGGTCGTTCGGGAAAAAAAAAAAAGAAAGAAAGAAAGAAAGAAAGAAAAGAAAAGCTTATTTTCATTAGTATTAGTAAATAGACAACGTTTTGCAAGATGCTAAAATCAGAACATTTGCGTCTCCCCTGCGTACACAAAGCTGTCCTGTGTTTGTGTCCTTCCCCATTTCCTCCTCCGCTGTCTCCCATCCTTGCCAGCCCCTGCCAGCCACAGCTTCTCCCAGCTTTGCTCACTTCCTAGCCACCACCTCTACAGATTCTTCCATAAGGCACCATGTGCTTCAAATAAAAGCCCATTGTCCATCTGACAATCGCTCCTCTTTCCGTTTTCTTCCTCCCTGTGAGTCACATCCCTTGGAAGTGCATCTTCCTTTGGAGTGTCTTTCTTTTTGAACCACTTCAGATCCTGAAACGATGAAGAGAATCACAGCAATGCCACATTTTCCTGACTTTTTTTTTCCGTGTAAACACTCCAGAAAACTTCCTCTCAGAATGTTCTGTCGTGCTTTGCCTTTTGTGATGTCTGTTTTAGAAGAAGAGCTGTTATGAGTTAAAGACGCAGAGATGCTTTGGGACCTTTCAGTGTGTCCTTCCTAAATGCTTGTTAGGCTCATCAACATCATTTTAAAATGTTACAATCTTTATAGTGCCTAAAACAGTGGTTTATTGTTGACCAATGAAAGCACACTTATAAAATGTGTTGAAAAATTAGAAGCCCACTACGTTTTGGAACATACAACAAGATCTACTTTTGCTTTTCATCGGTAGCAAACAGCGGGGAGCCACTGCAGGTGTCCATGCGACTTTTGGGATTTTTTCTCATTGTCGTTAGGACCACCATCTATCTAGAATAAGTCAGATTTAGACGCAGGTCCCAGCTTCAACACTTCCTGACAAGTTGACCCAGCAAAGCTTCAGATTCGTCTTCCACGATGAGAATAGCAAAGTGACATGCAGCCACATTGAGACATTTAGGTGAGGTAGCCATCTGCTCGCCACCATGACTGTGAGAATTGCGATTATTGAATGTCAAAGGGACATGTGGTGGACAGGTATAGATGGTTGGGGAGTCAGAGAGCTGTGCATAGTCTAATAAAACATTCTAGACAATGGAGGCATGGAAGTGCTTCCCCATGCCCAGGGAAGGCAGGCAACCAATCAACCCAGAGGAACCATGGAGTCACGGATATACCCAGTACCAGGGGGGAGCGGTTTTACAAAAGCACAAGTCTGTGTATCAAAAGGAAGAGTCGCTGTCGTGACCGGAGTCATCCTAGGTATGTTTTAAGATGCAGTTTGCCTCATGTGCTATATCATATGTGGGTTCTTCTGCTTTCAAGACAGGGATGGGGTGCTGGGTCCCTCCTGTTGGCTAAGAAACATGTTTCTTCAGCAGTTTGGCAGACTATTTCTCCTTTACACATGGCAAACATAAAACCATCATAATGTGAGTAGCTCAAAGAGGGCAGTTTGAACTTCCTGCCTGCGTTTGAAAGGGCTCATTCTCCAGACCTGATATTCATGGGGTTCAGTACTTCATCCTACCCAGAAATCTCCAGACCTGGCTTTTACGCTGCTGCCTGAGCGAAGCTCTGCAGGTCTCGTTGCAGGCTCTCACTCACATCTGACCTCCCGAGCAAAGGCTATTGCTTTATCTTGTCTTCACCTTTGTTTTATTAATATCTTTCCTCATTGAGAAAAATCAAGATGACAACTCAAAGAATAAGGCCCTTCAAGTATATTTATTTTGATTAATGTGTCAGAGAGACATTTTTAAGATGACATTTATTTGTTTATTTAAGATACAAAATTTTTTACAAATTAGTTTTTGTGAGACATGAATATCAAATTTTAGTGCATTTTTCCTCCTCATTTTTTTTCTTTTCTTCTTCTTCTTCTTCTTCTTTTTTTTTTTTAGACAGGGATTCTTTGTGTAACAGTCCTGGCTGTCCTGGCCTGTTTTGTAGACCAGGCTGGCTTCACACTCACACTCACAAAGTGATCTGCCTGCCTTTGCCTCCTGAGTGCTGGGATTAACGGCGTGTGCCACCACACCCCAGCCCTTCTCCTCTTTATATCGGTTTATATGTAGTTAAATAAAAAGGGCACATCCTTCACTATTACACCCTGAAATGCAAACTAACTTATGGTAAGTTAATACACTAATGCAATCCTTTTTAATGCAATGCAAGAAGATTTGAGGACTTTTGTTTTATAGTTGTATTTAGTGTCCTAATTATATTCAACTCTTCCACTTCCTACTGCCTGAAATCTTGCAGCAGATCCTTAATCTTTTGGTAGTTACTATTGTTATTTTATAATTTTCTAACAACAGCTCTTACAAGGCTTAGATGTTCTGGACAGACCAGCAAAACCTGAAGCACAAACACATAACGACTCAGTTCTGTTTTGCATGTAAGTACTGACAATAGCTGAGGACTTATCAACTTGACTGTTCCTAGCAAAGAAGAAATGGTTGTTACTTATAATTCACTGGTAATGTTGTAACACATCAGCGGATCAGGCAGGGCCCAAGTTAGGGCAGGGAGGGCTAAGGACATCTCCCTTCAAAACAACTAGGTGGCTAAGTGTTTCTCCTAAGCAGCACATCAGAAAGAGGTTGCCAGGAACTAACTCTCTCTCTCTCTCTCTCTCTCTCTCTCTCTCTCTCTCTCTCTCTCTCTCTCTCTCTCTCTCTCTCTGTGAGTGTGTGTGTGTCTTTAGTGTCAAGCAGAAAGTTTGTTTGCAGGAAGTGGCTAGTGGAATTTCCCAACTGTAGACAGATAATCTGGAAGGTGGGGCAAGTAGCAAGCTGCTAATAGCCTCTGGGTTATGACAGAAATATCTGAAAATCATGCCATTCTTCAGAACCTCAGAGGGCAGGAGTCCAGCACCCACAGACCAGCCACTGCTGGGAGCTTTACCTTCCCCAGTAAGGCATGAACAAGCCTGGCAAAGGCAATACTGCTCAAAGAATCCTGGATCCCAAAGCCCTGTAGTATTGGGAGAAAGAGAGAAAGAAATGACCTCAAGACAAAATTAGAAGCCCACTATATTTTGGAACATACCACAAGATCCTACTTCAAAAAAAAAAAAGGCCAAAGGCATCAGCAGTAATAAAAAGACATATTCATCTGCCTTCTCACCCTGCCTAGCTCACACCTCACTCCTTTTCAAGCTGGCCTATGGAAGAGCAGCTTTCAGCCCTTGGTCCACTTTCCTTGTGGGTAGGAGATGAGAAACTATAGCTCTATGTTTATTTTGGAGTTCAAGAAGAGGCTGGGCATGGAGAAGCTGCTGCAGGTCATCTGAGGTCACCATGGGCTCAGCTTCCCAGCAGAGCCTGAAGAGCTAGGGAGCTGGGACCAGCTTGGGAACCTTAGTTCCTGGAGCAGCCATCTTCTAGGGAGGATGCTTAGAAGGTTGTAAACTACTGAGAAGTGGAAGTAGAAAAATCCAAGTGGTGTTTAGGTCAAAAAATAAAAGAGGAGGAGGAGGAAGAGGAGGAAAGAAAGAAAAAAGGAAGGAAGGGAGGGAAGGAGGGAGAGAGAGAGAGAGAGAGAGAGAGAGAGAGAGAGAGAGAGAGAGAGAGAGAACCAGGCCTGTTCTTCCTCCTTGGTGAAAGGGTAATGAATCTGTTTCTAAGTCATCAGGACCCCAGGCCACAGCTCTCCTTCCCATCATATTATCTGTACACGTTAGGAGACAAGAAATCCACTCATGACGCAAGCCTCCTCAAGTGAGATGTGTTGGGTTGTCTTTTCCAGCTAGCTGTATTTGGAGCCCGGACAGCACTACAAAAAGGAAATCATTGCCTCTCACTCTAGCTCCAAGGATACTAGGAGCTCCCTCCCAGGTGTCTCATCCCAGTGGCCTCACTTCTGCCAGGACTCTGAATTTCCTCTTGGCCTGTTTCTCCATTGGCGGAAGAATTGCTCTTGAATTGCTTTATTCAAGAGCAGAGCCCAAAAAGGCGTGCTTGAGTAACTAGGTGCGTGAAGAAGGACACTCCCTGGAGCCCTGCCCTTGCTTTCTTTGACTCTGAGCTCCCCACTTGGTGTTTTCAAGACAGGCTTCCTGACTCTTCCCCGTGACCCCAGATAGGTCAGGCAGGAATGTGTTCCAGTTGGACCCCCTCCCCACTGCGCTGCTCGGGCTAACACTGTCTGTGCTCTCTTGGGTGTGCTTCTCAAACCCTCCTTCTCATAGTCAGCCCCACCCACTGCTTCAACTTTCCTCACTCATTTTCCCCACAAGGAACTGAGCTGCACAATATCTCTGGTTTTGTTCTACGGCAACTAAACCTGCCTATTTTAAAACTAGATTGAACCACGTAATGCTAAGTAGAGGATCACTTTCTCTGGGACAATAATTTATTTCTCCCCCATTGAGATGAACATAACTGCCTTTCAAGAGCCTCCAGCTATCTGATCATGTATGTGACTCACTAGCATTTAATAAGATCTAGGAGAAGCCCATGTCCTCAGTGTTGGAGATTTGTTCCATAGGAAAGGTCTTCAGTGTCTTCCAGGTTAAACCAAAGCGAGCTAAGGGTAATTGATCTCCATCTTCGCCTCTCATCCATCTGATCAAGTCCATGCTTTTGCTATTATGTGAACGGAGGTGCCTTGGTGTATTTTCTGTTTAGTAAATGCATTCTAGCTTGTATGAACATGAGAGCTTTTTGTTTCAATTGTGACCCTTGATCTGGAACTTTCTACTCTCTATATAGAGAATGGAGAAATAATTGGGCAAATCTTGGCCGAGCTTATAAAAGTTCACAGATGCCTCTTTGAATACAACAGTTCATAATGGTTTAAACGAGGTTTTATGCTCTAACTTTCATCTCAATATATGAGGTGGGTGGTGGGGGAGGGAGGAAGTGGATCAATGGCCAAAATTGAGTTTTGATCCCTGCTCTCACCCAGACCCTACCCACAAACACCATCCAAACCATTTGTCAGCACTTCATTCATGGGCCTCATTATCAGAATTCCACAATTCGCGTCGAGTATCAAAGGTTTGCTTCAATGGAACTCATTTATATGGCGTCTTCTCTGGGAAGAATCAGAAAGGTCCATTTGCAGTCCTGACTTTGAACATCGTGGTCTGAGTTCTGTTACATGCTTCAGAGTCAAAAGCCTGCTGCAGCCCACACTAAAATGGATGCTGCAGATGTCGCCCAGAACCCAGGCAAACAGAACTTAAAGTCAGGAAGGAAAGTGAGCAGGGATGTTTTCCCTTCTGACATCTCTTTTAACAACTGTGTCTAACCTGAAAATGTGGCTCCAATCCTTCTTAGAACTATTATTTTCTTTACAGCAAAGTTCTAAAAAACTTGGTTTCTTTTGATTTCTTCCCCCCCTGGCAGGAAAATGACACATTTGGGGCCAAGGCATTAAAGTGTGGTCTCTTGGGAGAAGGGGGAGGCTATTCCTTTCGAGCCCACAAACAGTTGCAGGTGCAAAAAATGTGCACACGAAACGGGAGGTCTGGTAGAGGCCCCTTTTAAAATGTGCCCTTTTAAGTTCAATACATCTCTTTGCTCTCTGCTTTGTGAGCTGTGTGAGTCCCTCCCACACTCTAATGCACATTTCAGTCTCCAATGTGGCCTCCAGAAGGATCTTCATGTTTGTTGTGAAGTTTTCCGTAATTACATAATCATTGAAGTCTGTGAGTCCGTGTTGAGGTGGCTGGAAAACGCAAGCCCGAGGGTTACAGGAACAGGATTTCCTGTAAGCTCCAAGTGACTGTCCTTGGGTCAGACTTTGATTGGCTGCCCTCAGAGCCTTCCTCTTCCTCAGTGAATCAGAGCTCAGTGGCCCTTTCTGTTGGCCAACCGCTCCAAGGCATTTTTACAGCATGTTTTTGTGCCATGGATGAGCTCTCTCCACACCGTCTGCATCTGTTTGATTAAGGAGGCAGGGACAGGGAAGCCAGAGGGCTGTGGTTTCGTGGATGCCTTCGTGTCTATGTGGTGACAGAGCTGGTGCTTTCTTTGTCTGGGCCGCAGTACCTTGACTCATCTGGCGGTGTCTAGAGGAGCCTTGAGTCCTGGCTTTGGGGTGTTGGTAGCAAGAAGAAAGAGAAGAAAGGATAGATAATAGCCGAGTTTGGGGTGTGTAATAGAATTTGGTACCTGATGTGCATCAGTAGTGCTCAGGTGGGTACCATAGATAATAGGTTACAAATAAGCCACCCACAAATGACTTTCTATTATAGACAGCATAATAACCCCAACCCTTTCTATTATAGGCTGTATTAGTCTGGTAGGATTGACTTCCTAGTCCCATAACTACTCTGTGAAATGACTGTTCATGTGCTTTTATGTTTAGCTCTCTGTTGGTTCACTGCTTTTGTCAATCTTAGCACACACCTCTTTAAAAAAAATCTTAAAGTCCAGGTAAAGCTGATTACTTTGCAGACAAAAACCATCATTTAGGAAACTTTAAAAAAAAAAAAAAACAAACACTTGGTTATTTAGCTGGTTCACTGGAATTTTTCTTGAAAATTGTCAATTGCTTACCAGTGGTCCCAACCCAAGAGGCCAGCTATCAAGTAAGTGAAGATGGCCAGAGGGGAATCTTAATTTAATTTAATTCTGCAATGATGAGCAGAAATGTGAGATTTTGCCACTGACGTCACTGTTGAATGCTATTATGAGAAACAGACTAGATTAGAATTCTCATTTTAGTTATCTCAAAATTACTTCAGTGGGCCCTTATTAAAAAGATGGTGGAAAACATAAAATAAAACCAAGATGCTAGAGATATTATTCAAGTTAAAAGGAGACACATTCATGTCAGTGTACACAGGCCAGAGTGGTAACTTTCAATACAATGACGAATAAAGACTTTGTGGATCTTGTTGACCTTGTGAACTAGTGATATTTGTAATTGCTTATGTGTTACATTAATGATGCCAATATCCTCAGTGTTCACATTATAGCCTTATGTCTGGGATAATGATGACTAACTATACATTTATATAATTATATATGAAACCTCAGTAGAAGAGAAAAGCCAAATGTTAAATATTGTTATTTATAGCATATGCTATAATAATATAGGAATGCTATTATCATAAAAGGTAGCCAGAGTAGTTTATCTCATCTTTATCTGTGGCTATAACAAATTACCATAGCTGTGTCATTAGCTCAGGGTCTCCCACAGAGCTACCAAGTGGAACTCACCTGAAGAGGAGGCTTTTCTGAGCGTATCCCTCAGGCAGGACTCTCAGCTCCTCGGGGGCCACTAGAATGAGAAGCTTATGTACTTGGTAGATTTTACAGGACATGCTTATCTATTAGCCAGCTTCACATCCGGCTTCCTACAAAGAAGACTGGCTTGGAAGGACCACAAGCAAGATGGAGGTCATGGACATTTCCAACCCTCTTCTTGTAACTACTACCCATATCTCTCTTCATATTTAACTACGCACAAGTATATCCAAAATAAAAAAAAAAATTCTGCTTAAAGGGAGAGAATTGCATGCATTCACAAATATCAGAAGGTGAAGTTCGCTGGGAGTCAGATCACCCACAAGGGTCATAAGAGCCCAAGTAAAGCAAAAAAGCCACTTGATATTAGTTCGTATAGTACGGTCTGCCTCAGAATTAGTTATCTCACTGTAGCTAACTATTGCTTACGAACAAGTTGTCCAAACTTGGCAGCTTGAAATAAATAAAGGTTACTTTCATATACTGAGCTCTGTGAGTCAGATACTGGGAAGCCGCTGAGGGGGCTCCCGCTGGTTGGTGTCTCTCAAGAGGCTGTAGTCTTGGCTAAAGGCTTAGTGTAGGCTGAGCATCTTCTTATTTGGTGGCCACTCTCAGGTCAGAAAGATAATGACCAGTTTTTGTAGAGCCCCAGGCACTTACCATGTGGCCACTCCACCTTGTGAGTGGCCTCATCGCATGGTTATCTGACCATCACCAGAAACAAAACTTGAGTTGGCTATGAGATCCACAGAAAAATATTTTAAATCTCCACAGTGATTCCAATCTCAGCACCTGCCCACATTGCTGGCACAAGATGGATGAACTCCAGAGTACAAAATACAGCTACTATATGTCCTACCCTAAATGGTTCAAGAAAAAAAACTTGACCCTCTCAAAATGGACACGAGACCCCATTGCGAGAGGTCAACACACTGGCAGCAGTTAGATAAACAGTAAATGAGCCCCGTGGCCAAGCTGCGGGGAGAACAGAAAGCAAACAGAATTTTTTGTGTGTGTGAATATTTTTCACCCCTGGACATAGAAGCTACCATTGTGGAGGCTGTGGATACAGAGGGCTCATCATACTGTTTCCTCTTTTATCCCAACTACTAACACACTGTGTGCCCTGGGGACAAGGATACTCTATTCTATTTACTTGACGCCATTGACCGCATCCCCATCCTCCTTTACACCCTGAGAGGATTCTCCTACTTCCTAAATATTTCTGGATCTGATTGCATTGTGACTTTAAATATTTTCTCGTGTCCTTTGCTCCTCATTCTCTCCCATGTCAGCAGGACAGTGGACTCCAGACTTCCTTTCCTCAGGGGAAGACTGGGGCATTGTGTGAAAAACCATCAACCACCAGACGTTGTGGCTTTGGTGTCTAAGACCTAAACACGTAGGTAAAGGAAGAAAGCTTGATATGGTAATGAAGGAGAGGATCTCCAGGTGTCCACAGAGCAGCTAAGAGTGAGAGTGACAACTGCCAGCCCCTCACCAGCTTCACGACCTCCTGGTCAGAATGAAGAGTAAGGAACACACAGGAGAGTTCTTGAACGCCACACACAAAACGGCAGTTCCAGGGATGCGCAAACCCTGTGAGGAAAATAACTACAAAGTGGTAGTGGCCTTCCTACCCAGGGCTACTAATAGCCTGGGACCCCAATGGGTCATATGGTACTTATGAACTCCTGGGACTTGAAGTGAGGGGACCTACAAGGATCGAAATCAGCCAGGTTTGAGTTTAAAAAAACAAAACAAAACAAAGCAAATAAAAAAAGCAATTAATTGCCGTCATTCATGGAGATGCTACTCTTCTTGTATACTTGAATATGAAATTGATATCTGCCATATCTGCTTAATTAACTAAATTGTTAGTTATATAAACTTAGCAATTAATTGCTAGAGCAGGGAAACATACTGGTACAGGGAAAACCCCTAATATACCATTAAGTTACAAGGGAACATGACAACTGGGCAAGCCTGGAGTGTCAGCACCTGGCAGGCTGACGCAAGAGCATCATTGCCAGTTTGTGGCCAGCTTAGGCTCCACAGAGACCTCGAGGCCCACATCGTGAGACGCTGTCTTCAGAAAACTAAAAACTAAAAGAGTGGAGGTGGAAGGTTATGCTATGTACCCCTGAATCCCAACCCAGTCCCCTGTTTTAAGAAAATTATTTCGCTTTTTTATCTTAGATGTATCATATCTTTAAAATATGTAAACTAATGTTATCTACTTTTCTGGGTGCATCTGAAGATAATTGAGATAAAAATCAATGAAGTGCCTGGCTTAATATACAGTAATTGCATATTAATAGTACAGGCATTTTCAGAGCTAAAAAAAACCCTCAAAATTCAGATACACAAATTAGTAATGACTGTTGTCATTTTGACAATAAAAGCAATCCTTTCATATATATATAAAATTAATCTTCCAAAGGTTAACTAATATTTCTAAATAGAGTAAGTACTATTTACATAAGAAGTAAACAAAAAATTCTTCCAGTTTAAAATATTTAAACTCAAAATGAAATGTAGAATACAAAGAAAGCTATACATCTTGAGACATTCTGGACATTGAGAAGAAAGTATAGTCAGGACAAAACCACAAATAAGTTATGGGATATTGCATATTATAATTAAGACCATGTTAAATTGTGTATACTCATACATCACACATGCATGCCAGAAGACGTCTTTTTCCCGCATGAATTTATAACCAATATGTCAATGAAATCCATTTTTCGGATGATAGATGGAGCATCATACATGACAGTGAGGAATACCCTAAAAGCAAGAGCAGTAAATGGCAGTGCTCTCACTTACTGTATGTGTCACCAGAAAGAGTGATTATTTCTCACAAGTAGAGCTGAAGTCAGGGACTATTATGGTCCATATTTAAGTGGCTCTTCTCTTTTCTTCTACACCCACCAACATGATTAAATAATGATTTGGCTCAGCAGAGACTCGAGTGTGGTGGCTACAAGTCCATTTCCAGACATGCTTGTAAATGTCGTCCAAGTTCAGCTCCAGAGACGCAGAGAGATAAAAAGAAGGCACCACTAAGTCAGAGGGAGACAGGATGGCCTCAGGGGGGAAAGATGAGTCTCAAGGTGCAGGTCAGCGACAGTGACAACTGCGACCCAGCCTTTCCCAGGCAGCGCACAGCCTCGAGCAAGTCCTAACCCCAGGTGGAGAGGAAAGTGCTGCACGAAGGACTTTGAAAGCCGCTGACTGAGGCACGTCCAGGCCTTGAGGTGGATGTGAGCAGTCAGCAATCACAAGATGCACAAGGCAGACAGCTCAAGGTGCTGGTTGGGCCGGATAGAAAGTGTTAGAGTCACATTTCTGTTCCAAAGTATCAGTGACAATACAATAAGAGTTAGTGATCGTGACATCTGGGATGTATGGTAATCAGTACTTCAGGGTGAGAGAAGGGTGGGAGCTATCTCTCCAGAAAGGAGGAGTGTAAAATGTCTCAGCAAGGCAGAGACTCTGATGTCTCCATGACTGGTGACTTGTTTTTGCTTTGGGTTACCATGGAAATGATAGCAACTGAACTTTTCCTGCTTGATGTCCAGAGTTTGTTCAGGATTGTAACCTAAATTCCTCTTGCTTCTGAATAAGCCAGTCAGGTGACCCGAGCTGAGGAGGATATGAGTGACAAATCAACTTTTTGCTTCCCTTTTAAGTTTCATCTCTTTGATTATTAGAAATGTCTGCGTGTCTGATACTATGGTAGTTCTGCAGTTCCTGAAATTTTAATTTATTCTTTCACTTTATCTTTGATAAGATCACAATGTGGTAAGCACAAGTCCCATTTCCTTTTCCATGTGGGCAAACTAAAGAGCAGAGAAGTTCCATGGCCAGCCAAGGTCCTACGGCCTGCTGAATGGAAGGGAAGATGCTGCCGCCAGCCCCTGATGGCTGGCTCGATGTTACCATAGAAACCTTTGTACTACAGTAGAATCTCACGTTACCTGTTACCCCGTTTGGCAAAATAATCCTCCGATTTTTGTCTCATCCCACCTTACTTTTATTTATATCTTGATTCATAAATTAAAAACTCAAAAAAATCTTTCCCTTAGCACATTGTGGTTTGACAAGTGAGTGAGTGAGCCTCTGCTTGTAAGCCTTCCTTCATGACGTGCTAGTGTTTTTAGGAGACATATTATTAGATTAAGTTAAGACTGGTCTTTAAAAATAGCTTTCTTATAAAGGTTTGTATAGACTCTCTCCAGGGTTTTCTAACTTCTTTCAAATAGGCTAAACCCTAAAATATGCAAAGGAAAGAATGGACGATGTTTGGCTTCCTGCAGCTTTCAGCTACAGTACAGGAGGAAGAGGGAAGGCAGATTTGAAAAGCAGTTAAGAGATCACAAGACTACAAGACTGAATATATATATATATATATATATATATATATATATAATATATATATATACATATATATACATATATATGTGTTGTCTTAAAAACTTGTATCTACATGGTCAACCCATTTTCATATATGATAATTTTGTTTGTTTTTATAACTAAAGTTTTCTGAGGGTTGATGGGAAGGCCATGATGGTCTCATTGTATGAAAACCCAGGAGCTCCAGGTTAGAAGGAGAATGCTGGCTCCTGCAAGTTGTCTTATGACATCTGTGTGTGCCATTACATGTGTGCACCACACACACACACACTCTTACGTACACAAATCACATCAGGTAAATATAAAAAAATAAAATGAAAATTTTCCTTGCTGTGTTTCACTAAGTTTAACTATAATTTATTTAATATTATTCTACTATGAAAAGTGTGGTTTCTTCATTATTTTTATAAATATGTTCAAATAATGTACTTTTGATAAACATTAATATTGTTATTTTATTTTGCTTGTATAGCAAATACCCTTGAAATGTTCACTGCATCTTAAGTTCTAATGTAAGTCATAGATGAACAAAAATAAATTAAAAAGGAAAGGACATGACTGTTCCCAGGTATGGTGGAGGAGAAAGCTTACTATAGGTATGTGGAGATGCACAGTGAGAGGCAGGGACATCTGGAAGAGTCCAGAGTGAACTTGACCAGACTGAGCTATACCGTGTGGAGAGTGGGGTTGGGAGAAAGGGAATCAAGTGCCTCAGCCAGGAAGCACAAAGTACAAAGAGAGAGGGTAACTAATCAGTCGGATTAGACAGGGAAGAGCAGCACAAAGAACCTTGTGATACATCCACCTCAGACCGTGGCGACATCGCACAAATCCACGTGATAAAATTTCACAACCTTAAGCATGGACGCAAATGTGAAACTGGTGGAATCTGTGTGAAGGGGCAGAATGTGTCCATACTGATGTCTTGGCTCTGACATGGCTACTGAAGATGCAGCCACAGGGGTCAACAGGGCAAAGACGAACAGGATGACTTTGTGCTATTCCTTGCAATTGCATGTGACTCTATGGCTAATAAAGATGGTTTAAAATTGTAGAGTGCTGACATCATGTAGAATACAGTCTAGCAACATACACATATTTATTATCAATAAATCTACAGAAACACTATAAGCACCAACAATGCAGTTGGAGGGAAACAGTTGGGTACCATAGTGCACATGACATATGAGTCAAGAGAGGCTTCTTTGAGGATATAGTATTTAGAGAGAGCGAATGGCTCAGCATTGATCAAATGAAAAATGATATGGGTGATAGAACAAGTTCACTTTAAAACAAGTGGTGTTTGTGGCACGGGCAGGAGTGGTCTTCTGAAAGGCTGGCAGGTGGTACGGGAGGAATAGTTTGGCAACACTACCAAGCACTGTGAATTACAGTCATCCTATAACAGAGTTAAGAAAGCACTTTCTGATGGTTAATTTTAGGAAGGCAATATACCAAATTTGTGTTTTAAACCCCACCTTCCCTTCAGGGGGAGAAAATTTTTACTTGAAAAGGGCACCATGAGTGTGCGTGAAATCAAAGAAAAAAGAAACTGCTATGACGGAGCCCTGGGAATTGAGTGGGGTAGAACGATGGAGAATAGAGGAACGCATTCACAATGGACTGGATGCGCTGCGCAGTGGCTTGCATGGGAGATCAAGTGAAGTAGCAAAGGTCACACCCAGATTTGGGCACGGACGCAAGCTGATGGAGAAACAATGTTCCTGAATTTAGGGTGGGGCAACAAAGAAAGATCTGAGGTGGAAGCAGTGGTCTGATGCCCTCTCGAATTTAGACAAGGTACCGACGAGATTAGAAAGTGGCTTCTTAACACTGCTGTGATACAAATGACCATAATTCATAGTGCTCAGCAGCAACCACGGCCAAACTATTTCTCCAGCACCACCTGTCAGTCTTCCATATGAACAGGGATGTACCTCAAGTTGGAACACAAGGGAAGAGCCATGGGCCAGTGACAAAATTCTCACGACTTTGGCATACCCACAGTATTTGAAACCGAGGAGGTAATACTCAAGAGCGAAGCATGGGAAGAGGAAGAACCCACAAGGGCCACAGGAAATTCTTGATGAGCTTGAACATTTAACGGTCAAAGACAGGAGAAGGGGCTGGGAAGGAGAGCGAGAAGGGAGTAGTCGAACAGGAAGAGGAAATGCTGGAGAAATGCCAAGGAAAAAAAGTATTTCGTACAGGAAGGATTAACCAATCAGATGCGCCTGGAAATGGCCATTGGACCCAGCAACATGGTTATCATATGTGAATGGGTGAGAAAGGACAAGAAGTGCCAACGGAGACCTGTATGCCAAGCCGGATGGAAGAGGATGAAGGTGACATCTATCTCCTCCAGTGTAGACACTGAAGAGCGGAGCTTTGGGGAAGATAAAGCAAGTATGTGATGGCCACTGTGAAAGAGAAGGGCTGTACTAGTTTGCATTCCCACCAGCAACGAAGACCTGGTAGCACTCAGAGGAAGGACAGTAGGCTACCAAGAAGAGACCTGATACCCTATGAGCATATACAGGGGGAGGAGGTCCCCCTCAGTCACAGTCATAGGGGAGGGGAGTAAGGGGAAAATGGGAGGGAGGGAGGAATAGAAGGATACAAGGGATAGGATAACAATTGAGATGTAATATGAATAAATTAATAAAATAAATAAATAAATCTTTAAAAAAGAAAGAGAGAGAGAGAGAGAGAGAGAGAGAGAGAGAGAGAGAGAGAGAGAGAGAGAAGGGCATTAAGTGGATGAGAACCTTGCACCCTCTGAGGTAGATTTCTGCCAAATTCCTAACTTCCTCCTCTTTGAGAGAAAGACTAGGCACTGTGAAGAACTATCCATGTTCTTCACACTTTTGAAGAACTTTGGTGATACTTCATCATATTTGATGCAAATAGCCAGAGCCATTGCTAAAACTTCAATTATATTTCACACCTATAGAAGTTGTTCTACACGTCAGGCACAGGGTTAAGTGCCCACACAATATTAATCAACATTGGATGTTCATGGGACCTTGCAAAATGACTAAAGTTTATCTGAAAAATAAACATTTGAGAATAGCAAAGAAAATTCTGGGAAAGAAGACAAGTGTGGACTGACCAACTATAATTGTGGTTTGCAATAACTGAGAGCTCAGTGGAAAGATCTCAAAAATAATGACAAGTTTATGGGTAACTTCTGTACAGCAGTGGTTGCCAATCACAGAAGTGAAGGGCTTTGGAACTCTTGAATTACCATTTTGAAAGTAATATAACTAAGTTTTTACATAGTTCTTTATTCTCTCTCTCTCTCTCTCTCTCTCTCTCTCTCTATATATATATATATATATATATATATATATATATATATATATATATATAATAACTCTATGTTATAGTTATAGTTATGACTAGAACAAAGATGTGATACAGAAATTCAACCTGGAGGCTGGGGGAATGGCTCCCCAATGCCCATATAAAAAGCTAAACTCCAAGGAACACATTTATAACCCAGTACTGGGGAGAAGAAAACAGGAGGTTCCCTGAGGCTAATTGGTGAGCTCCAGTCTCAAAGAAAGATCTTGCCTCAAAGACTAAGATGGAGGGAAATAGAGAAAGACACTTTATATTGACCTCTGGCCTCCACATAAACACTGACAGACAGACAGACAGACAGACAGACAGACAGACAGAGCACACGCAATGTTAATTAAACTGTAAACCCATTAAACAAAAACTACAAAGCCTTATAAAATACTGGGTAAAACGTATAAAATATAGGCTAACATACACATATAAGTGAGTGTGGTCCTGCCTTCCCCCAGGGGTTGTTAGCCACCAGCCCACGAGGCCAAAGGCAGAATAACTACAAATGGGGTTCAGATGGCCACGAGTACCATGGAGAAGACTTCTGGCAGTCAGCTCAGAGGCAGCTCATTTTATTGTTTCAGGGGAAAAGTATATAAGGGTTCTTAGGGCTATGGGCAGGAAGGACTGATTGATCATAACATGGTTCCTAATTATCGTATGGGCAGAGGAAGGAGTGGGACTCTTGTGTGGTGTCACATGGGGCTTGTAAGAGGCCATGTGCAGGGTCATCTTCCAAGCAAGGTCAGGCATCTGTACCCAGAGATGCTCTCCAGGTTAGGTCAGGCAGAGAAGAGGAAGCCCCAATGAGAAAGAAAGTCCCTCTTTTTCTGCCCAGCTTGGAGAGCTATCTGGACATGGTGGCCTACAACCTTAATAACAGTGTCTTCCCACAAGTGAACAATACTTTGATTACACACAAACAGTCACAAGAACAAATGTAAAACTGAAATCTTAAGACAAAAGTGGAGCTTTCATAAGTCAATGGAAAGCATGAAGACACTAGTTTTAATTGAAAGACTAGATAAAACACAGACAAGGTTAATAAATATGAAAAGATGCTAAAGTTTTGTTGCAAAATTACAAAGAAAAAAGTTAAAATAACAGGCAACGTTCTACATATAATGATAACTCTAATTACTGTAGTATTGTATGTGGTGCATATGCCTGTTTGTATGGATATG